>NC_056695.1:46956068-47636068 GCF_018350215.1 Panthera leo | reverse complement strand
TAAAATGATGTAAAGGGAGTTAAGGAATCTAATTGCACTGGTATAACATTAAAAACAATAGACTCACAGGGTGCCTGGGTGACTCAGTCTGTTAAGTGTCCAACTTTGGCTCAAGTCATGATCTCACAGTTTGTGACTTCGAGCCCTGCCTTGGGCTCTGTGCTGACAGCTCAGAACCTGGAACCCTACCTCACATTCTGTGTCTCCTTCTCTCTCTGCCATCCATCACTCATGCTCTTTCTCTCTGTCTCTCTCAAAAGTAAATAAACATTAAAAAATTAAATAAAAAAATAAAAATAAATGAAAAAAATAATAGATTCTGACAAGTTACATATATTTAGGGTAATATGAAGAACAACCATTAAAAAGCCATACAAAGAGATATACTAAAAAAACTATAGATAAATAAAAATGGAATTCTAAGAAATGTTCCAGTATCCACAATAAGGCTGGAAAATGAAAATAAAGAAAGGGAAAATAAAGAACAAACAGGAAACAAAAAGTAAAATGGCAGACCATAACCTAAGCATGTCAGTAATTACATTAAATGTAAATGGCCTAAGTATACAAATTATAAGAAAGTGGTTGACACAATAGATTTAAAAAAATGACCCAGCTTGGGTGCTTGGCTGGCTCAGCTGGTGGAGTATTTGACTCTTGATCTCAGGGTTGTGAGTTCAAGCCCCACATTGGGCATAGAGCTTACTTAAAAATTAAAAAAAAAATAAAAATAAAAATGACCCAACTAGATGCTGTCTACAAGAAACTACCTTCAAATATATCAATATAGGAGAGTGAAAGTAAAAAGAAAAAAGATATATCATACAAACATTAATCAGAAGCAAGCAAGAATGGTTATATTAAGATCAGATAAAGAAGACTTCTAAGAAAAAAGAAAAAAAAAACAGACCAGGGACAGAGGGACATTACATAATGATGAAAGGGTCAATCTACCAAAGAGACATAGCAAACATAATATTTTGCACACAAACCCTAAATATGTACCAAACAGAGCAAAATATGTGAAAGAAAAACTGATAACTGAAAGAATAGACAACTCTATAGTTAGAGTTGGAAACCTCAACACACCTTTTTTTAACAATTCATAGAACTAGATGGAAAACCAGCCAGTACAGAGAACACAGAAACATGATCAGTCAACCAGATCTGATTTATGTTTATAGAATCCACCCAGCAACAGGGGAAAAGACATTCTTTTCAAGTGCCACAAAATATATGACAGGATAGGCCATAATCCATAAAGCAAACCTCAACAAATTTAAAGAATCGAAATCATACAGTGTATTCTCTGACTACAGCGGAATCAGACCAGGAATCAATAATGGAAACATTACAGGAAAATCTCTAAATACTTAGAACTGAAACAACAAACTTCTAAAACATCTGTGGGTCAAAGAGGAATTCTTAAGGGAATTTTTAAAAATACATTGAAGTAAATGAAAATGAAAATACAACATAACAAAATTTGTGAGGCTCAGCTAACGCAGTTCTGAGAGGGAATTTTATAGCACTAAGTACGTTAGGAAAGAGGAGAAGTCTCAAGTTAATAATTGAAATTCTCATCTCTAGAAACTATTTTTTAAGTTTATTTATTTTTGAGAGAGAGAGAGAAAGAGAGAGAACAGAAGTGAGGAAGGGGCAGAGAGAGAGAGAGAGGGAAAGATAGAATCCAAAGCAGGCTGCAGGCTCTGAGCTGTTAACACAGAGCCCGACTCAGGGCTCAAATCCACCAACCGTGAGATTGTGACCTGAGCTGAAGTCAGATGCTTAACTGAGTGAACCACCCAGGTGCCCCCAGAAACTAGTTTTTTTTTTTTAATTTGTAAAAAGGAGCAAATGAACCCAAAGCAGGCTTAAGAAAGAATAATAAAGAACAAAAACCAATAAAATTGAAAAGAGACAAACAATAGAGAGAATAGATTAAAGCCCAAACTGATTCTTTGAAAAGATCAACATTGATAAGCCTTCAACAACACTGACAGAGAGAAGACACACATTACCAGTATCTGAAATCAAAAAGACTAACCATCACTATAGACGTGCAGGCATCAAAAGAAAAATAAAGGAATACTTCAAACAACTCTACACATTTTCTGTTTTGGAAGGAAGTTTCCAGATTACTAATTAAATTTTCTTAGGTATAAGGCTATTCAAATTATCTGTATTTGTTGTGTGGGTTGTGGTAGCTTGTGCTTTTTGGGAAACGAATCCATTTCATACAAGTCCTTCCAAAACAGAAAATTCCAGATCCAGTTGGTTTCACTGGAAAATTCTACCAAATATTTAAAGAATTACATCAATTCTATCACTCTCTTCCAGAAAATAGAAAAGCTTCATCTTATGAAGCTATTCTGATACCAAAACTAGAAAAAGACAATACAATGTAAGAAAACTAGAGACTAATGGCTCTCATGAAGATAAATGCAAAATTTCTTAACAAATAGCAAATAGCATTCAGCTATGTATAAAAATAATTATATAAAAATAAGTATATACCATGACCAGGTGGAGTTTATTTTAGGGATGTAAGACTCATTCAATATTTGAAAATCAAGCAGTATAACCCACCATATAAACAATCTAAAGAAAAAAATCACAATCATGCTAATGGAAGCAGAAAAAGTATTTGACAAAGTTCAACCCCCATTCATGATTTAAAAAAAAACAAACTCTCAAAAATAGGAATAGGAGGGAACTTCCTAAAATTGATTTCATAATATCTATCAAACACCTGCAGCTAACAGCATATTTAATAGTGAAAGACTGAATTCTTTCCCCATAATATCAGGAGCAAGACAAGGATGTTCTTTGTCATTACAACTATTCAACATACTACTGGGAGTTCTACACAGTACAATAAACTAAGAAGAGAAAATAAAAGGCATACAGATCAGAAGGTAGAAATAAAATTGTTTCTGTTTGCAGATGGCATGAGAAAAATCCAGTGGAATCTACAAAACACTAGAACTAATAGGTAAGTTCAGCTAAGTTGAAGGGTATAAAAGAAACAAAAATCAACTGTATTTCTATATACTAGCAATGTATACATGGGTATTGAAATTAAATGTACAATATCACTTATGATAGCTCAAAAACATATGAAACTTATATGTAAATCTAACATAACATGTAGGATTTGTATGCTGAGAACTACAAAATGCTGATGAAAGAAATCAAATGGGAAGATCTAAATAAATGAAGAGCCATACTATGAATCTAATTCATGGATTGGAAGATTCAACATAGTGGATGTGTCAACTCTCCCCAAATTGATATTTAGATTTAATGAAATTCTTACAAAAATTCCAGAAAAGATTTTTGTAAATATAGACAAGATTACTCTAAAAATTTACACAAAAAGGAGACATATAAATGGCCAATGGACATATGAAAAGATACTCAATGTCACTCATCAGGGAAATGCAAGTCAAAACTACAGTGTCACCTCACACCTGCCAGAATGGCTAAAATGAACAACACAAGAAACAACAAGTGTTAGCAAGGACGTGGAGAAAAAGGAATCCTTGTGCACTTTTTGTGGGAAGGCAAACTGGTACATCCACTGTGGAAAACAGTATGAAGTTTCCTCAAAAAAAAGTTAAAAATAGAACTACCTACAATCCAGTAATCGCACTACTGGGTATTTACCCAATGAATAAAAAAACACTAATTCAAAGAGATATATGCACCCTCATGTTTACTGCAACAGTTTTTACAATAGCCAAATTATGGAAGCAGCCCAAGTGTCTATCAATAGATGAATGGATAAAGAAGATGTGGTACACACACACACACACACACACACGGAATATTATTCAGCCATAAAAAGGAATGAAATCTTGCCATTTGCAACAATGTGGATGGAGCTAGAGAGTATAATGCTAAGTGAAATAAAATCAGTCAGAGAAAGACAAATACCATATGATTTCACTCTTATGTGGAATTTAAGAAATAAAACAAATGAACAAAGGGAAAAAAGAGAGATGGGGTGCCTGGATGGCTTAGTTGGTTAAGCATCTGGCTCCTTGCTGACACCAAGGGAGCCTGCTTGGGATTTTCTCTCTCCCTGTCTCTCTGCCTCTTCCCTGCTCTCTCTCTCGAAATAAATAAATAAGTTTGAGAGAGAGAGAGAGAGAGGCACCAAGAAACAGACTGTTAACTATAGAGAATAAACAGAGGGTTAGTAGAGGGGAGATGGATGGGGGGAAGGGAGAAATAGATGATGGAGAAATAGTGCTTATCATGATGAGCACTAAGTAATGTATAGCATTGTTGAATCACTATATTGTACACCTGAAACTAACATAACACTGTATGTTAATTATACTGGAATAAAAATGTTTAAACTTGATAAAAAAAAAAAACAAAATAAAAATTTATACAAAAAGGGAAAGGAACTAGAATGTCTAAACCAGTTTTGAAAAAGAATAAAATGGGAGGAATCACTCTACTTGATTTCAAGACTTCTATAGCCACAATAATGAGGACTGTGGAAATAGCAGAGGGAGGGATGGACACATAGCTCAATGGAAGACCTGTAAGTAGTCACATATAAATACAGCCAACTGATTTTTGAGGAGTATGTAAAAGCAATTCAATGGAGATAAGATATTCTTTTCAGCATTAGTGCTGGAGCAGCCGGATAACCTCAACCTAAAAACCCCACAGCTTAACTCCGATTGGATCATACATTTAAATATAAAATATAGGGGCGCCTGAGTGGCTCAGTCGGTTAAGTGTCTGACTCTCTGTTTTGGCTCAGGTCACGATCTCACAGTTTTGTGAGTTCAAGCCCCACATCGGGCTCTGTGCTGATGGTGCAGAGCCTGCTTGGGATTCTTTATCTTCTCCCTCTATCTCTGACTCTCCCCCCGTTTATGCTATCTCTGTCTCTCTCTAAATAAATAAATAAACTTAAAAAAATTTTAAATATAAAATATTAAACTATAAAAATTTTAGAAGAAAACATGGGTGAAAATATTCAGGACTTTTGGCTGTATGAGGAGTCCTTAAACATGGCACTAAAGGCATAATGTCTAAAAGAAAAAAAATTAAATTCATCCAAATTAAAAATGTTTGCTCTATGAAGGACTTTGTTAAGAATATGAAAAGACAAGCTATAGATGGGGAGAAAAAACTTACAAAACATGTACCTAACAAAGGACTTAAATCTAGGCTATATAAAGAATTCGAAACTTAGTTAAAAAAGAAACAGTTCTATTAGAGAATGGGCAAAAGATAGAAAGAGACATTTCATTGAAAAGGACGTGTAGATGGCAGATAAGCACTTGAAGATGTTCAACATTACTAGGTATTAGGGAAATGCAAATGAAGACCATAATGAAATATCACTACACGTCTAGTAAAATAGCCTGAAATAAATAGTGATAATGCCAAATGCTGGCAAAGATGTGGCAAAATTGAATCTCTTATTCATTGATGGTGGTTAAAATGGTACAGCCTCTCTGGAAAATAGCTTGGCAGTTTCTTAAAAACTAAACCTAAACTGAATCATAAGACCCAGCAGTCACTCTCCTGGGCATTTATCCCAGAGAAACAACTTACGTCCGCAGAAAAACTTATAGACAATTTTTCCCAACAGCTTTGTTTGTAATAAGCCAAAAGCTGAAAACAACCAACACGTCCTACAAAAGTGGTTAAATATACAGTGGTTAAATATACATGCAAACGGTGAGATACTATTCAGCAATAAAAAGGAGCCAACTATTGATACAAATAACAACTTGGATACAGGCAGTGCCTGGGATCTCAATTCAGCATTATGCTGAATTTAAAAACCCAACATCAAAAGGTCATATATTATATGTTTCCACTTATTAACATTCTAGACATAACAAAATTATAAAGATGGAGAACAAGTTTGTGGTTTCGAGGGATAAGGGGTGGGAGCTGAGAGGATGGGTGTGGCTGTAAATGGTAGTAGGATGTTGTTCTGTGTGGTGATAAATAGTTCTGTACCTTGATTGCAGTGCTGGTTACACAGATCTTCACGTGTGTTAAAATGAAATGTAACTATAAAAATGTATTAGATATAGGCTTACCTAAACAAAAGTATTGTTTGTATGTGCTCTTCTTGGGTTTTATTTATAAAAACAAGTCACCAATACTTGCTTTTTTTCATTCTTTGTGCTTTTACAGTTCACCCAAGTTGTTGCCTGTAGCTATGATTTATTCATTTTCCTTGTTGTCTAATATTTCATTATATGTATGTAATTCAGTTTATTTCTTTACCTGTTGGTGGGCATCTGTGTTAAATATAGCTTTTTTTTTTTTTTTTAAGAAAGGTGTTGTAAACATTTTGTGCCTGTTTTCCAGTGCTGCTATGCAAGAATTTCTCTAGAGAATATAGGTAGGCGTGTGTTTGCTGGGTTGGAGGGCACGGAAAACATTCAACTTCATGAGTTAAAGTTAAATTGTTTGAGAGGCTTATATCAACTAATACACCCACCATCAGCTAAATTTGCATTTTCTTGATTACAAATGAGGTTGCTTGTCTTTTTATATGTACATTTACCATTCTTGTGTTTCTCTTCTGTGACAATGTGTCAGATCTTTTGCTCATTTTTCTATTATGTTGTCTTTTACTGATTTGTAACATTTCTTTATATAATCTAAAAACTGGCCTTTTGTTGATTTTACTTGCTGCAAACTTGTGGCAGATGTTGGCAAGTTTTTTGCTTTCTTTATCATACTTTTTTTGTTTTTGTTTTTTAGAGGGAGAGAGAGAGAGAGAGAGAGAATGCATGAATGGGGGAGAGGGGAAGAGGGAGAGAGTGAGAGAGACTCCTAAGCAGAGTCCACACTTAGCATGGAGCCCAATGCAGGACTTGATCACACAACACTGGGATCATGACCTGAGCCGAATCGAGAGTTCGGTGTTCAACTAATTGAGCCACCCAGGTGTCCCTCTTTATTGTACTTTTTGATAAACAAAGATCTTAATATTATAGTAGGGAACATTTATCAATCTTTCCTTCTGCAATAAACAGTTTTGTGCCTTAAGAACCCTTTTCCCATTTGGAGGTCTGAAAGATGTTCTATATTTTCTTCTGCATTATAACTTTTTTTTTTTTTTTTTTTTTTTTTTTACAGCTAAGTCCTTAATCCCTCTGGAATTGATCTTTGGGTGTGATTCCTTGACTTTTGGCTCAGTAAATTATTTCAACCTTTTGTGAGAGCTCTGTTGTCTTTTAATTCCAACTTCCCAGCCTTGACTGCTACTGATGCTTGCTCTGTCTCTTCAAGTTGTGTGTGTGTGTGTGCGCGCACGCGCGCGCGGCGCTTTTTCTTTTGGTATGCCTTGTAAATTTTTCCTGCTAGCCAGATACAATGTACCAGGTGAAAGGAACTGCTATAAATAGATCTTTAGTAATGTGGTGGTGAGGTTCTCAGAGAGAGGAGGTGTTTTACGCATTCTGTGATCAGCCTTTTAGCAAGCCTGTGCCTCTGGACTGTGACCATCACAGTGTTGCAGTTTTTTTCTCCCCCTTTTCTCAGGATGGCTGGAGTGGACTGAAGTTCAGTATTTGCTTTCTCCCACATTGAAGGCTAGAGGAGACTGGTTTCAGTATTTCCCTTTCCCAGGTCAGTTAGGTTCTCATAATACTCTAGCAGGTTAGGCTCTCATTAACTAGTTTACCCAGAGGGTGTGCCTTGCTAAGAACAGAGTGCTCTGGGACACCTGGGTGGTTCAGTCAAACCTCAGCTCAGGTCATGATCTTACGGTTCGTGAGTTCAAGCCCTGCGTCGGGTTCTGCACTGACAGTTCGGAGCCTGCTTGGGATTCTGTCTCTGCCCCTCCCCAACCTGCTCTCTCAAAATAAATAATAAATAAATTTAAAGAAAGAAAAAGAACAGAGTGCTCTGGCATATTTCAAAATGGTTCCTTTCGCCCTCTGCATTCTGGAAGCTGGAGGGGATTTTTCTCTGATATTTACTGTGGGAATCTGGTAGATGTCCTGCAAGTAAATCTCACAGTATTGGGAAAGCTCCCTTTTGACTAGGTGCCCCCAGAGCTTTTAACTCTCAGAGTTGTCCCCACAGAAATTCCAGCAATTCAGAAATTACAGTTCAAGTTTTCCTACCCCAGCACTGCTTCCTACAGCAGTTGCTGCTGGTAAGTCCCTGCTCAGGGAAGCCATCCGTCCATCTCTCTAATCTGGGGGACAGCAGTTTGCCCTGTGTGCTTCCCTCTCTTAACGTGTTCCAAGAGGAGTTCTTGAATTCTACTTGTTGTTAGGACAGAGTGGTGATTTCCAAGTTCCTACTCCTCTTTTGTCTTTTAATACCTGAGTTCATGAGAAGGTCCAGGAAGAAAATTCAACCATGGTGAGATTTTGGAAGATGGCCAATTCTCCTTTAGGCAACTTTGAAAGAAATTTTGGTCAAATGATGGGTTTCCTTTACTGTAGCCAAGGCATTCTTGCTTTAGCGGTTTTGTAAGTGCTTGAGTGTCACGTGTTAAAAAGCTAAAGAAACCAAAAACAAAAGCAATGAAAAGCAATGAATCTCCTCTCACCATTTGAACTATGACTCAGATCATTCAAATAAGCTATTTGTTAAGAAAGAAAGCATAAATTTAACATGCCTGTTTGTGTGGTATTCAGAGTACAGATTCTGCTTTTGGAAAGGCACTGCTGTTTATGGGAAATATTGCTGGACAAGGAATCAGGAGCCTGGAGTTAAGCCTTGATCTGTCATTACATGGTTGCAAAAGCTTCTTGTATCCAGAGTACGTTCAGCTCCTGTAACAAGAACCCTTCTACAGCAGCTTAGCCAAATAAAGGTGTTTTTTGTTTTGTTTTGTTTTGTTTTGTGTTGTTTTGTTTTGTTCCCCTCATATAACAGCCTGGGAGCAGGAAAACCAGGACTAGTGTAGTGGCTCCTTTTTTCAGTTTAGGCTTCACAGCGTGTGGCTCTTGTCTTCATGCTTGTCACTTCATGACTGCAAAGTATGTCTCTATCTCTGGCCTTGTATCAATGTTTCAGGCATGAAGAAGAGGAAGCGCAAAGAGCAAAAAGCGAGTGGAGAGCTCTTTAAAGAGCTTTTTCTAGGGGGCACTTGGGTGGCTCAGTCAGTTAAGCATCTGACTTTGGCTTAGGTCATGATCTCACGGTTCTTGGGTTCGAGCCCCGCTCGGGCTCTGTGCTGATGGTTTGGACCCTGGAGCCTGCTTTAGATTCTGTGTCTCTCTCTTTCTCTTCCCCTCCCCTGCTCGTGATCTGTCTCTCTCTCAAAAAATAAATAAACATTTTTTTTTTTTAAAAGAGCTTTTCCAGGAAGCCTACGCCATAATGTTAGCTTACACCTCCAGGGTCCAAGCTGTTCCACCTGTCCATCCTTAGCTGTGGTTTTAACAGGGCAAATTGCTGCCCTGAACAAAATCAAGGTTCTGTAAAGAAAAACAGTATGCTGGGAATTGGATAGGTAACCAGCAGTGTCTGCCCCATTCTCTAAACTTCCATTAGGAATGCCTGTTCCTCCCCCATCCCCGACAGAGTTGTTTGGAGGTCAAAATGGAAGATCAAAATCAAATGCAGGAGCACTTCATACACTATAAAATGTATTTCATAAACAAAATGGAAATATCCTGAACTATATTCTTTTTCTTAAAGCTTTTTTATTTATTTTACTTAGAGAAAGAGCACATACACATGGGAGGGGCAGAGAGAGAGAGAGAGAGAGAGAGAGAGAGAGAGAGAGAAAGAGAGAAAGAGAGAAAGAGAGAGGGAGGTAGAGGGTGAGAATCCCAAGCAGGCTCTGCACTGTCAGCACAGAGCCCGACGCAGGGCTTGAATCCACAAATCACAAGATCATGACCTGAGCTGAAACCAAGAGTTGGACGTTTAACCAACTGAGCCACCCAGATGCCTCTCGTGACCTATGTTTTTAGAGAGCAAATCTAATGTTAACAGAAAGCCCACCTGAATGTAAAGATTTGGGTAATCAGTATCTCTTGAACCTCAGCTCATTCTCTTGTTGACATCTTTAGAGAACACAGTGTTCTCATGGATGCACATCCTCAAATACCAATCTTCAGGTTACTGCCAAAGATTGTTGTGCTGGACATTTGTTGATTTCCTCCATAATAATCCCTTTTCCCTTCCAGTATCTTGAGTGACTTCCCATGCGATTTTTCTTTGGAATGTTTCTACCCTCACCTCCAGGGATAAGCCTTGATTAATTTAAAGCCATTCAGCAAAGTAGTAGTGACTGATTCAGTGATGGGCAATCTGAGTGACCTCAGAATTTGGGACTGCCAGAGTGCTAACACTATCCTCTTGAAAGATACATAAGTGGTCTTGAATTGCTGCAGCTAGTATTTTTTGTACCATGAAAGGAGGCAGCCTGAGGTTGAAATCAATCTACAGAGAATACCTGTGCCAAGAGAACTCCAGAGAATCAAATGATGTGGTGAACCTCTGTTTTCCCAAAACCAACCATACACCTGGACATTTTTTTCCCCAGCTCAATGAACCAAAATAGTTCCTTGTCTTGTTATTTATTTGAATCAGTGAGTTTGAGGTGGGGTTTGTGTTATTTGTAGCCAAAAGATTCCTGAGTGATTGTTTCCAATATATGGTTTAGGCAAAAATATATATATTATTTTAAATATATTATTTAAATATATATTATTTAATGTATATTAATTTATATAATCAACAAATTAGGAAATTAATCATGTTCCTAACTTAACAGGAAATCCTGTTATATAAATATAATATATATTTATATTTATAAATATAATAAATATATTATTAATATATATTTATAAGTATATAAATATAATAAATATATTATTAATATATATTTATAAGTATATAAATATAATAATATAATGTAACATAACAATATAACTATATTATATTTAATATATATTATTTAAATATATATTATTTAAAATAATATATTACATATATATGTTTTAAATAATGCATTACTTAATATAGTATATATTTATGTACATATGTAAACACATATGTGTGTATTATATATAATATGTGTACATATTATATATATTGGTATATACATGAGTTTATTCTAAAGTTTATAGTCCTTCCAGGATTAAGGCCATGAGGCCTGAATGTTACTGAGAAGGCCAGTTTCTCTCTGTTATAAATGGACTGCACAGCATCTGTCTAAATGATTTTAAACTGTGAAGTGCTAAGACCTGAGTCTCATACTTTTGGGGACTGCACTTATCTCCCCTGTGGTATAAGACTCGCCCCTGGGTACTTTAAGCCAAAGACCAATTAGGCTGAGATATGTCAGTGTTCTTGAAGGTGTGTTTCCTGTTTCCTGTTTGCAAAGGCAACTACAGAAGAAATAAAAGTAACGGCCTTACATAAACTGCTTACTGAGCTGTCAAATGTTCAAATAAAATATTCATTAATTATGAGTGATCTCAGTTGCAGGGCCACGGAGCTGCTGGTGATAAAATCTGTCGTGATCCTGTGGAAGGCTGTGCAGTCCGAGGCGCTGTCTGACTGCTGATTGTGAGTTCCTTTTTTTAACCTCTTGAATGTCTGGGTTTTAAGTTGTGATTATTATTAAATTATGATTCAGAAGGCAAAATGTTGCATCCTAGTTAGGCTATTGTGGGTTTGTATGTTTGCTGTCTGGTAAATAAAACGTGCTGGCTTATTAGCTGCCATTAGAGCTTTGTCATGAGGTGTACATTTCTACTTGAACTCTGGATGAATTTGTGTATTAGTGACAAGAAAACTATGCACCCTTTCTACTTTTTAAAAAAATCTCTTCTGTGGTGACTCTGATTAAATGGGAACCTTATTTAAGTGTAAGAAATTTACTTAAAAAAAAAAAACAAATAGGGGACATGATCATGAAGTAAAAACCTGACTTTCTTCCTGTATGTGCCGTTCCTTACTTTCTACATCTACTCTTTGGTAAGGAAAATTGAAGAAGATATTGTGCAGCAAGTAGATGGGATTTTTTTTTAATTCAGAAACAATTCTTTTGAAATTCTATTATGGTACAATTAGGACGGCAGTACCAGCAATAGTGGATTTCCTGTTAAGTTAGGAACATGATTAATTTCCTAATTTGTTGATGTGGGTCTCGAAAGCCATCTCATTGAATATTTAGGAAATTGGCTTTTCAGGAAAGGAAATCTACTGGTATATGAAGTTCTTGGAAAATTTTCAAGATATGCTAATGGCCCCAGATGAGAGCCAAGCCAAGATTTATAGGCAAGGTAATATGGCTTAGGTCCTGGTAATAGTTTTTGTGGCTGTTTGTAAATAAGGCGTGAATATTAACCTGACGTTTACTTGGCCAGACAGTTTTAAACGAAGAATAAATGGCAAACATAAAACAAATGTGGGTAAGAACAAAACCAAGTGTATTTTCCTGGTGTTGCAGGGAAGGGAAATAAGTTGATGCAAAATGAAATTTAAATGTACTCAGCTTTTTTTCATCCCACTTCCTTTGTCCCCATTAAGTTGAGGCATTAGATGAGCAACATGGCTTATCTGGATGTAATAAGAATGTGAAAGGGAAAGGTCTGTAATCCATCTCTGGTAGGCCAGTCCTTTTAATGCGATACATAGGACAATAATAAAGTATTTGAGGTCATGCTAAGCAAACTAATTTTTTCTTTCTTCGTATCGTCAAGAACTAAGCCTCAACTCCAGCATATTGCTCGTGGAAGCCAAAATAGAATTGAGCATTTAAGTTGGTAGTGAGAGGCTCTTACGTCTTGGGATAATCTGGTTGAAGTACTATGGCTATCACAGCCATAAACATGATAGTAGCCATTGCATTAGTTCCTTGGATCTTTCTGACGTCAAACCAAAGAGTAATAGGAAAATATGTGTTCTTGGCCAAAAGACAGCAAAGCAGGAGTGTGATGCAACCATTCCCCTAGACATGGAGGTGTGGAGAATCCATATGCCTGCGATTAGCTTCTGACATTCCTGCCCTTCCTCAAGTGTGCAGGTCTCTCTTCTGTGATTTCAGAGACAGGTGATTCCTTACTGTAGATTCTCTGTGTGAGTGAGCCCCAGGTAGGCTCGACTTCGTCTCTGGTTTATGTGGAGCAGAGAAAGGCTAGGCCGCTGAAGTTGATGCTGCAGATTCAAGGCATCTTCCAGATTCAGAGGAGGACAGTTTGGATGAGAAATCGACAGAAGAGGTCTTGAGGCAGTGAAGGAGCCACTTCCTGCTTCAAGACTACTGTGGTCTTGAGGGAGGTGTGGACAAGGCAGGGATAAGGATGACCTCTGGAATAGAGGCCAAATCTTCTAACTGGGACTTTCCAAATGGATGGCCTAAGTTAGCAAATAGTGCCCCATTTCTTGTGCATTCTGGAATTTGTTCAAGAATTTCAGGTGTCACCTTACCTAGTGACAGAGATCCTGATAGCAATAGGTAGGAAAGATACATGTAAAGAAACTATTTTAAAGTGAAGTATATGAATAGACTCCAGGTTTACAATTATTTCTGATTTCCTATCATCTGGGTGTCTCTCTTTAGCTCCTTGAGGCTAGAGTCATTTTGTCTGGATCCCCAAGAAATCATATCTTCCCCAAGGCTTTCTATGTAACTGGCTTCTCAGTTATACGATATTACATGGAATTCTATTTTTCTATAGTTTTTGCACTAGACACCTCCTTCCTTCTCCTCTTACAAATATTATTTTAATCCTTCTAGCCTGGGAGCTCACCACTCTTTATTGTCAATTTCCTATAAATTCTCCTGTATCAAAAAAAAAAACCCACCTGTTATGTCAACAGAATATCTACCTATAAATTCTCCTCTATCAAAAAAACGCCCCACCTATTGTGTCAACAGAATATCTATCATTCAAGAACAGTCATGGGGAGAAATTATCTCTGAGCCCAAGAGTAGAAGACACCAAATATCTAGGGGATAATTAAAGTATGCTTCCAGCTGTTTTCAAATAGAGACAGATACTGATCATCCAAATAATTGATTCGCTGACAACTACTTTCCACGCAGTCATGTTCTTAATGCAAAACAGCTAAAAAAATTCATTGAAAAAATAAATAAATAAACCAAGCTGCGTTTTTATTAGTGTGTAGAAAACAGAATAGAAAGAGAGCAGTTGGTTTCTCAACAATTTTGCAATACGTTCCATTAGTATCATGTAGACTTAGGAGCATGTAGTTCAATGACAGTAGATAAATGATTCCATTTAGCCCAAAAGTGTTGATTAAGTACCTACTAACTTGAGTCCTAGTGGAGAATGATCTAGTATATCCTAGACCTGTATATCTGGTAACATAATATTTCTAGAAACATAATTCATTTATTCACCCGATAAATATTGAGCACTGGCTATGTGACGGCCCTGTGTTAAATGATGGCAATATTCATGGGGAACAAGATAGGTATGGTTTCTGCCTGTAGTTGAGGGGTGTGGGATGGGAGGGAAATGTTAATGAAATAATTGCACACATTTTACAAATGTGACCATTACTATGATGGGAAAAAACAAACAAACAAACATGGGAAACTGAGACCATAAAACACAGGCACTACATCTAGGTAAGTGGTGATCAGGGATGACTTCCCTGAAGAAATTTGAAGAGATTGCAAACATGAAAGAGAGTGTTCTGGGCAGAGGCCCTCAGGTAGCAGGGAACATGGAGCTTACTGGGAACTGAACCAAGGGCAGTGTAGCTGGAGAGAAAGAGGGAAAGCTAGAAAGGTGGCAGGAACAGATTATGAGAGACTAATACATGAGTGAATGAATGTGAGTAGCTTATTATACACAGTGAGTCCTATTGACCTGTGTCACTAGTGTGAAAATAAAAGAAACTTGCAATTTTATAATGACTCTGCTCTTTGGGAGATGATGTTCACTCATTCATTCACTCATTCAGCCAATAAACACGAGACAAGATCCCTATTCACATGGATCTTAAATTCTAGTGGAACAAGCAGATAATGTGCCAATAAGGAAATAATATATAGGTCTTATGGTAAGTTTTTGTTTGTGTATAAGTGGTGTGGGTAGTTTTTAGGTGGAATTTTAAAAATAATTTCAGATATTTATTGTATTGCATCCAAGTGTAGTTATTCCTTTGTTTCATTAAGTTTATATGTTCTAGCAGCGCTAAGACCATGCTTAGCACGGGTGTTCTTCATTGTACTCAACTCACAGTTGAAGACTCGGGTGAAACTCCACGAGAGGGAAGCTGTGAGATTTGTATTCTTGTTTCTGAGGATCTCATGATACCACAGCCCACCTGGCACCTTACCTCCTCTTCTTGGACTTGTGCAGGGAGCAGGAGGGGAGCAATACAAAGATTTAAATGAAAACAACGGAAGCTAACATTGATCGAGAAGGATCTAAGAGAGAGTATTTCAGTCTATTTCTTTTTACAAAAAGAACTCAGTACATCTTATTACACACCTAATATATTTTGTAAATTTTGCACATTTACCGTCTCTAAAAAAAAGATTCACATCCTACAATCAATGTACACATTTAAGAAAAGGTATTTCTTTGCCACATTCCCAAAAGCTGTTATTTAATTGATGGTCCATCTTAAAATCATCAGTGCCTTACGACTCCGAAAATAATACACATCTGGAACCTTGTTCGAATTTTCAGTCATGCCTGTCTTTTCTGAAGATCTCCTTGAAGCTTCCCTGATGACAGCGTTGCATATCTGCATATAAAGTATCACCATTGATGGAACTAAACCAGGGCACCTCTAAGGGTCACCTTCGGGTCTTGCTTGCAAAACTGAGAGGAGAGTTCATTATAGCAAAGGGAGGCCTAATAATAATCTGTTTTAGTCCCTAGGAACTTCCTGACTTTTGATGTTCAGATTGTATGAATCAAAATTATTATTCCCATATATGCCAAAAGTAATGGAAATGTTCATGTGCTCCTTTAGTACTGGGTTTCTCAGGCGCACTGTTGACATTTGGATCAGATCATTCTGTTGTGAGGGGCTGTCCCATGCATGGAGAATGTTTGGTAGCATTCTGGTACCAATACTATCTCCTCCTGCGCCCCCCCCCCCCCCATCATGACAGTCATCTCTAGTATTGCCAAATGCCTCTTGGGAGGGGCAAACTCACTTTCTCACTTGAGAACCACTGCTTAAGTATATCATAGTCACTGGTTCCCAATCCTGTGTTCTAGCTTGGTATTATAGTTGTATCGAAAACATGTGCAATCCTAAATGCATAGCTTTCAGTTTAACAGGATGGTGTCTTTATAATTCTGTAGTTCCTACATCACAATTAAAAATGATATTATGAAACCTGAGCTAGAAGGGTAACCAATTAGATTTTTACTCAGCCAAACCTGTGAAATTCTAACGTGGTAATACATTTTTCTGTGGGGGAGGGTGCCTACACTTTGAGAGGATTGTTTTATTAAAACTATAAAATTTTACCCTCAAAGTTTAAAACTTACTTGGTGGATCACCTGATTTTTTAAAAGATACGCTTATGGGAATCTTAAAAAGACTCCAACTTATTCAGCTGCAAGAATTAAGAGCCTCTAGGGGACACATAGAAACTTAAATGAGGCACATTTAATGAGTTCAATTCTAGTTTGATGGGAGGCTGAGAACAACAGAGAGAAAAAAGTGCCACTCTTCTGTCCTTTGGTGCTGGCACTTAACATTTTAGTGTAAGTTATTACAATAGTGTATTGGTTTAATGTTCCCTTGATATCTGTGGTTTAATCAATGTTTCTGAACATGGAAGAATGTGTGTTCTCTCTGCCACTGTTCAGCTAAGAAATGACATTTGAAAATTACCGTAATCATGCATGAATAGATCTTCTAAAGTGGTATTTTACTACACTATGGTGCCTGGGAAGACTTAATATTGCATAAATTTACTTAGACATGTAACTAATACATGGCACCATTAGGGGAACTATGTTTTTAAATTCCTTTTTGTTATTGTTTTACTTATGTCTTAAATGTTTATATATTTATTTTTGAGAGAGAGAGGGAGAGGGAGGGGGGGGAGAGAGAGAGAGAGATCATGAGTTGGAGAGGGACAGAGAGAGAGGGAGACAGAGAATCCCAAGCAGGCCCTGCACTGTTAGTGCAGATCCTGATGTAGGTCTCCACTCAGGGCTCGAACTCAGGAGCCCTGGGATCACGACCTGAGCCGAAATCAAGAGTCGGCCACTTAACAGACTGAGCCGTCCAGGGGTCTTAATTATTTATTTTACCTAAAGGCCTCCTGCCTCAAAATGTTGCATATATTTCAAGTGAGACCAATATATTGTTTTGTAAAATAGAGCTTTGTTTCCTGTCACTACTGTATTCAGGAATATTAAAAAGTTTTTTTAAATGTTTATTCATTTTTGAGAGAGACAGAGTGCAGGTGGGGCAGGGGTAGAGAGAGAGAGAATCTGAAGCAGGCTCCAGGCTCAGAGCTGTGAACACAGAGCCCAAAGTGGGGCTTGAACCCACGAACCGCAAGATCATGATCTGAGCCAAAGTTGGACGCTTAACTGACTGAGCCACCCAGGCCCCCCTCAGGAATATTTAAAAACTACTAATTTCTCAAAAAGAAAGTTCTTATTCTTTTTCATGGTGCTCAAAGCTTTCTACTAACTGGCTGCAGTCCGCCTCCTGAGATTCATTTGCTTTACCTCCCTTTGCTCCTGTCCCCATATCACTCTCTGACAGCAATGAACTAGGTGGCCTGAGTAACAGGATGGACATCTCCTTGCACTTTTCTGCCTTCATAGCTCTTCTTGTGCTGTGATCTCTAACCCCTGAAATTCGAATTCATGCTTAAGAATCATGTCTTACATGGAACTTTCTCAAATGTTCTCAGTTGGGATTAAACTCTCCCTTTCTTTCTCTATCTCTCCCCGTCTTCCTCCCTCCCTCCCTCCCTCCCTCCCTTCCATCCCTCTTTCTCTCTTTCCTATAATGCTTGGAAAGCACTAGATTAGTGCTTTTCAAACTATCTATGGGGATGACTAGGCTTTTTAAAATTTCCTATTCATCACATGCCAATATGTATCCTCTTGTCCATGACTAGTGCTTAGATGTCTCCATGTGAAACTTAACTACCCAAGTTCTGCATATACCCCATCTATACCACATTCCATGAGATGCATCCACTTGACCACACATTATTTGGATGTTGCAGCAATGTCCAACTCGTGTAAAAAATGTCTGAATAGTTACTTGCAATATCTGTACTTGTCCTGTTTCAGTCTGATAAGAATAGTTCATGGGGGTGGCTCTGGTCCACAGACCACACTTTAAGGAGCATTGACCCAGACTATAAACTCCATGAGGACAGGACCCGGGTCTGCTTTTTTCATCATTATAATTCTAGCCCCTGGCATTGCCTGTCACATAGCAAACACATTTATTGCATGTGGAAGTATCATGCTATAGATAACAGCACCTGTCTCCCAAGTAACTTGGATCAGATCTCAATCAGTTTTTAGCACCTACAGGATTATCATGGCTTACTTGTATCAGAAAATAGGAATGAATGAGAATATCAGACTGGTTTATTTTAAATATTGCTCTTTAGTTTAAAAGCTACTGAAATAAGGGCACCTGGGTGGCTGAGTCAGTTGAGTGTCCGACTTCTGCTCAGGTTGTGGTCTCATGGTTTGTGTGTTCAAGCCCTGTGTCGGGCTCTGTGCTGACAGCTCAGAGCCTGGAGCTTTTTCAGCTTCTGCATCTACCTCTCTTTCTGCCTAACACATCAACCCTGCTCATGCTCCGTTTCTCTCTCTCTCTCTCTCTCTCTCAAAAATAAATAAACATTAAAAAAATTAAACACATAAAAGCTACTGAAATAAAACATACCTCCTTCTCCTACCGCTGGTATGGCCTTTATAAGTGAAGATTACTTGATCAATAATTTAATTTTCTTTCACTGGATAGTTGCAAAAAGTCGCTGCATTCAAATTCACTTAAGTAAAAATGAAAGGAGTTTAAAAGAAATCTAAAACACTTAGCCTGTTAAATGGCGATATTGAGAAATTGTTTGAGAGAAATGTATTTCTAGAAGAGAAAACCCCACAAAAACAAAACTATATTTAAAGCCTTTCTTTTATGCAGCTCAAGGGGGCACATTGAAAGTCTTCAGCAGTTTAAAATTCTATTTCTGAAAATGAGAATCACATGGAGTTAATTTAACATCCACCACTGTAATTTCTACTGGGAAAAACACCTGGGACACGAGTAACTTTTTTTTTCTTCAAAATTTAAAATGTAAGAGATTCAGAATAAATTACTTGACAGTGCTCTTGGAACACAGATTTCTTTTTATTTCTTTCTTTCCATTTTTTTTTTTTGAACAAAGATTTCTAACTGTCAGTAGTTCAAGAGTATCTTTCTCAAGTGGTAAAAAGTGGCTGCAGTTGGATGTTCATACTTTTTATTGACTATTTCATTATTTTAAAGTTAACAGCCAAGAAAAACAAGGAAATTTACTATATGTTTTTCCCACCGTTATTAGCCACTTATTTTTCCATGGAACGTTTGTTATTTCTGGGAAACATATGGCATGTGACCAGAACCATAATTAGTAACAGTTTGATGTTATAGGAATTCATATTTTGGCAATTCCTAGCTTCTTTAGATCAGTGGCTTCCTCTGAAATATAAAAGCAGCAAATAAAGATCCTAAGGGTGAATTCTGGAGTCAGCTTTTTTCTCCTTTTGGAAACAGAATTATTTGCTTGTTTTGACCAGGGAGGTATTTGAAGATTTTTGCAAACGCTTATATAGTTCTGCTCCAGAGCCAAAAGATGCCAGAAGGAGGCACTGTTTTAAGCACTTTGCATATTCCACTTAGTTAATCATTGCAAATAGGGGCAGGAAGATACTGCTTTGCTCCAAGTCACTTCAGTGGGAAATTACATAGTTGAGATCTACCTGAAAAAGTCTGGCCCCAGACTCTGCTCGATCCGATAATAGTGTCTCTTGTGCAGTGTGCTTGTCTCAGGAGATGAAAAGTTCCAATATTCCATTGGTAGAATCCTGTGGAAGAGATTATTTTCTTGCAGGCTATGTCTGCCTAATAGTAGCTAGGAAATGTTGAGTAACTGGGGAATATTAGGTAACTGGGAATTCTGGGTAACCAGAGAATGCTGGGTAACTGGGAGAAAAGGGCAAGAAGCCATTAGTTGTCAGCTTATTCTGAGCAACTTCCTGGCATCTCTAAACCAAGGGGTAGTTGTCATCGATAGTTCCAGGACCTGGGACTGGTCTGCAGAGTTGGCCACCTTGCACAGAATTCCCCAAAGCAGTGTTATCTTTGAATCAGAAGGATGAACCATTGTATTACAAATCTTTAAGGATATGGTATTTAAAATTCACAATTTTCAAGCACTTGTTACATATACATATATAATAACCAAGAAGAGGAATTTGGGGGGGAGGGGGAAGAGTGTGTGCTTATTTATCAATTCACTTATTTTTCTTTTTTTAATTTAAGACTTAAAGACACTGGGATAAATGGGGTTAGCAGAGAGCCCTTAGACCTTCCAATCGGACATATACCACTGAGTTCTAATATGCATCCCAGCCAGGAGACAAAGGGTAATCATTTTTGCTTTGTGTTGGAAGCCATGGTTGCTGAGGCTGATTATTCACAGAAGCAAGGTAAAGCATCTCATCAATCTCAAAGTATAGTTTGTCATCCTTTGTTACTAATGGAGTTATTAAGGACTGAAAATGCAACATTGCTTAGCAACATGCATCATGGTTATTTATTCTTTTGAGCAGCAGCAGCAGTAACTAGTCTGTCTTATAAATGTCTTAGCAGCTATTTTCATTTTCCTTTTCATTTAACATTGCTTGCATTCACTGCCATGGTATTAATCAAAGTGCTTAGACTGTGGCTTGCTGTCGGGGTGGGGCATGGGTGGGCTTAGGTATAGTCCCTTACTATAGAGATCAGCCCTGAAAGCTGGCTATTGGTTGAATTTAGAACCGAAAGGATATTAGGCTATAAGTAAGAAAAAGTAGTGAAAGATTCCTACAACTCTAACGTTCTCTATAAGTCTTCTTATTTTCACTGCTGGCAAGTATGTGATGGTGATGTCATCCTGTGAGATGTGGGAACTTGCTATAATACTCTTCAGACTACTTGTTTGTTGGCTCTGGCCTTTTGGGCAATAATGAGAGTCGATAATAACCAAAAAGTGTACAGAATAATCCTTACTTCCTCCTAAGAAAAAGGTAACCAAAAAACTCCAAAGGAATAATCTTTATTTCCTCCTAATGAAAAGGTAACACCTTCACGAATAGCAGTGCTAGCAGTCCCCTGTCATTTACACTTCACATGTGTGTTGGAGAATGAGTCGGTGTCTGGGGAAAATTTGATCTGGATGAACTTCCTCCAAAGCCCTCCTTTCTTCTTCAAACTGGAATAGTACCAGTACAGCTGAGAATCCTGGCATTCTTCTATTGTCTCCCCTTCCTTGGCCGCCACAGTCATCCTAGCTTGGTCTCTTAAATCCTGGTGTTCTAATTTGGCTTCTGTTCTGATGACAAGCAAGAAATCCCAGTGGTTCGGGCCATCTTGTAGGAAAGACTGTCTCTGAAGAGGCTTGAACAGTTGTGGGAGGAAAGAGGGGCCAACCTTCTGCATGAAAACAATGGGGAAAGAATCGGTTCTCGGCTAAAAAAAAAAAAAAAAAAACAGAAGCAGCCATTCATCCTGGCAGGGGAGATGTTCCACTTGGGATTGTCACCCAGTGATTGATGTTGTTCAATCCCAAAATGTGTGGAGGGCTTTTGGAATTTGAATTAGTGAGCACTTTGTTTGATTCTTTGCCCTTTGTGGGGAAGGATCCTGGAATGTGTGTATCTTCTTCCCGCAGCTTCTTCAGGGCTCTCCACATCCTTGGCTTTGCCTTTGCTTTGTTGTGTCCTAGAATCACTAATTAATTATGGACCCAGTTCCTTCTGTGCACTTGCTAATTGGATGTTTTGGAAAATTGCTCCAAGCTGGCTTAAATAATGAGACCGTTAAATGGCTCAGAGGTGCTGGGAAAGATAAAGAGGCCATGGCCATAGGAAATCCAGCAAATATCACCCAAGATATCTGTTGCCCCAGTAACCAAGGGAGATAGAACCCTGGGACAGAGGAGTTAGAGAAAAAAAATCCTCACAATGAAGTGGTGAAAGGGACAGGGTCAGCAAGAGGGGCCATTGTTAGGTAGAACATTTTCATGGAAAGAATTCTGTCTGAAGGCTGTGTTGGGTAGCAGGCCTGGCCAGCCAGTGCTGCTTATTGGAGAGGGAGGGTTCCCTGAAAACAGGAGGAAGAGTCAGGACTTTGAAGTCTGACATACTGACATCTGTGTCTGGACTCGGCTAGTTACTAACTGTGGGGTTTGGAGCAAATGATTTTACCTCTCTGAGCACTCAGCTCTTCATCTGTGAAATGATAAATTATAGTACTTGTCTCATAGAATTGTGGTGAGGAGTAAGTAGGATCAAGTTGGTTGAGTGTCTAGACCACTTCCTGGCACATAGCGAACTCTCAGTACTGGCTAGCCATTATCATCATGAGGTTGTGTTTTCAATTAATGATGTAATAACAACAAAGACATTAACATAGGTAAGATACTCAGCCTGACACAGCTCAGGAAGAGTTGGCGTTAAAATATGTTGTAGGAGAATCCATATTCTTGTTCCTTCCTTTCTACTTTTTTTTCTAGCCAATTTGTTTGCCCCCTTCTGCCTCCTCCTTCCTCCCCTTTGGGAGAGGAGAATAATTTAGAAATTGAGTAAGAAAAGTACGGCTGTTCAGCTGGGGGCTTTGGTTTTGGGAAGGAGGCTACCAGACCACAACTGGCCAAATAACACATGGAAATCATTCCCAAAGTACATTCTATCATTCTGTGCCACTACTTATTTGCCATTTATACATAGGTAATTTGCAGTTCAAATTCTAGATTTTTCTCCCCCATTAGGATGTAGGCCTCCAAGATGGCAAGGATTTTGTTTCTTTTGTTCACTGTTAATTCTCTGGTGTCTAAAACTAATCTATGCACATGGTATGTGTTCAGTGAATGTTAGTTGGAAGGACAGTAGGAAGAAAGGGGAGGGAAGAAATGAAGAAAAGGGAAGAAAGAGGGGAGGGAGGAAGGAAAGACAGGTAAATGAACTTTACCCAGAAGATCTTGAGGCCAAAAAGGGGGGAAAAAAAGGTGTTAGAAAGAAGACTCTCCTGGCTAGTCTAACAGGTGGACAGAGGAGGCCTGTAGGTATTCAAGTCAGCAAACATTTAATGAGCATTTGTACCTGGCACTGAAGCAGATGATAGCAATGTAACAAAAAATAAGATACTGTCTTTGCTACCAAGGACAGAGGTCTAGGAAGGATCCAGATGGGCTTAAATGTGATATAACTGAGATAGCCTTTGGAGTAAAGTGGATAAATTTGTGTGTTATCAGATTATAAAGGGTAGGAAATACTATCAAATATATAGGTGCTGTGTTAGTTTCCTAGGGATGCCATAAGAAAGTATCACAAACTGGTGACTTAACACAATAGAAAGTTATTGTCTCACAATTCTGGAGGCCAGAAGTCTGCAGTCAAGGTGTTGGTGGGACCATGCTCCCTCCGGAGGCTTTAGGGAAGAATACTCCCTTGTCTATTCCCTCTCTGATAGCCTCTGGCATTCCTTGGTTTATGGCAGTTTAAATCTAATCCCTACTTCTATCCACATGGCTGTGTTTCTTCCATGTCTCTGTCTTCTCCTTTTCTTTGCAGGGTGCTAGTCATATAGCTGCATCTGCGATGACCCTATTTTCAAATCAGGTCATTTTGAGGTACTTTGGGTTAAGATGTCAACATGTCTTCTGCGGGCATATTCAGTATAAATATATATATTTATATATATATGAACATTTACACAAATGCATACATATATATGTATACATATATGTACATATTTTATATATACATACAGGCAAATACACACAGAAATTAATATTGATATGTGTGTATGTGTGGGCTCATATAAATACATATATTCTCTAGCTGCCTATTGAGAGAACCTAGAAACAAATGATACCCTGGTAGCAATGAGCACACTCAGATCCCACGTCTTGGTTTCTAAATACCATTCTCCAATCAAAGAAACCAGAGGTCCTTGGAGAAATGGCTGATTATAAAGCTAAGAAAAATGCAAGATAAATTTGGAGCATCTTGTAATGCTAGAAAGTTTGAAAGTGCTAAAAATATTGTATTTTTTTTTTAAGGATAGAGCATGTGAAAAGGATATAGAAGTCAACCTGAAAGTTTTCTATAGATGAAGCTGGGACATTTTGAGCAAAACATAAGTAATAATAGTATTAGATTATAACTAAAAGCAAAGATCAGTATTCATGAGTTCATACTAATAGAAACAAATGATTAAATAAATAAATGGAAGAGAAGGAAATTTTTTTTTAACAGATGAATTCTAAACTGTAAGTGTAGAAGAAATGTGGGCAATAGAAAATCATCATTAGGACATCATAGCAATAATGCTGCAGGCAAGATCCACTGGTGAATCCTAAGATCAGTGGGCAAACTTTTAAGGAGAAAAGAGAATATTTGCATAGACTCAACATATCTCTCTCAAAATATTTACTAATTACTGTGGTAGTTTTAATGTTTGTCACAGATTCTTTGATAGTTCTTCATCTAGGAGGTGTAGCTTAATTTTCTTTGGGTGTAGGCTGGACTTAATGGCATGTTTCTAACAAACAGAGCATGGAAAGGAAGAGAGAAAGTTTTCAGTGGGTAAACCTCACAGACACCACCTTAAGCAAGTGATGAAGGTTAATGTCACTGTTGATAAATCATACTGATAGCACGTATCCACTAATATGATGCAGTGAGAAGGGCACTTCACCTTGGTGGCATTCTTTCTCCAAATCCCTGATCCCAGGCTAATCATGAGACAAACCCAAATTGAAGGAAAGTTTGCACAATCCTTGACCTCTTCTAAAGTGTCAAAGTCATGAAAAATAAGGAAAGACCAGAAGCTGTCACAACTTGGAAGAGGCTCAGAAAACCTGATGACAAAATACAGTGTGGTATCCTAGGCTGTATCTTAGAACAACAACAAAATAATGAAAAAAAAAAACTGAGGAAATCCAAATAAAGCCTGTAGTTTACTTAATGGTACTGTACCAGTGTTAATTTCTTGGTTTTGATAACTACACCATGGCTGCATAAAATGTTAGCAATAGCTGGGTAAGAGGTATATGGGAACTGTCTGTACATATGACTTTGCAACTTTTCTGTGAACTAAAATTATTCTAAAATAAGACATTTTTTCCCCCAAAGAAAACATTTTAAAAGAGGGCTCTGAGAAAAGGACTCTATAGCAATATTATCAGTTTGCCCTAGTGACAGACAATTCTCTACTTACGTCACTTCCTCTGGCTCTTCTGCCTGGAGGGGATACAACTATTAGCTCCACCTTTTGGCTGAATCCCCCCAAAATCCTCACACTGGTCTCCAGGTCCTGATAAAGTCTTCCCCACCACCTTATATTGCCTCTCTGATTTTACCTCCTGCTACTCTCTTAAATCTAGCTAGATATAACCAGGAATAGGTAAGACTTGGGTGTCAGAAAGACTCATTTGGCAACAATAATGTGGTAGAAGGATTTAGAATGAGAAAACTTTGGGCTTCCAGTTCTAGTTCTGCTACTATTCACTGGGATGACACTAACTAAATCATGTGACCTCCTTGGGCTTTTTAGCTTCTAAACTGGAAGGATTGTATCAGAGTGCTTTTAATTGTAAATCACTGGTAATGTGATCCTTGGCTATAGCAGGATATGAATTTGATTTATCCATTCAGAAACATTTCTACATATTTTTGTCCCTGGTGTGAAATTGTGAATCCCATTCTGGGTAACAGCTGCATTCCCAGCCTCTGCCTTGAGCTCAGGGCTTTGCAAGGAAGGAGGAAGTATGGCCAGAAGCTGACATCACGCCATGTTCTTCTTAGTTTCAAATCATTTCCATCAGACAGCGTTTCCCAAGCTTTAGTCACTCATGTCCCATCTTCCTGATTTTTACTGTGTACACGTTCCATCTATACTATTTTCTACTTAGTATCTCTCTTTAAAACACCCCCTCTTTGTATTTGAACTACATTTGCCCCAAGCAGTAATAGTGGTGAACTTGCAGAAAGTTCATTATAAACTTTCTATAAAAAGATTTCTATTTTTTATAATGCACAATACAAGCAAACAACTGAAATCTACCACAACTATGCACTGCCTACAGTTGTCTCAAGTAACACTAGTGTTATGCATTCCACACTTTGGGAAACACCTCCATGAAGGGGAGGGGTAGGGCCCTGGAGATTTCACTCTTGTCAGTGTCCCTCCTCCAGTGATCTTAGAGCTTGGGAAGATATAAAAAGCCATTCCTTTCAGTGAAACTATTGGGGATCCCATTCTAAGACATTGGGGGTTGTTCACTTTATTTTGGCTTGGAATGAAGTACAGAAGTGACTAAGCCTTCCCTCTGAGGAAGAGGCCCAAAGAAGCAGGAAGGAGGAAACAAAGGTATTTTGTTGACTTAAAAGATGGGAATGAATGGCATAGGAAAGGAATGGACAGAAAGTAATTAACTGGAATAAGATAAAGTAGCAGGAAAACAAAGGGGTGGTGGGAGAAAATACTGGAGGAAAATGCAGTTGCTCATGGAATCAGAGGATGAAATGAAAGGTGAGGGACCTTGTAGAGATCCTCTTTTTTTCCTCTCGGACTCTCACTCATGATGTGAGAACTGATTAGATACACTTGAGGGTCAACTTGAACGGCCAAAGAAATAGTATTCCTCAATAAACTTGCTGTAAGTGGGATCATGCTCTGAACATGTGAGCTCCTCCTTGACACGTGGCTTTGGCAGGAAAGATGGATTTAATACTACCAGACAGAAGGAGCTAGAAGAGTCTAGATTTTCTCTAGCATCCTTTCACACTTAATAAAGAGAGGGAAGGACATTTGTTGGCCTTTCTCATAATACAGATCTGATTGATTCAAACACACATGTGCAAGGGTTAGTCATATTTGAAGAGTAAATACATTTTTTAAAAAATCTGAATTCCAGAGGATTAAAATATCTGTGTTTGGGAACATCTCCCCTGGCACACAGCTGAAGTAAGTGCCTGCAGATGGTCACAGCCCTGTTGTGTGTGCGTGTGTGTGTGGGTGCATGGTGTTGGGGTCCAACACACATTGCACTGGACTCCTGTAAAAGCTGCTGAGTCCTAATACCATAGAATTTTGTTTGTGGGGTTAGAGGGGTATGTTAAGAGCCAAATCAACTGCGCAAAAGGCCAATCAGGAAAAATTTCTGTGTTGCTTTGTATTTTTCCAGATTCTTCTATTTAAAAATAGTGCTCTCTCAGAGGGAGTGCTGATACGGTTTCTATCGTTTCTAAAAGAGGACAGGAACTGAGAGGCTCTGAGGATACTGGGTATGGTTCATGCATTCAAGAAAACAGAGTCAGCCACAAGACAAGAAGCTCTTTGTTAAGTTGAGCCAAGAATGCTATTGATTACTCTTTTCTGAGATGAAATTAGGAAAAACCTAAGAATTAAATTGCTCTCAAAGTACATGAAATGTAGCCTCATATACTGTTCTTCCAAAACCTCAACTAGGATATTTATAATAAGGTTTTGGTTTCTTTCCAGACTTGAGAGAACACTCATTTGAAATTACATTTTCTGGTCAATTTCTGCCAGATGTTCTTCAGATAACTCAGGAAAACTTTTTTTCTTTTTTTTTTTTTCTCTTTTGGTCAGAGAACTGTACCTGGAAGTTCCCTTTCCTCTCTCCCTATTGATTATTTATTTTCTCTTTTACATTTTATACTTGGCTCTTTTTAGAGGCAGACCCTTGGACAGAGTCTTATTTCTCCAGGCCTTTCCCCTCCAAAAGGAGAGAGAGTGCGAGAGCAAGAGAGATAGAACGAACATGCCCAAAAGTACTTTTGCATATGCCTTGACTTTTCAGAATTTTCAAGACTATGTCAAGGCTTTGACCAAGTCAGACCTTTGTATAGAGCCTGTGAATCTCAGCAGCACCATAGTGAGTCAGCCTTTTCCAGAAGAGCATTCATCACATGGTATGAGCCACTGAGGTAATGGGCCTCTGACAGCTTAGCTCACGGACCTTGGCTAGATCCTGGAATGATTCAAACAAAGTAACAAGTTAGATCATCAGACCACCAAAAAAAAAAAAAAAAAAGTAGATTCTTTCATGTGATTTTGATTCTTGTTTATTTCTTATGAACTTTACATAAACAAAGTGATTTGTAGAGAGTACATATACAACCAAATCAAAGTTGAAGAGAATCTCCTGAGATAAAGCAGAAACTGTGGAGAAAATGTTTACTTATTAGGTATTTGTTCTGCCTGTCCTCCAAAACCCTCATTTCCAACACCGATTTCTAGTGGGAAAAAGAGTCATTGTTCTTTAGACCTAAGCCATGGAAGCAATCATATTTCTGATGGCGAAGATGTTTCTTAAGTATATGAATTGAGGAGAGTTTGGGGAGTCTGAGTTGAAAAGATCAAGACATCCAATTTAGCCTTCCTTTCTCCTCGTGAATAAGCGTTGTGCCCATGCTGATGACCTGGTGTATTTTCTGGTTTTAATTTCCTGAATTTTTGAATGGTAAAAAAACATATTATGATGTCTGTTTCCTAGGAACAGAAACACAAGTGAATACTTGAGAAATTCGATACAGAGAAATTTGGTTTGAAGCTTGTGGAAAAGATGCATGAAAGCCCAATAAAATGCTGTTCTTCTTCATATCTGGTCTGTCATGATTTGATGAGGTTATTCTTTGTAGCCTGGTCCTGAATAATGTTATAACTAATATGTAAGTGGGTGGATTACTTGAATACTATTGTGCTATCGATGCCTGGCATTTTGGCCACTGCGCAGATATGACATGTGAAACTTAAAATATATGTGTGGACTGTGGTTTAAGTCTTTGATGGAAACAGTATCTTTTGAGCCTACATTACTACAAATTAGTATATGATGCTGCCGGGGGCAAGAGTACAGATGGAAGCCTGAGCTGGGAAGGCCCCTCACCTTCTCTTCCCCTCCCATCTCTAGCCCCTCCGACAGACCTCCCATGCAAGCATGTTGTGTCAGTTTCTTGTAGCTGCTGTAACAAATTGCCACAAACTTAGTGGCTTAAAATAACCCCAGTTTATTATCTTGTCATATTCTGAAGGTCAGAAGTCTAAACTCAAGTTCTTAGCAGGGCTTCTTCCTTCTGGAGGTCCTGAGGGAAGAATCTATTCCCTTGCCTCCTTTAGCTTTTAGAGGCTGCCTTCATTCCTTGGCTTATGGCCCCCTTCATCTCATCATTCCAACCTCTTGTCCTCATCACATTTTCTTCTACTGACTCTGATCCTCCTGCCTCCCTCTTATAAGAACTCTTGTGATTACATTGGGCCCATTCAGATAATCCAGGGTAGTCTTTTCATCCTAAAATCCTTAACTTCTTTGTATGTGTACGATATAAGGTAACATATTCACAGGTTCTAGGAAGTAGGATGTGGATTTCTTTGGAGGGCGGGGGAGTCTACCACATATGTGAAATTTCTAGTCCTGCATTTTCCAGCACCATCTTTACATCCCAACACACACACACACACACATACACACACACACACACACACACACACACACACACACACACACACACACCTGTCCTGCCTGCCCTTAAAAACAGCAGCAGCACTGCTATTCTGCCCTTGGGAGAAGGGAGAAGGGCCCCAGGCAAGGGCTCACACAAGTCCTCGAAGTGGCTCAGACCAGTTGAACAGGAAATTCTGGGATCATTGGTTGAAATGTAGTCTAGACTTAGGAGAAGGTCAGTGCAAAGTTGATGGGGGCACATGCCCTTGGCTTGTGGATTCCTTGACCCATGAGGAGGAATGCAGCCAGAAGAAGGCCTCTAAAGTTTGAGGCTCAGAGCAGGGGCCAGTCTTGCCTTCAGCAGCCAGATGGGTGACATAACTGAATGTGTGGAGGTGGATGGTGGTAACATGGAGACCATCTGCCCCTTCTAAAGGAAGCAGCACAAGGGGGCCCAGTGTGGTTGCATCTCTTAATTCTTTTGGACAAAGGTAGAAATCTTTTTTTTAATTTTAAACACTGTGCAAGAAAAAAAAGTGCACAGGAGCCCCTCAGCTCTCCAATCTGCAACTGCCCTCTAGTTAAAAAAGTACAGACTGCCAGGAATAGACAACACTACATTGTATGAGTGAACAGTGAATGTCAATGCTAAGTTCAGAGGTGATGCATTAATTAAATTACTCAAAGCTGGAAAATCTGTCCTTAATTGTGCCACAGTGCCCAATAGTCACATCAGAAATTTAGCTGGAAGATCAAATGACAATATTAAGATAGATATTAATGAAATGGCACAAGCTGGTGATGCCTTCAATTTGGCGTAAACTTTTTCCCATTATGAATTTCAGGGAGAAAAAGTCTATAAATTAAAACTCCAGAGTTAAAGTCCAACAGAATTAAGGTCCAAAATCAAAAGCACTTGCCCTTGAGAGTTAAAGTCCAAAGAAATCAAAGTTCTAATCATTAAGGTTTAAAATGACTTCAGTTCAAAATTAATTCAGAAATTTCTGAGACATTACCTCACAGTCATTTAGTCTTTGAACAAATAATTATTGATCTTTTCCAACGTGCCAGGAACTGTGTTAGTTACTCAGGATAGAGCAGTGAACAAAACACAAAAAATCAGTCCCTTATGGAGTTTGTATCTAAGATAGTGAAACTTGCAAAAGTGCATGAGCAGGCATTTGAACATATGGATCTGGAGTTTAGGGGAGAGGGTCCAAGCTGGAGATATAAATCTGGTGACTATCAGTATATAGATTTTTATTTAAAGCTATGAGACTGGATGAGAAAATCCTAATTTTTGTTTCACCAGAATCCAGTAAGTCTATCATCTACCATACTGGAGATCATAACCTGTGAATTCAAATTTAATGGGAAAAATACATACCCACTATCACCATCAGAAAGAGGAGGGGTAAGGGAGAGAGTGAGAGAGATCCCCACAGGGGTAAACCCTGTATTCCTAAGCATATGCTGAGAACATATAAGAGTGTGTGCTTTCTGTAGGGAGTTAGCATCCCAAAGAGAAAAAAAAAAAAGAGTAAATCAGGGCTAAGGCTACACATGCCTACTTTCTATTCTCAAAGCTTAGATTTGTAGAAAACACTGCTTCTCCCCTAGGACAGTGAGGCAGGGAGGAGAGAAGCTAGGAATATTCCTCCAGAAGTCCTTCCATACACATCAAGTCAGAAGAAGAGGGATTTGACCTCCATACTCCAAGCGCCCAACAAACACAATAGGAAAGGAAATTCAAACCATTGTATTTGGTTGATTGTTTGATGTAAGTCTCTCTGGCAACAATGATAAAAAGTTTCATTGGTTAAGATGGAATTAGGAACAAGCAAGCTTTCATTCTTCAAAGTCTCTCTTATTCTGGAAAATCAAGAACTGGGTGTGGAGTATTGATGCATATCATCTTATATGGACATGTGTACAGGTCTGCCAATGATCAAGGAGAACCCAGGAACCCCTGTCTTGCCGAGTCCTTGACTCACACCTGCTTCTGGGAGGGACTGAGTTATACTACTCTAACCAATCTTTGTGACAAACCCTTGAATGATTCTATTTGGAGTCCTCCATTCGCGATAGGTAAAGATTACAAGTACTCCTTGTCCCTCTAGGAAATTACAACAATCCTATCAGGTCATATACAATATTGGTTTTCTTGTCAAAACTTCATAAAGAAGCTGTTTCTTGTTATCTTAAAATGCCTAGCTCACCTGTCTCCTGTTTGCCCCGTTTCTTCCATCAGTATCTAAGAGTGCAGTATTCCATGCAGGTGTTCATAATTAACTCCATTCACCCTAATCAGCACTGGCATTTCAGCACCTAATATGCATGGTGGTTCTTATTGGTCATGGTTCTGTTTGCTTGTTGGTTGTTGATATTCGTGTATGAAGCGTAGATACATTTTCACTCGCTGTGTTAGCCTCTTGTAAAGAGACTGGAACACTTAGAATTGCCTTCACAAGTGACTTGAAGCAAAAAGCTCTATATTTCCTGAACCACCATATGGCAGTAGTAGACTTGTTTCATGTGTCTTATAAGGTTGATTGAGATTGAGATTACAGTATGTGAAAATGCTTTCAAAAATATATAATACTGCCTAATTTAAGGGGGCATTCTGATTGTTGATGAACATAGTTCAGTTTTCTGTCTTCCTGCATGTTAGAGTTACCTCAATCTCCTCAAAATGCTTTTGTGTTTTTCAAAGCATTTAATGGCTACCTTACATGATGTTAATACATGTGGAATGATAAGGAATTTAATTCCATTTCTATGGAGGAACAGGAACGTGCCTTCTTAAGGTGTTATCCCTAAATTTCCAAACCCTATTTATTTTAAGAATACCCACCACAGACTGCAATGCTAGCCTAAATCCTCCTGGCTGGTGGGAAGAAGCAGATGATAGAGGAAGCCTGTTTTTTTGTGTGTTTTTTTTTTTTTTTTAAGTGAGAAACATAGTTTTAAGACATTTCAAAAAAAGGAGGGAGAAAATCCAATCTTTCTAAAAATTCAAAGCAAGTCTTTGGCAGAGGCAAAGCCGACAAATGGAAAGAAACTTCATTCCTACAGTTACGGAACCAATATCCAGATTGAGTGAATAAATCTGGTTGGTCACAGAAAAACCTCAGAGTTGAGAAAAAAATAGTCACGAATGACAGACATGCTCCATTCTTCCAACCTCACACTCTGATGAAAGGTGATGAGAAGGCTATTGGAGTGAGGGGTGTTTGGGGAACCTTGGTGGGAATTTTAAGAAGCCAAGCATGGGCTGGTGGAGTAGCGGGCTCCAGGGGCAGCCTGCCTGGATTCCAGCTCAACACCACTGCCGAACAGCGATGAAGACTTACAGACTTGACCTTCCTTCCTGTGCCTTCACTTTCTCATCTATAAGGTGAGAACAGGAGCTCCTGCCATATCAGGTTGTGAAGATTTAAGGAAATAATATGGAAAAGTTTTAGCAGAGTATTTGAGAAATAGCAAATGCTTAATAAACATCTATTATTAATGGCTTTTAAAAAAAGAAGTATGAACTACCAGAGAAAGCTGGAAAAATTTTAGTCATTTGGCGTTAATCTCAGGGAGCCAGGAGCAAGACATGTGACCAGACTTTGACTCTTCCCAAAATACTGAAAGGATTTTCTACTTGTCCCTGTTAGGGAAAACTAATGTTAAAATAAACACTAAGTCACAGTAGTCAAAGTTATGAGAAGTGTGCAAAGCTGTACTTGGGTATTTCTCATTTTAAAAATGTTTATGCAAATTGTGTTCCTTCTTATTATGCTATTAGAAATTAACCACTAGTTAATATTTGCTTGTAATTTGAATAGATTGCTTTTAGAAAAAGTACAATAAAGTACATGCTAAACATTTTCTAACGTTTGTCCAAGACTTAGAAAAGTCAAGCCTAAGCATGGCTTCGTGGATCATAATTAAGAAAACACTATTCATTTGGAACCAGCTACCAAGTTATAGGCTCTGTGCCTAAGGCCTCAAAAGGATAACTTGGTTAGGAGAAATCCACGAAGTCCCAGAAAATGTCACAGTTGCAGAGTAGTGCATTAATTAGTATATAGATATACTTTAACCTACCTAATAATTGTTTCTGAACAACTAACTGTGTCTACAACACATCTATAAATTATAAAATCATTTACCTATTAATTTACATTATAATATCTGTGAAACATCGTTTCCGATTGAGTCTAATTCATAGTAATTTCTAATTCTTTGTCAGATGTGGTAATTAAAAGCCTGTGAAAGAATATTTTGTGGCGTTAGGAAATACAGTCTTGTTTACTAGTTAAGGACAGCCTGCTGATGAATCCTTCTGCAAATTTAAGGAATTTTTTTGGTAATGAAAGTTATATAATTATGAGATAACAAGGGGTTATAAGTTCTCTGAGAGCAAGGATTATGTCTTCTATCTATCACAGAACCTTACAGTGAAAAAAATACAGCAAAAGCAGTTCTGATGGGGGATGTTTGTAGCAATAAATGCTTACATTAAGAAGCAAGAAAGTTCTCAAATAAGCAACCTAACTTTATACCTCAAGGAACTAGATAAATAAGAATGGAGCCCAAAGTCAACAGAAAAAAAAGGAAATAAAAAGATTGGAGGGGAAAGAAATGAAATAGAGATTTAAAAAAAACAATAGAAAAGATCAATGAAACTCAGAGCTTGTTTTTTAAAAGATAAACAAAGTTGAAAAACCCTTAGACTAAGAAAAAAAGAGAATACTCAAAATCAGAAACAAAAAAGGACACATTACAACTGATAACACAGAAATACTAAGGATCATAAGAAACTCTCTACACAATTATACATCAACAAATTAGATAACCTAGCAGAAATGGATATTTTTCTAGAAATATACAACCTACCAAAACTGAATCTTGAACAAGTAGAAAATCTGATCAGACCAATTACTATTAAGGAGATTGAATTAGTAATCAAAAACCTTCCAGCAAAGAAAAGTTCAGGATCAGATGGCTTCATTAGTGAATTCTACAAAACATTTAAAGAATAATAATACCAATGCTTTTCAAACTTTTCCAAAAAAATAGAAGAGGAGGGAACACTTCCAAACTCATTTTATATGAGGCCAGCATTACCCTGATGCCAAAACTAGACAAGGACTATAGGAAAAGATAATTACAAGCTAATATTCCTGATGAATATAGATGCAAAAATCCTTAACAAAATGTTAGCAAACTGAATTCAACAGACCATTAAAAAAATTATACACCATGATTAAGTGGGATTTATTCCTGGAGTGCAAGGATGGTTCAGTATTTGCAAATCAATCAATATGATACACCCCATAACAAAATGCGGGATAAAAATCATACGATTACCTCAGTAGATACAGAAAAAGCATTTGACAAAATTCAACATTCATTTATGATAAAAATTCTCAATAAAGTGGGTAGTGGGGGAATGTACCTCAACATAATAAAGCCATATGTGACAAGCCCATAGCCAACATTATACTGAGTGTGAAAAGCTGAAAGCTTTTCCTCTAAGATCAGGAACCAGACAAGGATGTCAATTCTTGCCACTTTTATTCATCATAGTACTAGAAGTCCTAGCCAGAGCAATCAGGCAAGAAAAAAAAAGTCATCCAAACTGTAAAGGAAGATCTATTTGCACATGATGTGATATTATATATAGAAAACCCTAAAGACTTAACCAAAAAACTGTTAGAATAAAGAAATTTAGTAAAGTTGCTGATACAAAATCAATATACAAAAATCAGTTGTGTTTCTATACACTAACAGCCAACTATTGGAAAGAGAAATTAAGAAAGCAATATAATTTACAATTGCATCCCCCCAAAATTAATATTTTATATTAATAGGAATAAATTAAACCAAGGAGGTTAAATAGCTGTACACTGAAAACTATAAGACATTGATGAAAGAAATTAAAGAAGACATAAATAAGTGGAATGATGTTCTGTGCTTATCAGTTGGAAAACTAATATTGTTAAAATGTCCATACCAGCCAAAGCAACCTAGTGAGTCAGTGCAATCCCTATCAAAATTCCAGTGGCATTTTTCTACAGGAAAAAAAAAAAATTGCCATCATGGAATGAAATAGGCCAGACAGAGAGAGACAAGTACTGCATGGTATCAATTGTATTTGGGATCTGAAAAAAAAAATTGAACAAATGAAAACAGAGAGGAGAATGGAGGTAGGACACACACACACACACACACACACACACACACACACACAAGTAAATATGTGAGGTGAGGGGATGTGAAAATCCCTTCACGATGTATACATATACCAAATCATCTGTGTATTCATAAAAGTTAGTTGTTTTATAAACAGTCTATACAAGTTAAAACTTTAAACAAATATGAAATAAGTATGGGAATAATACCAAGAAATAGACCTTTTAAACTAAAAAAATAAGTAAATAATTAAAAATAAACCTGAGCATCCATTTCTTGAGTGTATCTGTCAGGATAGACTATATTATGCTGCTATGAAAAACAATGCCCCAAATCTCAGTGGCTTACCACAGATAAAGTTTATTTCTCACCTGTGTGAAATCTATCATGGGTCCAGGTGACTCTCCTGGGTAGCGAATTCATGTGTTGGCTCAGTATTCCAGGCTGCTCTTCATCTTATGGAAACTTCTTATCAGCATATGCTTCCAAGGAAAGATAAAGTTGGAGGATCTCATATTGCCCATCAAATGATCCGGCTTAGAAATTACATATATCACTCTGCTCACAGTCCATTGGCTAGACCTAGTCATGTCCTACTCAGCAGCAAGAGAATTTGGTATTACTGTCCTATGTGTCTAGAGGAGAAAAAGAAGCCAGATATAGGGGATTAATAGAAGTTTCATGTTACCAAACCCAACTGTTAGGATCATACTGAATTCTCTTTCACTTGCTACATAGGATCAATCACATAGACAAGTGTCATTGCTACCCATTCCCTCTAAATATATCTCCTCCAGTCATCTCTTTATTTTATCCCCATCACCACTGCCTTCATTTTGGCCCTTATTTCACCTAAATTACAACAATAATTTCTTAGTAGGTGCACTCTCATTTGGTTCTGTTCCCATCCACTCTTTAACTGCCTCCAGGGAGATGTAGAGTGTTTGAGTGGCTCCCATCTCCTTCATTATAAACTCTCTTCCCTCAGTGTGACCTTTCATGAGCTGACTCATGCAGACTTGCCTGCCCAGCTTCATTTCTCATCACTTTCCTAACCTACTCCAGCCAGACCCAGTAGCTAGAAGATCTTGAATGAAGCCATGTGCTTCCCTCTGACTCTGCCTGTCACCCATCCTTCATGTTCAGCTTGAGCACTGTCTCCAGGTGTCTTCTCCAACCACTCCCCCTCATCCCCAGAAGCCTCCTCAGGAGGCTCGGACTCATGTTTCCAAGGCACTCTGTGCTGACCTTCAACCCATCCCACTCTCACTGCTCAGCTTGTGTAGGACTTGCCAGTCTCCCAGTTGTACCAGCTCAGTATCCCCCATACTAATAGTACTTGGTACATCGAGGTACTCATTCAGGCTTGCTGTATAAGGTGAATGAGTGAATGTTGTAAATAAGTAAAAGAATGACTCAGGTACCCAGTCTTAATCTAGTATGTTGTGAATTTTTTTTTAAGCCATATGTTGTATCAAAACATGCTGTTACACTCCAGGATAATAGCTGTGCTAGCACCCTGCATTTAAACATCAGGTCCGTGTATTCTTTGGTGGCAGACTGGAAAACCTATGTTTATTCAGTAGGAAAATACAGTTTTCAATTTAAATAAACTATTGATTGATTGCTGGTCTTGTGCTAAATTGAATGAAATGTCAAGAATAAGAAAAGGCTTACTGGAGAGACTAGGGAAATTAGTGGAAGAGGAAGACGCCGGTTGAGGGGAAATGGAACGGCAGGGAGTTGGAGAGAAAAGGTAAATGGGCACTAGAAAAGGGAGTGTAGGAGCTTCCTGCCCATAAGCTTCAGGACTGCAGTTCTCCCACCAAATGCTGTCTGGTATCTTGGGTTGCAGATAACCGAACTGTTTGAAACCAGGTTGGAAGTAGAGTGTCTCCAGGCTCGTCATCATGAGAATCAGTTGATCTGTGTAAAGGAAGTTTCTTGTGCCCAGGGACCAACACCCGTCTCGGGGCCGACAGCTTGTGTATACTCCAAGTCCAGACCTCAGAGGGACCCCCAAGCAGCAGCTGCTCCCCTAGCTCAACCCACTCACAGAGACCTCTGCACAAGGGAATGCTTTTATCTTTCTGAGTAAGCTGCAAGTAAGAACTAAAGGTTACATTTTTTTAATGTGCTTTATATTTCTCATCTTGTGGGGCTCAAGCTGGGTTTTGGGTCAAAGTAGATGTTAAGCCTCTGACTTTCAATCCTCGAAACAGCAGTCTTTCCTAAAAGTCCCTTTTTGCTTCTTTGTGTCTCTTGGGGTGACCTGTAGGTCAACCAGGCCTCTCCCATGACTTCCAGTGTGCAAGTGTTAGTGTTTCCAATGGGTTTGGTTTTCTTAACTTCACACTGGGTTGGTGGAAAGGAGTTTAAATGGGATGTCGGGGTCCCCTGGGGAGGTTTAACAGTTGAAGTTCATTGTCTTCTTGAGAAGAGAGGAAGCTATGGAGCTGTTCCTTTTTTGCCTCTTAGCAGAGAACGAGTACCAGCTCTCCAGCCAGTGCACCTGACTTCATGCTGCGTCCCACCCAAACCTGCAGAATAACTTAGTTCAGTCCAGATTCAAACATTTAAACAATTACCTGTTACTCCCTGTGTGTAGGAGAGACCGTTTCCGTTCTCTCTTTCAAAACTGCCCAAGTCTTGTGGATGATTATTAAGACCAGTAAGAAATACATTCTTACCAACTTAAAACCTCATTTCCATATAAAATCACCAGATTTTAGTGCTGGGATATTTAAGTCTCTCTGTCTTCTATGCACTGCCACCAGATATGGCATACTGAGGGTCCTCGTTTATCCCCACCTGTTTTATAGAATCTCTTATTCCAAAATGTCTTTCCATCCTGGTGAGCTTAAGCCTGAGTGAGAAATTGTAATGTATCTGCCATCCAGAAGGTTCCAAAGCTGGCCGGGGCAGGTTTTCTTGGGCTATGTTTTCTAGAATTTTCTTTTCTTTTCTTTTTTCTTTTCTTTTCTATCTGCTTCTTTCTTTTCTTTCTTTCCCTTTCTTTCTTTCTTTCTTTTTTTCTTTCTTTCTTTTTCTTTCTTTCTTTCTTTCTTTCTTTCTTTCTTTCTTTCTTTCTTTCTTTCTTTCTTTCTTCTTACTGTTGGTATTTTTTTTTTTAATTCAAGTTAGTTAACATACAGTGTAGTCTTGGCTTCAGTAGAGCCCAGTGATTCATCTCTTACATGTGACACCCAATGCTCATCCCCAAAAGTGCCTCCTTAATGCCTGTCACCCATTTAACCCATCCCCCACCATCCTTCCCTCCAGGAACCCCCAGTTCTCTGTATTTAAGAGTCTCTTATGGTTTGTCTTCCTCTATGTTTTTATCTTATTTTTCCTTCCCTTCCCCTATGTTCATCTGTTGAGTTTCTTAAATTCCAAATATGAATGAAATCATATATTTGTCTTTCTCTGACTGACTTATTTTGCTTAGCGTAATACCCTCTGGTTCCCTCCACGTTGTTGCAAATGGCAAGATTTCATTCTTTTTTATCACCGAGTACTATTCCATTGTGTAAATATACCACATCGTCTTTATCCATTCATCAGCCAATGGGCATTTGGGCTCTATCCCGATAACTTTTCTTTTTTTTTTTTTTTAATTAAAAAATTTTTTTTCAAATATAATTTATTGTCAGATTGGCTTCCATACAACACCCAGTGCCCATCCCAACGAGTGCCCTCCTCAATGCCCATCACCCACTTTCCCCTCTATCCCCCCAACCCGCAATTTGTTCTCTGTATTTAAGAGTTTCTTATGGTTTGCCTCCCTCCCTCTCTGTAACTTTTTCCCCCCCTTCTCTTCCCCCATGGTCTTCCATTAAGTTTCTCAAGATCCACATATGAGTAAAAATATATGGTATCTGCCTTTCCCTGACTTATTTCACTTAGCATAATACCCTCCAGTTCCATCCATGTTGCTGCAAATGGCAGGATTTCATTATCCAGAGAACTTTTCAAATAAACACTTACTTAATGCTTAACTAAATGCCTGCTACTATTAAAAACACTTTTTGGATGTTAATTTAATGCTCATTAAACCCCATTAGTAGGTACTGATATTATTTTCACTTTACAGAGGAGGAAACTAAGGCAAAGAGAGGTTGCAGGAGAGCTAGTGAGTGATGGAGCCAGTGTCTGGACATGGGAAATCTGGCTCTAGAGTTTATTTTTTCACTACTACGCTCTGTTGTCTCTCAGGTTGCTTATTTATCTTTTCAATCAATGTTCTAGAATCAGAGGATGAAAACTGGCCCATGAATATGTTTTATATGGCCCATTCACAACCCAAAAGTTTAGAAAATTTACAGAGAAATCTGGATTTTTTTTACTTCTTTTGAAAATGGGAATGCCAGACATTATTAAGCTTATGTTTCCAACTCAGCCACAACAACTGAGCCACAATTATCTGTATGGATAAGGCACACATATACCAGTTTGCCACAGTCTCCACCACTGTAGACCATAGCATCCAAGCTCTTACAAGTTTGTGAGCTTGTGACCTCTATTTTAACTGCTATGTGTATGGACACCACTCTAATACATCAGGGACCAGTTCCAAAATGTGTTCCTCAGTCTTCTAGATTCGTAATGTCCTCATTTCTTCCTGTAACTGTAGTTCTGTTATGTGTCCCAAAGATAAAGACTGAATGGAAGTGAGTCACTCATTCTGGCCTGGGGTCCCAAACTCCCGTTGTTCTGGAGAAGGTTCTAGCCAAGTGGCTGATGTCATGAGTTGATTGCCCACAGTGAGCTGGAACAGAGGATGTGCCAAACTTGCCTCCAGTAGTGAAAATCAAGGTTCCAAGGCTAATACAGGGCTTAGGTCTGGAAGGGCATCACAGAGGCAACAAGTTCAGAGTTGTGCACGGGAGTTAAGAGAGTAAAAAAGTGAAAAGAACTCAGTAGGAGGTAGCAACAGAGGAGGCACTCAAGTCAAGAAGATATGACTCCCTTGAAAAAGTTATTTAATGTCCACTGAGTTTACACTGCTTTATTCATATAAGGAAGCTGATGCCCCAGCCTCATAGCATTGCTGTAGGCCGTCCATGGAACAGTGTGCTCTGAGTGTTGAGTATGGTGCCTGGCATGATCCATGGTAACCAAAAGCACCCAGGAGGTCCTGAGTGACCACTGAGAATACTAGTGAGCATTTGCAGTTTGCCGAAGTGAAGAGGAGTTTCTTGGGGTGTGGGTGGGGTCCAGAGAGTTCTCAGGGGAAAATCCATGATAAAGATTGATTACTCATAACCTAAACATGGTTTGATACCATGTGTTTTATTTTGATTTTTAATTTCTTGTTTATATTTAGTTTTATTTTCAAAAGAAAATGGGCCAGAAGAGAAAGCTATGGTAGATCCATGGGTGATGACCCTAAGTTCGTTTGTTTGTTTGTCTTATCACGACTATTTGTATTTTTTAAAAAGTTTAGTTAGAATGCCATACACTTTCCTCTCTTTTTACACCTTCAGATATGGCAAAGACAGTGAGTCTATCAGATGCACGTGACCTCAAATTACCTAAGATTTTGCATTTTTTCATTTCTTTTCTCCCTTTTCCCCTCACTCCCTTCTTTTTTTTATAGCAATTCACAAGTCTTATCTAGTTCAGCATTTCCTAAAATGTAAACCAAGGAACACTAATCCCACCAGATATTCCAGGAATAAAATGGCTTTATAAATAAATTTGGAAAATGCTTCATGCTTTATCTCCTGCTCTGAGATTTGCTACGAATGTGAAAACATACACAAAGCTTTGAGCTGCCTTAAAGTTAAAAAAAAAAACAAAAAGCAAAAACCTTTTAATCCAGTATTTCTCAAATGCAATTTTCCGTGGAACTTTTCCTTTCTGATGTAAACCCTGTTAACAGTCTGCTGAGTGCACTTGGAGGACTGTTCATCTAGGTCCACTCATTAAATGACTTCCTAACCCTGGAACTGGACTGATTATTATCATTTCTGCGTTCCTTGAAGGTGTCACACTCTATATTTATAGATGTATCTTAACTCCCAAAGACCTAACTTAAAAAAAGAAAATCAGAATAACATGTCTTCTACTCTGTGCTTCACACATCTTTGAAGATATAAGGCTATGCAATGAGAAAACTCACAACAAACACAGAAATTGTTTCAAGTCTTTCATCATTTTATCTTATATCTTGTGATGGCTCGAGATACTGTTTTGTTTTAATTTGTTTAAACATTCAAGAGTTCTCCAATAACCTATAGGTTCACATGTTCCTTTTCTTCCCCAAGTGGTCTTGCATTTAGGGAAAGCATTAGCCCAGTACAAGTTTTACTTTAGTACAAGTGTATAGCATTTTTTTCCCTCACAGCCTCTGCACACATTTGTACTTCTCTTTCATCATTTACTTATAGAAAATATGACCTCTTAGGAAGAATTTAGTTCCGTGTTACGTCCATTTACATAGCAGGGCAGCTGGCGCGTTCCGTCTGTATGTGGGCAGCTATGTCCCAGTAGCTTGAAAGTGCTTTGACTCAGGGTTCATCTGGGTTATGCCTCCTAGAAGAGCTTCCAGGCTTTAGCCCAGAGGACATAGGACTTCAGATACAGTTTTCCTTTACAGGGCAGGTGGCTGATGCCAGGGGCTGTGGCACTCCTGTGGCTCTAGGAAGCCTAGGGCCTCTTCAGTGACAGGTCCCTCGGAGTAACACCCACCAGAGCTGGACTGTGTACATGTTCAGTCTGAAGACCTTTTCAGTCATGACAAGGGTTTGGCTAATCAGATTTGAAAGGTACTTTAAGTATCATCTGGAAAAAAAAAAACTTAAACTTTTTATTAGTTTTATTGAATGTAGAAGAACTTCCTGAATTATGCAGGCAGTTGGGCAGCCACAAGAAAGTGTCTCTGTCTTTAATATGAATGTATTACATTGCTTTGCTCGGAGCCTCGCCTTTTGTCTTGCTCTTCCTTTCAAATTCCATGTCAGTCATAGTAGCAAAGATAAAAGTTGGCATGAACTTGTCTTTGCTCACTTATAATTCTGTCCAGGGCAGGTTTACGAAATGAAATGAATGGTTCTTTCCATCATAGTGGCTGTGTTGGCTAATTTTAGAAAGATTAGAATGCAGGAGACTTCCGTTCCTATGCTAATGTAGCCAGGCAAGTTGCTAGCGTCATTAAACTATAGTTAGTGAATTTCACCTTGACGTGTTTTCTGGTCTCCTATCTGGAAAATGAGCAGGAAAATGAAGACCTTTTGCAGAGTGACATTATGAATAATTGACAAAAACTTTAATACGGGGCACTTTACAAATTAAGAGCTTTATATCCAGGCTGAGCATCAACATATATTTTTATTTTATAAAAAAACAAAACAAAACACCAAAATGGTCACAAATTCTCAGCCCACTTGGGATCAGATATCAAATTCCACTCATTCGTCTTACAATTTTTAGAAGCAATATTGCAGAACAATATTTTTCAGGCTGGATTTTATCTTTTTCTTATCTTTTTTAATGTCAGACACAGGTAAAACTTCAAAGTCAATATCATAGACCGTACTCCTTTAGCACAGAAAGTAGAGAAGGGGCTCAGTGAAAGAAACTTTTTAACTCTCAAGAGCAAAGAGCAGCTGAATGCTAAAAATCTTAGGATGATTTCAGTGTGACTCTTCATGCAAACCCATAGACTCTGGAAACCATCACTTTTTTTCTAAACATAATTTCCCCAAACTTAGGATAAAATACTTTTTAGGTCTGGAGAGCATCTTGAACATGGATCTTCTGAGGGGTCTAACAGCTTGCTTATGTCAATAGTTCAGCAAACCTAGAACATGTTCAGGATGTCTTGAATTCCCAAACAGTACTTTTTCTCAAGTTTTCTCTTGCTCCTTCATCTCTGAGTTGCATCATGGTACTGAAACCAGTCAGTTTTCCACATGTGCCTTCATTTCCATCCCCCCATAAGTTGGTCCCTGTAGCTCCCTGGTGCTCTGTGGAGGTCCCAGGATACAACAGGAGAAAGGAGGTTGCTGACCCTTTGCATTCTCTATGACTTATTTCACCAGAATAGCTCCATTTGGGGATGTTTTTCCCATGATACTTTCTTAAAATAAGGACTCCATGGGTTTAAACTGTTTACAAAAACCAGAAAAACCACATGCTTATCTTGTGCAGTATCACTTACCTGACTTCCAAAGTCTCTTTATATCAACTTTGGATCATTTCTCTTCTTTCTTGAGACGTTGCCTTTCTTAGACTTTTATAATGCATATTCCTCCTCATTTCTCTTTTGTACCATGGATAATTCTCTACTATTTACATCCCTCGTATGGACCAGAACATTTCCCAGCATCCTCTTTTCATGTAGGATCACTGCTTCTCATGAGCTTAAATAGACCTCTTATTTCAAGATTTCTAAGTTCAACCACATACCTCACTCTCCCCAGTACTCCCTGATCTAAATCTTTCTAAAACAATTTCTCAGAATGCCTGAGAGGTGTTCTGGCTGCTATTAACCCTCAAGCCTCTTGTGTCTCACATTCACCCAAGAGCAGTGTCTATTTCCTGTCTCCACAGCTGTACCGTGAGCTCCATGAGGGTGGGAAACATATCTTATATTTGCCATCTCCACATCCAGCACTGGGGTCTTTAAAAATGGTAGGTGTTTTAGTTAAGAATTTCGTTGGCTTCAGGGACACTGGGTGGCTCAGTCAGTTTAGCGTCTGAGTCTTGGTTTGGGCTCAGGTCATGATTTCACAGTTCGTGGGATTGAGCCCTGTGCTGGGCTCTACACTGAAGGCATGCAGCCTGCTTCGGAATCTCTTTCTCCTTCTTTCTCTACCCCAACCCCCACCCCAAAATAAATTTAAAAAAAGAATTTCATTGGCTACAAATAACACAGATCCTGAAACAACGGCTTACATAAATTACAGGTTTTCCTTTTTTCACATAATCAGAGGTCTAGAGGTAGGCAGTCCAGAGCTGGCACAATAGCCCATAATGTCATCAGGGACCCAGGCACCTTTGTCCATTCAAGCGTTTTTAGCATTTGCTTGTCACCTGTGGTCCCCATGTGGCCGAACCCCTCCAGGCATCATGTTCACATTCCAGGAAAGAAGGAGGAAAGTGGGAAATTTCTGGTGGACAGACTGGTTGGTATAAGATACCAACAGAGAAACATTCAGCCTATCCCCTTTCAAAGGCTTTCCTACAAGGGCCACCTGGTGACTTCCACCTACATTTCATTGGTAAAACTGTCACATGGACATTTGTAGCTGAAAGGTGTCTGAAAAATACAGTGTTCTTGAAGCTAGGTATGTTATTGCTCTCAATAAAATTGGCATCCTTCCAGGAGGTGAAAGAGATCATGGACATTTGGTAGGCAGCCTGCAGTCTTTACCAAGCTAAGGATACAAAAATCCTACTTTCGGATAGGATGGAAAGCCCCCCGCAAATGGACTCTGTTGAGTACCCAAAAAAGTAGTTTTCTAAGTGTGGTCCCTAGACCCAGACACAGGCTCTTCGCCTCCTGAAATCATTAGAGAAGCACTGTTCTAATGGCTCAAGTCCAGCAAGATAACCACCCAGGCCCTTCCTTCCCAGAAATTCTGGACCTGTCACTTGAGTCATCGTTCTGTCGTTCATTTAACAAACACCTGGTTGGGGCCCACAGTGTAGCAGGTACCATGCTGGGTGCTGGGGCCACCATGGGCAACAAGGATATCATTTGTCATCAAATGGGAAAGTATGCGTGGAAGTACTTTATAAGCCTACTTATATTTAAGAATCAGGTAGTATTTTCTTTCCTCCATCATGTGGAGTAAACAGTGCACAGGGAACAAGCACCCTGCACAATATTGCCAGAATTAGAACTCACTCATCCCAGCATCGATGCCATTAGCTGAGTTTGCTATTCTCTTTTCTCTTTTGATGGTGGGTCTCCTGTGAAAGAACGTTGCTCTTAAACTTACCAAGAAACAAAAGAATTTAGCGTTGCACTTCAGACAAGTAGCACGTGATATTGGTAATTCAGCTCATTCTCAACCTCCCTCCTGGGTGTCTGAACATGAAGCCAGTATCAGCATCTGTCGTCAGGACCTAAGGGACTGGGGCGCCTGCGTGGTTCAGTCAGTTGAGTGTCTGATTTCGGCTCAGGTCATGATCTCGCGGTTCGTGAGTTTGAGCCGTGCGTCGGACTCTGGGCTGACAGCTCAGAGCCTGGAGCCTGCTTCGGATTCTGTGTCTCCCTCTTTCTTTGCCCCTCCCCTGCTCATGCTCTGTCTCTCTCAAAATAAATAAATAAATAGTAAAAAAAAATAATAATAATTAAAAAACAAACCTAAGGGACGAGGTAATAGAGCTCCAGGTGATGCAAATTGCTATTAACCAGGCCTCTGGGAGAACACCGGAGACCATGCGCTTTCCATCACATGCTTGCCTCTCTTAGCCTGGGATTTAGGAAGCAGCAGGAAAAGGTCAGGATGCTTAGGAACAGAGACCATCTGTCAGAGAGGGTTGGAAGGATGGGAGAGAACAGTGCCAGGCCTCACAACTTTAAAAAGACATGCAACAACCGTGGCACATGTTAACAGCTGTTAAATCCTAAGAGTGTGTACGTGGGTGTTTTGTGTTTTTCTCCGTACTCTATGTTTTAATATTTCATAACATGTAAGAAATTTAAACAAAACCCTTAGAACAGAATATTGTCTTGAGATGATCAATGTAACACAGAAAAGAAATTATGGTGAATAAAATATCCATGGCCCTAAAATTATGGGCAGAGATAGTTGAGTGTGTGTGTGTGTGTGTGTGTGTGTGTGTTCAGAAGCTTTAGCATGCCTCCCCACCTCTGTAGAATGTTTAAGACACAGATTGCTGACTCTACCTAGTCCTGACTCAGTAGGTCTGGAGTGAGGCCTAAGAATTTGCATTCCTAATAAGTTTTCACAACGAAGAAATCCTAATGATTCCTTGTGGAGTAGATGCCATGTGCTCTTTTTGCATTGATCTGGATTGGTTGAGTTCATTCATTCAACCGATGTTTAGTAAGTATCTACTATGTGCTGAGGACTATGTTCCATGTGGTAGACATGCAGTTTATTATTATCCACTTTCAACTCCTTATCAAGAAGTAATTGTTAAAATTACATTTCACATGTTTAGGCCAAAAGATGGGAAATTATTTAGATGCTGAGGTAAGCTGTTGTATGTTATAACAGCCAATCAACAGGCGAGGGGAACACCCTGGAAAGAGTGGTATATGAAGACTTTGCTTTTTTGTATATAGTAATTAATAATGATTGTAGATAAGTTTCCCTTTCTTATCTTCCCTTCAGCCCCCTCCTATTCTTTTCTCTCCTCTCTCCTTCTTTCCCCTGGGTAAATATGGTTGATTGACTAATCTAATAGCTATCTCAATCACCTGCTTCCTTGCTGCCTGTGACCAAAGTTTCTGGAAAGCCAGATATTTGCTCTGCCAGATTCCATGGCAGCCAGGGCTGGCCACATGACCCAGTTACGGCCAATGAGACATAAGTGGGAATATACTGGGGGCCTCCTGGGACAGATTTTGTTTCTATATAAAAGGAACAGGAGTAGGAGGAAGATCATTGGTACAGCCTTCTTCCCTTCTTCCTGCCTTGAAGGCAGACATGACGTCTGGGGTGGTAATAGCCATTTTGTGACCAGGAGGCAACAAGCATTAGGATGCCAAATCCAAAGGTAGTAGATTGGAAATAGTGAAAGAGCCTGTTTTTTTGTGACTTTTTTTTTTTTTTACCAGCTGACCCAGTATTAGCAAACTATGTATGTTTAGACTTTATAATATTAGTGAGAAAAGCACAGTCTTATTTGAATACTGGTAATTTCTATCACCTACAGAGGAAATAATTCCCAGTAGATACATCCACTTCTCTCTTTTTGTCTTCTTGTCATCTGCTTCCCTTTCTTCTTTGTCTCTTGCCTTGTCATGGGCTCAATTGCATCCCTCCCCCCAAATTCGTATGTTGAAGCTCTAACCTCTAGTCAGAGTGTGACTAGATATGGAGATAAAGTCTTTAAAGAGGTAATGAAATTCAAATGAAGTCATTAGTCTTAATCCAGTATGGGTGTCCTTAAAAAAAAAAAAAGAGGATATTTGGACACAGAGATGTAAAGAGGAAAGACACTGTGAAGACAGAGGAAGAAGATGGACATCTACAAGCCAAGGAAAGAGGCCTCAGAAGAAACCACCTTGCTGACACCTTTATCTTGGACTTCTAGCCTCCAAAACTGTGAGACAATAAATTTCTGTTGTTTAAGACACTTAGGCTATGCTGCTTTGTTATGGCAGCCCTAGCAAACTAATACACACCTTCCTCCCCTTTTTTCACTCTATTATTTCTATTATTTATTTTTCTTTATTTGTCATATACCCCAAGGGGTGTATGTGGATACGTGTGTGTGTGTGTGTGTGTGTGTGTGTGTGTGTGTGTGTGTGTGGTATACCCAAGGGACACCCAAGAGTGAGGAACCCTTGCACCGGGGCCCCTCTGCAGATTTCTCTTCATGTCTCCTTGGCCAGAGTTGTGTCACATGTCCCTGTATAAACCAAGGGCTGAGAACGGGAATGGGACCACCATAATTGATCTGGGCCAATAAAGATTTACCTTCTTTGGCTGGGAAGAGAGGCCACCTCCCTTACAGCTTGTAGATGCTCACAGAGTGATGGGGATAAGATCGTAAACAGGGTCCCGGAAGAAGAGTGGTTGTCATCCAGGGTGATTTCACCTTCCTACCCCTAACTCAAGGGGCATTTGGGAATGTCTGGAGATATTTTTGGTTGTTAAATCTAGGAGCCAGAGGGGAGAGTTGCTATTGGTATTTGGTGGGTAGAGGCCAGGAATGCTGCTAAACATCATACAAAGCAGTCCCCTCAACAAAGAATTATCTAGCCAAAATGCCAACAGTGCCGAGATTGAGGAACCCTATGTTAGAAGAAGGGAAGAGGGGTGGGGGGTGGGGGGCAAGAAGCAGTGTCTGTAGTGGATGGAACTACGTGTGCAGCACCTCCTTGTGAGTCTAGCTGGGTGCCCACTGCAGCGCCCCTGAGGGTTGGAAGCTGATCTGATTAGACTGGCCAGCTGGCCCCGTGTCTACACCTGTGTGTCAGAGGCCCGAGTGAACCAGAAAGATTTGTACAGACTAAAATTAGAAAAGAGAAAAAAACAAATGATGCTTTGGAAATGAATTTGAATACGCCCTTTTAGAACCTCTGAGACTGCAGTCGACACATAAACAGAACTAAGAATATAAAAATATGGTAGTCTGTCACTCTTGTCACTGAATTTCACCACTCCGGTTATAATAATGCCTTAGTCACTGTGTTGAATTCATGGGTTTTGATATTTAAAGGACAGTAATGAGGAGTGCCTGGGTGACTCAGTTGGTTAAGAGTCTGACTCCTGTTTTTGGCTCAGGTCATGAACTCTTGGTTCATGAGATTGAGCCCCACATCAGGGCTCTGTGCTGACAGCATGGAGCTTGCTTGGGATTCTCTCTCTCCCTCTCTGCCTGCTCCTCCCCCACTCATGCTCCCCCCACCCAATAAATAAACTTTAAAAAATCTGTAAAAAAATAAAATAAAAGACATTAATGACCTTGTTTTAGCATATTGTTAGTATATATTTAAATTACTTTTATAATTTTGCAGAGTAGCTCTTTAGGCATCGTAATCAATGATGAGGTTTTTATATCCACCCATGTGACATTTTACCATACATAATAAATGGTATAATAAAATATATTTGTGGTTTAAATAATACCTCAACAACTTTTAAACTTCTTTGCAAACATTAAATATGATTTATATATGTGAATGATAGGCACATTTGCTTCTACAAAAGGTAGCTAGATTTAAACAAATCAATATTGTGATCTGCAGTTTCCTTTGCAAATATATAATTTGTCCCGTTTGCTTTATGGCTGCTGTTTACACGGTCACATTTTTTTCCTCAAATAAAAATGAAAGAAGTGATATAGAAGATGTAGCCAAATTGGCTTACAGTTTCATGGAGTCTGATTTTGTTAAAAGTGATCACGTACTTACTTTTATGTATGTTATAATGTATTAGCTTTGCATATAGCAAAAAGTCCATAGTTAGCTTAAATTGCAAGGCGTTTCCTGTTTTATAGGCTGCACTTTACAGGGTCTACTCAGTGTCGCTTTTGCTTAAACAGTCACAAACAGCTTGCCTCCAACTTCATTTTTTAAAGAATCACCACAAATGTATTCATTGGTACGTGCTCCTGTGCATTCACGTACATTTTTTTTTTTTTTGCAGTTACTTCTTTTAGCCAGTGTCTAGAAGCCAGAACCAGGATTTCATTCAGTCTCCAGTTTATTATAGACCTATGGTATTCACAGGAATATTCGTTAAGTTTGAAGATGCTCTAAAGCTGTGTTTTTCTATTTAGTTGCCTATAGATGACAGATAATGATGTTTTACACATTTAAGAGCACTTCATTTCCTTATTACATGGGCATATTTCTAATGGCTCTAGGCTCTTTACTATTAATAGCTGTGGAAGATATGCTATACATCTAATTTAACACTGCCTGGGGTGACACAATTGGTTCTCGGTTATTTGACTGCCAACATGTACAGCTTGTGCCACAGGGAGTCTGGAGCTAATTGGCGAGATCCCTGCCCTCCAAGACTGAATCCAAGTCAAGCATCTCTATTTTCCTCTCAGCAACCTGAGCATTCCTCATTACTCCAACTTACCTTTGGTACAGTGCCATGACTGAAATAAGGAAGGCAAGCCACTCACTTTGACTATATTCTAGATATATTTGACTTTATGCATACACATCCTTGTGGAATATGGAAGCCCTCAGGGGTGGCTCCTGAATTTCTACATATTTAGGGACCGCAATAGAGAAGAAGGCTGAGGAACTTGTCTTGAATGCATGTTTGCAGAGCGAACGTGTATGATACCAACTGTGTTTTTTATGACAGCTATTTGATTGGGGACAGGAGTATCAAGCCCTCTGAGTCACCCTTTAGTAGAGCCACTGGTCATTCTCCTCATGGAAAGCCCCTTTTGTTGCTGCCAGCGAAGGCCAATTATCTTAGTATGGCCTTTTAGATTATAATATCATCATCATTATGTCATTATAATATCATTATGATATCTCTCAAGCCTTACATCCCATTGTCCTGCCCACCCCAACCCTCCATGTAGCTAAACTACAACTGCACAGGGCTTGTGACCATTCCATGAACAGGACACACAACCTTTTCTTTTCCTCTGTTCCTTAGTTTTTGGGAATTCCAAAGTCTAGATTCTCTCCCCTCCCCCATCACCTAGGCCCTCTACCAAAAAGAGTTTAAACTCTACTTCTTCTTTTTATTTTTTTTCCAGTTTCATTGGCATAGAATTGATACACTTTACTGTATATGTTTAAGATATGCATCATGGTGGTTTTGACTTACATATATTGTGAAATGATTACCACAGTACATGTAGTTAACATCCATCTTCTCATGTGGATACAATAAAAAGAGGAAGAGGGGCACCTGAGTGTCTCAGTTGGTTAAGCATATGACTTGGGCTTAGGTCACGATCTCATGGTTCATGAGTTCAAGCCCTGCGTCGGGCTCTGTGCTGACAGCTCTGAGCCTGGAGCCTGCTTCGTATTCTGTGTCTCCCTTTCTCTCTGCCCACCCCCCACTCATACTCTGTCTTTCTCTCTCTCTCTCAAAAATAAACATTAAAAAAAAGAAAGAAAAAAATGAAAAAAATTGGTGTGATGAGATCTCTTAAGATTTAGTTTCTTAACAACTTTACTGCATGTTATATGTTGTCATCACCAGGCTGTACATCACATTCCTAGTACCCCAGTACTCATTTGTCTTAAAACTGGAAGTCTGCACCTTTTGACCACCTTCCTCAAATTTCCCTTCCTCCTACCCCCTGCCTTTGGAAACCACAAATCTGATCTCTTTTTCTATGAATTTGAAATGAAATCGCTAGATCATATGATAATTCTATTTTTAATTTTTTGAGGATTGTCCATAGTGTCCCATAATGGCTGTGCCAGTCAACAGTCCCACCAACAGTGGGCAAGGGTTCCCTTTTCTGTTCATCCTCGCCAGCATTCCTTGGAGGCCATTTTAATGCTCATGAAGTGATCTCTCATTGTGTAAACCCCACTTCTTCTGAGAAACCATCTTCAACCCTCCCCACACAGACTTAATTATACCCTCCTTCCTGTGTGCTGACAACACTTCCTCCACTCCGCTGGTCACCACAGACCTGGCACAGAATTCTAGTTGTCCAACAAACAGCTTTCCTCAGCACTGGACTGTGAGCTCTTTGAAGGTAGGGACCTTATTTTACTTACTTCGATATCACCAGTGCCCTATATGTTTTCTGGCTTTTGGCTGGTGTTCAGTAGAGGCATGTTGCATTAAGCTCTCACTGTTACTATGGTATTCTATATTTACCAGCATTGATGTAGAAGGAGGTGTTACCCAGTAACCTGGTGAACAGGTAGCTAAAACATAAGCATATACGTGCTGAACCATTTTCTGGATAAAAAAACATTAAGTATATCCCTGCCTCAGTAAAAGGGCCTAGAATGTACTTCACTTCTTGACTTAGGAATCTTGTTGTGAGCATAAGTTATTACATTGAGCTCCAATATTATCCATGTTCTATTACCTATAAAAGTGCCCTGAAGTAATGCTCTTTAAGTAAAACATGCATATTGACAAAGTAAAGCAGTGGTCCATCCAATGACCCTCCAATGAAACACCAAATATTACTGTCAGATTTTGATCTCAATGAATGAATGAGGGGTGACTTCACTTACGAAACATCTGCAGTACACTGATCTTACCCTAGATCATTTAGTGTGAACTTCTCCAGAATTCTTCCTGTTTCTTGAAAGTGTTAATTTTGGGGGGAAAGTTTTAAATACTAATGACCACAGAAAGCTATATGAACTTGAAGTACATTACCTTTTTTTAAACTCTATTAGAGAATCAGATTGTTGTCACAACAAAAATGGCTACATACCATACCAACAATGGCTCACCAATTGACTTTGTATGCCTTTTATCCATCCAGTCATTCAACAATTACCACATGCTAGACATTGTGCTAGGACCTGGGCACCTAAGACTGAACAAGATAGATATGATTCCTGCCTCAAGGTCCTCATGTGGAGAGAGAAGAGACAGAGTAGCACAAAGAATTGCAGCAGAGGATATGTTTCTGTTTTGAGACATTTACCAGCCCATAAAACATTAGCCACCTCTGCCAGCTCACTTGACGTTCCAATGAAGTCTCCATCACTGGGTTGAGAGACTATCATAACCCAGACAAGGGCCAGTTGCATGCTCTGGTGGCAGGGATCAGGGTTTTGATGAAGATCCACATGGGGCACCTGGGTGGCGCAGTCGGTTAAGCGTCCGACTTCAGCCAGGTCACGATCTCGTGGTCCGTGAGTTCGAGCCCCGCGTCAGGCTCTGGGCTGATGGCTCGGAGCCTGGAGCCTGTTTCCGATTCTGTGTCTCCCTCTCTCTCTGCCCCTCCCCCGTTCATGCTCTGTCTCTCTCTGTCCCAAAAATAAATAAAAAAAACGTTGAAAAAAAAAAAAAAAGATCCACAGTGATCTCTCTGGACTTGGTTATTTTGGGTATTTTTGCAGGTAGGTGGGAACGCTGGCTAAGGGAACAAGATTTATATTTGTAATCTCAGTGGTTTGTCTGTGGAGGAGAATGGTGATGCCTATCAGTAATGAGAGGGGGTGAACACCAGTGGGAGCCCCAGTGGCAGTGATTGTGTCCAGATTTAAAAAAAAAAGTAGGAAGTAACGTTTGCTATTGAAAATTGGAGCCAAAGTTCCTACTTGGGGAGTTCCTAGGCACATTTTGTTTATATAACAACATATGATGGACTTGCATAGATATCCAAATGTTAGCAGGCAATAGAATTAAGTGGTTTGATTTACACATATTGGTCTTTGTCACGTGTGTCTTACACTAATGTTTACTTATTTATTGGGTATCTATTGTACACAAAGAACCATGCTAGATACTGAAAAGGTTCTGTTTTATTCTCAGTGGGTTTATAGCTCAGGAATGGCATCAACCAAAGACAGGGCATGCAGGTTCAAGATCACAGGAAGAATAGCAACCGTGAGAAAGCATATCTTGATTACTAATGGGAAAATAAGATTATTGTTGCTCTGGAGTGTTGTAAAAGTGCATCTCAGTGAAGCAATTGGCAATGGAGAGTTCCCCCACATCTTGGTACAAGAAGGATCCCTTAACTCTATCAAAGCAGCAGGGTTGACAAAGCAGGTGCTGGGCTTGAGAACAACTGTCAGAGGTCACACTAAAAATCAAATTTATTAGAGATTTTTGAGATTAGGGTTATCTACATTTGATATATAAAAATTTGATTTAACTAATAATTATTTTGAATCTACCAAGATTCTTCTCTTCGGGCCATGAAGAATTTCATTGTATATTCTTCAACACAACTGAGACTAACTTTAAGACTTAAATACTTCCTGATAGACACATACAGAGAATTAAGAGATTGGGCCAACCTAGTTTTGCTTTCTTAATGGTAATTTAAAATTTAGAGCTGAAAAAGTGTCTTACTGTGGGATGAATGGAGGCTTTTACTGAGATTGTTCTACTCATGAGGACTAATCATGAAATGTTAGAATTGGAAATGAGCGGTGATGTCTACCGGGGGTTTTCAGATGTTGTTTAGCCGAAGAATCCTTTATTTAAACAAAATTTTACACTGAAGTGTGGTATGTCAGAGAGACAAAAGTGGAGTTGGATATGAGGACTAATGTCCATTGACATTACATTACCCTACAAGGGGTTCCCCAGGACACAGTTTGGAAACTACTGCTCCAGGCCTGTTTCTACATTTGCCCAGGCAATGGGCAAATTGTGAAAGCACCAATGCCCAGGAAAATAACTAAATCTCCCTGTGAGTACTGCTCAGAAGCAGAAATAGGTGTAGGTTCAGATACTTTGACCTATTTCATTGAACTTTCCTCTGAAAACTGAACACAATTTGCATATCTTTTCATTTGTGTTTCTAAATGCCTATGTTCTCTGAAACTGGGTCACTGTCTGATTAGTGATAGTAACGGTGGAAAAGAATGACTGCTGTGTCCTGGGCCAAGAGAGAAATAGGTTAAATCCAGTGTGTCTTTCTTAATCCCCTTATTGTACTTGACTGTATTCATCTTTGCTCTTCAAATAGAAAAAGAGAAGCTTCCATGAGCCATAGCCCGGCCTCCTCCTTTCAGTATGAAATGTAGTTCTACATCGGATAAATAATGTTTATATCATATCCATGGATTTATTATTTTCAGGAGGAACTCCATGTCTTTGTGTGAGACTTTCTATGTGATTCTGGCATCCAGTAGGTAGTGCAGGTTGGCTCTCACCATGCTTTTTATGAACACCAGGGGTCCTTTGTAGACCCCCAGGTGATGCCGGCCTTTGGGTAGCGAGGCCTAATGTGATTCTGCCTTACCACTGTTCAATATCGTTCTATAATTTGTCATCTTTGGTCACCAGGAATGTTCAGTTGAGGAGACTCTGGGTGACAGACAGGTAGCTGTTCACCAGCTCTTCAGGCTCCTCCTTGTGTAGCATAGATTTGTTTCTGGGAAGATGTCACGGCTAGCGAGAAATGAGGTGACTTGTCCAAGATCTCACAGCGCATGAGAAGCAGAGACAAGCTCAGGACTCAGGCCTCCAGATGCTTTGACCAGCACCTTCACTGCATTCACCCACCTCTAACCCTCTCCGATCAACAACAGGTGGAAGTGATAAAACCAGCCATATTGAAAAGGAGCACTGTCTCAAAACCCTTGGTACAGTTTAACTTGGCCAGAACCTGGGCTGATATCAACCTAGTCCTTTAGGAAGGATGGGTAGATAAAGTGTCTTCAATTCATTTTCCCCATCACGTTTCTTCTATAGGTTCGTTGTCTTATATCATTGGAGTTACTATTCAGGGGTAAGGCATTGCCCCACTGTTCAAAGACCTTGTTCAAATGCAAGCTATTCCTAGAAGGGATAATGCTGTATATATGCTACCCATCAGTTTAGATCCCTCTGTTGCATTAGTCAGCAGCCCAGAAGGATGGGGAAGGCTTTCAAATGGGTTTTTGAGCAGATCAGTACCTAAAGCAGGGCCAGCATGGAGTTCCAGTTGGGATAAGGAGAGGACTGAGGAACCAGGAAACTGGGAAACTGAAGGCCTGGCAGGTGGCCTAACCACACCTGGTGTGTGCACTGAGCACGGAAAAAGCCTAGTTGCTGGTGGAAAAGATGTTTCCAGCAGAAGTTGAAGCCTGGCTCTCATGAGCTCAGGCTTTGGGCATGTTAAGCCTGCAGGCTTTTCCTGGGCATCTGGGTGACACTCGTCCTCTCAGGGAGGCACTGGCATGTCCTCACACATCAGACAGGTGGACTCTAGAGAAAGCTGTGAAGTACATGTGGTGATTAATGCCTCTTGCATACACTTATACACCCTCCTCCCTCTGTTCCATGCTCCCTGTATTTCCTCCAGCCAGTTCTGAACATATGGACCCTGGCACCATTCCAGGATTTACAAATCTTCCCCCCTCCCCAGAAGACACCAATAACGTCCCTTTCTACCTCTTCCTTGCCAGTTATGGAGGGAAGAGTGGACTTACCTTCCCTGGGGTTATTACAAAACAATGGTCATCTGTCCCAGGTGGTTAACTTCCTGTAAATTCTTATAAGTCACAGAAGCCAGTCTCTCATCCAGAATGAGAAAGCTGAATGCCAGCTTTACCACTCCCAGATTCATTCAGATCAGTTGCTTTTCTCTTCTGCTAACTATTCCTTTCAGCCCAAACTTAAGGTAAGAGAAGGGGGACGGTTTTCCTCACTCTTTGAGAATTATGAATTTTATTTTAAATTGGGATACTCACCACCTTCAAATACCTCTCTGCCTGTCTGTCTCTCTCTCTCTCCTTTCCAGTTTGGATAACAGTTCAGCCTCACGATGTCTGAGTTGGGGGCCAATTGTTGAATTTTCCTGAGGCAACAGCATTCTAAAAAAAAAAAAACAAAACAATTTCATTTTCATTAGTCATGGGGAAAAAAAAGTGAATAAATATGTAGACATTGGAGATCCTATGTGCTTGGTTAAACTAACCTATTAACAGTCCTGGCCAAAGCAGATTAGACAGTTTGCTGAACTGGGTTAAGGATAAGAGACTTCACTCTTTAGATATTTGGCTTTTCTGTATTATGTTGCAGCATTTGTTGCTTAACCTTTTTGCACCATTTTGAATAGGAAAAAACTGCTGCACGAGAAGTTTCTTTAGAAGTCATCTAACTGCTTGCTACTCAAAGTGTGTCCATGCAACGGACAGCAGCATTAGCATCCCCTGAGACCTTGCTAGAAATGCAGAATTTTAGGCCCCACCCCAAACCTACTGAATTCGAATCTGCAATTCAACAAGATCCCCAGGGGATTTGTGTCTTGCATTAAAATCTGAGCTGCACTTGGCTAGTCTGACTCCTTCATCTGACATATGGGGAAACTGAGGCCCCGGGCAGATTCTCAGAGTGCAAGGGGAAGCTGTAACAAGGAAGAATCTTAAGAGCAAGCTACCATGACCTTGTAGTCTCTCCTGATGCAGGCTGTGGAGTGGGGGGGTGCGGTGGTGGTGGCCGAAAACCGATGGTTTGCCAAGCTGGGCACTTTTCTAAAAATAACAGTGAAAGACTTACCTCTGCAGGACAGATATGGCTGACCTGGTCATTTCAGATCTGGCAGGTAAATGATGAGTCCCCATCTATTCAGACCCCTGGCCGTGACCAGGTTCTCAGGGGTGACAAGAACACAGTTGTCTACAAGGAATCTGGAGGTCAGAATGCACAATATTTATGTTGGAGTTTTCACTGTTTATATAAGGAAAAATCCTCATTAATCTCAAACATGTCTGTTGTTGAGTAGGCCCCTGGAGTCAGGTGTTCCTTTAAAACAACAAACATAACCTATTTCTCATATTTCAGGTTTGATGCAATTGCTACCTGAGGCAGCCTAGTTCTTTGGGGGCTATGTTAGATTTTATTTTCACTGTAAATAGAACCATAAATTCAATAGACTTGGTCACCCATGTATTGATTCTAACATTTTACTGTCATTATAAAAAGGAAATTGTTTCTGATTGTCAAACTTCCTATGTGCTGGGAAACAATAAAAACAATTATTGTGGTGGGGTGCCTGAGTGGCTCAGTCGGGTAGGCGTCTAACCCTTGATTTTGGCTCAGGTCACAATCTCACAGTTCATAGGATTGAGCCCCACGTCCACCTTTGCACTGACAGTGTGGAGCCTGCTTGGGATTCTCTCTGTCTGTCTCTCTCTCTCTCTCTCCCTCTCCCTCTCTCCCTCTCTCCCTCTCTCCCTCTCTCCCTCTCTCCCTCTCTCCCTCTCTCCCTCTCTCCCTCTCTCCCTCTCTCCCTCTCTCCCCCTCTCCCTCTCTCCCTCTCTCCCCCTGTCCCTCTGTGCCTCCCCTGCTTGCGTGGGTGGGTTCTCTCTCTTTATCTCTCTCTCTCCTTTTCGCTCAAAAAAAATTGTAGAAATCAAGATAAAGAGAATAAAATGCGATGTACTTTTGAGGGCAGAGAAAGAAGATGCTTTGTCACATGTATGGGTCCGAACTCCCTGCCTTAGGCACAAGGGTCAGGCTATTAGAGACCCCATAGGAGGCCCCTGGGTTTATGGGCCTGAAGAGTGAGAAGGAGGGAGAAGGGGAGAGGAGTGTTTCTTTCCACTGGAGGGGGTAGAGAAAGGAGGATTTGCATTTCTTTGTTATTGAGGGTGGAGTGCATGTAAATGAGATATAACCTACCTTCAAATGCAGACCAGATGGAGAAGTCTGACATATAGGAACCACTCCATATATGTTCTTTCCTCTTTGGTCTGGAGAGTTGTGCTGAGGAGATAGCCCTGGCAAAACCTAGAGGCAGATCTGGTTTGTTCAAGAGGACTCTTTGTTCAACAGGACTTTATCTGTACTGGCAAACATAAAGGAGAATGTTTCCATTGTTGCTAATAAAAGAGACACTCTAAGAATCAGGGCTGCTTTGTGAGAATCTTTATGCCTCTGGAGTCATGAGAAATTTGGACTTCTTGACAAGGACTAGGGCTTCTGTGGGTTCAGGCTGAAATGATGGGAGTGGAGCCCATTGTGAACCATGATTGGTCATCTAATTCTGCAATATTCTAGATGAGGTCAGAAGGAGTACATGGCAGTTCCCACTGAGCGGGCTGTGCTGAGGGCTCAGTGGGGCTTGACTCCTGGGGCAGAAGAGAAGATGTCTGGGGGGAGGGGGTGTGGTGTCTGTGACCTCAGGAGGTGGTTCTCGGGGTTCACGGAAAAGGCTACAAAGCAGTCATCTACTCAGGGTTTCAGATATCCATTGGTAAGTTTCGTCTATCAGGTTATCGCAATTCTGATTCTCTAGGGAATTGGGGATCGATTTGAGAGTGAGTGCACAAAAAGGCAATGGACTTAGGTTAAGATAATTTAAGAGACACAGGTAGATAGATCTTCCTGAACAGTAATAATCATTTATTTCACTGCTGTGGCTTTTTAGTTTACAGACCATTCTCTTGGCAGGCTTATGAGGAATTTCCCTCTAAGTGGCTAGTACTCTTCCCACTAGATCAGTGGCCTCTAAAATAAGTGGCCCACTATACTCTAGAGAGTACACAAGATAATCTACTGCTTGCAAAAAGAAAATTATTTAGTTTTTTTTTTCTAAAAAATGAAAAAGAAGAAGTGAAAAAGCAAAAAAAAAATATTAAACTTTACCAACATTTTAAATATGGACTGAGCCTAGCCCATTCTGTCATTTTTTTGTATGTCAGGCATCCCTGCATCACATATTCCCCATGTGGTCTCCCGAGGATTGAGGGGCTGCCCACATCCCCGAGGGGCAGAGAGACCCCCTGGCTTGCTTGTCCACTTTCAGCACATTGCTTTACATTGCCCCTTGTTTAACTTAAAGACTTCATTGTCTTCCTTCCTCTGACAGAGTGAACAAGCAACTTCCAAAATGATTCTTGGAAAGAAATGATCAGTGGGGGTAATGCTAGTGACGCGAGCACGCACCGAGCCCAGGAAACAGCCAAGCGATGTTTCTGTTACTGCTGGTGTATGCTCATTGTCAGCCATCATACAATACCAAAAACAACCACAATCTCTTCCAAGTTAGCAAGTTGCCAAAACATTTTTGCAAAGTGAATTACCTTCACTATTCTCGATGATGAATGTCACCCAAGTATCCATTGTGTCTTGTAATATAAGCTCAAGGACATTAGGAAGTTACTGTGATTAATAATTCACTTAAAAACTAAACATCTAGAACATGAAACAAACCTCTACAGTTTACCAACCCCCCACCAGTGGTGGGTAGAGACGTGTGATTCTCAACAGTACTTTATTGTTTTTTTTATGTTTATTTATTTTTGAAAGAGACACAGAGCATGAGCAGGGGAGAGGCAGAGAGAGAGGGAGACACAGAGTCCAAAGCAGGCTCCAGGCTCTGAGCTGTCAGCACAGAGCCCAACGTGGGGTTCGAACCCACGAGCCGTGAGATCATGACCTGAACCAAAGTTGGATGCATAACCGACTGAGCCACCCAGGTGCCCCAGTACTTTTTTTTTTTTTTTTTTAAGATTTTATTCTTTTTAAGGAATCTCTACGCCCAGCATGGGGTTTGAACTTACAATCCCAAGAGCAAGAGTCACATGTTCTACCAACTGAGCCAGCCAGGAGCCCCTCAACAGTACTTAAAATGTTTGCCAAATTTACTGACAAATATTTAAAAGCCTCTTTTGAGGGGCGCCTGGGTGGCTCAGTCAGTTGAGCGTCCGACTTCGGCTCAGGTCATGATCTCGCGGTTTGTGGGTTCGAGCCCCGCGTCGGGCTCTGTGCTGACAGCTGGGAGCCTGGAGCCTGCTTCGGATTCTGTGTCTCCCTCTCTCTCTGCCCCTCCCCCACTCATGCTCTGTCTCTCTCTGTCAAAAATAAAATAAACATTAGAAAAAAAATTTTTAAAAAGCCTCTTTTGAGATTTTTTACTTGTTAGTAAAAGAAAAAAGCCTCATATGACTGGGTAAATACTTGCTCTTCCTGATGCTGTTAAAGATGGTTGAAGTAATACATAAAAAGTATATATAGTGACAAACAAAATACCTTTGTTTTGGTGAGCTAATACTATTGGAATAGAAGAAGAAAATATTGCAGGATGTCTGAAGAAGCAAGGATCAGAACAGATGATGCAGTGTGGGATGTTTGTTGTGTAGTGGTATAAAAACATGTATGCTGTCAATATGTTTCAGCCTAGAGTATTTGCTAGATTCTGTTTTAATAATTCAGAATTTAAAGAACCACTTTACATTGTATGTGTGTGTGGGTACGCCTGTGTGTGCACGTGTGTGTACCACATAAAGGAAAATGCACTGGGAATGATATATCTTCAACAATTAAATTGCTTCTTTAATTAAAAAGTGTTTTATGGAAAACTTGAGGTGAATATGACCACCGAGATAAAGATAGGACCAAATGATTCATTCGCTGAATCATACAGAGGAAAGCCCTTGTAACAAACAGTTAATGCCAGAAATACACAAAATGTTACAGGATGTAACTAACATAGGTTAACTTTATAAAAACCAGACCTGTAAAATATAGTGGAGTCTTTATAACACTGTGGAATAAAATGGATAGTGACCATGAAAATCTTGTGCAATGTGTAAAGGCTCCCTGTAAATCCTTTAAGTTATCTTCTGTCAAAATATTAAAGGAATTGTTGGACTCTAGATGACTTATTCATTTTTCTTTTATTAAAAGATGAGACCCAATAGGCTGACCTTTTATGCAGTGACAATTATGCTATCTAGAAAAATAGCTTGTGGAAAAATTAAAATTAACACTTAAAACTGTCATGAAGAATGAAAGTGGGAAAGAGGCATAATAATCATTGTCAAATTAACCCATGAAGAGTGTGACCAGGGGAGTGGAGCATTTGCCTTCCTAAAGCCCATTGCCTCCGGCTAGGTTGTGTGTCCTCATCTTTCACTCCCGTAATACCCTGTGTAGACATCCACCCATTCATCCACCAATCTTTCCATCTATGCATCCTGCCATCCATCCAGCAGCCATTCATCACCCTTCCATCCAACAAATATGTGTTCATCATTTACTCGATGTCAGCATTCTAGATAGTGGGTATACAAAATAGACAGTGAACAAAACCATCAATAATCCCAGCTCTCAGGAAACTTACATCGTACACAGGGAAAATACATCACTTTAAAAAATGAGTAAGACATATAATAAATTGGCCAATGATAAATGTTACGGGAAAAAACAAAGGAGAGAAAGATATTAGGTTGTACATTGCAGGGAATACACTGCAATTTTTAATCCGGCAACCAGAGGAAGCATCACTGAGAATGATGCTGGAGTCAGCATCATAAAGAGGTTAAGAGCGTGAGTCCTGCAGGTTCTGGGGAGAGAGCTTATGGCACAGAGGGAACATTAAGGACAAAAGCCCTGAGGAAGGATTGTGCTCTGGGTTTAGTTAAGGAGGAGAGGAAGTAGTTGAGGTCAGACAGGTGAAATGCTGGGGAGTAGGGCTAGCAATAGCAGTCCGACAGAGTCTCGGGAGGCTTGCAAAGATTTTGACTTCTACTCCAAGTGAGATGGGAAATCCCTGGTAGGTTCTGTGCAGGGGATATGACTTGGTTTGACATGGGTTGTCACAGGATTGTTTTGGCTGTGTTACAGAGAATAGACTGAGTGGGGTGTCTTAGTCTGTTCCGACTGCTGTGACCAAGTGCCAGAGACTGACTGGGTGGGTTGTACACAATAGAAGTTGACTTCTTATTTCTGGAGGCTGGAGGTCTGAGATCAGAGTGACAGCGTGGCTGGGATCTGGTGAGGGTCCTTTTCCAGGCTGTAGACTGCTGACTTATCCTGACACTGTGGAGAGCAGAGAGGGGAAGCGAGCACTCTTGGGACTCTTATAAGGGCACTAATGCCTTCAGGAGGGCTCCTCTCTCAGGCCTCGTCTCATCCTGAGCACCTCCCGTGAAGCCCACCTCCTACTACCATCACATTAGGGGGTAGGGATTCAACATACCAGTTTGGGTGGAGGGGGGTTCTATACAAGCATTCAGGCCATAACATGGGGCCAGTGCAGAAGTAGAGGCCTGTTAGGAGACATTGCAGTGATCAAGGTGAGAAAAGGTCCGAGTGGGGGTGGTGGAAGGTGGTGGAGTTAGTTCTCAGTCGCCATGTTATATTGAAATCATCTACTTATTATTACTTTTGTCTCCTCCACCTGCCCATTGCATTCCCGGCACCTATCACAATGCTCACTCAGAAAAATCATAAGGGGCACCTGGGTGGCTCAGTTGGTTGAGTGTCTGACTTCGGCTAAGGTCATGATCTCAGGGTTCATGAGTCTGAGCCCCGCACCAGGCTCTTTGCTGTCAGCACAGAGCTTGCTTCGGATCCTCTGTCCCCCTCTCTCGCTGCCCCTCCCCTTCTTGCATGTGCACACGCTCTCAAAAACAAATACACATTTTTATAAAAGGGGAAAATCATAAAATCTCCTTTCGGGAAATAAATTGTGCCCATCTGGGGAGTTCTACAGAACTACATCTCAAGTTGTGAATACAAGGTGGTTGAAATAGAAGATGCAATTTGTTTAAGAACTAAAGGAAAAATTTAGTGGTTGACAGTGTGTTATTATGAGGAAGAGGATGATTGGGGGAGTATATTCTTGGTCCCAGAGGCTGATTTTAAAGGAATCCTTCCTTTCCCAGCACAGCTCTGGGTATTTGGGTCAGACATGAAACCATTTCAATGTGATGTAATACTCAGAGCCACGGTATTGCTCAATTCCAGGACATGCCTTTCCCACCAAATGCAGCATGGATCCTTTGAGTGGCACAATGTGGTGATGATCTATGGGTATCTATGTATCTGTATCTTCTGGAAGTTCTCCCGCCATTGGAGGGCGTCACAGGTCCACATGATCACAGAAACAAGGCAGAAGCTGTAATCGTAAATATTAATCTTAAATACTATTGGTTCCAGGACTTGTTAGGCTGGATAGTTACAGTAAATTGGATAGTAGCTTCTAAGAGTGTCAGGTCCTCACCCCCAGAACCACCAGATGTGGAAAAGGGTGTTTGCAGGTGTGATTAAGTTAAGGACCTTGAGGTGGGATATTATCCTGGGTTATCTGGGTGGGTCCTAACTGCAATCGTGAGTGTCCTTGTAAGTGAAAGGCAGAGGGGGATCTGACACAGAAGAGAAGGCAAGGTGACACAGGGCAGATACTTTAGTGACAGAAGAAGCTGACAGAAGCCAAAGAAGCTGACAGCTACCGAAAGCTGCAAGTGGCAAGGAACAGAATCTCCCCTAGAGCTTTTGGAGAGAGCTTGGCCCTGCCAGCAACTTTATTTTGGCCCAGAAATACATAGTTCAGTCTTGTAGCCTCCAGAACTCTAAAAGAGTGAATTTCTGATGTTTTATGTCATCAAGTTTGTGGCAATATTGTTACAGCAGCCGCAGGAAACTAATACACTAACAGAGTAGCGAACTAAGCTTTAATCTATTTCTTGGATAGCTATTTATACACCAAAAGAACAGTTATGTGGTCTTGAAATTTCTCTGTGAATATTTCAGCAATGACTCTGCACAAGAGTGCTTTTGAAGCCGAGGCAAGATGGTTTATGGGGTACCCCAATATCTGCTCAACTGCTAACCAAAAACCCTTCTAAATTAGGCTGTGAAAGTTTGTTTGCCAATAAGTGCTTTTATAAATAGTAAACAGTAGTTGAAAGGAAAATATACTACTGAGCCATCTTGCATTACTTACTTTATGGTTAAAATTCGATCTATCCAAAGATTCCAAAGCATCTACATGCATATTCATCTCCCTCTCTATCTCTCTTTCTCCCCTTCTGTCTGTCTCTGTCTCTCTTTCCCCCTCTCTCTTTCCCTGAAAGAATTAAGAGCAAGAGTAATTTGCACTATTGGGCACGTAGCAGATGATTTTACACTACACATGATGAAAAATCTAATTAAATATGATTTTCATCTCAGCTTTACTTGACCTTTCTTCATCCAGATATATTGCTGACCCTCCAACCTAGGAATCCTGGGAAGATCCGGGAAGTCTTTTGCAGAGCAAAACACTCGGGATGGTAAAGTGCTCTTAGCTGAAATAAATGCTCATTACTGAAATTCCTGTAGTCTCCTGAAGTGTTGTGGGTTTTTGTTGTTGTCGTTTTTTTGTTTTTTGGGTTTTTTTGCTACCATGCCCCATTTAGGAATGGAACTTATTACCGAAGATAAATAACCTGATTCCCAGGGTTCAGCCTTATTGGGTAGACCATGAAGGCATTTCTCTTTGGGGTCATACCATATCCCCATTTATTTTAGATGCTGGGGTAGCAGCTGGTCCCAGCTATTAATAGAACCCCATGAACCTTGGAAATATTTTATCATTGTAATTCAGTGATTTTCTCTGACTTCCAAAGGCCCTCAACTCTCTCCTCTCCTCTCCTCTCCTCTCCTCTCCTCTCCTCTCCTCTCCTCTCCTCTGATCACATTTCATGAGCTTACATTTCTGGAAACAAAAACCATAAGGGAGATAGTCTTTAGTTAATATCTTTTGGCCTTGAGATCTAAATCCTCTAAGTCACGAGTCAGAAATCTATGACCTGTGGCTAAATCCAGCCTGCCTCCTGTTTAACTTTTAAATAAAGTTTTATTTGAACGCAACTATGCCCATTATTTATTGTCTAGGGCTGCTTTTTTGCTGTTAACAACAGAGTTAAGTACTTGAACAAAGATAGATAGGCCTGCAAAGCCTAAAATATTTATTATCTGGCTTTTTACAGAAGGTTTGCAGATCCCTGCTCTCAGTCAAGGGAACTCAGATTCTGCCTACTGTTGTTTTGTTTTGTTTTGTTTTGTTTTGTTTTGTTTTGTTTTGTTTTGTTTTGTTTTGTTTTAAGGGAGAGAGAGAGAGAGTGAGTCATTAAGGGGCAGAGAGAGAGGGAGCCAGAAAATCCCAAGCAGGCCCCGTGCTGCCAGCACAGAGCCTGACCCAGGGCTCAAACCCATGAACTATGAGATCATGACCTGAGCCAAAATCCTGAGCCGCTAAAGTCACTGAGCCACCCAGGTGTCCCCGCCTACTTTTTTTTTTTTTTTTTTTTTTTTTTTTTTAAACAGAGGTATGAAAGCATAGCAAGGACAGAACTGAAATTAATGACTTGGCACGTTATCGTGCCATAGGATAACCTGCCACTTAGCTCCAGAGGTTTGAGGGAGTCTGACTTAACTTGGGGGCCCAAGTATGATTGAGATCCAATTCAGAATGACCTTAGCTTCTTCCTTGAGCTGTCGTAGTCATGGTGGAAAAACACATCCTAAGGATCATATTACTCTCCATTTATCCACATTCTATGGTGGCCCAGATCCAACGAGATTACTCAAGAATCTTCCTTCTGTTGGGGCTGTCCCTCTGTGTCTTTATAGATGTTGTCACACTTCCGTAGCCCTCAGGCTGTTCCTTGTACGAATGCAGTGACTGGTGGATCCTCAAGGACAAGCCCTCTAGGCAAGGAGCCCTGGCACACTGTCCTGTGCACACTACAGGTAGAGGAGCACCCTTACTGAGTGCTGACTTAATTGGATGACCCAGCCTTCTGCTCAGAGGTGACAACAGATGCAGGAAGTGATCTGAGGCTTGCCTTTTGGGAAGTGCTGCTGGAAGACAGTGTGGCCTCTAAACCTGGAGGGATCGCTGCAGGGTAGGATGTGACTGTCAAGTTCTGCAGGCTGCATCTATGGGCGTAGTCAGCTGAGACACTTCACAAAGAAGGGAGAGGAGGGGAAATGATGTCAATATAATTGCCTCTTGGAAAAGATTCCCTATCACATTTCAGAAGGAAAGTTCACTATGAATGACGCTGGCAGTTAAGAACCTAGAGATTTCTCTTTGGTATCATGTGACTTATTATTAGTTTGTATGGAATGATGATGACCTCTGTCCAGTCGGACTACCATAGTGTGGCACACTCAGAAGAGCTTACATTTGCAGGTCAAACAGACCTGGGTTCAAATGTCAGGTTCATCTCATTCTACTTCTACTCGTGTCAAGTTGATTACCTTCAGTTGTGTCACCTGTAAGAGGGGATAAGACTTTCAACTCACAGCATGCATGTCAGGATTAAGTAAAAGAGGTAACATAAAAGATGTCCACACTACTGGGCAAACAGTAGTCGCTCAATTCTTTGCCCTTTTCAGCTGGTCTTATTGATGAAGGAGAGAAGTAAATTTAATGAACCCACTGTCTGAAGAGTGGTTCAGCCAAAAAAAAAAAAAAAAAGTAAGGATTTATATAAAACAAGAAGATAAATTTCTAATGAGTTGTTAAGGGAAAACAGGATCTTTGCATATTTGTACCCTAGTGTGGTGGTTTTATTCGTAGTTTGGAAGCTGTTATCACCCTGTGAGAATAGTAATGGGAATGTTTCCTTCATGGACACAGCCATGGGCCCCATCAGGACCATGGTACAAAAGGCCACTGGAAATGGAGAGTGCTCAATAGATAGGAAAGTTGGCACTTATCAGTAATAAATACTGCCAGTAATAATAACATATTCCAGCTTCTATATAGAGGCTGGGAGCAGGCCAAGATCACAGTTAGAATAGAGCATAGGTTCTGTGCTCTACTGACAGAAGGTATTTTTTTCTTCCCTTATTTTTGAGATCAGAACAAAGAAACAATTGACTGAATATAGACGTTTCGTGACAATTAAATGACATTTTGTTCAAGATAATTGTAGGATTTACATTGTTTCTTTTGACAGCTGATCAAAGGGAAATAAAAATTTGCAAGGCAAACTGGCCCCATGTAGATCAATATGGAAGCTGCTACATTTAATTTTCTTCCTAGGATTTTGGAAGGCGGACTGAGGGATCTTTCCAGAATTTTCTTTTTCAGTTGACTCCATTGGCATTGCCCTATATAATTATTTCGACAGTGGGTGGTTGTCCTCTTCTACCACACTCAGAGAATTTTATGGCTTCTCTCTAGGGCTTGCCTGCATTCTGATCTTAACCCCCAGTTAAAGAGCAGCACATTCTGAGTACAGTCTGAATTTTCTAGTATTTTGAGAACCTATCAGACCTGTAAACATCCATTGGTTCCTTCTTTCTAGAAATGTTTTTTTCTCCATGCTGTTGACCATTAGAAGCCTGGAGACTGATGATCTTTACATTTGTATCTGCTCAAAGTCTTGTCTGGATTGGTCACAAATATTGTTAATACCTTTGTCCTAAAGAGCTCTTGAAATTATCCTGGACCAAACTCAGGATGTCGGATGGACTGATATTTGCCAATGGCGAGGCCTTATATGTGGAAACTTAGACTTGAAGGAAGAACATTGAAGGATTCTTCTTGTTTTTCATGTGGGTACCTCATAGAATTGCAGTGTTTTTAAAAAAAATTTCAATGTTTATTTATTTTTGAGAGAGAGAGAGAGGGAGAGAGAGAGAAGAGAGAGCATGAGTTGGGGAGGGCCAGAGAGAGAGGAAGACACAGAAGCCAAAGCAGGCTCCAGGTTCTGACCTGTCAGCACAGAGCCTGACACGGGGCTCGAACTCACAAACTACAAGATCATGACCTGAGTCAAAGTCGGAAGCTTAACTGACTGAGCCACCCAGGCACCCCAGAATTGCAGTTTTTTAAACAGGAGTTCTAAGACCTAGTTTTTCAGCCAGTTCTAAGCTCTCTCTTTTTCTTCTCGTTTGATTAAGTAGAAAATTTAATGGCCTTGCTAACATCAGGAAATTTTTTTTAACGTTTTACATTCTCACTGTCTTTTTAATTTCCTAAAACTATAACTACTTACCAGAATGATTCTGGCATTCTGTGAGGAGGTACCATTTGTCATCAGAAAACTTTTGAACTCTACAGAAATGCAAAATATCAAAGGACATTTTTATATCCTCACAAGGTTCATAAAAACAGCTAGACTGCATGTTATGGGCTTTGTTGGGTCAAGTATGATTTCGGTCATCAGAAAGGGATTTCTCATTCACTTTTTGACTAATTATATCAGTAAAGGTTTAATTAGAAAAATAGAAACTGGGGCGCGAGGGTGGCTTAGTCGGTTAAGTGTCTGACTTCAGCTCAGGTCGTGATCTCATGGTTTGTGAGTTCGAGCCCCGCGTTGGGCTCTGTGCTGACAGCTCGGAGTCTGGAGCCTGCTTCAGATTCTGTGTCTCCCCCTCTCTCTGCCCCTCCCCTGTTCATGCTCAGTCTCTCTCTGTCTCAAAAATAAATAAAAACATTTTTAAAAAATTTTAAAAAAAGAAAGAAAATAGAAACTAAGTATGTCAAAGGAGATTTAAAATGGGACTAATTTTATTTTATTTTTAAAATTTCTTTTAATGTGTATTTATTTTTGAGAGAGAGAGAGACTGAGTGTGAGCAGGGGAGGGGCAGAGAGAGACGGAGACACAGAATCTGAGGCAGGCTCCAGGCTCTGAGCGGTCAGCACAGAGCCCAACGCCGCGGGGCTCGAACTCACAAACCGTGAGATCGTGACCTGAGCTGAAGTCGGTTACTTGACCCACAGCCACGCAGGCGCCCCAAAATGGGACTGATTTTAAAAGTAAGGCCCGAAGGAACAAAAAAGGGGAGGTGGGTTAACTCAGGGATGAGAGTGTGAATCAGCTGCTACCGGAAGACACGAGGGTGGCGGTGGCATCCCGGAGCCCAGGCGCACGCTCGTGGCAGCTGCTGGAGTCTGCTTTTGCTGCCAAGCCTCCTGATGCTGCTGAATAGTCAGCGCCACTGGAGCCCAGAGCCACCTGCTGTGGCCCCTGTCGGAACTGACCCACCCTGCTGGATGCGTGGCCGGAAGCAGAAGGGAGCGATGGCTTCTCCCCTCCGGACACACACCAGTGTCTCCCACTGCTTGGATCTAGTTAGCAGTCAGCTGGCAGGATTCCGGAGAGTGGAACTTGCAGGGTCCACTCCCTGCAAAACAGAGCTGAGCAGAGAAGGGAAGGAATGGAGTCAAGGGCAAATAGGCCAGTGACCAGCTCACTTCTGTCCTTCACACAGAGCTGAGGTATGTTCTAGACGAAGCTGACAAGGAACAACCCAGTGTGTCAATAACTACACGTTCACACGGCTTTCTTTAAAGTTTCTAAACGATTTTAAATTCTAAATAGCTTCATTTATTTGATATTTAAGGACAGGGCATGACTGGAAAATATCAAGCAATACGTTCTGTGGTTTATCTTTTATAATTTGTTTCTTTAGAAAGTTTTGGGGGGAGGCAACTGCCGTTTGACGTGCTTTTACAGAGATGCCAGGTGATGCACAAATATTTCTCATTTAAGACTTACAACAACCTTATGAGGTAGGAATTACTTTTGTCCCCCTAGAAAGCAGTATCCCAGAAAAAGCTTCACAGCTCTTCATTTCCAGAGCTGGGGCAAGAACTCCACCCAACACATTCCAGCCAGCACACGGTGGCCTTCTCTCCTCAAAAACATAAAGGATTTTTTACTCACAACCCAGGGAATACCTGGATATGGAGAGAATAAGACTTATGAATATGTTGCCAAGGTGTATTTCCCACTGTAATGTTACTGCTAGCTCCAAGAAACTGTACTCTCCAGCGGGTGGAGATAGCCATGTTGAACTTCTAGAGCTCTTTGCTTGAATCTCTTTATAGCACGAGGTTCTATATGTCTTTTCTAGTATTCATTGTCTTGGGCAAAACCCATGAGGAAGGAAGGGATTTAGGTAGGATTAACATAGAGGTGATATCATCATCATCATCATCATCATTATCATCATCATCATCATCATCATCATCATCATCATTTCACCAGGGTGGGTTGGGAATAGGGGAGAGAAAGATCAGTTTTGGAATGCACCAAGCGATGTCTGGTGAGGGATCGAAATCTGGGTCTCAGTGAATAAAGGACCAGAGGTCTTAAATATAACATATAGACAAGGAAGCACAAATGACAACACATATGTAAAAATATGTTCCACCTGTCCGCTCGGTCAGGCAATAAAAATCCAAATGATGACACGTTATTATGTGGCACTTATTAAACTAAGAACAATAAATAAACAAATATATATCATTATATATATGACATATATATAAACGTATATATCTAATACAGTGCTGACAAGCTTTGGAGAAGTGGTATATTTGCTTCTTGTTACTGGCAGTTAAAACAGTTTATTGGGGCACCTGGGTAGCTCAGTTGGTTAAGCGTCCAGTGTCAGCTCAGGTCATGATCTCGTGGTTTGTGGGTTTGAGCCCCCCATCAAGCTCTGTGCTGACAGCTCAGAGCCTGAAGCCTCCTTCAGATTCTATGTTTCTCTCTCTCTTTGCCCCTTACCCGCTCATGCTCTTTCTCTGTCTCAAAAATAAACAAACATTAAAAAAAATTTTTTAATTAGTTTATTTAAAAATCTGAACAGAAATAGTATCAACAGGCACAAAATTTTCATACCTAAGACTTTGTAATCACTCTCATTAGAATTATTCTTCAGGATATAAATCAAAGGAAAAAAAGGTAAACGTGTGAGGATGTTTGTATGTGCCATTTATAATAGGGAAAATCTAGAAGTAGCTGAATTCTGCAGGAGTCAGGGAATGGTTAACTATACCGTCCGTATCCATTCATTGGCATTTGCATAGCAACTGAAAAGGATATATATGGAGACTTTGAAGGCTTGTAGAAGGCATTCATTAGCCCACGTTGAGTGGAAAAAAGGGAAAACCTTTGGCTCTGAAAACCTTTGGCTTCTGGATTTTGAGTGCCAGCTCTTGTGTGAACTGTCTAACTGCACAAATTAGGTCAGGCATCTCAGGCAAATGATGGCCACTCTCCTTAGATGGAGTTTTCCCTAGTTAGTTGTAATGATCCTTACCTCAAGCAGCCATTGTGAAGATCAAATGAGATCATTTACATGAAGTACTCAGCACAGTGCCAAGTGTAAAACAAGCCCCCAAAGTCCTCACTATGTTTGTTTTTTTTCTTTGTCAAATTAAAGGTTAGAAGAAAACATGAGGTGGGGGGTGGCGAATGGGGGAAAGGGCTTGTGCGGGATCATGGAATGGGTGAATATTTTATTTTGAGCATTTCACTGTGCCACATTCTATCCTCTTAAAACTTGGGCACTTTAAAAACTGTATTTCAGGCACAAGACAACGCCCTCATGTTAGGGCCCCTCCTCTTTCCAGCAGCTGGAAAGCCCGATTTCACAGCCCTCCCCCCAGCTCTCAGAATGCAGACATTAAGCTGGGGAGTCCATGGCACAGATTGAAAATGGACAACTTGTATCTTTATCCTTTCTGCAGCTGTTTTCGGAGAAACTGCTGTTCTTAGATGCCTGATTATTCCACACCTGTGAGGGTATAGTCTTGTTCCCTAAGAACCAAATCACGTTTGAAATTTCTGGTGTCAGATGGTTAAAAAAAAAAAAAAAAAAGGATGGCTTCGTGTTTCCTCAGAATGCTGCATTCATGGGAGGGCTCTTCTACCTGACCTGCTGAGAACAATGCCTCTTTCAGGAGGCCCGCGGCCACAGTGAATGGGACGCTCTGAACCTTCTCTCTTTAGGGTTATTATTCTGAAATCCTCATTGTTGGCAATGCCCTCTTGGCAGCTGGACGGTCAAATGCATCTATCAATTCAGTCTCTTTACTTTTATTTGGGGGGGGGCGGGGGTAGCTGATTGGCTAAAGAAGCAAAAGCCAGCATAGCTACACTTTATTTCTGTGCACCTGCATTATTTATGCTGTCAGAAACTCAAGGCAAGAGGCTGGAACCATAATTATTATTGGGTTGGGAACCGCTAGGACAGGCAAAGAGACTCGTTTAATGGGTGGCAGGGAAACAAAATGACAATCAGGAAAGAACAAATTCTAAGGCATGAACTCCTAAAACGATCTACCAATTAGCTGTGAAGAGGATGGCATCTTAATCAAGCGCTTTATCTGCTCCCCAGGCTTCCCAGGGCTTGTCGCTTGCCATGCCACCTGGTGGGGGGGGGGGGGGGGGAAACGCTGGTTCCGTTAGGCTTGCAGGGCACCTTCCCAGGAGGAAGAACAGGGGGCTTCTATTCCGCTGCGTGAATCCTTACCATAAACGCTCAGTTTGGGTTTGACCAAGGAACCGGAGCAGCCAGGAGTGGGGAGAGAGGCAGAGGCATTCTAAATGGCTTCTGTGGTCGGAGGATAGAAACAGCATCTTCTGATTTTGAAATGTCTAGAAATTTCCTGGAGACGAAGCCATGAAGAAATGGGGGGGATGTGTGGATATCATTTTTTTCGAGACACTTTTCTGGGTATAATCACTAGGTTATCTTCAAGTCTACAGTTTTATGCAGTAAAAATGGGCAAGCAGCTGACATACGGGGAAGGGCATGGGCTCCTTTGTGTAATGGACAGATTTTCGCCATGAACCCTAGTCCTGAGACTTTTTTTATGGCTCAGTCTGGACAAATCTGATAATTTAAGTCTTTCTAAAGGTGTCCAGTGTCTGGGGAGAATGGATTGGCCCAGGTTCATCGTATGATGCAAGGTGTGTATTGCACGCACACGCCTAGGGGCCATTTCCACGGTGGTCTTTGTGCCACTTTGAGTGTGCTCTATAATCAGCATGTGTTGCGTTTAGAACCAGAAAAGAAATCTTAAAAGAACATTACTTTAAAAGGTTAATTGGTCTTTATATTAGCGCTTAGATGACTTAGGCTCCTCTGTGCCGCCTACAAGCTGTGTGTCCTTGAGCAAGTGACTCAGTCGCCTTGCTACATTGGCTTGCAAAGCCCTACATACGCTGCCCCACAGTCAGCTCACTCATGGTGCGCTGCTTACTCCTCTCCGCATTCTGCCATCCTGGCCTCTTTTCAGCTCCTCTAATGTGCCAGGCTACCTCTCAGCCCCAAGATTTCAAACTCACTGCTATCTCACAACTCCTCAACTGTCTCCCTCGTCTCTTTCTTCTTCATTCCTGCGTCATGTTCTCAGGGAGTTTTTCTATGAAACGCCAGGCTGAGTTAGGTCCTCCTGGGCTAGCACCAGGTAGCTCCCATTCTACGTCACTTGTTACTTATTAAATGTTGTAATTCTTCATAACTGTACATGCCAACTTCGGTGTCTTTCTTATTCACTGCTATAGTCGCCCAGCCTAGTACAGTGCCTGACACACAGAGAGCACTCACCGAAGGTTTTTGAATGAACAATTGAATGAATGAACGAACGAATTGAGGTACATAAATCCCCAAGGTCCTTTTCAGTTTTGAGAAATCAATGGCACTAATTCAGTGGAGGACAAAGATGTGCTGATTGTGTTTGTATCAGATAGAGCTCATTTGCTTTCAGAGGATGGGATACCCACTCAAGCTGGCTCAGCAAAAAGCAAAGTTACTGATATGATGCTGAAGTGGCTCCTGGAGCCTGTAGGGTAACTTTAGGAACTGGAGAGGCCCCGGGTCGCTCAGAGGCTGTAACCAGGGACTCTTGCTATGTGACTCTGACTCCAAGCCTCTCTTCATTCTTTTGGAGCTCCCACTGTTATTCATTCCGAAGCAGACAGCTTTGTCAGTAACTTTCCTTTCATCTTGACTTGTGATTCTTCTCCTTTGGCAAGGGTAACCACCCCACCACCACCACCCCCCGCCATTACCGCACAGCCATTGCTTCTCCCATCCCTGCTTCATCAATTTTTAGGCAATTGAGGATTTCATGGTGAAATCCCTTATAAAAAATCGTTTGGAGAAAAGGCCAATGTGAAGTCTTGTTTCTGGATTCCTTCTAGCCCTGGCACAAGTGCCTCCGGGCACTGTGGGCTCTCGCTTCTTCTTGATGAGGTTGCTGATATCTGGGCTGAACTCCAAGGATATTGGCAACTTAACACTGTAGGAAATTCAATAATCGAACGTCTCATTTTACATGTAAAAGAGTCAAAGCCCTAATAACAGCTTTGGTGATGAGTTTGACTCATAGACTGTTTTGGTAGTAGTGGTGAGGTGCTGGGATTTGTGTAGCCCCTGAGTCTCCATTCAGTGCCTTTTTAGTGGTTACTGTGCCTCTTCGGAGAGAACTTCACACTTTGGTTGTTTGGTTGGTACCATAATGAAAACCGTTGTGGCTTCCCACAGGTAAGAGTATAAGAAACTAAGACAACCTCAAGGCAGGTTTCATAGGACAGGCGTCCAGGTAGCTTTAGATATGAGCCATCTCATTCCAGCCCTTCTGAGAATGTACCCTTTCCTGTAATGCTGGGTCAGATCTTAACTGTAGATGATAGCGAGAGAGCGGTGTGTTCCCTTGGTTTCTTTTCTTGCTTGTCATTCAGCATGTTCTCTGACCTCAGCCACACTCAGGCCAGCTCTTGAAAATACCATGTTTGCAATGCAAGTCTTTTTGTAGATAGAATTTCTAGAATCAGAGGACTTGATGGAATGACCAAAGTTCAACTAGCGCAGGCCTTTGCCTTCTGGGAAGGCTGCTGTAAAGACACTGCAGCAGGTTTTCTAGCAGTGGGTGTACTCCCAACTGGGAGGGACATTTCCCTCCCCCGAGGCCATATGGCACTTTGCTGTGCTTCTCCTAGGCTGTTTGCTCTCTCCCCTTTTCTGTCCTGTTAGCTCCTTGAGGAGCTCATTATTTATCTCCTCCATCAAGTCTTGCTTCGAAGGTGTGCTCAGTACACGGTTCTTGCCTGTCTTAGTTTCCTATTGCTGCTATAATAAATTATCCCAATCTTAAAATAACACAGATTTATTATCTAACAGTTCTGGAGGTCAGAAATCTGAAATGGGTCTCACTGGGGTTCACTCAAGATATAGACAGAGTTGTGATCCTTTGTGTAGGCTCTAGGACACGATGGACAGGATCCACTTCTATCGTAGTTCATTCGGGATGCTATAACAAAAATATCAGGGACTCATATTGGGGAATGGGGTTCAGTCAGTTGAGCGTCTGACTCTTGATTTCAGCTCAGGTCATGATCCCAGAGTCATGGGATTGGGCCCCATGTTGGACTCCATGCTGAGTGTGAAGCCTGCTAAAGATTCTCTCTCTCTCCCTCTACCCCTCTCCCCTGCTCATATTCTCAGTCTAAAATAAATTTTTAAAAAATCATAAGGTGGGTGGCTTATAAATGACAGATACTTATTTCTCAGAGTTCTGGATGCTGGAAGTCAAAGATCAGGGTGTCAGAATGGTCATGTGAGGGCCCTTTCCAAGGTTGCTAACTTCTTGTATCTTTACATGGTAGAAGGGGTGACAAGGTTCTCTGGACCCTCTTTGTAAGGGCTTCATTCTCATGACCCAGTCACCTCCCAGAGGCACCACCTCCTGATACCATAGCATTAGGGGTTAGATTCGAGACAAATGGATTTTAAGGGGACGCAAATATTCAAATCATAGCACTTTCCTTTCCTTTCCCAGCTTCTAGAAGCTGCCTGCACATTTGGCTCATGGCCCCTTTCTCCATCTTCAGAGCCAGCAACATTGGGCCAACACCTTTTCATGCTGCCATCTTTCTGTCTCTCTCTTCCATTTTTAAGAACTCTTGTGATTATATTGGGCTCATCAGATAATCCAGAATAATCTTCCTATTTTGAGGTCAGCTGATTGGCAACCTTAATTCACCTTCAATATGTAAGATAACATATTTATAGTCTCCTTGGGATTAGAAGAGGGACATCTGGGGGTAGGGGGTGGGGGAGGAAGTGGAGAGCATTAATCTGTCTATCATGTTGCCCAAACACAATGAGTGAAATAAGTATTCTGATTATTGGGACAATAGTCAAGACAGCTGCCTCCTTTAGTCAAATGTTTTTCTGAAAAGTAATCAATCATTTTTTTTCTATAATTGGACTGCATTTTATATGTACCAGAGGAAGTATTTATGCTTTAAATCTTCTAATTGATTGTTTTGCTACACTAAGATTTATATACATTTGATTTTATTAAGGCAAGATTCACCTCTTTTACCGTGTTAGAACATTCGTTTTGTAGAAATCTGTGTAAGGGTTATTATGGGAAAAAAAATTGCATTAAAACTATAGATTTGCAGTTCTTGGAGTATGTGGTGTGTGCTTTTTTAGGGGTGGCTTTTTTAGAAAAGAAGCTAATATCAGCAACCTAATAAACTAAATGTCCTACTTTCCCTTTTTTATAAGGAATAAATAATTTAATAGGCTAAATAGGATTCTATGCAGTGGTTTTAACTGTCATAAGTGCTATTAAATGGACTTATAGGCTATGGAAATATAAATTCAGAGTTCTGCTGATATTAAGAACTGTTATAATTTGCTCTCTAAGGAATTCAATGAAAACAGAAAATCACATTTTATGTAAGTTTGTTTTTCAGAAAGCAGTAACAGGGTAAACTGGACCTTAATTAGCACATTTTTAATTATTAATTAAGTATGAATATTTGCTCCATCTCCTTAACTGTAGCAGATGCATTCCTAATTTGAACATCATTCTTATAACCACCTTGCAAGGTAGTTGTTAGTATTTCCATTACACAGATAATAAAATCAAGGCTCAGAGAGGTCAAGTACGTTGTCCAAAGTCACAGATATAAAAAGTCCATGTTTGGGAAGCCTACATTTAGATTTGAGTGTACCCAACCCCAAAGTTCATATCCTTTCCATTCTAACACAGCAAGAGTCCTTAATGCCAACATTTTGCACAAAAACTCAACAAAATGTATGACTTTGGGCTGAAGATGAATTTCAGGATTGGTTCTCTCTTCCTGTTTATAGGAACTGCACTTTCAACACAGCCACCACCAGGGAAACATCTAGATTCTTTACTCTTTTTGGGGTTTATTGCCTTATCCCTTGGAAGTAGGAAGTGATAGAATCCTTGATGATCTGTGATTTATAAATGTGCAATGGTGTCAGTCTGACAGCAAAGGATGAGTTATGGTTCTAAAGCAATCTTTCCAAAAAGGCAAAACCAAAGATCTTATTACAATATTTGCTTTAAATGTACTAGATGTTGCCGATGGGAAAGTGGCATTTTGCAGTTTTTCTTTTGTATGGGAAATTAAATACAAAGAGATGATATGTGGAAGATTTTTCTCCAAAACAAAATCCTTAGTTTCCTGTGAGAAATTCTCTCTCTTTGAGAAAAGAATTTATTTCTCTCATTCAATCTTTGAAAAGGCAGGCAGGATGGTAGGAGAGGCCATTTTTATTCGTTGAATGATTTTGTTGTCTCTTTTCTCCTTTTTCTTTATCTTCAACCCACGTGACTCCTCAGTGTCCAGAAAGACTTTAAGGAATCTTTCGTGAATATTATAGCTTAAAGGGTACTAGTTTAATTATTTGGATAAATGAAGAGCTGTTGTATAGCACTTATGTTGCAATACTTTTGGATGTATTATAATTTATTCTCTAAGGATTCTGGGAATTTCATGAAATTCCATTAGCTTATTTAACATGTGGCATTTCACTTGCACATAGTTCCCAACTTAAAAAAAAATGGTTAATTAAACACTGCACCCAATGTGGGGCTTGAACTCATGACCCCGAGATCAAGAGTCACATGCTACACTGACTGAACCGGCCAGGTGCCCCATAAAGTTCCCAAATGTTGATGGTAGAAACTCTAACAGTTGGGAATAGGTTTAATATGCACAAAGTATGCCCTAAATAAGAACTTTCCCTTTCCCCTCTCTCTGTCTTTCTCTATCTCTGTCTCTGTTTCTCTCAGACACACACACACACACACACACACACACACACACACACACACCCACCCACCCACCCACCCACCCAGAGGGAAGTACAGTAGGACTAGAATGGCAGCTTTCTCCATGAAGGTTTCAGATTCCAGCCTTCTGCCAGCTCACATCTCCACCGTCCACCTCTAGGGTGAATAGCCCACTTCCCCACGGTCCACAGTGGTGGCCGTCACATCCATGCTCCCAAGCAGTAGGATGGTAAATGGAGTGAAAAAGAAAAGTCTAAGGGCTCAGACAAGTTTGTTTGCTCATTGGGTTTTAAGGAAGGTCCTGGAAGCTACACATGACATCTGTTCACATCTAATTGGCTGGTCCTTAATCACAAAGCCACAGAGCAACAAGGGAGGTTGGAAAATGTCTTTATTCTGGGCAGCTATTTCCCACCTAAGGATTCTATTTCTATGGAGGAGAAAATGGGTATTGAGGGACAACTAGCAGCTATAGACATAATAGCTGCTCTTTTAGATCTCTAAAGGGCCATCATGTGAACCAAAGCATTCAATTTACTCTTTGTAACATCAAGGAGCAAAACATGAGCCTGATTTTAAAGTGATGGGAAGGAGACATTTGGTTCATCATAAGAGAGAACTTTCTAACAGCTGGAACATTGTACGATGGATGTCTTGACATTTTGTAGTGGAGAGCTCATTACATCTGGGAGGTATTCAAGCAGCAGGTGCTTACTATCTATCAGACATAGTATAGAGAGGATTTCTCCACTGGAAGGAAGATAGGACTGGAGGACTACTCAGGTATCTTCTATTCCAGGAACCTGTGAAACCAAGTACATCTTAACCTCTGTAGGATCTGCGATGATACCCTTTTTTTTTTAAATTAAAGATATTGGTGATTTTTTTTTCTTGCTTATTCTTCTAGGTGTTTATTAATTCTATTATTTTGCTTCAAGAATCCATTCTGGATTTCTTGTGTTCTTTATTGTACATTGTTTTCAATTTAATTAATTTCTGCTCTCTTTATAATTCCCTTCCTTTTACCTTCATTGTTTTACTTTGCTTTTTCCCCACTACTTGAGGTGGAGACTTAGATTGTGGATATTCAGCCTTATAAAAAATTAAATGCTTGTATTAATTTAGGGTCAAATGAATAGAATCGTGAAAGTAAACCATAAAGCACAATACAAAGGTGCTATTCATATCACTTTTTCAGTAACTGCCCAGTCACCCTGGGAAGACTAGTTTTAGTATGGCTCTTTTTGTCTCTTTCCCTGATCTCTTCTATGCCAACCAATTACGTTTATCAAAGGGGTTTTGAAGCACTTTAAGGTCTTTGAGGTTTGTTCTGATCCCAAAAAAAGGGCTCTTTTTAGCTCTTTCCCTCGTTCTCTCTGGTAAACTGGCTGGTCTGCAGGTTAGCTTTTGCTCTTCTGTCAGCCTCCTCTGAATTTTTACCACGCAAATCTCCATTGTTTTCCAGAGCACCCTTAAACTTGAACTTCTCCACACTCTATTTCAAATAGTCATTTCCTTTGGGAAGATCTTCAGAGCTCTCTTTTCTTATGGACTGCCTCTCTGAAAAAAGCTCTGAGTAACTACTCTGGGCACTGGACTATGGTGGTAGCCTCCAGTCTTCTGAGACTGTCTCTGATATAGAATCTCTGTCCTACAAGTGAACTTGTTGAGAGCAGTAAGGCCCCAGCATTCTCTACCTATTGTACCTGGAGTAGAACCTGTTTGCTCTGTGAGTGGGGGCTAGGTGGACGAAGGGAGCCCCCACCATCTTGGCTGTATTCACCAGGAATTTGACACCAAAACAGGAGAAATGCTGATGGTCTGCCTTTTCCAGGGAGGCAGTGTATCCTTTGAGCTGAGGGGAGAAGGAACCCAGTCTTGTTGTTCACACCTTTCTAGCATTTAGCTTCCATCAAACTGAGCTAAGGGGTTAGGGAGGATCATGACTCAAGTGCCACAGACTCTCAATGTTCTTATGAAGTTTTAGTATTTTTTTCTTGAATAAGGGTTTCTTCACTGGCTATATACCCTAAGTAAGATTTTCAGAGACTTTATGATATTTTAAAGTATTTTTCACTAGTTATTTTTGTTGTATGGGGGAACAGGTCCATGGAGCTCCTCAAAGTGCCGTTCTAAAAGAGAAGGTGTGTTTGTGTGTGTGTGTTTTAATTAACATATATACACATTTTCATTAAATAGTGCTTTAGGCACATGCAAGTTTTGATGCATTGTATCTTGTTGTTCAGTTCAAAATGTTTCTAAATTGCAATGTAATTTTTTTAATCCATGGGTCACTTAGAAATGTATCACCTAAAAACGATTTAAGAGGTTTTCTATTTGTCTTTTTAATACTGATTATTAGCTGTGCTCCATTGTGTACAAAGAGTATACTCTGTGATTTTGGTCATTTATAATGTGTTGGAGACATTCCTATGGTCCAGCATGTAGTCAATATTGTTAAAAACATTCTAGAAAAAAAATATGTATTCTGTAATTTAGATTATTCTTCATATGCTAATTAAGCCAAGTTGGTTAATTTTGTCACTGAGATATTCTATATCTCTAACTTGTTTTCTGTTTGTTCTATGAGTTATTGGGAAGATATGTTAAATCAATACTATGACTATGATTTTTTTCTATTTATCTTGGTGCTATTTTATTAGGTGCATATGCATGTTTAGAAAGGCAAATCATGAAGTGTTCCTTTATATCTCTAGTAGTCTTTCTTTCTTTCTTTTTTTTTTTTTTTAAGTTTTTTATTTTGAGAGAGAGTGAAGGAGGTGAAGGGAAAGAAGGAGAGAGACAGAATACCAAGCAGGTACTGCACTGCTAGCATGGAGTTGACACAGGGCTCGAACTCACAAACCGTGAGATCATGACCTGAGCAGAAATCAAGAGTTGGACACTTAACCAACTGATCCCCACCCCCCCGCCAGGTGCCCCTCTAGCAGTATTTCTTGCTTATAATACTACCAGCTACTATTTCTTGATAGTAATGTTGCTACACCAGCTTTTGCTAGGTAGTTTATATATCACTTCCCATTTCTTGTATCTAGTAAAGTTAGAATTTGCTTATTAATATAATCTGATGTTTGTTGTCTTTTAACTGGAATATTTAATCAGTTTATGTATTTTGGTAAATACTGACTTGTTTGAGATTAAGTCTTTGATGTTACTATTTCTCCTATCATTTCCTTTCTTTTTTCCCCTCCTTTCTTGCTTCTTTGGGGAATCAAGAAATTTTAAAAATGAGTTTTCTGATGTATTAATTTATTAGCTATTCCTTCTTTTGTTAGTCTTTTAGTGGATACAAGGATTACACTGTGTACCCTTACCTTATTAGAGACTTATTAATTAGTACTTTTACCAGAATATAAGAATCTTAGAACATCTCAATTCTATCCATCCTTTCTTCCCTTTTCTGCTAATATTGCCCTATGTTTTGAATCTATACATATTTTAAGCCCCACAAGTCATAATCTTATAAGATCAGTATCCATTTAGACTTATGTATATATTTGCCCTTTCTGTATCTCTGTTCCCATCTGACGTTGTTTTCTTCTGCCTAAATAACTCTTTAGAAATTTAGTGTAATTCTTTTCAAGCAAAAATTCACTCAGGTTTTGACTGAAAATGTTTTATGTTATCTCCATTTAAAATGTTTTTAATCAAACTTATATTTTGAGATGAGTGTAGATTCACATGCACTTGTAAGAAACAACCCAGAGAGAATCCAAATATCTTTTAGCCACTTTCCCTTAAAGGTAGTGAAACTGTAATCCAATATTACAACCAGGATACTGACATTGATACAGAAGCTGTCAAGACACAGAAGTTTTCATCACCACAAGGATCCCTCAGTTGTTCTTTAACAACATAAGTACTTCTCTCCCACCCACCGACACATTACTCTCTGGAAACCACTAACCTGTTTCTATAATTTTGCCATATCAATAATGGTATGTAAATGGATCGTATAGTTTTGTGACTTTTTGAGAGTAGCTTTTTCACTCAGGAATTAATTCTCTGGACGTTCATGCAGGTTTTCTTGGGTATCAGTACTTTGTTCCATTTTAGTACGGAATAGTATTCCCAGGTGTGGATGCGCTAAAATTTACCACTCGCCCATTGAAAGCATCAAATTAGTGGTCATCACAAAGCTAGAAGCTTTCACGTACAAGCTGTTGTGTTAACATAAGTCTTCATTTCTCTGAAATAACAGGAGCACAATTGCTGAGTCATATGGTGGTTGCATGTATAATACTTTTGAAAAACTGCCAAACTATTCACCATAGTGGCTGTATCATTTTACAATCCCACCAGCAATGTATACGTGATTCAGTTTCTCTGTATCCTTGCCAACATTCAATATGGTCGCAATTTTTTATTTTTGTCATTTTGATAGATGTCTAGTGATATCTCATTATGGTTTTTTTTAACTTGCATTTCCCTAATGGTTAATAATGTTAGAAAATCTTTTCATGTGTTTGTTTGTCATCTGTATATATTCTTTGGGGGAAATATCTCTCTTTTGCTGATTTTCTAGTTGGATTGTTTGTCTTACTGTTGAATTTTACTGTTAAAAATCTTCTGTTGTGCATTTAGAGTTAATATGACTTTATGGGGTGCCTGGGTGGTTCTGTCAGTTGAGTGTCCAACTTTGGCTCAGGTCATGATCTCGCGGTTCACAGGTTTGAGCCCTGCATTGGACTCTGTGCTGGCAGCTCAGAGCCTAGAGCCTGCTTCAAATTTTTTGTGTGTGTCTCTCTCTCTGCCCCTCCCCTGTCCACACTCTGTCTCTCTCTCTCTTTCTCTCTGAAAAATAAAAACATTTAAAAAATTTAGACTTAGTATGACTTTACAGTCTTACTGCTTTTAAGATTTTGTCTTTGTCTTTAGTGTTCAGCAGGTTGGTCATGATGTGTCTACGTGTGATTTTCTTTGTAGTTATCCTGTTTGGGATATAAAGGGCTTCTTAAATCTGTTGTTTTATAAATTTTAGAAATTTCTCAGCCCCTTCTCTTCAAATATTGCTTTTGTCCTGTCTCTCTCTCCTCTCCCAAATACACACATTAGCCTTTCATCATGTCCCGAATGTCTCTTAAACATTGATTCTGTATTTTCCATTCTTCTTTTCTTCTTATACTTCACTCTAGATATTGTCTGCTAATCTACCTTCCATTTCACTCTTTTTCTCTTTGGTATATCTTCTCTATTCTTTTTTGTTTTTAATGTTTTATTTATTTATTTTGAAGAAGAGAGAGAGAACATGCGCAAGTCGGGGAGGGGCAGAGAGAGGAGAGAGAGCATCCCAAGCAGCTTCCGTGCTCAGTGCAGAGCCAGAGTCAGGGCTCAATCCCACTTGACCTCAGCATCATGACCTGAACCAAAATCAAGAGTCGGACTCTTAACCAACTGAGCCACCTAGGCTCCCATATCTTCTCTACTCTTGAACTAATCTGTTGTGTTCGTAGTTTCAGTTATTGGATTTTTTAGTTCTTAAATTTCAATAGTTCTTTTTTCATAGATTTAATTTTTTACAGGTGGAATGATCCGTCTTGCCATTTATTTTCTTGAAAATATTACTTACAGTTATTTTTATCTTATTTTTTATTTTTGTAAGAGATAGAGAGCAGGGGGAAGGGGCAGAGGAAGAGAGAGAGAGAACCCGAAGCAGGCTCCACATTGGGCATGGAGCCTGATGCAGGGCTTGATCCCATGACTGTGAGATCATGACCTGAGCCCAAATCAAGAGTCAGAGGCTTAACCAACTGAGCCACCCAGGCACCCCTACTTACAGTTAATTTTAAGTCCCTGTCTGATAACTACAAAAGGTGACTCACCAGTGGATCTCTCTCTATTTTGTCCTCTTGGATTTAGACCTATCTCTTGGCATGATTAATAGTTTTGCATCGAATTGGAATTGGTGTATGAAAAATTGTATGATGTCATTTTTCTTTAGAGAGGGTTAATTTTTTCTAGAAGATAGTTAGAATATAGACAAATTACCTTGATCCAACTAGGCACTGTAATAAATCTAGAATGGATCCTGGGTTTTCTGAGGATGCATCTATTCCCTGTTTTCCATGATTTCTGTGGCATTGCCTTTGAGTTGTGAGACCTGAAAACTTAAGGTGTTTACCAGCTCCAACTCCTTGGAGGATCCTGAACTCCAGTTTTTGTTTCCCTAGGACTATAAGACTGCTAACCTCTCCCTTCACGTTCTTACGCTCTTTGCTGCATTTTTTGCTTTACTTCTTGTTCTAGTGCCTAACATCATTTAGGAATTGGCAAACACTTCAAGAGGAAAACAGTTCAGAAACTTAGTATCACTTCTTTATGATACCTTTTTCTTTTTAAGCCAGGACTCAATCCCCCAATTCCTGGGTGCTTTTGAACATTTGTACTCTAATTTTTATCTCTCTAGTCTCTGAGAATGCCAGAAGCCCCACACCACATATCAAATAACTTGAGGAGAAAAGCAGCAGGTAGAGAATGTTGGGCTTATATCAATATATTTTCCTTTTATCTGAGATCTTGGAACTTACAGATTTTTCTGCCTTTACTACTCATTGATGTCTTCCAACCACTTTTTTAAAAATCCAGCTCTTACTATTATCTCAGTGAGAGTATTGGTTTGAACACACGAAACTCCACCATGGTGGGCAACAGAAGTTGCCCAAGCCCGTGCAATCCAAATAGTTGCTTCAGTGAAAACTCTAATAACCTGGGCACCGTTTTATTCAGGATATTTTCACTACTTTACTTTGCCCGTTCTCTTTGATTCAAATCTTCGTGATTCGATTTTTCTTGCCATATCACTCCTTAGGCCAAAGCTAGGTTAGATAACTAGACTTCCCAGATGCAGAAAAAAATAAGTTGGCCTTCTCTCCCTCATAAGAAATTAAAAATAGAGAACAATCCTCAAGTATAAAATGAACATAAGAAATAATTCAATTCTTTCTAAAAATGCATCACATGTAAATTATTTCCCAGAATTGATGAAGCCAGGCTTCCTGAGTGTAGATTCTGGCTCTGCCATGCATTAGGTAGGCCAATTACTTGACATCTCTATGCTTAAGGTTCACCAGCTGTGAAATCTGGAAAAGAATCGTACCTGCCTTATAGGATTATTATAGTAAATAATTTAATATCTTGACAGCACTTAGAACAATGCTTTACATGTATTCAGTGCTCAATTAATGTAAGTTAATATAAAAGATTATCCAGGGGCGCCTGGGTGGCTCATCAGTTAGGCGTCAGACTTTGGCTCAGGTCATGATCTCACTGTTCGTGGGTTTGAGCCCTGCATCGGGCTCTGTGCTGACAGCTCGGAGCCTGGAGCCTGCTTCGGATTCTGTGTCTCCCTCTCTCTCTGCCCCTCCCCCACTCACACTCTGTCTCTTGCTCTCAAAAAATAAATTAAAACATTAAAAAAATTTTTTTTAAATAAAAAAAGATTATCCAACATCAACAGCAATAGCCATAAAGTACATTGGCATATAACTTATGATTTAGTAGAGATAAGTTTGATTTACTTGGTAAATTTATTTGAACCCTTTCTTTGTTAGAAAATTTTGTGATAAGTCTACATTTTAATATTTATTTTTCCTTCCGTTGCCTTTTTTGGGGTTGAGGGGTTATTCTCTTCTCTGTTAGTGAGAATAAAAAGGAGCCATTTTTTTTTTTTTCTATTGCTCAGCAGTGATTTCCCAATAGGAGAGTCACTCAACATTTTTTGAGCTCTCATCATGTTCTGTGCCCTGTGCTAAACACGGAGTTGAGGAGATGAATAAGAGTCTCCTTTCCCCAAAAGTCTTTGTAGACTTACTAGAGTCAGAAAGATAAACCAGAAGTGACATACACATTAAGCCATCTACCCTATGGCTGGGAGTCAGACTTTTAGAAAACATTAACTTTATAACCTTCACAACAACCTTAGGATGTAGGCACTAAGGATCGGAGGACTTAAATAACTTGCCCAGATGAGATTTGAACCCAGTGTCTCCAAAAATACGTCCATGGCCTTCCCACTAATGTTAAGATGGGGAGATAGGAACATTTTTACCTAGAAAGGCTGATTCTAGTTGTCTGTTCATGACCCAAAGGACCTGTTAGTTCAGGTGTGTGAACCCAAGTCAGACTCCCTGTTGGGTATTTATCAGTTATTTCTGGCAAAGTGGTCAGACTAATAATAGGCAGCCTTGGCATTCATACAGCAAGTGAAAACTGTGGTGCAGAACTGTTTTTGAGTGGATATTTTTAAATTCAGTGAATCATGTTCACCTTAAAAAAATGTGTTGTCATTTAAAAACTAAACGACATACTCTCTCAGTGTGATGGGCTGTGATTGGAAAAACCCACATCTGTATGTCCCATGATATTTTCAACTACATTTGGATTAATTAGCCAAATTGGTAGAAACCTGAGCACCAGTGAGATCAGTCACCATGATTCCAACCCTGCAGGTGACTGGAAGCTTCTTCAGCTGTAAGAAGAATCTCTTAATCCTAGGTAGTTTGCGAAGGGAAAATGAGTGATAGCATTTTGAAAGTACGCAAGAGAAAGCATGCATCCACTTTTCTTTTTGAAGGTCAGTCCACTGATTATTTTGACTTATAATGAGTTTAAGCCCAAGTCAGTATAAAGTGTCCTTAGTCTAAAAAATGATGGAAAATTCAAAATGAAAAGATGTCCGTGTTTGCTGAATTTCAGGTTAAAGCCCTGGGTTTTAGGAATTTTCATTACCAAGAACTTCTTGTTTCAGAGGACATCACCTATTGGCAGAGCTTGGTACTGCAGTTTTACTCAGATGCTGAAGCTACAGAAAGAGCTGATCGATAAGTCAGCCATGGATCCAGAGTCAGGGAGATGTTACGGCAGGCAGCTCAGAGGACATGTGAAGTCTACAAAGACATACTTTCTCTCCTCTCTTCCCATTCTGCTCATTACTAGGATGTGCATTTCTGAACAGAAACCCAGAACCATAACTGTAACAAACTGCAAAATTGTGAATTGTGGCTGAAATCTGCCCCTGCTGAGACATCTCGACCTATTTCAGATGGACATTGGGCTCAAAAAGCTCATTGTTCTTGTGCGGACAGGTAAATTCTCATCTGTCATAACTCTGAAATCGTAGCACTGCAGCTTGATTTTACTTTTGCGTTGCTATAGCTAATAGCATCAGGAAAATAACTTTTCAAATACAAATATGTCTTTTCTCCCAGCTGGGGCTGGGACAGAAGTAAAAGAAGAAGAAGAAGGAATAGAAGGATTTTACAGCCACAGTTTGGACATTAGTCTTATTGTTCAACAAGAAGCAATTTCTGACTCTGAAGAAATTTCATTCTTTTAGAGTGACACAAATGTAATCTGCTCAGCTGGTTTAGCTTCCGTTTATATTTTGTAGCACCTCAGAGCTACACCCCCACTCCCACCCTGGCCTTTTTTTTTTTTTTTTTTAAGAACCAGAGTAGAAATCCTGATAACACTAGCATGGAAAGGTCCTTCGGGTTTTGCAAGCAATCTCTTTTCCCCTACCTTTTAACTCTTTTCCCTTTGAATGAGTACACATTTTCTGTGTGTATTTTTTCAGGGTCCTTCCTGTGGGCCTCATTCCATTTTGTTTAATTGGTTTCCTGTTAATTGAGAAGGAGAATGAACTAGGAAATAAGCACGTGTGCTGAATTAGAAGTACGCGGGGTTGTCCTAAAGGAAATAAAGCTGAAGTTAGAAAACGTGCAGGACTGTTCTTTATTCTGCGACTGTAGGCTTTCACTGCACTTGGCGTTCATGGGGCATTCACCCATTTACTCCACACTGAGCCCCAGAGGGGCTCAGATGATAGCCTTTAGGAGGAGAGCATTTAGGAGGAGAGGATTTGGCACCTGTATGGCGGCCTCAAAGCAAAGGTCTAAAAGTGTTTTCGATGTACTCACAAGGCCGTTTTAAAGTGGTGCTGTTTTGAAACTTTGGTCATCATTGTTGCATAGACATTTTACATTGCCGGACTTTGGAATTCCATCAGCCGTTTTCCCCCATCCCACTTGCTGTCGGGGTCCTTGGATTCTCTCATCTGACTCTGGGCCGCTACCCCATGTTTCTTGTTCTTCTTTCCATCACTAACATGGTCTCAGTACATCGACGTGGATTCTTAGGGAGTTTTTAAGATCTGTTTTCTTCCAATTCCCCTTGAGTTTCAGTTTGTATCCGTTTGCTTACAAATAGATTTAATTAGCTCAGAAAACTAACCCCCCCGCCTCCAGAATTTTTCAGTTTCTTTCCTTCTGTTCTATAAAGAGAGATGCACGCTTTGTGCTGGTGATAACGAGACCAGTGGGAACTTCGGAGTGGCATGCATTTTCCTGCGAGGAAGTGTCAGAAAACAGACATAAAAGTCTTAAAGAGGAAAGTTGTAGGCAAGCTTGAGTCACAACTTCAGGGGCCGAGGTTGTCCGGGAGCTGTCCGTGATGACTGTGGTGTGCGTGAGTGTGTGTGTGTGTGTGTGTGTGTGTGTGTGTGTGTGTGTACACACGTTGTACACACACACATGCACCCCACAGTGACAGATGACCTATTGAAATAATTTCAGAGCTGTTCTGTGGTTGCTACGACAACCAATGCTCTCTTGGCTTTCATCTGGCCATGTGACAGGGACTTTGACGTCAGCTGGAGGCAGAGTCTGTGGCTGAGTCCACACAGTCAAAGGCCTGTGAGAATCTGGTGGATGCTGGCTGCTGCTGCCACCGCTGCTGCTCTCCACGCCGCACCGCTGCTTTCCAGGGGCTGCAGAGCATGGACTGTTAAATCTTGCACTTCTTTTGTGTGAGGTAATTCGTCTGCTTTATATACAGTACTTGGATGGTTTATAGCTTATTGTGGTTTTCCCGTCTCTTTTACCTCCTACAAGTTTGTCTTCATGAGCAATTATTGTTGTACCAGGGGGAAAAAAAATGTGAAGCGGCTTCTAGTTGCTAATTTTGTGTAGAGTCTCCGGAATTTGGTTAAATTTGGATTAACGTTCTCTGAAGTGAGTTAAAATATAATAGCCTTTCTTGCTCAACACTTGCTAGCATGACATTATTCAGAGATACGGATTTTGCAGCTGAGCCAAATATTCCCGTTGAATTCCAGGAATCCTCCCTTCAGCATTGTTTTGGGTTTAAAGACTCCAGCATAGCCTTGCAATATGTTGCTGGCTGCTTTTTTTTTTTTTTTTTTAAACAATTGTTCCTCATTCTAAATCAGCCTGGAATAGTTTGGAATTTGGTTTCTATCTTGTTTGCAGCATGCATAATTAGCAACAATAGGCACAGCGGGGAAAGAACATTATACTTTGAAACAAAAGTTGGGACTTTTCTTGTAAATAGGGTATTCTGAAAATACCAGAGAAACTGTCAACAGCTTCCTGTTTAGAGAAAAATAATCTGGAATATGCCAAGGAAGTTGGGGTGGAACCTCTTACGCCTGTGTGCATGCAGTTGCTTCTTGGTTGTTAGAGCAAAGTGTACATTTTCAGTATCTTCCTCTGAAAATTCAGCTGTGTGGAGAGTGGCATTGGATGCTCTTCACTAAGGAAGGAGTCATGTAAGCTGTTCTTACATTTAAGAATTGAAATATTACCCATAGAAGAAAATAATAGCCCTAAAACTAAATTATCATTGGTAGGGGTCACTTTAATGCAAATACAGATATAAACAGTCACTAAAATTTTGCTCCAGGTCTTGAATGAATAATTTGATAACTGTGATTAATAAGGCCTCTTATCTCCTTATTCCTGTCACAGTATACAGTGCAAATTGTTTTATGTGCATTGTTGTAGTTCATTTTCTTCCCAAGTTTAGTAATTTTGGGTTTTCTATCATTGCACACAGGTTGGATGGTTTTGCAGCTGATAATTCAAAAAAAAAAAAAAAAACAACCTCTGACATCGATTTAATCGAAGTCTACATTTATGATCAGGTTTCTAAATCTTACAAATTCAACAGGAGAAATAGGCAGATTTTAGAGCAGCACATGTAATATACCTACTATTTTGATGGATAGATAATAATGGTTTAACTATGTACATGAATAATATGTATCTTACGTGAATTATATCTCAATGAAATGCAAGAATATATTGTTCTTAATTAGTTTCAGAATTCTGTTTGCATTTATTTTACTCTTGGAGATGGAGATGAGGATTTTGAACCGTATTTCGCTTCAGTCCGTGATAAGTGAATAATTGTGTGTGCATCAATAATTTTTCAATAGCTTTCAATGACTGAAAATTCATTTAACTGACTGGCAGTTGGTAAGTTTCTCTTTGGCCGGAGTCCCCATGGAGGATTTTCCAAAAAGTCCAATATGCTTAAATCAAGACACATCTATTGAGGCATCATGTCACCATATGATTTATCTCATGATTATAATAACTCAGAGGCCACATTCTTAACACCCCTAGAAATATGTTAATTGATTTGCAACATTTCAAATGAGCATGAATAGGACTGGTAGCACTGTGACTTAATAGCAGTATCTTTGATGGAGTACTTTGATGGTTCCTTCTTTTATGAAAAATAAGGAATTATCATTACAGTTTAGATAGCAAAGATATAGCAAAGATTTTCCTAGTGCTCCCTCTGTGATGCTTTAAGTTAAAGTTATAAAATGATTGTGTTCAATGCCCTTATAAAACGCCCTGGATTTCAGCAGTGTGAAATATATGAGAACAAGTCAGTGTCGATGGCAATATGTCAGTGATCACATTTATCACCAGAAGAGAGCATCCTATCTGCCACGATTGCAGAGATGTTCTAAAATCTACAGGTTTTTTGTTCTTACGGCAAAATTTTTAAAAAATGACTTTCCTCACAATTGCCTATTTACAGCAATGAGACTGTGCTGATTTCAAGGTCAACTTTGTTTCAGCTTCACAAGATAGCAGCAAGGAATGATTTACTCTGAAGCCCGCTGTTGAATTATTAGATACTTGGTAGAGTTTCGGGGTTTTTAAAACCTTTTTGGTGTCATAGGCTTCTTTGGCAACCTAGCAGAGCCTCTAGACTTCTCAGAACGATGCTTTTAAATGCGTAAGATAAAGTGTGCAGTACCACAAAGGAAACCACTCTTATTGAAATACATTAACCAGATTTTTTTTAAATTGTGATATGTGCTTTATTAATAATCTATTATTAAATAATACAAACTAGCAGCAGGTATAAATACCATAATTTTGAAGTTGTGATGAGTGTAAAAGGTTATTTCAGAAAAATCCATACCGACTGTAATGTGATGTGAGAATATCCGTGATTTCTCTTGGCAACAAAATCACAGGTACTGTGTGGTTTGTAGCCTACATTTTGATTAAAAGAAATACTAAATTTCAGCTTGAGACTGGTAAAACTAAAAGTAGAATATTTTTCCCGTCCAAGTTCCTGGATCCCTTTGAATTCTATTCACCCCAGAGTTAAATGGCGTGTAAGCTTGTGATGCCAAAATGTCATAGAACTGCATCGGACAAAACCCACACCACCATTTCCACATTCAGTTCCACATCTGATTTTACTCTCTGAATGTGTGAATTTCACAGTGTTCTCTAATTTCTGCATGAAAAGGGATGATATATCCAGACAGCTACCAAGCTATAACTTTCTTTTATTTTTCCTCCGTGAAATCTGTAAACATTCTTATGTTACACGGACTGAGGAACTCTTACCTCATCAGATAGGGGTTAAGGGGAAGGACTCACTCAGTATTAATGCAAGTTATGCAAGTTAAAACCATGGACCATGGAAGTAAGACCTTAGCTATTTACAATGCAACCTTTATCCACTCAAAGAAAATAAGCTGTACTTAGATGAACAATGTGGGATATTATATGAGATCATTAAAGAACTTATGTAACTTTTGGGGCGCCTGGGTGGCTCCATCAGTTAAGTGTCCGACTTCGACTCAGGTCATGATCTCGCGGTTCACAAGTTTGAGCCCCGCTTCGGGATCTGTTCTGACAGCTCAGAGCCTGGAGCCTGCTTCAGATTGTGTGTTTCCTTCTCTCTCTGCCCCTCCCCCACTCATGCTCTGTCTCTCTCTCTCAAAAATAAATAAACATTAAAAAAAAAAAGAACTTATGTAACTTTTTAATGTAAAGCACATAATTGCGTTGAATTGGTAAATTGCAACATTAGTTCGTTACACAGGGTAGAGCCTGCTGGCTTATCTACCAGAGGTCCCCAGGATGGACCATATTCAAAATGAAATGTGGAGTAAAGACACTTCCCAAGTAATTTAAACTCAGAATCTTATTTGACTTATTGGATATTTAAGAACAATCCAGAAGGTGTTAATGTCATTGTTTCATGAGACTATGTAGACAACTGTCTCATTCTCATGTCACTCTGAATTTGTGGAAGCAATTGCCCAAGTTTCTAGATAGCTTTGCAGTAGGTTGGCTGATGTCAGGTATCATTACCTTTCCAAGTCTGCCTTTCAATTGTCCAAAGCCACTCTTTCTATTACATCAGCATCCCCCACGTCAGCGTAAGAGAGTTGGAGCTATGACATTTTGTGCAAGCTGTTGTCTAAACTCAATCCAAATCCCTAACATTTGAAATGGAAGCTTAGCAATTTTTCTTCGTGTGTTCTTGGGGGAATTATGAAAGAGGATTTTTTTCTCAAATGTTTTTAATTCATTGGACAAGAAAAGAACACCTGCTTTGGGGACTTGGAGTCTCTGAGGCAACTTTGATAGAGAAACTTGGAAAAGGTCTAAAATCTCTGACTCCCGGCTGTACTGTTTGCTTCTTTGATGGCAGGTGTTTGAAATTTTAAGTTCAGGAAGGAATGTGCCTTTACTTTTCATGAAATCATCTATTATTTAAATGGTGCCCCATGGTGGGAATCCAACTAGAAATAGCAGTCCAAAATATAGTATTTTTTATTGTCTCCAGAAGTGATACCATAAAAGTTAGTGCTCATTAAGACTTTGATATAAAAATTATATGATAAATATTTAAATTCACTGGAGCCGTGTTCTCCAAACTAAAGGCAGTCTGTTCTTTTTATCTCTGCAGTGAACTTTAGTTTTTTTGGACATATTTCTATAAATGCCTTTAATTAAGAGACACAGAATATCTTTAAAATTTAGTTTGCACCAATGTGCAGCAGTATACTCAGCTAACATTAAAGTTCTATATTTGATTTGCAGGAAGGAAATCTCTAATCTGAACGATATTCAGCTGCTGCTTGTCCTAATGCAAGGATTGTTCACATTTTCTGAATTCTGTCCCAATGACTGCCAGAAACCCAAAGCTGCACATTTTTATGCAAGGATGAATTTTAAAGTATGATTCTAGATTTTCTTTACTTTTATGAATTTAAACCCTGTCCAGTTAGAGGTACATGTTGAGAAATGTTATATTTCAGCTCAGCTCAGCTGACTCCCACAGATTCATACAACTAAAACCACAACCAATTTTGTGACAACCATATTTACAACATCCTTGGAGATAAAGAAAAAAAAATAGCATCCCACAAAAGTTAGCCCATCCTACGCGTTCCCAGGCATCAAGTGCTACAGGAGGCAAAGGTTTATTAACTGGCTACTGCATCCACAGTATTATAGGAAGCAATGGGCTCCTCCCCAACACGGTCTTTGAATGATATATGCCACTGGCATAAAGAGCCCAAGTTACTTTATGGACTTCTGATTTGTGTTTGAGCTTTTATTCAAACATTCAGTCTTCTGTACATTCAAACAAGTTTCGGGCACCTACTGTGTGCCAGGCATTAGACTAGACACCAGGGGTGCTATGGTGAACAAGACAAGCAAGGTCTCTACCATCATGGAACTTAGAGTCTACTTATACAGGGAACCTATGTATATCAACACCCAAGTTTCTTCCTAATGCTGGCCAGTATAGCCAAAATGAGAATTATCATTAAAAACAAACAAACAGAGGTGCCTGGGTGACTCAGTCAGTTAAGTGCCTGACTTCGCTCAGATCATGATGTGGAGCGGTTTGTGGGTTCGAGGCCTGCCTCGGGCTCTGTGCTGACAGCTCAGAGCCTGGAGCCTGTTTAGACTTTGTGTCTCCCTCTCTCTCTGCCCCTGCCCTGCTGGTGCTCTGTCTCTCTCAAAAAAAAAAAAAAAAAAAAAAACATTAAAAAATTTTTAAACAAATAAACAAGCAAACATCAAAACAAAAGAGACAAGCAAACAACTGGGAGCCATAAGATTTTACACCTGAGTTAAACTTAGAAGGAGCATTCTTCAGCTGGTGAACAGCCAACCTAATTTGTGAGCAGTCTGTTCATATCAGTGCCAAGGATTCCAAATCAGTACGCCCAGCCCTATTCTTGGTGGGCCAAAGGCTGTCTGTCTTCTAATTCAGAAGCAAAATGAGACTGGTAGGAAGTGACCTAAAGAATGATTTTCTTTTAGGCAAATATGCTGTCTTCTGCAAATAAAGGAGCCATTTTATTTTAAGGAATCCTCAAGTTACTGGTGCCCAAGTACAGTAGACCCTTGAACAACTTGGAGGTTGGGAGGGCCACCATGCAGTTGAAAATCTACGTAGAACTTTTGACTCCCCGAAAATTTAACTACTAATAGGCTACCGTTGTCCAGAAGCCTTACTAATAACATCAACAGTCAATAACACATATTTTGTGTTATATGTATTATATACTGTATTCTTACAATAAAGAAACCTAGAGAAAAAATGCTATTAAGAAAATCATAAGAGAAAATACAGTATTGTATTTATCAGAAAAAAATCCACATATAACTGGACCCATGCACAATTCAAACCCCTGTCGTTCAAGGGTCAGCTGTATGTCTGTCTTTTCCCTGTACTAATCCAGTCAACGTAGGCTCACTGCTGTAATAAATAACCCTAAATCCCAGTGGCATAATACCATTCATGTTTTACTCAGCTGCAAATCAGATTTAGGAGAAAGGTTCTGCTCCATGCAGATATACAGGAATTCGGACTTCTCCTATCTAGTTAAACTAATCTGGGGGAAATCCTGGCATCCACCACTTGCAGGTGTTACTTTGGGCAAATTACCTAAGTCACAGTTTGCTTATCCGGATAATATTAGTGCCTATCTTATTGGTTTTGAAGTCAACTTATGTTGTGGCATAGTAAGGGACAGATATTAGGTACTCAATAATGTGAGCTGTTCTCTTTTTTTTTTTTTTTTAATTTTTTTTAACGTTTATTTATTTTTGAGACAGAGAGAGACAGAGCATGAACGGGGGAGGGTCACAGAGAGAGGGAGACACAGGATCTGAAGCAGGCTCCAGGCTCTGAGCGGTCAGCACAGAGCCCGACGCGGAGCTCGAACCCACGGACCGTGAGATCGTGACCTGAGCCGAAGTCGGACGCTTAACCGACCGAGCCACCCAGGTGCCCCATGTTCTCTTTAATTTTCTACCTCTGGTAATGCTGCTCCCACCACCATTTCCCCAGAAACCATGAAGTACCACTGCTGAAGTGGGGGCAGGTGTCTCCCTTAGGTGACAATAATAGCTAATGTTTAGGGAGCTAGATAGGCTTTTAAACTCTTTTCACAATAACTGTTTTTTCTTCACAGCATCCCAATTTTATAAATGAGGAAACAGAGGTATGGAGAGCTTAAGCAAACTGCCTAGCATCACACAAGAGTATATAACAGAGTTCTAGGTATCTGGTCCTAGAGCCGTGGCTCTGAATTCTCTATGGTACATTATTGCCTTTCAAGGTGGAATATATTTTATTTTCCCTGTAATATGTTGTAGTAGATTGTGCTCTCCAAAATTGGCCATTTAATTATGGCCCACGTCACCTTCTAGAATCTTGCCACTCACCGTAAAAAGCTGGAATCCCTTGCCCTCCCCTTGAATGCACGTAGGCTTGTGATTGGTTCAGTTGGTTCAGGGAAACAGTGCTAGGTGACTTCCAAGGTTGGATCATAAAAAGCTACAATTGCTTTGTCTCTGGGCTATTCTTTGTTTCTCTCACATGTGACATTTGCTCTTGGAAATCAACCACTATGCTGTGAGGAAGCCTAGACCATATGGAGAGGCCATGTATAGGGGTTTCAGCCAACACCTCCAGCTTAGACCTCAATCAAGAGCCAGACATATGAGTGGCAAGCCTTCAGAGGATGCCAGGCCTTAGCCCTTAGGTCTCCCCATCCCTCCTCCTGCCAAGTGGACCAGAGATGTGCTATTCCTGTAGAATGCCCTAAATTACACATTCATGAACAAAATAAAAATTACTGTTTTAAGTACACAAATTTTGGCATTATTTCTTAAGCAATCAGAGTACTTGGAGCATATAGGGTAATTAGCTTTGACTGAAATACCTGTAAAAGGGATTAAACTTTAGTACATATGGATTAAATAGGTTTTTGTGATTTAAGATAAGTACCTTACCTAATTAAAATAATTTCTGGAGGAAAGTATATTTCAGTTGCCAAATTACACCTGGGCATTAGGTACACATCTTGTTTGTAAATTCAAAACAGTGCCCTACACAGTAATGCTATTGCTCGTTCTAGAAGATTTGGGCTACACTGAGACTTGACTGTATGTCTTAGTAAAATCTCCCTCATTGCTTCTGCTGGCTGGGACCCTCTGTGCAGGAGAGTCCGTGTGGACAGCAGTACCTGTGCTGTTCTCCCTTGGTCACAGTTTAGTCCTCTTATCAGCTCTTGTCTCCCTTTCTCACACCTACTCTGTCTAATCTGCTGCCTAGTTTTCTATTGTTAGATCGGGCTGTCTTCTCGATACTCTCTTTTGGCTCATTTCCAATGCTTCTAAGCCTATTTTTCTGCTCTAATGGTTTGCATTAAAGCTAGGGAATTCCTCTTGGCCAGGTAACATTTAGCTCATTCAGCAAAGTTGTCTTAACAAAGCTGCCAAAATGGCAACTGTCCCACTGGCTTGTGGCTCCATGTGTTGGTCAAACCCAGCACTTGGAATACTCAGAAATGTAGCCCTTATGTCCTCACTCAAAGAGGCATCTCTGTCTCTTCTGCTGCAGAGAAGTCAATACCCCTGATTCTCTTCTTATTTAGTTAAATGTCACCCTATCCAGATGGACTTCCCACCTTCCCTTTAGAAGGTTCATTGGTTTTTTCACTCATTCTTGTGTTTATTCAACATTGATTAACTCCATGTAGCGGACCCTGTTGTTGAAGGCTTATGAAAAGATTTTTTGTGTCCAAGTACTGGTATGGTTCCTCCAGTTGTCTCTCACTTGCTTACCATTGACACCAGGCACCTGTGGTCCAGTGACCCAGACGTTTCAAAAATCAGCATGTGTCCCACTTCGTTCCAGATGTTCCAACGAAGTAGGATACTACACTCATAATACAGGACCAGGACCAACCAACCTTAATAACTATACAGGTTATAGTCTAAATGGGAAGGCTGGACAGCATATGCATCTGAGACTGAAGAGCTATGTCTCAGTTACAACCTCTCATAGTGCCTAGTGTAGTGCTCAACACATTGTATCTACTCATTAAATCTCTTGGTAAGTGATTAATGAATAGGTTAACTCTAGAAGGATATGTGTCATTGAGATGACTTCAGAGAGGAAGGAAGCCTTGAACTGGTCTTGAAGGAGGGAGAATATTTGGCATGACCAACAGAAGTGAGAGGACTGGCCATGAGTAACAAACGTCATGGGTACCTTCTGGTAACAGAAACTGACCCTCACCCATCTGGGTTTGAGAAAAAAGTTGGGAAAAGGAAAAAACATACAATACATAGGGTGGGTCTGTGAGAATCTAGAATTTATCAATTGAAGATAAGCTAGATTTGATCAGATAGACAGCAGGAAGCTTGTGAAAGTTGGGGAGCAGGTAAGTGATGTATGTGTTAAATGGTGTTGTAATATTTATTAACCCTGTTTACTTTTGCTCTACCCAAGTTATTTTATTTTTAAAATTTTTTTTAACGTTTATTTATTTTTGAGACAGAGAGAGACAGAGCATGAACAGGGGAGGGTCAGAGAGAGAGGGAGACACAGAATCTGAAACAGGCTCCAGGCTCTGAGCAGTCAGCACAGAGCCCGACGTGGGACTTGAACTCATGGACAGTGAGATCGTGACCTGAGCTGAAGTCGGACGCTTAACCGACTGAGCCACCCAGGCGCCCCTACCCAAGTTATTTTAAAGTCCCAAATATGTGTTGTTTCCTGTTTCTCTATTTTTCTCATAGAAAAGTTCTAACTTTTTAAGTTAAAAAAATGGGAATTATCTTTTGCTATCAGTGATGTGTGAGTGGCCCTTTTAACTTTAGCTGGGTGATATCTGTAGGGAGAGCTATGCAACTTCATAGTTTTAAAACTATAATCTGTTTTTAGCAAAGTCATATTCACGTAAACCCCAAACCAGTTGAAAAAGTGAAGCCTTTATAACATTTTCCATAGAATTATACTGTGGTGATCATTGATATTTATAATAAAACCCCTGCGACATTGCTCCATTATCCTGGTAAGTCTTCTGATTGAGTCATCACTGAAAGACTAAATTATATTCAGTGAAATTTTAGTTGCAACTGTATTTCATCATATCTGAGTCTTTGAAAACTGGCCATCAATATATGTGTTTGGCAACTATCAGAATGTTCTTAATCAGAATGTCCCATTCTCAGGAAAAATATTGTAAATTATACATGCAGATGTGATTATGATATATATTTTTTGTGTATATATATTATATATAAATAAGTAAGTACTGTCCCTAATGTCCAGTGCCTCCCAGGAATTGACTCTGTCATATAATTGTCAAGGCTCCAAAGACATAAGGATTTTAAAGCAGTGGAGGACAGAGAGTGGGTTATCTCCACCTCTGAAAGAGAGTAAAGGCTGTGCTTTATGCTTACAGAACGTGACTCACCACTGCTGCTGGAAATTGTGCACGTTTGGAAATCGATGCTGTTTACTGGGCCCATTGTGTGCATTGACACTTCTTGCTACCCACTGACTCTTTATCAGTGAATGGCCACCGAACGCTTGGTGATCCCTGAGCTCTCTCTTCCAAGGCCGGTTGCTGAGGGCAGTTAACTCAAACCATTCACTCTCTGGGGGATTTCTTTACAGAGACACTGAGCAGAAATTTAACTGCAAGTTATAGTTTTCATGAAATTATTTTCTGGCATCTCCAGAAGATGTTTTCACAAAAATAGAAGCTATTTAAGAAAGATGCAACCTCTGGTCTAAATTCCATTTTGTAAAAGTAACTATCATTAAAATCTGATATGCTCACCTCCAAAACTGTTGGGCAACTTCCAACCAATCCGTTGCTCTTTGAAAAAGGACTGACTTCCTCCTCCGGCCCTCAAAACAGCCTAGGGGTTAATACCAAGATTGACCAAGATCTTTGTCAGCATCCTTGCCAGGAGGATTACTTTGTTAAAATCACGAAGTGTCTTATAAAAGGCACAAAACTTAGTCTTGCTACAGGTTGACAAAAAGGTAACTAATATTGAGATACTGTTAAAAAGGAGAGGTCTCACTGAATCACATTAAATCATGTCTGGATTTAAGAAGAAGGGCTTTTTTATCGTGATAAAATGCATAATATAAAATTAACCTAAAAAATTTTAACAGTTTTAAGTGTATAATTCAGTGGCATTAAGCATATTCGTGGCAACCATTACTGCCATACTTTAGAATTTTCTCATCTTCCCAAATTGAAATTCCATTCCCATTAAACACTAACTCCCTGTTTTCCCCTCATCCCAGGCCCTGGTAATCACCATTTTACTTTCTTTAAATAGGGACATTGTAAGGAAGTTTAAAATAAACCTATAATTTCTCTTTCTCTTGTATACACTCTTCAATTAGTAAAATCCCTGTTAAAAGTCCCCAGATAACTGGAAGTTTCTTGGATTGACAAGTGGGCAAAGGTTTGTTTTTTTGTTTTTTTTTTTTTTTTGAATGTTTATTTATTTTTGAGAGAGATGGAGTGTGAGTGGGGGAGGGGCAGAGAGAAAGGGCGACAGAACTTGAAGCAGGCTCCAGGCGCTCAGCTGTCAGCACAGCTGACACGGGGCTCGAAATCAAGAACCCTAAGATCATGACCCAAACCAAAGTCGGATGCTCAACCAACTGAGCCACCCAGGCGTCCCTTACAAGTGGGCAAAGTTTATGCAGAGTTCCAAGACATAGAGATTTCAGACACACAATGGAGATGATGGATTGAAACATGTTTTCCAAACCACCTACTTAAATACTCATCAGTATAATTTTTGCATAATTATATATATAAAATACATATTTATAATTATGTAAAAATATAAAATATATATATATATATATATATATATATAATGCTCATATAATTGCTTGTCAAAAAGTAAGGCATTGAACCTGAGAGTTTCTGGTCCCAGTGATATACTCAAATAGTCTTATATTAGCCTTCTATTAATGCTCCCTTTAAATAATGTAAGTATGTAACAGTACATGTTTATGATAGAACATTTGAATAATACAGAAGAATATAAAGAAGAAGATAAACCGCACTTTAAAATTCCACTGCCTAAAACAACCACAATTAATATTTTCAAATTAAAAAGCATTATAATTCATTTTACTTTAACAGAAGAAAAAGAGCTCTGAAATGAGAATTTGAACTTAAGGTAATAATTTCTTTAAAGCAGGAATTATTGGATTCTAATGAAATTGAAATTGCCAATTAAAAATTTCAAATCAACCAAATACAGTGAGTTTGGGGAATCGGCATATCTTAAAAACTAATTGTTTCTAATTGTATAGGTTTATATTTTAAGTTAGTGGATCTTAGTTAACTGTCTCATGAAGATCAGAAAAGGCCACAGATAATCAAACAAAAATACCTTTGGGGAAATAAAAGGTTTATAACCAGAACTTGAAACTTAATTCTACCTTTAGGAATATTCTCCTGGGGCGGGGGGAACTAGATAAAAAGCATAATCTGTAAGAAACACAGTCCATGAAGTTACAAATCCTTTCCAAAAGGGAAAATAAATCATACAAAAAGGAAGCAGTTATTTTACCACTGAACTAGAACTCAGAGATTTTAGAGGAACTTACTGTATTTATTGATCCTCTCCCCGGACCACAGAGACTTAACTTTATGTGCTTCAGACATCAGTGCTTTTTTTATATTTCATTGTTTGAATAAAAATTATACTTTAGTTTGCTTCATATTTAGATCATGATTGCTTTTTATGTATATTTATCTTTCTGGCCTTTCTAATTATCTTTCTTTTCTCTGGTTGACCTGAAGACACTTAAATCTTAAGTACCTATGTGTCCTGTCATAGTTGACTTTTTGAGTCTTAAATATCCAGTTGGTCATGGGGCACTTGGGTGGCTCAGTGGGTTAAGCGGTAGACTCTTGATTTCAGCTCAGGTCATGATCTCAAGGTTTGTGAGATCAAGCCCCACGTTGGGCTCTGCACTGACATTACGGAGCCTGCTTGGCATTCTCTCTCTCCTTCTCTCTCTCTCTGCCACTCCCCTATTCATGCATAGACTCTCTTTCACCTCTCTCTCTCTCTCTCTCTCCGTTTCTCTCAACTAGTGAATAAACATTTAAAAAAAATACCCAGTTTATCATACAAACTTTTGTTTGTTGAAGATGTTCTTCACTATCCTGTTTTCTAATTCAGACCAAATAGGCTGTTCCACTAGGATATCTTTCCATCAGAACTGAATTATTTCCATTGTTTCTGGGTATTCCTACGTCTTGGATTCATTTTCAATTTTTCTAGAGTATATTTTTGAGTTGTTTCATCAACATGGCTAACTCCTTATAGATTGCATTTTGCCCTTATAATTGAAAAATAGATTCAAAACAATTTTCCATCACAATATTTTGGGCTTTGTTCCATTGTCTTCCAGCAAACCTAAAAGAAGATGCAAAGTCTGCTGCCATTCTCTTTACGGGTAACTTTTTTTACTCCCTCACTGAGCTTTCAGGATTTTCTCTTTGTATCTGGAGATCATAAATTTCACCAGGAAGTGTCCAGGTATGTCTTTTTTTCCATTATTCCACTTTAGGCTGTCTTAATCTGAACATTCAAGGTTTATTCAGTTCAGGAAAATATCCTGTTATTTCTTTGAAATACTCACTTTCTCTGTCATCTGTGTTTTCTCTTCCAACAGCTTTTATTGTTGGAGGGGTATTATGGCTTTTAGCCCCATGCAATACTAGATCTTTCAGATCTTGGATCTCTCTCCTCTATGTTCTTAAATTGTCTCTCATATTTTCTCTCTCTTTTTTCTTTTATGTACATTCCTAGACTTTCCTTAAATTTGTCTTCCAAGTCTCATATTTATTTTTGTGTCATATCATTCAGAAAGGCTGAATTCAGCCTTTCTACTCAGGTCTTTTTAAAATCTTTAATTTTTACAAAAAATTTTGTTTGTGTTTTTTAATGTCTCCTTTTTCAAAGCAGCATCCTCTTGTTTATGGATACAGTATTCTCCCAAATTTCCCTGAAAACAGTAATAACACTTTTTTTTTTTTTAAGTTCTCTTCTATGTCCTGATTGAACTCTGTTTCCTTTGGCATCACTTGTTCTGTTGTTCTTCTGGATCCTTCTCTTTCATGTTCTTGGTTTTTCTTAAATAACTCTTGGCTTTTGACTGGCCCAATCATATTTATAAACGAAATACTGGGTTGACTAGTAGAGGTGGTTGATGGGACTTCCTTAGCAGTTATACAGGAATGTTTTTGTACCATGCTTCTCATGCAGGGCAAGCAGGCAGGCAGGCAGGCTTATGGCAGGCACATTTGAGAATAAGAAGCAGGTAGGCAGGCTTATGACTGCCCCAAATGCCCACACCAGGAAGACTATACTTTGAGGGATGAACTGCACAGGTGTATTGCCCTTTTGTGCAGAGTTTGGAGTGAGGTGCAAAAAGATGGAGAAAAAAGCTTCGGCAGAGTCCTTCTATTAATTACCCTGTATACTCCTTTCCCCTTTGATTCCAGACCTGATTTCTGTGGAGTCCTATTGGGAAGAACAGCTCTCACCTCTCTATCAGCTCTCTCTGAAACCTAATCTATGTGGTGGTTTTATTGGCTCAATCCAACCATGTCTGTTTGCTGTTTTCCGGAATTTTGGAAAAAAAAATTCTGTCTACAGATGGTAACCTTTTTTGATTTCCATCTTTGTTATAGATCATTCTTTTTCACACATATTTTCTGCCATTTCATTGGAACTTTTGGAGGTAGAATACAGAAACCTGTATGCTTACTCTGCCATCTGAGAGTGAGGTTGTATTAACATTCAGCATAGTTATTCCAGTGTGTTAGTGCATGGGACCAAGGCACAAGGCTTACTCTCCACGAGGCCATTTCTCTTTCTTTCATGACCCCAGACAGCACTCCCAACCCAGGTTGGACATGTGATCAAAATGGATCCTTTATCCAGAGAACAAAGTGAAAGAAGATGGATCACATGAGCTGATTCCATCATTGGACTCATAATACCTGCCTCCAACAGATCATCCTTCAGGACTCCACTCAAGCCCTGCCTTTTTTAGGAAGCCTTCCTGACTTCCCCAGTATTCTTGCATAATACAAACCCGTATTATAACACTAACCACACAATTCTACAACTTCCTATTTGTCTCTTCCATTAAACCTTAAGCTCCTTGAGGGTAAATGAGATGCTTTGTTTCATGTCTGTATCCTCAATGTACCCCACAGGGGCTGGCATGCATTAAGTGCCCAATACAGGTCAAATAACCAGGTAACTATATGAATGAACAAAGGAATGAGCAAGCTTGATACTGACTTTGGAAACAAGTGTGTTGTCTTTCTTTGCTGAAAACAAGACCACTGACCTCCTGATTGTCAGGAGAAGCTTAAGAAGGCTGTTTCAGGCAGAAGGAGCATTATGGAGAAAGCTTAAGGCAAACTGGGATATGGCTTTTTGGGGGAACTGGTGGAGGTTGTTCCCAAAGTGGCTGTAGATAAGTGGTTCATCCAGATACGATCCCTAATCTCTGCTGTGTCCTTTGTGCTGAGTGGCAATCTTATTACGAGGTTCTTCAATTTTTGCCAGTTCAGTGAATGAAGGTCTAATTAGAACTATTGTATAAATGCTAGCTCCTCAGTTCCTTAGGTGTTGATAAAGGATCCTTCCTGATTCTTTATAATCATGACCTAAAACCTGCACCAGTCTTCTTTGCAAGTTTACATTAAAGGATCTGCTTACACTCTTTTTAAGTATCATGAACTGTATTGTGCCCTCACTTCACAGGAACAGTGTGAAACCACAGACAGCTGACAATGGGGCTTCCAAGCCCTACTGGGCTCCTGTAGCCTTCTGGAAACTGGTGAAACATGAGCCCCTCATTTGCAGAGCTCTGCCTCTCATGCAATTACCTGGCAGAACTTTCTTGCTCCAATGCCTCTGACTCCAGTCCGCACCTAAAAGTGCTCCCCAAAAGTCTGAGAGGCTTGCTTCCTGTTTCTGATAACTTAATAAAAAAAAACCTACTGGTTTTCAGAGCAAGTAGGCTTTTAATTCCTGGTTAATTAAAATGAGTCTTTTCATTTCAAGATGTGTTATTCTATCCACGTAGCAGGTGTTCAATAAATATTTGTCAAATGAGTGGAAGAATGAATGAAATCCAAGAGGGATTGGGTTTGCCTTTTCTGAAATTAGACTCAAGGAGCACATTTGCTGGAATTTGTCCCAGGTAAGTGCAGGGATCTGCTTTTGATTGCAGGCCATTTACTCCTTCCATCTCAGCCATTTCGTTTCCGTGACATATTGCACGCATCATCCATCTTTCGTCTTTGGGGCTAATTTACTCCAGGATTTAGACTGTCACTGAAGACATCTCCGTAGGTTGTTCATAATACAGGATTGTCTGCGGAGTATGCTGTTCCTGTGGGCTTGCTCCTCTCTGCCGAGGCAGAGACCCTGACTCAAAGGGCACGTCCATCACACCCCCAACTTCTCAGCATCGCACTGGACTTGTTTTTAAAGGTGAAGCTATGTGCCCCCCCCCCCCCCCGCAGTCTTCTGTTAAATGTGGGACAGTATAAAGCAGGGCATTCCCAGTTGTATGACTCAGGAACTACCTTGGCAACCATCAGTGAAATCCTAAGCTATGCTAATAGGAAAACAAGGTCTGGGAATGCTAAAGGTATAAAGTGACTGGCATAAAGGGACACATTTTTGGCAGCTCTTGCAGTAGTCAGGGCTGGAGACCTAAGGAGAGAAACGAAGATGACACAGGAAGAGAAGTTAAAGTCCTCTCATTATTCAGAGTCCCAGCTGGATCTGAGCTGCTGGGTCAGTGGATGGGAGCACCAGCCCAACTGATCCCCAAGGGCTCTTAGCTGAGATCTTCCCGGGAGCCTGAGAGGGGTCTAAACACAGGCGTCCGGCACTGGGATCAGAACTGCAGTGGTGTGATTAAAAAATGCAGATTCCTGAGGCTGAGTTCTGGACTTTGGAGTCAGAATTTAGAGGGCTGGGGCTTGGGATCTGCTTTACATTTTCCAGGTGATTCTTAACTCGCAGCAACTAACCCTTGACAGTCACCAGCACCTCCTAATCTTCTCACTATACAAGGGTCTCTTGCTGTGGACAGACTGCCCAGCACCAGGAATTTCAGTCAAGCATGTGGCTGCTGGTCCGCACATAACATGAGGAGGCAAGTTCTGTGCCCTTGGGTTGATCCTATGTTTGTATATATGTGTGTATTTATATATGTAGGTGTGTATTTATTTTTATTCTATTTTCTTATTTGAGTATAGTTGACACAATCACACATCAGTTTCATGTGTATAACAAAGTGAGTCATTATACGTGTTCACAAGTGTATCTACCATTTGTCACCATACATCGCTGTTACAATATCGTCAACTATATTCCTTATGTCATGCCTTTTATTCCCGTGACTTATTCATTCTGTTGGGAAGCCTGTATCTGCCATGCCCCTTCACCCATTTTGCCCCACCCCTTGCCTCCTCTGGCAGCCATCAGTTTGTTCTCTGTATTTATAGGTCCGATTCAGCTTTCTGTTTGTTTATTCATTTGATTTTTTTATTCCACTTATGAGCGAAATCATACGGTATTTGTCTTTCTCAGTCTGACCCATTTCACTTAGCATAATGCCCTCTAGGTCCATCCGTGTTGTTGCAAATGGCTGTGCCCTTGGATTTAACAAGAGATTCTGGAATACGGGCACTGCTTTAGTCCCTGAAACCGACTCTTGCCTTTAGGGATCAGTAAATTATGAAGCCGCAATCTGCACTCTCAACCCAACATGACCACCTGGCATCACTAACATTCCTAAAAGCTCCTGTGGTGGATATATGCTGTTGATCACAAAGAGATATGATGCAAATAAGAAGTTATCAGCCCAGATTACTACCACAACTAGAAAACAATTCCCAAGTTCCCTATCAGTGAGGAGCAACCTAAGGGTGGGACCAATTCACAAAGCTTACAACAGAACCTACATATCTCTTAAGTAGGGCTATCAAATATAGCAAGTAAAAAATATAAGCCACCCAGTTAAATTTAAATTTCAGAGAAACATTGAGATTTTTTTAGTATAAGTATATCCCATCAAGTATTTAGGACATACTTATTCTCAAACATGATTTGTTATTTATCTGAAATTCAGATTTAAATGGACTTCCCATATTTTATCGACAGCCCTATCCCTAAGCCATTTAGGGACACTTCCCAAAAGATCAAGGCTCTCAAATGTGGATATCTGGTCGCAGTAAGTTGACAAGAGTAGAGGGTAGGGAACATGCCTTATTCTCTTTGCCTTCCTTGGTGCATAGTATTCAGGGAATAATAATATATAAGGAATCAGTGTTAAATCGTTCTTATTCCAACGAGGCTAACCTCGGTGCTGGCCTCTTAGGAGCTGTAGGAGGAGAGAGCCTGGCTAGCAGAACTGATAAACCCCAGGGAGACCTCACATCCATGGCGGTGAGTGCCTCTCCATCACCTTGACCTGAGATGGTGGTTGGCGGGGGCTGAAAATTGTATCTTGCAACCTAAATATATCTTCCTCTTCAAGCTCTTTCTAGCTTCATGGGAGTAAACCTCACTCCAAATATCATGAGTTACTGTAAAGGTTTTATAAATTAAATCCTATTTCCCCAGTGGTTAACATGATCGTTTCAGAGTTCCATCTCCACTTTGGAATGATTTTTTTTTTTCTCCCCAAGAGCAATAAGTTAATGAACTATGCACAAGGGAAGTTTCTATTTCAAGAAAGCTTTGTAAAGTGGAAGAACATTTTGGTTATTTTCTTTCATTGTAGGCCCCCACTTTCTTTGAGTCAGGGCACACCTGTTTCCAGGAAACAGTTTGTCAGCAAGACAGCATCAGTTTTCTGGGAGTGTGCCAAAGAACCTGTGTTCTTTTCTTTTGATTTATTTTCCCCACTTGCTATCTGGAGGACAGTTATTAATGGGAGGAAAGAGCAGCCGCCATCTACGGGTGATCCGTGGGTCTGTGCTGTCTGCTTCACTGCGATCCACCCCGGCTCCGCATGTATAACTGGGGCTTTCTTGCCAATATTTAAGAGGAAAATCCCTCACATCCCCTTGCTTGTTAGAGAAGCATTTTAACTTTGCCTAAGTAGTACCTGATGGCCACCTGAATTAATCATTTCTCATTACCCACCTTTGAGGTAAGTTAGTATTAATCCCTCATTATTGGGTGAGAAAACCAAACCCCAAAGAAGCTGATTCTGACTCAAAAGCACACGGTGATCAGAGTCAGGCCTGTGATTTTTAAAACCCCCCTTCCCTCCTCCGAGTAAGCAGATTTTCATCTTTCACCAGCCTCAGTGGGATGTACAAAGACCCAAATTTAGAAAATGTGTTTCCACTTACAAACATAGCCCTATGTTTGGGAAAAGAATATTCAACTCTAGTGTCATGCAAGAATCATCTAGAGAGCTTTTAAAGAATGCCAGTGCTAGGGTCCCACTCCTGAAGACTCTTAGTCATTTGGTCTAGGGTGCGGCCCAGGCATAGTTTCTTGTTTTTTTTGTTTGTTCGTTTGTTTGTTTAAAAAAAAAAAAAAAGCTTCCAAGATGCTCATATGCAGGGAGGGTTGGCAGTGTTGGCCCAGGCAAAGTAAGCAGGGGCTCAAGGGATGCTGAAGTTTAAAATCTGACCTGATGATGGTAGGTCTCTATTATCTTACCAGTAGAGTCTCAGCATGTGGAGTCTCTGGAGACATACAGATTTAGCCTGGTTTCAAAGCATCTTGTTACCAGAAAAGGAACATTTGCACAGAGTGATTTAGTAATTAATTCTAGAAATGCATCACTCTGACAGAAAGACAGGGAGAGGAAAACAAGCCCAGGGTATTGTGTACTGACCAGACTGGTGAGGAAGGGGTGATGTTGGGAACCACATAAGAGTGCCATTCTCCTGGGCAGTGGTTCCGGAAGGGGAACAGGGAGACCTTGATTAGGGTAGAGGGGTGGATCAAGGCAGGCTTATTGATCTCAGAATAGCATGCACTCTGAAGTCAGACTGCCTGGGTACGAATCGTGTCTTTATCAGAATGTATCTACCTTGGGAAAGTTACTGTCTCTCAAATGATGAGTTTCCTGATTTTGAAAACAGAGGTAAAGACTGCAACTACCTCATCATTGGTTAGGACAGTGAAATGAGATAATATATGATAAGATACGTAAGTGCTCTGCCACTAAACTTTCTAAGGTAACTAGATAACTGTGAAATTTTCTTGATTAAAATGAGGTGGACCATTACCTTTGCCTTCCAGGTAACTAATTCTCACAAGGCAGCACAAGGTTAGATGTAAGGTAGTGAGTCCTATGTTGACTCTGAAGTAAGAGAGTTCATGTATAAAGCTTTACACGAGAGCCCCTTGGGCTCAGAGTTGCAGAGTAAGGCTGTGGGATCCAGGGTCAGTCTATGTCCTTAGACCAAAGAGTGAGAACAAGTACCAGGAAGCCAAGTGGGGTTATGACAAGACTCGGGTCAAAAAGAATGGACAGCTACCAAAGTCAGAAGTTATGGAGCCCAGCCCCAATACAATCCATGATCCAGAAACCAGGGAAAGTGCCTAATGTTGAAGGAGGTGGCTTTAGGAATAGCCTTCCAAAGCTCATGTCTGGAACCAGCAGAGATTCTTTGTTCTCTGTCTCCTTGGAAAGTTACTCAAAGCCAAGTAGGTTCTGGAAATGAGTATCTTAGCAGGCCTTTCTGACAAGCGTGTATACTGCTAGGAAAATGTGCGTTCTAAGTCAGAGCCCTCTAACTCTGCTAGAAGACGAGACCTATCCGATTTCCCACAGGGGAACCCACAGAAGGTTTGAAGGAGGGTTCTATGGGATGTTCCACAGTAAACATAATTGCTGGGTGAAGGAAATTTAGCATGCTTCTTAATTAGAGGACTTTTCAGTGCTTTTAATTTGCTTGTAAATGTCTAAGGGGAATATATGGTAAGATGTATTTCCCAAACTAATTTGGCCGTGGAACACTTTCTTCTTAGAAACTAACTCCTATGGCTCTTTTGCCATCTTAACTCCTGAAGCTTTTGCCTTAACACCCTTTCCTCACTTCTCAGGGGTGTGTAGAACCCTCTGTGGCCTCATTCCTGGTCTCTACCATTCCCATAAAGGAGTAAGATGAGGCTATGAACTGTATGATGGCAGGCTCGTGCCTATCTTTTTCTTCTCTCTGGCACATAGTTGGGACTCAAATAGTACCTATTTGTAGAATGATTATTCATTAAATGAATGAATGAAACAATTTAGTTACTATTTCTAATTCCATTTACTACCATAGAAAGTGCCTAGGGTTAGGTATTCAACTGACCCACTCTTTGTTGGGGGCAAGTGTTATTTTGTTAATAGGACCAAAAAATCAGGAGATGTGAGTTACAGTTTTAATGGTACCATTCTTTTCCACCTATCCAAAATGACTTCTTAATAATCTTGCCATCCAACTTCAAAACAGCCATGGGAGTAGTTTGCAAAAATTAAACTTCACAAATATAAAATACAATCTTAATGATTCCTTTAGGAATTAGACCCATCTGTTCATGTTCTCCTAGGCCCTTTAAAAAGGTAACTAGTCTGATCTTTTCTGAAAATCCAGGCGTATGCAGTAAAGGCTACCCCCAAGTGTGTTTTATAACCAGAGGCTTTGCAAGTTTAAGTGGAGAAGAGAGATGGAACAAGAATGGGCTATTTTCTTTGATTATTATATAGTGGATAGCATTTATTTTCAGCAGTTTCCCAAATAAGAAAAGCTTTTCCTCTATGCTTCGTGCAACTACATCCCAGGAATGATGCATTTTTGTATGTTTTCACCCAGGCTGACCCACCTTGACTTGCTCCTCTGGAGGTATTATGATGCTAAAGTAGTTCCTGCTAAAACTCTGCAGAGGGTCACATCAGACAGCCTAACTAAAGCACTGCTGTGCAGAGACAGGGCTTGTTATTGCTTGTGTGTTTCACCCACCTGCACTTAAGGAATGGCAGTTCACTTTTTATTTTTGTTTTTTGAAGAGGGTGGGCAGAAGGAGAGCAAGCAATTTGATAGGAAGGAACTGGAACTTACATCAGATCCATAGGCTGCAATGACTAGGAAAGAAAGCTCATTTCGTTTGAACTCTTGTGCACTGTAAGTTATGTTTGACTCGGGGAGTTAAATTTAAACCTTATTAATAGACATGATAATGTATAAAAATACAGTGACCATATGATCTTAACCCTGCCTCATAATAACACAGAGTCTAAAAATTTTATCTTTTTGTAAAAAACATTTATATTAATAGACTTCAACCAGTGTAAGGATTAAACCACATTTAGTTTTAGATTAAACAAGTCACTGTGTTGAAAATAAAATTATTTGAAATCATGACTGTTGGGAAATCTGGGCTGTGACTGTTTCTGCCCTGTGCTCTGGGGGAGAAAAAGAGACTGGGAAGTTTCTGCTGTTTGCCAAGTGGGTCAAGAGTCCCTGTCGTCCCAGATGACAGCTGGCACGTAGAGACAAGCCACCGGTCTAACTTTATTTTTTCCTGGTAAGAAATAGCAACTATTTGCCAGCCTGCTTCTTTGCAGAAAAGCAGCAACACGTTTGTGTAGTGATTCTGGCATTTTTAATCATTTGTTTGGTGTGAATTGTTACCATCAGAGAGTAAGAAGGAGCCTGTTGACAAGGGGACCATAGGTAATGGGGAAAATCCAGAAAAAGAAAATAATCACAAAAATTTTGCCTAACGAGTATGATGGCAGCTTCAGATGAGATTTCTTTAAGAGGCTTAGCCTCGTGTGCCAGGCACATACAGCTGCTTGGAGCTCTTGATTGGAGAAATGAATAATACAAGAGAACCAACTAGTGTTCCTTCAGCTATTTCCAAGCAGTCTAGTTTCAACACAGAAACATCAATTATTGTGATGTCTGGGTTGGAAAGCACAGGGATAGCCAGCAGGTTTTCCAAAAACCAAAGCCTACTCTCTGAAACGTATGGCCACAAAGGGATGTAGTTCTGAAATCTGATGTTCCCTGGCTTATTCAAATAACAATGCCGATAGTTAGGAAGCTTCCAGAGCTACAGGGCTCTTTTTCATGCTCAGTGACTGGGACAACAGAAGCCTCATCAATCTGCTAATGATCTTCACTCTGCTGGTTTGAATTCTATTCCTGGGCTGCTGGTTCTTCCATCAGTGCTTGTCTGTTCTCTGTTCGGTCCGGCTGGCCAGCATTATCCAGAGTCCTATGAATGTAAGGGGCTCAGCCTTGGTTAATTAGGTTGTTTGATTTCTTTTCTCCCTGGTGGCTAATTTTGAGATTTCACAGTGCTTCTAAATTTGTATTTGTAAACAAACAGGGACACTCTTTTCTTCAAGTCATTTATGTGAATCAAAATTAGGAAGACTTTTGAACCATTGTACAATAGACCTGATGAAAGTTGCTGTTGTAGGTGGGTGTGGAAAATGTTCACAGGCGTCTAGGCAAAAAAGGAAATTTGCATCCACTTTCAACCATGCCTGCCCCTTGTAGATTCGTAAAGCTGTGGATCAGTGAATGAATGTTTATCAATTAGAGGGTAGTGTGCCAATGCTATTTTCCAAGGGAAAGGAACATGGCCTTCTACTGTTAAGTTTCGGAAATATGTAGGGTTTACAGGCAATGTTCAATTAAAAGCTCACAGGTAGTATAATATAATTCATTTTCTTTATGAAGAGGGAGAACCAGATCAATTAGAACTTCACCGATGGGCTCTTTGAGGCACCAGGAAACATGAATCTTATGGATTCAAATAATTTGGTATAGGAACTCTGGTTTATGCTGGACAGTATTGTTATAAGACACTTGGGATATGGACGTTGTATTAGTTTCCTAGGACAGCTGTAACAAATCCCCACAGAGGCAGTGGCCTGAAACAACAGATTTATTACCTTACAGTTCTGGGTCAGAAGCCTCAAGTGGGCAACAGAACAGAGTTCTCCTCTGGAAACTCTGGGGGAGTTCCTTTCTTTGCCTTTTCTAGTTTCTAGACATTCTAGAATATAGACATTGCCTGTATCACTCTGACCTCTGCTTCTGCTGTCACATCTTCTCCTCTGACCTCTTATGAGCATCCTTGAGATTACATTGGGCCCACCTGGATCATGCAGGACACCCTTCCTGTCTCCAGATTCTTGCCTTAATCATATCTGCAAAACCTCTTTTGCCCTATAAGGCAATATATTCCCAGATTTCAGAGATTAGGACGCAGGCGTCTTTGGGGCTCATTATTCTGCCTACCACACGTAAAATAACACACCCTTTCTTATCAGTTTTCTCATTGGTCTTCTCAGGAAGCTGAAGGAGTTCACTGCAGCTCTGGTCTGCAGGGGTGGACTGTGAATTTGAACATGCCGTGCTGCAGAAATCATGCTGCTTCTCCTCTGAGAAGAGAGCCTGCTGTGGAATCTGCTCTGTCCAAGGGAAACTTCCAGTGGTCACCAAATTGGTGTTTTGTCCTTTTCCACTGAAGTCTTGCAGATGTATCATGTAACTTATTACACAAAAGCTGTGGTGGAACATTCGTAAGCACCAAGGCTCTAGGGGGCACTTGGCTGGCTCAGTCAGTAAGTAGAGCATGCAACTCTTGATCTTGGGATCGTGAGTTCAAGCCCCACATTGAGCATAGAGCTTATTAAAAACAAAAGAAACCAAAAAACCCCCTATAAAACAAATAAGCACCAGGGCTCTGGTGCCCAGCATATAGCTAGGCATGTATGCCCAGCATATGGTTGTTCCCAATGAGTAGCGGTCATGGTGGCCTGCCCAGCTCTGGGCTGCCGAGTACACCAGAGGTCAAGAGTGGACGCAGGCAGTGCAGAGAGCTTGGGAGGCCAAAGCCATTCCGTGCTAATGAATGAGACAGGCTGCCAGCATCATGCAAGGGCTAGTGGAATGTTGTATTGTCTTTTTTTGTCTGTCTGTTTGTTTTGAGAGAGCGAGCAGGAAAGAGACAGAGACAGAGGGAGAGAGAGAGAGAATCCCAAGCAGGCACTGCACTGCCAGCACAGAACCCAATGCAGGGCTCGGACCCACAAACCATGAGTTGGACACTGAACTGACCGAGCTCTCCAGGGGAACGCTGCATTTTCATTTAATGTGCAACATTGGCAGACGCAGTCTGAGAGCTGAGTAGTAAGACCCAGAAATGGGAAGGCAAACCCAATGGACTCAAGTAGAGTAATATGGATCATGACCTTCTCACCGTCGCAGAAGAGGAGGATCCCAGAGGGTCCCAATCAGCTCAGTCCTTAGGCAATTCCTGTAACCGTGCTAGACAGGCTGACCATGGCTGACACCTGATCCTTTGTCACGTTTATAGCTGTACAAATCATCATTTGCTTGCTGACTTACTCCTGCAGGATGGATAATACCATCTTATTCCAGCATGTGGCTTCAGCTTTAGTCTCACTAATCCACTTTATTGTCATCCTAAATCTCGATTTTAAAAATCTGCTCCAGATGTTGTTAGGTATATCAATTTGGACCAAGTGCATTCTACCTACTAAAAACACTAATGCTTATTGAATATTTACTCTCCTTCAGACACTGCATAGTGCTAGCTGCCTAAAATAGTCTTCGTTATTTATAACTTGCAATAATGCTGTTACAATTCTCATTGATTTTACAGATGACAAACCTAAAGTCTGAGTAATTTGCCACACTTACAGAACTTGTAAATGGTGGAGCCAGGACTCCAATCCAGATTTTTCTGTCCCCAGGTCCCAAATTCAGGCACTTAGAGGGAGAAGCACCAAGTGACAATATAATGCTATCAGAAACAACTACTTCTAAAATGGAAAAATATCCATAAATGGAAAAAAATGAGTTGCAGAATTTTATGCAGATTATGATTTGATTTTTGTAAACTAAATAGGAATGTATCTATGTGTATATTTAAAATATATATGTGTGTGCATATATAAAATATATGTATTTTTTACATACATGTCTATTTTACACACGTCTATTTTTAGGTATAGACGTGTTTATACCTATGTTGAGCTTTTTTGAAAACTCATGAAATTTTCTCACACAACTCTAAGAAGTTAAAGCCAGGGATCTCTAACATATATAAAAAATAGTCTGGAAGAATATACACAAATTATTAATCATGCTCTTTGAGGGATGGGATTGTTAGAACATTTTCACATTATCCCTTAATTTTGTCTGTATTGGTTGAATTTGTTTCCAGTGAAGAGCACGTGTTATTTCTAGAACCAAGAAAAAAAATGCTGAAGATGATGAATGAAGTTCAGTTGTTTCCAACGTAAAGTGGAATGCGCTGCTTAGTTTTCTCCCGATGACCAGGTTTCTAATGTTTGTGTCATAACGCAGAGATGACGGAGAGCCCGCTGAAAAACTGGAAAAGAACTCCTTTGTGATGCGTAGTGAATGCAGTACTTATGGGCTATTTTGTCAAAAACAAAACAAAACAACCACTTTTCATCAAAGTTAATAGCTGAAAAAAGTAAGTGTGTGGGTGGAACCATAAAGGGCATTTCTGAAAGCATTATCAGCGTTCTCCACCATGGACAAGAAGGATGCAGAAGGCTTTCGGTGGAGCTCTTGATGTGAGAATTCAAGCCCCCTTTGTGCCTAGTAACTTATGCCTCTGTAAGAACCTCATGGGAAGAGGGAATCAAGGTTAGTGCTACATTACAGGGGAAAGGAGCTACACAAACTAATCTTGAGCTACAGTTTGAAATGACCTCTTAATCCCTCACTTCAAGCCAGTCTGGCACTAATTGAAATGGCTGTTTCCAGGGCATCCTGTCTTGACTGAGGGTTTCCTTAAGCTCTTACCTGGTCACTCTTGCTGTAGCTTGAGTTGATGCATCTGGATTGTCCTCTTACACAGTAGCACCGGGTTGGGAAGACAGATGCTGTCTCTCTTCATCCCTCCCTCTCCCTCACATATACAGCCTCTTTCTCTTCAGTGCCGTGAATTTCCATAGAGCTGTATAATCCAATCTGATTCTGAGCATGAACAAAGATTCCAGGAGCAACTTACTTTTTGCTAAGAAAAAAAAAATTAATTATGCATTTTTTAAAAGGAATCTAATCTTGCAGCCTGATTTAATCTTGGATTAAATTGGATTTGTGGACATATTAGGGCTTGACAATAGCCAGAGACCCCAGGAGTTCTCACTGTCAAGGGTAGCAGTGAGCCTCTTCCCATAGCACCCCGTCTCCAGAACAGTGTCGTCCTCAGCTCAATGTGGCAACGGTAGAAGCAGCAGATATGTATGAAGCTCCCTGGATCCATACCAGTGTGCCAGGCAAGAAAGGGCAGGACTTCTCGCCACTGCGCTGCCTAATCTGAAAATAGAATTTGCACACGATTGTCTGTTCCTCTCCTTGGGTGCGATGGAAGTGCCATTTTCACGGAGTGCTGTGTAGAGAAGTCCGTGGAAGGATGCTGTGTTATACGCTGCCTTCCTACAGGCTGGGACTAGAGAAGGCTATAAATCGCTTTGCACACTACACTGCTCTGCACAGTTAGGAGCTTCCTACCTACCGTGAAAGTCCTGACGGCTAACATTTGCCTGGGGCCCTCGCAGGCCTGATCTGAGGCTTTCTGAGTAGCAGGCTCTGTTACGGGAGGCAGTAAATACACCGTAGTGATAGAGTCCCTGGTTTCAAGTTAGAACAACCCGGGATTAAATCCTGACACAGCCCCTTACTGAATGTGGTTTTATAAAGTGCCTCACTTTCCCTTGATATCTATTTCCTTGCATGAAAGAGGTATTAGCATCTGCATTACAAAACCATTAGGATTATATAGGGTGTCACATGTAAAGCACCTAGCCCCACAGCAAGTGCTCCATAAATGACACCTAATGATGTTACTAACATGCTGTTAGCTCTCCCATTTAAAAAAGGGGTGGGGGCTGGGCTCCTGGGTGACTCCGTTGAGTGTCCGACTTCGACTCAGATCATAATCTTACAGTTTGTGAGTTCAAGCCCCACATTGGATTCACTGCTGTGGGCGCAGAACCCGCTTCAAATCCTCTCTATCTGCCCCTCCCCCACTTATGCTCATGTGCTTTCTCTCTCTCTTTCAAAATTAAATTTAAAAATTAAAAAAAAAATCCTTCTTTTGGCCCCCTTTCCTCTGCCAACAACTGTCCTGGTTTTTTTTGCATCCCTTTTGAACAACACTCTTCCAAAGAGGGCTCATACTCACTGTCTCCAACTTCCCTTCTCATGTTTACTCCTAAACCCACTCTACCAGGCTTTGACCCCCACTTCTATAATGCTTTTTTTCTTGTCAGGGCCACTGGTGGTCACTGCCATTGCTAAATGCCATCACATTTGATAGAAGAGCAGCATTTGATAGAAGAGAACACTCTTTCCTCCTTGTTGTGATTTTCACCTTGACTTCAGGACAACACACTTCCTTGCTTTCCTCCTCCTGTCTCAGTGGCTGCTCCTTTTCAATCTCCATGGCTGAGGTCCCTGATATTTAGACATTGCAGGGACCCAGGATTCAGTAACTCTTCCTCTTTTCTATCAGTATTTATTCCCTCAGTGATCTCACCCAGTCTTCTGGCTTTAAATACTGTCTTTGCCAGGGATTCCCAAATATATATTACCAGCCCTACACTCAGTTCCAAACTCCAGACTCCTATCCAACTGCCTACTGGACTCACCCCTTGAATATCTAGCACCACACATTAATCGGGTTCTCTAAAGGAACAGAAGCAATAGGAAGTATATATATACCCATAGGATGTACCTAAGCATGTATGTATGTATGTGTGCATGCATGCATGCTTATTATTATAAGAATTAAAGATACAGGCAAGTCCCAAGATGTATAGGATGAGTTGTCAAGTTGGAGAGGAGAGCTGATAGTTTAGTGCCAAAGGCCTGAGAGCCAGGAGAGCCGATGATTTAGTGTCTGAAGACCAGCATGTTCAAGAAGCAGGAAGAGCTGATATTTCAGCCTGAGTCTAAAAGCAGGAAAAAGGCTCATGTCCCAGTTTAAAGACAGTCAAGCAGGAAAAATCCTCTCTTACTTGGGGAGAGTCAGCCTTTGTTTTCTATTCAAGCCTTCAATTGATTGGATAAGGCCCACCTACATCTGCGTTCATCAGTGTACTGATTCAAATGTTGGTTTCATCCAAAAGCACCCTCACAAAAACACCCAGAATAGTGTCACACCAAATACTTGGGCACCTAGTGGTCACTACTGATCTTTAGGACAAAAGTTACTCTACCCACATTTTCCTGTGTTATGGGTTGACAACTACATCCTTCCAGTTTGTATTCAGCCAGACACCTTGGAGACACCCTTGACTCCTCACTTCCTCTCACATCTCACATACAGCCTGTCAGAAACTCCTGTCTACTTCCAAAATATATCCAGAATTCAACCACAGCCTGCTACTTCCACTGCTACTACCCTAACCCGAGCCACCGGCACTGCTCACAGAGGACTGTGTGAGTCCCATACTTAAAATTGCTGCCACTAGGGCCACCTCGGTGGCTCAGTCAATTAAGCCTCTGGCTTCGACTCAGGTCATGATCTCAAGGTTCCTGAATTGGAGCCCCACATCGGGCTCTGTGCTGACAGCTCAGAGCCTGGAGCCTGCTTCAGATTCTGTGTCTCTCTCTCTCTCTCTGCCCCTCCCCCACTCGTGCTCTGTCTCTCTGTCTCTCAAAAATAAAGATTAAAATATGTATATGTAAAATTGCTGCCACCAGCTGTCTTGCTCTCCTTTGATTTCATCCTCTTAATAATATACTCTTCGCACCTTTTATAGGCCATATAATTTCCTTATTCATTCTGATGGTCGTCTTTCTTTCTGCCTCTAGACTGCCTAGAACAATGCCTGATATGTAGAATACATGCAGTAAATGTCAGTTGAATGAATTGCCATTGTAGAGGTGAGGAAACTCTGAGGCTTAAAGGAAGTAAGAATTTGCCAAGGTGACACAGGTAATAGGTAGTAAAGCGGTTCTAGAACAGTACTTAACAGTCATAGGCAAGAAGCTCCGACGTTAGGTAAGTTTCTGCAGTACTGCTGTTGGGCATTTCTTTTCCATTTTTTATTAAAAGGAGACCTTATCCAGATAGCAGTGTCTGTAGACCTGTGCTAACTTACACGATTATGCTTGACCATAGGAAAAGGTTCTTCTCTTATTCTTATCTCTGTGCCTTTCGGTCATGTGATAAAATCCTCATGAAATATTTTCACCTTTCATACACCAACAGGTTAATGTTATGTTCCCCATGCCTTTTTGTTGTTGTTGTTGTTATGCTTTTAAGAAGCTAAGCCAGTCATCACTCTGGAGTTTTCCTTATAAGTTAATCTTTTTATTTTCTTATAATACGTATACTGGTATCGAAGTATTTCACAAGAGCAGAGTAGCATTTTTATTAACTATATCTCTGTAACCTCATGCACAAATATGAGGTGAGCACTTATTCTGTGTGGACTCTGTGATAGGGTTGGGGAAATAAAGAAGATTCCAGAAATTCCCGGTCGAATAGGGAAAATAGGTATATGTTAGTTGGGATACTGATTCAGCTGCTTTAACAGAAACTAAATAATAGTGGCTTAAACAAGACAAAAGGATCCTCTCTCTCTCTGTCTCTCTCTGTCTCCAGCTGATAAGCAATCAGGGAGAGGAGATAGTCTCCCAGGGTCATCTCGTGCCCAGCTGCTTCCATATTGCTACCCACCATTCTCTACTGTGTTCTCATGATGGTAGAATTTAGCTCACATTCCCACAGACACATTCTAGGCTCTGGGAAAGGGGGATGTGTAGGAGAAGTAAGCAAGTGACTTGTTTTAAGGCTATGACCTAGAAGCTGCACGTCTCACTTCTACTCCTATCCCATACCTGTTGGACAGAACTTAGTCTCATGACCGTACTGAAGACAAACCAAGCAATGCCATCGTGAGCCACATGCCCAGCTTAGGAAATTCTATTACCTAAAGGGAGGCGAGATTGACACTGGGAGAGAAGTGAAAGTCCCTACTTGGCCGTGTCTATGAATATTTTTGCTACCTCCAATTAAATTAGGTCTTGAAGGGCAGAGCTCTATCTTTCTTCTATGCTCAGCACCTTGCGTATTGAGCGTGTTCAATAAATATTTGTTGATTGGGTGGTTTGGTTAATGCACTTTCATCCAAGAGACTTTATGGAGAATTCTTATTATAATGCCCAAAACAAACACTATTTAATCCCAGGGTAAATAGTGAAGGAAAATAAATGTCAAAGGGGAACATTGTCAGAGGTAGGTTCTCTATACACCTACATACCCCTTCATGCTAAGCTGGAGGGGCCGCCTGTGGTAAAACAGACACAAGGCAGGCTAAATGGGTTCGTGTTCCTGCTGATGGTCTGCTTCATGAATGCACGCACAGATTAAGCTGCTGTCCCAGGAAATTTGCTGGCTGGATGTTGAGACCCAGAAGCCAGAGGTAAGTGTGGTTTCATGGCATACTTGCATTCCTTTCTCAAATCATCATGTTTCATGGGAACCGGGATCCCAGACTTCCCCTCCCCCAGGTAGCTGTTAGGCTGGTAGAATTGTTCTCTCTAGTCCATAAGGAAATGAAAACGGATCCTGCTGAAGGAAGTAAATAGAGCAGCAGTAAAGCGTCCCTCCCCTTGAATCTGAACATCTGTTCAAACTTTTCACAGCTCCCATGAGGAAGGGACAGAGCACAAAGCTTCCAGCTATAAAGGAAAAACCTCATGCGCTTGCTCTCTGCTAACTGGCAATTTACGATCATTGGAACTGAACCGGCTCTGGGTTTATCTCTATGATGCCTTTGAAGGAAGGCCAGCCTGGGTAAATAAATATGGTAAACACGAATATAAGGGATGATATTTATCATATTCATGAGAGCCAACCTTGCAGGCCTTGATTTCATGAGCTACTGAATTTAAATGGCCGCTGCTTATGCCCAATGAGACACAGATTCAAGTCGCAGAGGGCACAGCCGCACCTCACTTTGAAACTTGGGGTTAAAATGAAGTTGAGTTGCTTTATGAACTTGAAAGAAACAGCTTCTGCTCTGTGGGTTTGGAATTTCACGAATGCACACTGGCCTTTGTTCATTTCTCTGAATTAGCAAGGAGTTTGCTGCATCTGGTAAAGACTGTTGGATGCTCTCTCAGAACCTCGGCTACCCCTAATCCACATGTCGGTTTGCATTTGCTTTAGGATGAACGGGCTCCCTTCCCCCTCCTGTTGTCATCTGTCCTTCCCAGAATATTTAGTGGGATGGCCCTTGGCCAATCCTTTTCTTCTCCTAGTGTGGAAGGCTCCAAATGGCTGGCTGCTCAGCTGGGCCCCCAGCTGGCTCTTGTTCCCAGCTGCTTCAAGGCCCACTGGCCTGGAGGTAAAGCTGCAGTGATAAGCACTGTAAAAATCAAGTCTGGTGCTGGCCAGGCCAGCCAAGCAGCATGGGAGGAGTGGGAAATCTGGGCTATGTGTTCTTGGGGTGACAGACTGTCAGTATCTGAGGTGTTCCACTGGGAGAAATGGGATGAGATGTTCTCTAACCAGGCCTAATCTGTGTATTATCAGCGGGTCGCTCTTGGAGAGTCTTGTCAGAACCAGGCTAATGGGGCTGGAGCCATAGCCTTGGGCCAGCTTGTTTATGGACCACCTTCTTGACTAACCTCTTGGGGTCTGGTATGGCCTTGAAAACTCAGTGGCAGAATGCAGGAGTGATTGACCTTTATTGAATTACTTAATTATGAGAATTAAGTTTGGGGCATTGTTTAATCATGGACCAGGCCAGCCTTTCCTCTGATGTGAGCTATTGATACATCTTTATCCAACACTCTGAGCATCAGATACTGCTACCTCAGTCAAGCTTCGGGAGAAGCTTACATTTTCACTTTTTTTCTTTTTCTTTTTCTTTTTCGTTTTCGTTTTCGTTTTTGTTTTCTTTCTTTCTTTTTTTTTTTTTTTTTACACAAGGGAAGAAAATCATAGTGACTGCTGCCCTTGGAAATTCAGTCAGGAAACCTGAAACTCTGGTGACATTTTCTGGTCTTCTTTGGGGATGTATGTCTAGCTTTATGGCTCCCTGCTCCTTGCTCTTCAGAACTCTGTTGTGTGGCTGAACTGATGCAAGAGTAGGAAAGAAAACATAGCCCTCCCCAGCCCTGAGAGTATGCACATTCTGGGATACACTCAAGACCAACCTGGAATTCAGATGAGCGCTCTTTCCAGAGAGGGGGGCGTTGGGGAAATGATTGTTGTTTTCATTTTACTGCTTACAGTTTCCGCTCTGTACCAGGGGATTAAAGGCAAGTCTCTCTCTCTCTCTTCCACCTCCTCCTTTGCTTCTTTCTCCCTCCCCCTTCCCCCTCGCCTCCTCTTTCTCTCAGTTTCCTTGTCTTTAAAGACACTGACAACTTTTCTGGCATGTCGCCTAGGCTTAGAAGACAGAATCTTTGTAAAAATTTCTTCTAGCCATTGGCATGGAAGCACTGTAAAAATCAGCAAGACACTTTGTTGTAAAACTTTCTCATTATCAACATTCACTACTGTTTCATTTTATGAATGCTTCTTTGTCTTCCAAAAAGCATTTCAGATTAGGCAATGCTGTTATTGAAAATGTGGGAGGTTTCTGCTTGTATGCTTGGCTGGTTGGATCGCAGATGGCTGCCATGTGTATTACAATGCCAGGTTCCTATTGATGAATTAAAAATAATAACTTATGGAGTAGGTTGGAGATGGAAGTGGAGATTCAACTTCGTTATCCAATTGAGTCACTGGATTTGTTCTTTCTAGGTAAAAGAGCTTTGAGATCTACAGGTGGCTCAACTATCTGATTCAACGAAGATCGAGTTTTTCCTGTTATTGGATGCATAGATTCAAATTTGATTAAAAAAAGTGTTTTGCATTCCCTGTGTGTTAGTGCTATGCTGAGTACCAGAGGTATGCAGATATATAAGAATTAGCCTTGCTATCAAGTTGTTCATAATCCCTCCAGGGAACTTTCACCTGTCAATAGCAACTCTCCTATAATGTGGTGGGCACCAGCTAGAGACAAATGGCAGGGGGGTGGGGTGGAGTGGGGGACAGCACACTTGGTGGGTAAGAGCACCTGTCTTTGATGGCAGATGTATGGGGTTAAATCCTGGATCTGGCATTATCAAACAGGCGCACAAGTTAGGGAATGAATGAATGCCCAACTTTCTTTGTTATTACTGGGATTAAAAAAAAAATACCTAAATAGTATATAATGTGCTCAGGACAGCATTTGGCACCTAAAACATGCTCAATGAATGATCACTTGTAACTGGAGACTAAGCAATTGATTCAGCCTTTATTTGGTAGAAGTTGGGACCATGTGAGGAAGGGCAGTGGGGGCAAGAGCTCATGGCCATTTAAGAAGAACCTTCCCCTCTCTGTGGTTGCAGCAGGAGTGAGTGGAGAGGGGGTCAAGAGCTTTAGAAAAGACAGGTTGGGGTGACATTGTGCGGCAATTTGTGATGTCAGACTGAAAGATTAGACTTGACATCAAAGACAATGGGATGTTCTTGGTGTTTGCAAGCAACAAAGTGGTGTGGAGAGATGTGAGTTTTTAAAAATGGCCTCTCTATGAGCTGTGTGAGGAATTGTCTGGAGGAGAGACTAGATAAAAAAAAATGAATACCCTAGTGCAAGCAAGAAATTATGTTCACGTTCACTCTCTCAGTATCTATTGAAAGTCAATTGTGTCTGGGGATTTTGCTAGAAACAAATGAAGGTGGAGTGTGGGCAAGGGATGGAGAAAAGGCAAACAATACAATAAACTTTTCTGAGATTGACAGTAGACGTATGGGGTTAATAGAAGAGATAAAAAGTGGTGACTGTCTGGAAGTGGGGGTGACAAAGGATAAATGAAAAGTAATGTCCTAGGAAAATGAGATTGTTTTGGACTGTTGGAATTCAAGATACTTCTTGAAATTCAAGATACTTCTGGAAAGGAAGAAGAAAGATGGCCAACTTTTCTTCTCACCATTCTTCTACCCCTTTTTCTTATTCTTTGGAAAGAGAAATCACAGGAGTTAGTGATGGCAAGCCCCACTGAGCAGTTGGTCCAGCAGCCTTCTGAAGTTGGGCCATGGTCTGTATTGGCTTCCACAGAGATAATGAAAATTGAGTGAACAGTGAGAAATTAGCAAACAGCATTGGACAATATTCTCACGGCTCACCATGGTTGAGTGTTCAACTAATTTGCTTTTTAAAAGAGAAGCTAGCACTGGACTTTGGAAAGTTGTTTTCCTGTCAAAGTGGAAATGTTATGCAAAACAATATTAAATAATGGAAAATCTGAGGTTATTTGATGAGAGGTTGAGGACAGGATCTGAAGGCCATTGTAGGCAAACAGTAGGAGTTAGTGGTGATGTGTAAATATTGACATGGAGCCCAGGAGGAAACAAGGAAGGGAAAAAGGATTACAGTGCGAGGTCATTTGCTTATTGGAAAGATGTTGTTGATAAAGGAATAATATTATCTTAAAGAGAAGACAGAGATATGGGCAACTGAGAAGGGGCCACTATTGCCTTTGACTGCATTAATCCCTCCAGAAGTTATCAGCAACACCTTTGTTGGAAAGATGGCCATGGCATAATTTATTGCCAGGGTGAATAAGAGTCAATAACGTACACATTGAATAGCAGCGATTCTAATAAGACAAATTTAGTAACCATGAAACAAGATGCACTATGTATAGTGTGCATTAGAGCCAGATTCTTACCAGGACAATCTCATCCAGCCAGATCCTCTTGTCAGATGGAGTTCCAACTAGTGGGAACTATTTCACAACGTGGGGTACAAGTGAAGTGACATCTTTCTTATTTTTTAGTTAAATCTTCAGAATTCCTATATATCTTACAAGCAGGCAGGCCAATATATCTCTCTTGGTCTCATCCTTCCTTTAATTGTTCAGCAATCTCCAGGGCTTATTTTCAGAAATAGCCCTTCACCTCCATGTGCCTAGCCTAAATTGCTAAGGTCTTCCTGGTCTACCCCATACTTACTTCTCAGTATCACACAGTAGTGATATTGGACACTAGTCCTGTGCAGTCTGACAGTCACTGCTTGTTCATTGCCACAGGGACTCCTAGCTGGTCATGCTGACAAGTCAGGCAGGAGGACGTCCCAATCAAGAGAGTTCTCCTATATAGCCACTTCTTAGGATGCAGGTCAGCCCCACATGTGCTGAGTCAAGGCCTCTTAAAGCATCTGCCAACTCATGGAATCTCTTTCCCAAGGTTTTTAACACAGTGAACCAGCTGTCTATGAAATCCTCAGAATAAAGGATCTTGAAACATTTCTCTCCGTAGACAGCAGGGCCACTAGCTCTACGTTTATACTCATAAATGAGGCCACCTAGATCTCACTTTTGCCATTTGTCTTCATGAAAAAATTTAATCTTTGGTAGGTCCCCTCTGATAAGATACTTCTATATGCATAGTGTGTTTAAAAATTATTTTGTTTCTTATTCTCCACCTCATTAGTCATAATTCCAGAACTTAAAGTACTTTCAGCTGAGCTCACAATGGCATTAACCTGTTGGGAATCTCCTGTTACCACCACGATACATTTTTGCTGGTTAAAATATTATATATAGTCTCGTTTACCACGTGACCCCATATTCTCAGGACATACACACATTCACATATGACATAAAGGCCAAAAGGTAGATGGTTAGCCACAAAAGCTTTGCTTTTTCCTATCTTACTGTTTACAAAGGAGTGTTGAGCTTTAGTTGAGAAGATTTCAGCCACAAATAGTTGCTAGACAGTTACAGCAATGTTAGAATGCATTTCTCTGGCTTTTCAAACTTATTACCCCATTTCTGCCGGCAAGCCTTAGGATGTGAGATGAGGGCTGGAAAGAGGCTGCTGGAAGGGAAACCAGTGATACAAAGGAGAAGAGATTTTGAGAGGCAGAAGAATATGGGACAAATGGTGGATCAAAGAGGTGATGAGGCATGGTAGGCTCTCTGCGTGAAAGCTCTCTGTGTTCCAGTGTTGAATATGAACCTTGATGGCTGTTGGATCTACCTCCATCCAGAAGCATCTGTGCTGGGCACGGTTGACAGAGTATAGCTGAACAGGGCAAACTAAGCTCTTGTGTACCATGATTAAGATGACTATACAATTTATTGTCCAAACAGGATTACTTTTCAGATTATTAATATTTATCTAGTAATAATAAAGCTGGGGCAACAGATGTAACACAAGAGTATTGCAGGCAAACCAGGAGTTATGGTCATCCTATACCATTAGTATATTGAGGATACTGTATGTTGAAATCAAGCTCTTAACTGGGAAAAATACATTATTCTGATTGCTGTGAGAGCCACAGAAAAGCAATGCTACGTCAAGGGATTGATAATCTGGTTGTCGAAACTCATACACAAAGAGATGTCCAGGAACCCTTCAAAGTGGTGTCTAACTAAGTGCCAAATGAATGATAGCCATGAATTGTCAGTTATACCTCAACAAAGCTGGGGGGAAAATGATGTCATAGGATGTGGTAGGAAGGACAATGGCTTTTGGGTTAAAAGACTTTTGTCAAGTCATGGACCTGTCTTTAGGTGGGTGGCCTTATGCAAGGTACTTAATGTCTTTGAGTGCCTGCTTATTTTGTTCAATCAATTGATTCTTTCGTTCGATAAACAATGAATTACTCTGTGCTATTGTATCATAGTGGTAAAGAACATAACCTTTATGGAGAGACATTTCTGGGTTCAAGTCCCTAACTGAGACCTTGAATTTATAATATAACCCCTCTGTCCTTCAGTTATTTTCCTCATCTGTTAAATGGTGATAATACCTCACTCACAGAGCTGTTGTAAGCCAGTGTGAATGAGGAAATAACGTGAGATTTTGTGTATAAAACATATAACAGTTTTTGACACATAGAAAAAGCTCAAGGAATGAGAGGAGTCTTTTTTTTTATCCCAACTACTATAGTAGTTGGTAGAAATGCAAAGGAAGAATGGGGGAGAGGGATCCTGTGCAGGCAAAAGCAGACAAGACGATCTGCTTGAACACCTGCCTGGACTTTTAGGAGGATTTATGAGTTGAAAGAGCTTCTTATGCTATCTAGCATACTGAACAAAGGAAAGTCAGAGTTACTACCAATGGTTGGGGCATTATCTAGATTCTTCCCTTTTCTTATCTGTTAGCATGCTGTCACCTGCAAATAAGGGATGACCCCATATATCTGAAATAATCCCTACATACATTCTCTCACAAAACCAGAAGCCCAGAGGTGGAGCATTTCCAGGGTTGGTTAATTCCATGGTTTAATGATGTCACCAAGAGTCTCTACATCCATTCTGCCATTCTCAGATGTTGGTTGACTCATCTCAGGATGACACTGGCTGCGGTAGTTCCAGGCATTAATTACATCCTTACCACACCACACACTAGAGATAGAAAGAGACTATCTCTTCCTTGTATCTTTTCTTAAGATCTAAGAAGCTCTTCTCAGAATCCCATCCTCACCTTTGCATACTAATCTACAACCCTCATTGGCCAAAATTGGATTTCATGTTCCTTCCTAAGGTAGTCAATGATAAATAAAGTAACTGTAATTGGTTTATGCTAGACGAGATCCACCTTCCTGGGGCTAGGACTTCTTTCATCTTCTCCCCAAAGGAGGCATTACAGGCATTACATTACAGAGGCATTACATTACAGGCATTACAAAGGAGGCATTACAGAGGGCGCAAAACACCTGAACAAAATCAGTTCTGTAAACAGGGAAGGTCAGAGAAATGGCTGCTGGGTAACCACAGACAGTGTCACTCCCGTTTCCAGTCAGTTACTACATCTGCTAATTCTGCCTCCAAAATAGCTCTTAAGTCCATCCTGGCCTTTGCCCTACTTTCCAGCATCTCTTTTCTAGACTCTTGATTCCTTCTATCCTTGTCCCAACCATCTGATCTTCCCTTCAGCCACCAGTCAGCTCTTTATATAATGCAAGTCTGAATATACCATTTCCTAACTCAGGACTCAATTCAGATGCAACCACCTCTTTGAAGATACTACAGATGTTTTATTTATGGCTCTTTTATAGCCCTGATGAGGATGGTCTTGCTTTTGAGCTCTTTGCATATTTTCTTTGCCTCCCACTATCTTTGCCATCCAGTACAGTAGCATTGGCCACATGTGGCTATTAAACATCTGAAGTGTGGCTGGCCCCAACTGAGATGTATTGTAAGTACAAAATACACTTGGAATTTCAAAGATTTAGAACAATGACAAAAAAAAAGAGGGATATAAAATATTTCATTAATAATTTTTAAATTGATAACATGTTGAAATTATAATGTTTTGAGTACATTTTGGTTAAATGAAATATATGAGTAAAATTCATTCCGTCTGTTTTCTCTTAATTTTTTTTATTAAAAAAATTTTTTTATGTTTATTTTATTTTTGAGAGAGAGAGAGTGCAAGTGGGGAAGGGGCAGAGAGAGAGAGGGAGACACAGGGTCCGAAGCAGGCTCCAGGCTCTGAGCTGTCAGCACAGAGCCTGACTCAGGGCTCGAACTCATGAACCGTGAGATCATGACCTGAGCCGAAGCTGGCGCTTAACCAACTGAGCTTCCCAGGAGCCCCATGTTTCTTCTTAATTTTTAATGTGATGACTAGAATATTTTAAATTATCTACAGGGTTCACAGTTGTAGCTTTCATTGTATGTTGGTGCACTAGACTGCTAGCTCTTGAGAGTAGGGGCTGCCTCTTATTTATCTATTATTCATCACACAGCTTTCCTTCCCTACCTCAGGGTCCATCAGAGTTGGAATCTAGTCAAAACACTTTATTTGGTTAAAGTAAAGTGTAACACAACTCCATTCGTAGATGAAAGAACAGGATGATTTCATATTATTTGACTGCTGCTTCTGGATTTCTGACACGTGGGTTTCTTTTCTCTGTTCTAATTAGACTGAAACCAAGATTTTGATTAGGTTTGCTTGCCTCTGTTAGTTTTCATTCTGTCTTATTAGACATTCCTCAACAAATTATATTTTACGTTTTGGAGACAGTAGTGTCTCCATGACTACAGTGTCCAGAATATTTTAGTTATTTTTACAATTGTTATTAGGAATAAAGAAGCAGATATAAATTATGCTCTTTATATTTAACCCCACTGAACTATAGTTGGCAGTTGCTTTTTTTTCATGGATAAAAGAATTATATATATATATATATATATATATATATATATATATATATATATATATATATATATTGTTTACCAGTTATTATATTCTTAGCCAGGATTATTAAGAAGGCCAAAGAAATTAACATATTCTAGAAACATGTAGGAGGAAATCTATTTATAATGGCATAATAAAATCAGAAATTTTTTTTTTATATTTCATGAGCAGAAATGAGGGAATTAAGTTTTGTAGTTACGGTAGCCAAAAAAATGCCATTGTTTGAGAGCAATCATCTTTTTTTTCCAGAAATATCTAGAGAACTTACAGTTCTCTTGTTATTTTAAATAACACTTCTTTTAAAAAAAAAATTTTTTTTTAATGTTTACTTATTTTTGAGAGAGAGAAAGGAGACAGAACATTAGCAGGGGAGGGGCAGAGAGAGATGGAAATACAGAATCCAAAGCAGGCTCCAGGCTCTGAGTTGTCAGCACAGAGTCCCATGCAGGGCTTGAACCCACAAACCATGAGATCATGACCTGAGCCGAAGTCGGATGCTTAACCAACTGAGCCAGCCAGACGCCCCAAGAATTTACAGTTCTAATTTGGCAATCAATAATATCTATGGTCATAAATCATGTGCTGGAGACTACAACAGGCTTATTTGGTTATTATTTGGTCAAAGGGCGAAGCAGCTTTTGAAAGCAGAATGCTGCCTGCTTCTCCTTGCCTCTGGGGCATGCTGTCCTCTTGGATGAACAGAAACAATCGTGGAGTCCATTATTTTGTCAGTGGGACTGCTTTAATAAGTGCTGTTTGCCAAGTCTTGTGAAGAACATTGTTTCCTTTGGCTTTGATCTTGTCTTGGCCACTCAGAAAAGCTGTGCCTCAGTGACATGTGGATGCTGGGAAATCGGGATGGAATTCTGGGAGCCTTCTCTTCCATGGAGTTCGTATCCCAGGACTGCTGGGTGGTTCTTTCTTTCTTTTCTTCCTTCCTTCCTTCCTTCCTTCCTTCCTTCCTTGTGATAAAATATGCATAACATCAAATTTACCATTTTAACCATTTTTAGGTGCACAATTCGGTGGCATTAAGTACATTCACAATGTTGTATAACCATCACCACCATCCATCTCTAGGACTTTTTCATCACCTCAGACAGAACATCTATACACAGTGAGCACTAACTCTTTGTTCACCCCCTTTCTCCTAGCCCTGGTAACCTCTATTCTACTTTCTGTCTCTCTGAATTTACCTATTCATGCCACATTTGTCCTTTTATGTCTGGCTTATTTCACTTAGCATAATATTTTCAAGGTTCATCCATGGTGTAGCACGTATCAGAATTTCATTCTTTCTTAAGGCTAAATAATATTCCATGGGGTGTGTATACCACATTTTGTTTATCCATTGGTCTCTTGATGGATATTAGCTTTGTTTTCACCTTGGCTGTGGGGGAGGGGGGTGGTTAACAGAGCATGAAAATAAGTGATGACACATTCCATTGTGGCGAATGGATCAGAAATGGATCCATTGCTGATGAAGAAAAGAAACCTACTCTGCCTTCCTTGCTTGGAAAAGAGAGGCTGCCGTGCGGAAGGATGTCATCTTTACAGCTCAAATCTCCCAGGGCCAAGTGCAAACACCCCTCAGAAAAGGCAGCCCTGCCTCATCCCCTGGCAAGAGATGAGATGCCGGGCTGCTCACTTCCCACCATCCACGCCTAGGCAGCCAGGGCTGAGGTTCTGACAGAAAGCTCCAGCTGAGGTCCACCTGGTTGCTAGTGCAGGAGAGGGAATTTTTAAAAGGGGAGTGGAAGTGTCCCTGTCTCTAGAATGGGAACATCTTGGAGGAGGGTTGCATACAGCCTGTGTTCGGAGAGCAAAGCTTCCTTTTGGTGTGCATTGGCTACCATTTTATTCCGTGAGGTAGTGTTCGTTGACGTTGTACCGAGATCCGGAAATAGCCAAACCCTGTTCTGCCAGTCCCCTCCTCTTCCCACTGGGAACTATAAACACACAGATGTCGGGAAATCAAAGTGTCTCTTATCATTAGCCAGACAACCAGGGCAGGCTCTGCACTGAGCAGCTTGGAGTGGATGGTTTAGGCTCAAGGCCCACGCGGAGCCCTCCTCCACCCTCTCAATTCAGATGCCAGTGTTACCACCGTTCGGCTGCTAAGCCAGGGAGGACAGAGTCACTGTACCACCTGTGAGCAGAAGGGATAAGGGGGAAAGTGCCAGAGATTTCTGCTTATCTCTAGAGCCAGGTGGAAGAGACAAGCAAAGGGAATGTACTGAACCTTAACCTTAACTGTGATCCTTGCTTTTGGCAAATTTGTAACCTGGACGCCTACCCAGTGACATCAGTGCTTCCCGAGGAGTGACCCGAATGGAGGCAGAGGGGAGGGCAAATTTCCCTCCTTCTTCTTGTGTAGGCAAAGGCACTTTATGCCTGTTTCCTTCATAACAGCCACAGGCACTACGCACTCATCATCATCATGATTCTGCAGGTGACAAAACCGAGGACCTGGGAGTGTGCGTAAACAGCCTGCCATACGCTTGAGTTGGCAGAGCAGGATGCGGATCCCATGGCCTCTGATCTAAGAGTTATTCCGTAATATTCCTTTTATCAAGCTTGGTCTCAGAAAGAGGTCCACAAGGCCCTACCACACTTGCCTCAGTCGGTCCTCTTGCTAACCCTATTCAGCGAGTGGACTAGGATTTCTGTGACAGGTCAGTTCCGATCACGAGTCTTGGTTCTTTTTGAAGCATCTCTGCCTGTGGAAACCATCCATTCTGCAGAGCCATTCCCAAAGCTTGATTTAGAAACAGTTGAGGTGATTATAACCTGAAAATTGTTTTCCAAAGGAAAAGACAAGTGATCTTATTTCAGGCTAATGTAATTATTTTAAGGGCTTCTTTCTAATCAACAGTCAAAGCCTGGTTGGAAATGAATGTCCGAGGACAAAGCAGTAGCTCTGACGAGTTTCACTGGGGAGACTGGAAAAGCCCGCAGAGTTTAGCCCACACAGCTGGCAAGATGCTGCCACACGGTTAACACTGATGCCCGGCATACAGAAAACACACGTGTGCACACGCTCCAGCGTGAACGGAGCAAAAGAGACCACACACCCACATTGCACAACGATGACACTGTGGCACCAACAAGTCTCACACACACCCCCTGCAGGTGGCAGGAGCCCTCAGGTCTCCTAGAGCCTTGGTCACCCTCACCCACCCACCCCAGGGTGCTGCATGGATGATGTCACCTTGTATATAAAACACTTGCTGTGCCCATCACCACAATAGGAATGCACGGTAAGTAGATTCTCACAGGTAGCTAGCTTCCTGACCAACCCTGACTTGAATAGTGAAGATCTATGGCGGATAAACTAGTGAAACAGGATCCCTGCTAAGCCTGAAACTCTGTAAGATTTTTTAAACCTCGACAGAGAGAAGCTTTAAAAAAAAAAGTCACTTAAAAATCTACCAGCACTATGGGTCTTGTTAGAGATGGAGACCTCTCTATTGCTTTGGGGCTCTTTCCTTGACTAGGAAAAACACCCAAGTGAACTTTAAATTATGCAAATGTGAAGCCATGATTCTTTTTGGATGGAGATGTTTAAAATGCTGTAGGTTCAAGAAACTAAATTATGTGTATGCGTGTGTGTGCGCATGCACAGGTATGTGTGTGTGTGTGTGTGTGCTTTGGGAAGAGGTGGGGGTGAGCGTGAGGGATATTCTGTTGGCAAGTCAGAGCTGACGTTCCCACCTAGGTCTGTCCAAAAAAGGCCACGCTCCCAGCCACAGTGCTATGCGCTGCCTCCGTCGGTGAGCACTGGCAGAAGAAAGTTGTCAGAAAGCAGCCTGGGTGGATGCAGAGGGGTTGGGGGCTGGAGTCCTCGAGGAGGATCGTGAGGACCCTGAGTGCCAAGCACAGTGGGAGCTGAAGAGGGAGAAAGGGTTGATAGAAATAGGGTGATGGTGGGGCGCCTGGGTGGCGCAGTCGGTTAAGCGTCCGACTTCAGCCAGGTCACGATCTCGCGGTCCGTGAGTTCGAGCCCCGCGTCAGGCTCTGGGCTGATGGCTCGGAGCCTGGAGCCTGCTTCCGATTCTGTGTCTCCCTCTCTCTCTGCCCCTCCCCTGTTCATGCTCTGTCTCTCTCTGTCCCAAAAATAAATAAAAAACGTTGAAAAAAAAATTAAAAAAAAAAAAAAAGAAAGAAATAGGGTGATGGCCCAGGGCCTGAGCCTTGGTCCGTCTTTGATCCTCTACCAACAAATTGTCTTCTCCTTGGAAGTCACATGGGGGATTTCCTCCAAGTCAGTGCCATGGGTCTCTGTATTTCGGGGTTTTTTGCACCTTCTCTCAGGAGTTAAGTGGGGACACACACTCCAAGACTCTAAGCCACTCCTGAACCCAAAGTCGTAGTGAAAACAACTCCTGCTCTCGTTGTTTCATGTGTAACGTGTCGTCGCCTTGGGTACTTCTGCTCCTTGAGTATAGACAGCACGTCTCTGATGTGGAGCGACCATCTCTCTGGTTTGCCAGCTGACCTGTCTTCCCTGCCTCTCCATCCTATTTAAATCCCTCTGTCCTCTGAATCCACCGTGATAATCTTGCCCCGCCCTAGGTATACAGCACATTCTCAGGCAATTCTTGTGAAACCATTTAAAGGGAAATGGGAGCTCCTGGAATGAAGACATTACTCCAAGCTTCTCCTATATCCTGTAGCACATAGCTCACAGTTTTACGGTAGGAATGGTGTTGTTCTAACTTTTCAACCCTGTTATTGAATGCATTAGGGACAGATTTAAGCATTTAAAGATATGCCTCTTAATGCATAGGTAAAGTCCACGTGACCCAAAGGAAAGAAGTGATTTAAGCTACATGCGTACCATAGTTACAATTCAGCTTTTAAAATTTTTATTTTTGGCTTTTTTTTAATATGAAATTTATTATCAAATTGGTTTCCATACAACACCCAGTGCTCATCCCAAAAGGTGCCCTCCTCATTGCCCATCACCTACCCTCCCCACCCTCCCACCCCCTATCAACCCTCAGTTTGTTCTCAGTTTTTAAGAGTCCTTTATGCTTTGGCTCTCTCCCTCTCTAACCTCTTTTTTTTTTTCTTCCCCTCCCCCATGGACTTCTGTTAAGTTTCTCAGGATCCACATAGGAGTGAAAACATATGGTATCTGTCTTTCTCGGTATGACTTATTTCACTTAGCATCACACTCTCCAGTTCCATCCATGCTGCTACAAAAGGCCATATTTCATTCTGTCTCATTGCCACGTAGTATTCCATTGTGTATATAAACCACAGTTTCTTTATCCATTCATCAGTTGATGGACACTTAGACTGACGAATGGATATTTTTGGCTTTTATGTACAAATGAATCCAATTCAGTTTTGATCACTGAAGTGTGTCAATTCCACTGTGCTTCTGTGTTCTTGTATTATTATTTTCTGTCCTATTTTTTGCATAATTTTCTTATAAGGGAAAATGCTTCTCTTAAAGAAACAAGTGATTGATTCAGAGGACTGGAATAATATTGTTATCATTTCACACACTGGTGCACCTCAGAAGTCATTAATGAAGGGAAAGAGAAGTTCTGGCAAACTTATCTTCACCATTATTCAGATAGAATAGCTACATACAATACAACACTTCTTTTTGCTTTTTTTCTTCAATGAAACTATTTGGATACATTTGAAATTTTCATATTTTTTTATTGTAATCATTTTTGCTCCAACCCCATCCATACAGTCCAAGTTTTACTAGAGCCCGACGTAGGCCTCAATCTCATGAACCGTGAGATCATGACCTGAGCTGAAATCAGAGTCGGATGCTCAACTGACTGAGCCACCCAGGCACCCAGTGCTATGGTGTTTTTTAGTGTTGGTTGTAACATAAGGACAAGAAAAGATAAGGTCGCTCATTAGAAGTGAAAAATGTTAGGTGGTTCCTGCTGGGAAGGGGGTAGGTGGGTGTGCGAGACGTTAAGTGAGTAAACTCACAGGAACTACCATACACAGTTTTCTCTGTGAGAGATGGCGGGGATCCTTTGTTTAGATTTTTTGTATTTTATTCGCTTTGCAGATGCGTTTTCACCTTCTCTCTTTTCAGATTAAGCTTCCTTTTTCATTTTTTCTTAACAAGAAATGGAAATAGTAACCTGAGTGTAAATAGCTAGGCAGGCAGGCTCTGCTCAAGCACACAAACACACACACATCTTTGAACACTTGGGAACATCCTCCCTGAGACTGCTGTGTGTTCTCCTGTGAGGCTGCTGAGTGGACGAAGTATGAAGATCTGGTTCTATTCTACCTTTGGAGCTTGGCAGCCATGTAACCTTGGGAAATCTTTCGACATTTGCCCCCAATTGCTTTAATGCAGGGGTAATTAATCTTGCCCCTTCCTTTCTCACAGCATTTCAAGGATTTACTGAAATAGGCTATGTGAAAGCCCTGTAAACTCATGCAGGAGGAGATTATGCTTTGTTTCAATTTGTGGCCTTGGGCAGCCAGTATAGTGCCCTACATACACTTGGAGTGCAGTAAGTTAGCAGCAAGGGGGAGTGGGTTCACGGAAGGGCTGCACATGATGCCAGAAACACTGTCCTCTGTTTTATTTAAAATTTTCATCATCTGGGGGCGTCTGGGTGGCTCAGTCGGTTAAGCATCCAACTTTGGCTCAGGTCATGATCTCACGGTTTGTTAGTTCGAGCCCCACGTTGGGCTCTGTGCTGACAGCTCGGAGCCCGGAGCCTGCTTCGGATTCTGTGTCACCTTCTCTCTCTCTGCCCCTCCCCTGATCATGCTGTGTCTGTCTCTCTCTCCCCAAATAAATAATAAACATTAAAACATTTTTAAAAATCATAATCTGTATTGTGAGATTAGGAGCAAAGAAAAAATAGGTTAAATTACAATTGAGACCAAATTGAATTTAGTAATTTATTTGTTGATTCAACAGATTTTTACTAAGCAACTATTATATGCTAGGCTTTGTTCTCAGCACTAGCATTAGCATAGAGTAGTGAACAAATCATACCAAAATCTGTGACCTGGTGAAAGTTCTTTTCTAGTGGGGAAAGACAGACCATAAACAAGATGACGTTGATAGTGTATTATAAGTGTTAAGGCAGTCAGCAAAGTAGGGAAAGAGGTGTTAAAATTATTGCTAAGAGATAAGGGAGGGTGCCACTGAGAAGGTGACATTGGAGTAGACCTGAAGGAGGTGAGGAATGAGGCATGAGGATATGGGTAGGGAGGGATTTGAACCATGAGGATGTGAGGGAAGGCATTCAAGCTATCAAGCTATAGTGATGTAAGGGGGTGACATTTGAGCCATGGGCTCATGGGAGGATATTTGAGCCATGAGGATACGGGAAGCATTTGAACCACGAAGATACAGGGGCACAGGGACACTCGAGACCAAGACCACAGCATGTGCAAGACCCTAAGGAGGAAACATGCCTGGCATGTTTAAGGAAGGAGACCAGGGAAGCTGAAGTGGAGGGAAGGAATGTGGAGATAGAAGGATATATGGCCAGAGAGACAATAACATGATGATGATGATGATGATAATGGTAATGATGACAACAGTGATGGAGGAGGAGGAGGAGAAGGAGGAGGAGGGGGAGGGGGAGGAGGAGAAGGAAGTGTTTACTTTGCCAGGCTCTACTGCATATCTTACTTGATCCTGACAAAAACCCAAATTTACACTTAAGGAGACTGATGCTCAAAGAAGCACAAGTCCCTAAGGGCCATACAACTAGTATGTCTTGTAGCCAGGATTGGATCTGAGGGCCCTCTGATTCCAGCACCCATGTACTTAACCATTGTGCTTTATCACCCCTCCTGTCTAAGATCAGCCCCCAAAGAGTATCTGTTGTTATATTCTGGGGGACTTTTTCTTTTCCTTCGCTAGCTTAGAGTGACTATGCTACCTTCAAAGACCGCTATTCTACTACCCCTGAGACCACTCTTGCCCAGGCAAAACAAAATGTAAGGAAAAAAAAACCAAATATAATACTATCCCTGATAAACTTTGGCCTTAGACAAAGAAAATATCCAGCTCCCCAGACATTCTTAGTAGAAGAAAGACTCACCGGGAAGTCCAGACACAGCAGCTTTGGTTACTACCAACTGAATAATCTCCAGGAATACTTGCCAGCCACCTTACTATTCGCCTAACACAAAATCGTATAAATATTCCAGCTGCCCTCTGCTTCATGGAATACTTTTATTTTGTTTTGTTTTTAATGCTTATTTTTATTTATTTTGAGAGTGAGATAGCAGAGGAGGGGCAGAGAGAGAGAGACAGACAGAAAACCCCAAGCAGACTCCATGCTGTCAGCACAGAGCCAATGCGGGGCTTGAACCCGCAAACCATGAGATCAAGACCCAAGCAGAAACCAAGAGTTGGACGCTCAACTGACTGAGCCACCCAGGTGCCCCATGAATTCTTAAAAGCGACACAAGGAAAGTAACACCATCTACAGTCAAGGGGAAACAGGCTCAGCGTCCTTCTCAGAGCTGTATAGAGATGTACCAACAAAACACCATGGATATGCTTAATGCTCACTTGGAAGAGGAAGGACAGCTGAATGCGGGAAGGAATAACCTCCATCTGAACACCAAGTAAGATTCAATAAGTAGAGAGTCACAGTTATAATATTGACTAGTTAAGGAAACAGCTTTACGTTTACAAAGTGTTTTATGTTTATTCTCTCATGAGCTTTGTTCATTGGACCATTGTGGGGATTAGAGTGTCAATAAAAGCATGTGTACAAGTTCAGGGTAGAGTGAAGAATTTGACAGTTCTTCTGAATTTGGGCATGACCTTGAAGGACCCAGAATGCTAGGCTATGGGGTTTAGTCCTTAATCTATCATCAGTAGGGAACATGGAAGCTTTTTGAGGAACATGACATGATCGGGTAGAGTGTTAAAGACGGAGAGCAGTTAATATTTCTGAGCTCAGGTGGGAGATGATGAAGGCCTGGGTTAAGAAATTGGGCAATAATTAGAAATAAAATTGAGTCGGGGCACCTGGGTGGCTCAGTTGGTTAAGTGTCTGACTTCGGCTCAGGTCATGATCTCACCATTCATTGAGTTCGAGCCCCGCGTCGGGCTCTGTGCTGACAGCTCAGAGCTTGGAGCCTGCTTCAGATTCTGTGTCTCCCTCTCTCTCTGCCCCTCCCCAGCTCGCACTCTGTCTCTCTCTCTCTATCTTTCTGTCTCTCTCTCTCTCTCTCTCCCTCTCTCAAAAATAAAATAAACATTAAAGAAATAAAATTGAGAGACAAGGATTTCTCTGTGGCTGTTTCCCTCCCCCCCAACGATGAATGGAAGTTTGGGATTTTTCTTAAACCCAGTTTATTCCTCCTTTTCACCTCTGATCTTCTTGTGAAAACCTGGTTTAAAAAAGCAATAAAACAACTGAATCATTTCTTTCCCCAGGTAGGAAAGAATTGATTCAATCAATCATTGATGTTTGTTAATGGTATCGTATATCCAATTTGTTCTGAAAACACCAGTCTTGTCCAGCCAGACCCTGGATTAAAGTCCACTTTTTAACACTAGTACCTTCCCAGAGCAGGATGGCAAATTCTGTGGGGTTTCCCTGAGCCTGCTCTGATTCTGCCCAAACCCCCCTTAGCCCTCCCCAGCCTCAGGACAGAAGACCAAAGAAAGAAACAGTGTCCTGCTCTCCATCAGCTTCTTCTCTAATGGGATCTCTTGCTTACTTTCAAGTTAAGGTAATAACTTCCACCAGGGAAAACACTCAGTCACGGAGGTCTGGCAGGAGTCCTCTCTGGGTGCAAATCCACAAATTCTTTCACATTGGGCAAGTGATTCCGGGGAGGTGAATCAGGTTGGAAGCTCACCCCCTCATGTGACTGACTGTCTTCCTCTTGTTTTTCTAATTCTCCATTAAAGCATGGGGGAGAGTATTCCCAAATCTGAAAGGTTCATCTTTGTAAACAACCCACCAAGCCCTTATTTCATGTAGATTAATAGTCAACGTGTATTAAGCACCTGTTGGATATAAGACACGATGTTGAACTTTTCCCAATTCACTCGGGCTCCTTTTTCTCATTTAGTCCTTCAGACAGCCCTAGGAGAAAGGTGTTCTTATACCTACTTTCTGAAGAAGGATGAAACCGAGAGAGGTCGAATGACCTCCCCAAGGTCACAAAACACAGTACTATAATAAGGACTTCAATTTAGTTCCTCTGCTACCAAGTCCAATTCCCTTTCCATGCACCTTGCTGGAGGATGCAAAAGATGTAAGAACTTAAAAGACGCTACTTCATAGTCTTTTTGTTAGTTAATGGCCTTCTCACCTGGACGTATGTTTGATGCACAAACATTAATATTTCAGCCATGTTGGCTGGGGTAGAAAGTGATCATGATCGATCTGTACTTTCCAACGGAAGCGACCCTTCAAACACCAAAGGTGATGGAGACAGGGATATGAAGGGTGTGGGGGATGGGAAGGGGACTTCCAATCCTGCTTCTCCACAGCCACAGGCTAAATGATTTTGTCTTAACAGTTAGCTTCTCTGAACCCGTCATTCTTAGGGTAAAACGAAGATGCAATAACCATCTCACCAATTCTACAGCGCAACTGTGAAAATAAATATTAACGAAATTGCTTTGACCTGCAAGTGGAATCCCAGATTCCCTTCCTTTTGTTATCCCAGGTAGGATGCTAATTTTTAAATAAGAATATTCGCGCTAAGCCCGGAAACGGTAGATGTTAAACACATGTTTGCTGAATGAACTTTTTAAAAATTACGAACTATTCTTAGACTCGATGGAGGGGCTTGTATCAATTAGCTAAATGCATTTGTGGCCCCTAGAGGATGTCTAAAAATGAGGAGCGGAGCTCCTCTGGTACCTCACGCTGCTGGTTAAGTGTGAGGCCTAGATCCCTATGGCTAATCTATTTGTCCTCCTCAGCCCATGATGGCTCACTGTTTCCCTTCATTATTTTATCAAAACCCAAGGTAATAATTCCTATCTTTTATAATTTTTTTAATGTTTTATGTATTTTTGAGAGAGAGAGAGAGAGAGAGAGAGAGAGAGAGAGAGACAGAGTGCGAGCAGGGGAGAGGCAGAGAGAAGGGGAGACACAGAGAGAGGGGGAGACACAGAATCTGAAGCAGGCTCCAGACTCTGAGCTGTCAGCACAGAGCCTGACACGGGGCTCGAACTCACAGACCATAAGATTGTGACCTGAGCTGAAGTAGGATGCCCAACCAACTGAGCCACCCAGGCGCTCCAATAATTCCTATCTTTTAAATAAGAGACTCTTTAATACCTTTAGTTAAGTAGATGTTTATGGCAATCAGAATTCCACAGAAGTTGACCATGGTATGGTCTTAGCCCTGGCAACCCTGGAGGAGTGTTGAGGGCCCCCAGAGGTCCCCCCTCTTTCCACTACTGCTGTCAGCATTGCCCTGGCACCTGGCTCCAAGGTAGCCCGGGCAGGCAGGTTAACTTTGTCTGAAGCCCTCGACTTGGGCCCCTCTAACAATTACTTTCTTTGAGATAGCTTTGTAGTTTCTGCAGGCCTGGAAGGTGACCATTTAGTATGGCCCCTGTCCACTTACTTAAGGGCACTTTAAGCATATGATGCAAGTTCACCTCTAATGGCTGGCCGTCCAGGAGGGGGTGGTGGGAAGTTAGCCATTAGTTGGACATGAAGTAGCAGGGAGAAGAGTGAACGTGAAGGTCAGGAGGGGAGCATCGGGCAACAGAGCACTTAGGATGCTGTTGGGCAAAATATGTCTTTAAGCCAAAAGTAGAGAAGTGGGTATTTCCATGCTAATAGTCATGTACTCTTGAAAGAGCAGGGTGAGCATGCCCTCCTATGTGCTAGAAATAAGAAAGGCTAAACTTGCACGTGTGTGCCTGTAACACAGGCAGACCAGGGGGCCTGGGCTGGAGTTCCAAGTCCATTTCCAGCGCTCCTTCAAGTCTGATACTAGTTGCTGTGCAGACTCTTGCAAAAGTCACAATTAAGATGTAAAGTCTCCAGGGAAAATGGCTTGTTGGAAAATTTCGAAGAGAGGGTCTAGAGATCATGGTACTTATCTAAGACATCAAGAACCTCTTTATAATATATATTACCCAAAGAATTAGAGAACCAGGACTCAGGTAAATGCCAAGGGAATGAAAGAAAAGCAGAATCAACCTAAATGTCCATCAAGAGGGATTAAATAATATCATGCAGTCGAATACCAAAAGACTGTAAGCCTGACATTAGTAAACACTTTGTCAGTTACTTAATTCAATGCTGCTCTCAAGGTCAGTGCTCAACACCATCCATTGAATCAATTGATGAAGGTTCGGCCATTTAAAAAGATGAGATATATCCATATGTCTAACATGAAAGAATATCCACAGTCTACTTTTAACAAACTTTTTTTTTAAGTTTATTTATTTTGAGAGAGACAGAGACAGTACAGGTAGGGGAGGGGGAGAGAGAATCCCAAGCAGGCTCCTTGCTGCCAGCACAGAGCCCGATGCGGGGCTGGAACTCACGAACCGTGAGATCATGACCTGAGCTGAAACCAAGAATTGGACGTTCAACTGACTGAGCCACCCTGGTGCCCCCACAGTATACTTTGAAGTGAAAGTGAAGGTTCCAGAATAGGATAGTGTGATCCCATTGTGGTTAGAGTATACGGATTTCATATATATGCATTTAAATGTTTAAGAGGATATATACAAATACAACTGTTAATAGTGGTTATCTTCTGTAGAGTTATATTGGATCCCAGTGAGAGTGTTCATGTTCTCATTCTTATATCCCCTGATTACTTGCATTTTTTACAATAATGATGTATTACTTTGGTAAGTAGCAGAACCAAAAATGATATTTCCATTTCGGGGAGGGGGTTGTTGTTAGATAATGCTCTATTGAGGTTCTATCAGAAATATGCTTTATCAGCAGGAATGTGGTTGCCCTTTATTTCTGTCAAAAATAAAACTTGGAAAAGAGTCCAACACCAGCTCCTCTGCAGTCTGAAAGGCAGAGTCTATAGAACAAGAGCCCCAGATTAATTCGGAGACTGTAAGCCCTGCTCACGCTGAGAAGACCAACTGTGTTTCCTGGGCTTTACCACACAGCGGGGGGAAAGCAGAAAGAAGAACAAGGCTGTCTCTAGTGAGCCTCCTGCTCGCTGTATTGTTGTATCAGTTCAGTTCTCATCTCCAACCCTGTCCCCTCTTTGCAAGGGGAGCAGGTGCCAGGTGTGTGACCAGGAGTCACGGGTGCGGGTCCAGGTGCCCATCCTCAAGGGAAGAAGACCATCCTGCAAGCCTCGGGACATAGGCCTTCAGGTAGTTTCAGCCAAGCCACCTTTGCTGTGCATGTGAGCTTGTAGGAAATAGGTCTCAGCTAATCTTACCAGAGGCCAGAGGAGAGAACATTCTTTGGGCAAGATGAAACGAGTTTAGTGAAACTGTTCTATCACTTCATCCTCCCTCTTTCACATTTTAATTCTTCCCTTTCTGCACCACTGTTTTATTTCCTAATTTGTCCACTGTATATAAATATATCAGCTTATATTCCATATATATAGATATATAGCTATATAGATATACCATGTCCCCTGTCCACTTATATATATATGTTCTCCTTTCAAACTCTCACTGAGAGACAAGTTTCATTGAAGGGAAATTTCTGGAGCAGTGTGCTCTTCAGGTTTTTATTTATTCACTTTTTCTTTTTTCAGTGAAAATCAGGGACAACTGCCCCAGAAATGTGTTTGCTGGATTTTAGCCACCTACAAAATTCAGATGGCTACAATACCTGGTGTCGTGGTAAATGAACACTTGTTCCCATTCGTCTATAATTTTTATCATTTCCTACCTTACACTTTAGGACACTTTTTCTGGTTATGTTTTCATCATTTAGACGTTCCATTGATTGAAAATTCACAGCGACTCTTGAAGGTCAAGGTTACACGTGCCAGCTAGGCAAACATTTTCATTAACCTGGTCTCTTTCTGGAACCACCGCAGGTCCCGTGTTCCTCATTGCCGCTAAACCCGATGTCAGCTTCTAGCATCTTGCAAATTCTGTGCACTTTGCCCTGCGACTTCTGTGAAGTTAGCCAGGCTCTCCAGGGTCAGTTGGACTTTTATCTGGAACGTCTAACTCTGGGCTCTCAAGAATTAATTGCCAGAGTGTGTAAAGCCGCATGAGGAATCACAGAAATGAAATGCTGTCCATCTTTCACTCCACAGATACAAAATACAAAAAAGGAAGCACTATATTCCAAAAGGTTTTCCACTATTCGCCATTTCCTTTCTCCATGGCATCGTTTTTAGGAGTGGTTCCTTTTTCTCTTCGTTTTAAATGGAGGGTTCGCTTTATATTTTAGATTCCTGGTCATGGTCCTTTGCTGGTGGTTTTGGTGTCTTCTCATCTTGTGTATTTTTCCTTTCTCATCTGTGGTCAGTATTAAGCCCAGATTTATTTTTTTGGACCCTGGGAGACTGGATGCGACCCACAATAAGTTGGGAAATGCCACGTGGCCCATCTCAGCATAAACTACTGAAGAACAGAATGCTGATGTTGAATAGAGTTGGTGTGCATTTCACTTAATGAAATGCAGCACAGATTCAGCCACAATTAATATGTATAAATATATATGGGTATATAAATAGTTATACATTTATAAGATATATGTGATATACATGTTATATATAAATATATATTTAGTAAATATATGTATTTTATGTGTCTTCTATATATTTAAGATTTGCATATATAGACATATACATTAAAGGGCTGAGATATATTTACTATTTAAAGGTCTTCTCAGGGCGCTGAAACAAAGGCGCTTATAGTTAAAAGATGGGCCCTGTCGGGGGCACAGGGGACTGAGAGATTAGTCAGAGGTGGCCTGGGCAGCTCGCACAGAGCCTTGAGGGGCCAAGAGTGAAGTCTGGATTTTATTCAAAGTGTGTTGGGATGCCCTCCTAGAGCTTTACACAGAAGAGTGACAGAGTCCGTTGTGTGTTCTTAAATGGTCACTCTGGGGACCCGTGGGGAAGAGGCTGGGGCAGGGCGGGAGTGGGGAGAGGGAGCACAGGGTGAAGAGGGACATCCCACTGGGGAGAGCGATCCGGACAGCCGGCCGGAGATGATGGCGGTTTGGACTGAGGTGGTGACGATGGAGATGCTGAGAAGTAATGGATTTGAGACAGGTTTGGGGACAAAGGCAAAAGGAATGACAGAGGAGTCCCTTGGCTTTGGAGTGGGCGGTTGGGCCGCAGATGGCGGCTTCCACAGATGCAGGGCGGGTCGGGGAGCGCTCAGAGAGGGAACAAGAGCCACGGTTCCTTCTGTTCTGCACCAAATGCTTTCCCGGTGCCGCCTTGAGCTGGGCACGAAGGACGTAGCCGCCAAGCAGGCAGCGTCAGCCTTGTGTTTTCCCTTTGCCTCGGTCTCCCTCTCGGTCTCCCTTTCCAGTTCCTTCTCCTCACCCTGGTACCGGCCGCCATTGGCTCTTGCCTGGGTCATCACAGTGGCTTCCCAGCTGTCTCCCCACCTCTGCACTACCCCGCCTTTGGTTTATCCTCAACACAGCAGCCAGAGAGACCCTGTTAGAATATAAGCCAAAATCCTGGAGTGGCTCCGTCTCACTCAGAGTGGGAGTCACAGCCCTTAAGGTCACCTGCAGGTCCCACGTCACCTGACCCTTGTTACTGTTCTGGTCTCATCTGCTTTCCTTCCCGCCCTCCGCTCCAGCCGCATCCTTGACACGCTAAGCATGCTCCCTGTCTAGACCCTTCCTGTTTGCCGTTTTCTCTGCCTGGAGTAGTCTTCTCCCAGGATCTCCATGGCTACCCCCTTCACCTCGTCTCTTCCTTTCCAAATATCACTTTATACTGTAGTATTTTTGTAATGTTTTTATTTATTTTTGAGACAGAGAAAGAGCATGAGCAGGGGAGGGGCTGAGAGAGAGGGAGATACAGAATCCAAAGCAGGCTCCAAGCTCTGAGCTGTCACCACAGAGCCTGACGCGGGGCTCGAACCCACGGACCGTGAGATCACGACCTGAGCCAAAGTTGGACGCTTAACCGACTGAGCCACCCAGGTGCCCCATCCAAATATCACTTTAATGGGGCCTTCTCTGGCTTCTTATTCACAATTTTGACACCCATCTACCCACTCACTCCTGGTATTCCTCCACCCCCTCCCTTCTTTACTTTTCTCCATGGAACAGTTTCCTCTAACATTTCACTTATTTATCTTTTTTATTGTATGTCTCATGCCACCAGACTGTAACCAGGGTTGTGTCTGTGATGAATTCCCAGTGCTAGAGCTGTGCCTCCCTCCTAGGAGACAGTTAGCCCCTATTTGTGAAATGGATGAGTGCTAACAGGAGGTTGTGTCCTCTCTCTTAACTACTTCTTTCTGATTTTTTATGGCATCGTTGTCTTAATTTCTCTCTGTGCTCTGTCCACAGAGTTAGTAGAGTTAGTAGAACGTAGTGGTAAAACCAGTGGACAGCCAAGTGCGAGGCCGAAGTTACCACTTGGCTGTCTGACTCACAAGCTGTGTGACGTGGGGTAAGTCACTCGGCCTCTCTGAGTTTTCATTTTTTGCTTATAAAATGGAGGAAGCTGTTCACTCAGTGTTGCTTCGAAGTTTCAACACAATAATGGATGAAGGGCCATCAAGGACAAGACATGGTTTTCATTTACCACAGCGTCTGGCCCCGACTCAGTGCTTTACACATACGCCTGCCTCACTCAACTCTCACATCAAATCAGTGAGATATGAACTCCTACTACTGAACTCATTTTACAGACGAGAAAACTGAGGCACCCCAGAAAGTTAAGCGAATTACCCAAGAGCTAGTCAACAGTTCGGCCAGGCTTTCAACCCAAGCATTTTTATTCCAGGGCCTGAGTTTTTCCCCACTGTGTTCTGCCAGCACAGAGTTAATGTTTTAATAACCAAATGGAGTAATGAAAAGGATTTGACCTGCCGTGCAACTTTTGTCTCCAGACAATTTTTTCCAGGACTGCTAATTAATGCAGCATTTCCCTGTGACGGTATTTTTATCTCCTCTTCAACTCAAACAGGCAGAAATTCCTGTCTTCCAAAAGAAAAAGGTATTTTCAGGCATTCCTCTCTCTTCCCCTCCTCCCCCCGGGAAAGAGACTCTATCGCATGTCCCCTGAGATTTTCGTTGTACAGTCTAACCAAGTCCAGATGGTTTTCTCAAGTTCAGCCATCATACTTGGTAAAGTGTTTGTAGTTATCTACTGAAACAAATTCTGGACTAAATTGCAAGCACAGCTTCCCAAATAACTTATTCCATGCTCTTCTGCCTTGTTTGTGTGATGGCCTTTCTGTGCTAATGAATTTGTAAATGTGGCTTAATTACTGTTTACTGGAAAATAGCTGCACACAGATCAGTCTCAATGGGAGACTTAGCCAAAATGTTGAGGCAATTTGTCTCTAGTGCAAAAACATCTAATAAGTGAGAAGTACTTTTTAAATGTTGGGGAAGGAACTTTAGTTGTGAAGAAGCAGTGTTTTGTATCTCCAAAAAAATCAATCATTCTTTAAGAAAGTAGATTTAAATATCAAAATGGTATTTTTTTTCCTAGGGCTGGGCACATGGTGATTTGCACAGAACCAGAGAATAGTGATGGTGATTTGACTGAACACCACACCAAAGAGCTATACTCTAAAGAACCCCCCTCCAAAGAGGAAAACGTGAAATTACTTATAAATTTCATAAAAATGTTTCGGAGCTCTGTAAACCCATGTATTATGCATTACCTCATGTTTCTGAGTTCTTGCCTCAGGCAAATTGCCAACTTAGCAACTAAATGATAGTTTTAAAATTCTAATAGGAACCAGCCTGGCTTTGTTTTTCTCCCTCCAGAAAAAGGAGATACATGAGGGAAATGAGAGCTACTGAAAGTTTGTTTGTAAACTGTACTTTGTTTGGAGCTGTAGTTTGATTTTGCTCTTGCATAAAATCGGGTTTGCCAGATTCCACGTAAAAGGGGACCTTCCTGCACCTGTTGGTCCTGTTAACAGGACGGGTGCCCTGTTCTCACTACCCTTCCGAGGGTCCCTGCCTAAGAGCGAGAGTGAAGCCAGTCCTGCCTCCAGTGCAGAACTCAGGAAACAAAATCAGTCAACTCGTCAATTACTAAGATTGCTTGGTGTTGTTCTTGGACTATGGATATAAACAAGAAGTTTGAGCCCTGCTAGGTGCAAACACTGCCCTCTAGAATTTATTTTTAGTGGGGGCAAAAGACAGGTATACAGGCAATGCAGTGTAAGAGATCCCAGACAGTGGGGGAGGGGCACCTGGGTTAGGGGGTGCTAAAGGTACAAACTTCTAGTTATTAAATAAATCCTACAGCTATAATGCACAGCCTGGTGACAATAGCTAACAATACTGTATTGCATATTTGAAAGTGGCTAAGAGAGTGAGAACTTAGAAGCTGTCATCAGAAGAAAAAAAATTGGGGGTGCCTGGGTAGCTCTCAGTCAGTTAAGCATCTGACTCTTGATTTCAGCTCAAGTCACGATCTCACAGTCAATGGGTTCGAGCCCTGTGTCAGGCCCCGCACTATCAGCTTGGGTCTCTCTCCCTCTCTCTGACCCTTCCCCACACACGTTCTCTCTAAATAAACAAACAAATAAACGTACTTAAGAAAAACTTTAAAAAAAGAAAATCATTCCTATGTGGGTGATGGATGTTAACCAAAGTTACCATGATGATCGGTGTAGTAGTGGGTCATTAACGTTGTACCTCTTAAATATATACAATGTATATGTCAATTATATTTCAATAAAATGGGGGGAAAGAAAGACATTCCAAAACCAAGCCTTAACCAGATATTTTGAGTGACTCAAATAGCATTCTGACAGCCAGGGCCTCCCCACTGTAACAGAAAGACTCCTTTTCTGGGAAGATTACTACGCACCTCCCTGTTGTAATTATTTATCTGTCTGCCGGTCGCTCCTTTGTTCGTTATCTCACCAAGTGTTATTTGTGGGGGCCCTGGAGAGACAAAGTGACCTCAGTAGAGACTCTGTCTCAAGGGGCTGACCTTACAGAGGGAGGGAGACAGACATTAACAAATAAACACCACACAAGAAAATCTCAGAGAAAATTAGGAATCATGATTAAAATGGGTATGTGTTGTGTTTCATGTATTCCATAATTTTCCAAGCTTTACTTTCGGGATTTTTTTTTCCCAATATAGGAAAAATGCAAAATGTAACTGCTCAAATTATTAAGACTTTGCAGATGGGAACTAAGCTCAGATATCACCTTCCCCAAGAAGACATTCCCGATGGCACCGATGCCCCCTTTTGGCTCAGGGATCCTTTCTATGTCCTGTCATTGCACCATATCCATTCCCCTCGTAACCGGGAATGGGTCTCGAATACACTGTCCCCTCACTGCCACCCCTGCTTTTGAACTTAGGCAGCAGGGGGCCCCTTAAGAAAGAGGGGCCACACCTCAGTCTTCTTTGCCTTCACAGCACCAGACACATGCCCAGTACACGGTGCCCAATCAATGCTGAATGGCTCTGTGAATAGGAAGATGGTAATTATAGGCTTGTTTCCCATCTAATAAAAGTTGTCTTTGTCCCCCACACTATGTTCAGTTTAAAAATAGGTAACACAATATATCCTTGTTTTTTGAAAAGTAGATGTATTAAAGTATATGTCAATAGTACATTTAGATAAACTTGCATATAGGAAATCTAGAAGGACACACACCAAAATGCTAGCAGGGCTATCTCGAAGCGTTAAGATCTGAAATGATGCTACCTTTTTTCTTCCAGCATTGCTGTGCTATTTTACTATTTTGCTATGGATGTGAGCTACTGCTATAATTGGAGAATATGAAGTTCTTTGTATTTAAAAAGGAAAGTTTGGCCTCTTCCAGAAGCATACACATAAACAAGCCTCATCTTTACCAACTGAACCTAATGTTGACAGTGTCTTGACCTTGCGAATTTAAATAACTGACCTAGTTTGGTAGCATTTAATGGTGTTAGAAGGTTTCTATTTTCCTTACTCATATCTGTGTTTATAGTATTCAGAAGGTGTCTAAGCAGCACTTGCCTTGGAAATATTCTAGCAGTAAAACATGGTAAATTACCTCTTTTGTCTCTCTCTCTCTCTCTCTCTCTCTCTCTCCAAGTTCTTCTTAAATTCTCCCTACTAATACTTTGATTGGGTGTGTTAGAGCCTCAGACTTCTTAATGGCAGAGTAGACCTCTTGCAAATAGAAAAGGTGGAAATAAGTAGCCAATTTCTCTGTCTCTCTCTTCTCCCCCACCTCCTTTTCTCCCTCTTTCTTTCATTATGTATCTACAGTTTCCAAGAGTGACTCTGTACAAAAGACATGAACAGTTTTCTGGGCAGTGGTATTTCTGCTCTGCATTTTCTGTCTGTCTTTCTACCATTTTGTTTGGCTGAGTTGGAAATCCTAGACAATGTTATTGGACTAAAAGAGTTTGTTTCTTTTTTTCCAAAGGAACAATCACAAATTACAAAGCGTGCCTCTAAAGAACAGGTCTAAAAATGATTTATATTCTTCTCTATCTGCAGCTGAATTCTCGCTGCCAGGATGGGGAAACAGAACAGCAAGCTTCGCCCAGAGGTCATGCAGGATTTGCTGGAAAGCACAGACTTTACAGAGCACGAGATCCAGGAATGGTATAAAGGCTTCTTGAGAGACTGCCCCAGTGGACACTTGTCAATGGAAGAGTTTAAGAAAATTTACGGGAACTTTTTCCCTTATGGGGATGCTTCCAAATTTGCAGAGCATGTCTTCCGCACCTTTGATGCCAATGGAGATGGGACGATAGACTTTAGAGAATTCATCATAGCCCTGAGTGTGACCTCGAGGGGGAAGCTGGAACAGAAGCTGAAATGGGCCTTCAGCATGTATGACCTGGATGGAAATGGCTACATCAGCAAGGCAGAAATGCTAGAGATTGTGCAGGTACGTAGCCCTCACCCTTTACAAAGAGAAGAGCAGGAGTCACAGGTAAGGACTGGGAGGTGCACAGTGTAGCACTGTGTGGGGTGGGGGCTGGTGCCCATCTAGGCTTTGATGTGGCCAACCCAGTGTTTCTGAAAATGTCGAACCCATATTTTAGAACAGGGAGATTGCACACAAAAATGCACACTGGTTGGCGTCTCTTGAAAACTCAGATCTGGCAACCCTGGGCTCCCAATCTTGCCTGGCCTTACTCCCCTGGTGCTTTGTGGTGACCCCCACCCTACAAATGGACATACACTCCTCAGGTGATCATTCTCCCTGCGGCCCCTCCATCCACCCATCCCAGTGACCTGCCTGGACCTCTCACCTTTGGGGTTTTTTTTTTTTTATGTTTATTTATTTTTAAGAGAGAGAGAGAGAGCACATGTGAGCAGGGGAGGAAAGAGAAAGGGATCTCTCTCTAGGATCTAAAGCAGCCTGGTGCAGGGCTTGAATTCACGAACTGCAAGATCATGACCTGAGCTGAAGCTGGACCCTTAACTGAGTCACCCAGGCACCCCTCGAACCTTTGGGGTTTTATCCCCTGGAGTGGTGTCTGATGATCAATTTCTGGCCCGGGTTTCAAACCCTGCCTCTTTCAGTCACTACCTCTGTAACTCTGACCAATAAGTGAGCCTCAGTGTGCTTATCTGTGAAATAGAACTGCCAGTGGTTCCCACCCATGTTGTGGGGTTACTTTAAGATTAGATGTGACTGTCCATGTTCAGTGCTTAGCACAGCGCCAGCCATATAGAAAAGCTCATCATCACCACCATCATTAATTTACAACTTTCATAGACTCTTTTTTTTTAAGTTTATTTATTTTGAGAGAGAGAGAGAAAGAGAGAGAGAGAGAGAGCATGAGTGGTGGAGGGGCAGAGATTGCGGAGAGAGAGGATCCCAGGCAGGCTGCGTGCTGTCAGTGGGCCTCGAACTCACAAACCCTGAGATCACGACCTGAGCCAAAATCAAGAGTCTGATGCTTAACCGACTGAGCCACCCAGGTGCCCCCAACTTTCTTAAGACTGTTGAATGAAAGCCGGGATCTCTAGACCAGGTTCTGTCTCATCAGAGATACAAACATCGTAAAGAGTCAAGTCCTCCAAATCACTCACCCAGAGTAAATACTGAGTGGAACAGGAGAGTGGGCCTGGTGTCTGCCACATTTTCCCTGTCAGACCCCAAGGGAAGATTGGGAAGGGGCATAAGGAGCTATGGTCATGGTAACTAACAGTTTGATCAGCAGAGTGGGACCCAGAGAGGAGCTTAAGGAGATTGGGACATAGCTCAGGGGAGGATCAGGACAGCTGCAGGCAATAAGCAGGACTAGGTGGGTGGGCAGCACTGGGGAGGGCTGGCCGTCACTCACCATCTTGGCAGGCAAACGGGCCCAAGAGGGAAGCATCTGGAAGCAGACAGCGGTCCAAGAGAGTGGGCATTTGGCTTCCTGGAGGGCTCGTCTCAGAAGCCAGCACTCATTCCAGGACGTCCGGGTTCAGGGATAGATCTGCAGCCCCTGGGGGAACAGGTGGGGCTCTGGAAGGGAGGGGGCATATAACACAAGGAGCCGGAAAGCTGCTGGTGGGGTTGAGGATGGAGGTAGAGGGGCACTTGCTTTCAAGGAACCCCGGAGACGCGGTTACAGAAACTAAGGGCAGAGCCAAAAGAGACCCACGCGACTGACTTGTTACTGAGCTACTGTAGCTGAGGCCTGGGGTCTGCTCCTGGGCCAGGGGGCCTGGACCTGCATGGGCAGTGAGAGAGGACAGGTGCTCTGTCCACACAGAGCCGGGTGCTGAGCAGGAATCCCACTGACCTTTGTACTAGTCAACTCTCCAAGATCTGCCAACTAGGTCTTTCTGTGCCTCTTCCTTCACCCAGAGCAGCCACTATCTGAATACGGTGTGTTAAATTAATCCCTCAGAGACGGGATCTTAAGCAAGAATAAAGGGTTTCTCCCCTCCCCCAAGGATAAATGCATGAAAAATATAATTTCAACTGTAAAAATATGAGTATAGGAAAATATAAAAACAAAAGGGAAGAATTTTCCATAATCCCACTCCTCCCACAAAGAGAATCACTGCTAATAATTTTCTAATAGTAGAAAATAATATTTTCTGTTCTTATTTCCATGCATTCAAAAATATCTAACTGACTTCATAATTCATATGAAATTTTGCATCTTGCCATTTTCACTCAACATAGTAATACAGGCATTTGTCATGTTATAAAAACTTAAAAAAAATTTTTTTTAATGTTTGTTTAGTTTTGAGAGAGAGAGAGAATGAGTGGGGGGAGGGGCAGAGAGAGGGGAGACACAGAATCTGAAGCAGCCTCCAGGCTCCAAGCTCTGACCTGAGCCGAAGTCAGACACTCAACCGACTGAGCCACCCAGGCGCTCCTCATGTTATAAAAAGTTTTAATAATGATATTTTATTCTTAATGTTTCTTTTATTTTTGAGAGAGATAGAGCGCGACTGGGGGAGGGCAGAGAGACACAGAATCCGAAGTAGGCTCCAGGCTCTGAGCCGTCCGCACAGAGCCTGACGCAGGGCTTGAACTCACGAACCATGAGATCGTGACCTAAGCCAAAGTCTGATGCTCAACCAACCGAGCCACCCAGGTGCCCCAATAATGATACATTAATAGCTGCATAATAGTCATACGATATAGTTTACTTACTCTTCCCCTACTGTTGGATATTTAGGTTGTTTCCACGTTTTATTATTATATATGATACTGTAACATTTAAATATAAAATAACAGATAATTCTTGTGCATGAAGCTTTTTCTATATTTGGGACTATTCCCTTCGAGTGGATTCCCAGAATTGCAATCACTGAGCCGAAGGGAAGGAGCATTGATTTCTGAGACACTTGACGCTGTGCCAAATTGTTTTTCCAAACATGCTCCCTGAGTGACTGAAGGGCGTCCCAGGTCATTGCACTTTTCTGATTTTTCCCAATCTTTGCTAATTAAACAAAAATTTAAATTTCAAATGGGACTCATTTTCATTAGCTTTATTTTCTCTCTCCTTTTTTATCTGGGCATCGTGCTGTGCTCTGTCCCCCCCCCCCCCCCCCCCCCCCCCCCCCCCCCCCGACTTCCCACCATGTCCTCTGCCTCACTGCAGAAAAAGGGGCGAGTACATTCTCCTTTTGAAGAGAACTACTTCCTGATTGGGATCTAAGAAAAAAAAATCCTGTTAGCCACTGTGTTAGCTCCTGTTTAACATTTTTTGCACAGTTCTCCTGGTCGATGATGTGGTGGCCAGTATTAATGAATATGTTGACCCCCAGTCAAGGAGAACCCTCTGGACCCCACGGGCTTCTGAAAATCAAACCCGGCACCCATTTTGTTTCACACCTGCCCTGAAGCACTGCTAAGTAGCTGGGAATAAATAGTAGGGGAGGAATACACTCTCCCTGGGCTGAGGAATTCTGGTTTGCAAGGGAGGGTGAGAACATTGCAGAGAATGTGCAGAAGGTGCTGGTAAGCACTTGGGTTTTTCCGGAGCCTGCAAATGGAGTTTCCTACAGCACCCTGAGGATTGACATTCACGACTCACCCCCCACCGTGGGGAGGAAGTACTGTGGCACCTTGAGGCGACTTCCAAATTGCCAATGAGATTAAATTACACTTAGAATCATTTTCCTATTAAGGGCTATGTTATTCTATTCTGCTACTTTGAAACTGACGATTCATGTATTCTGTCTCATTCTAATGCTAATCCCAAGTTTCCAGTGGATGAACTGGAATGTGTAGGATGTTGCCAAACTTCCCTTTCTATTTTTCTTCTTTTTTCACCCCATTCTGGAAGCCCACACTCCAGACCCTGTCCCTGTCCCAAGAAGTTGTGTACAGATTCTCTCTCTCTCTCTTTCTCTTTTTTTTGGTTCCAGCTGGTCTGCACCATTGAGGAAGTACCTTTGCAGGGGTGCTTGTACTTCAGAGAGTCACTGTCCCATTGGGTTTCTGCTTTGCATGCGGGCAAATATATGGTAGAGAATGAGGAGATGAGAGCAGGCCGGAGGCCAGCAGAAGCATTCACAAATTAAGGTCCTATTTCTTAAAGCGAGTAAAACCTACAGCTTGATGACAAGCATCTATATATAAAGTCTTGACCGAACTTCTGCTCCTCCAAGACTCAGCAATGCAAAGCAATTTAATAAAATGCAAATTTATGTTGTTCACCTACAGACACTAAAACCGGGTGGGGTGTAGACTGGGGTCCAAACAAGTTTATAATTAGGCTTGACAATGAATGGAGTGTAGTACTGCCTACATTTTCTAGTGTTTTTCTTCCCTGATGTTGCTTCTCAGTTAGGCGTCAGAGTCCACAGAATGGCTTACGGTGACAAGCTTTGGTCTCAGTCACACTGACTGCACTGTGGCAGTTTCCTCTTGGTGCTGTAACAAATTGCCATAAACTTAGTTGCTTAAAACAACGGGGTCGTTATCTTACAGTTCTCCAGGTCAGAGGTCTGAAATTAGTTTTACTGGACCAAAATCAAGGCGTCCATGGGATGCAACCTATGGGGGAAGCATTTCTTGGCTTGGGGCCTCCTTCATCCACGCTCAAAGTTAGCAATAGGAGATTGATTGAGTCCTTCTCACACGAGCGTTTTCGTGGGCATCTCACTCCCTTCTCTCTTCTACTCATAAAGACCATTGCACCTACACTGAGACCAGCCAGATAGGACTGGTCCCCCATCTCAAGGTCCTTAACTTAATCACATCTGCAAAGTCCCTTTTACTATATCAGGTAACATATTCACATGTTCTAGGGATTATGACAGGCACATCTTGTGGGGGACCATTATTCACTCTGCCACATATACTAAAATGCAGATATTTTCCTTTTTTAAAAAAATAATTTTGTGCTATATCAACATCTGGATGAACAAGCAAAAACATACACAGATTTATTTTTAGAGTCTTGAACATTTTTACATTCACATGCTTATTTTTTTTTTTAAGTGACAAATTTAGGAACATGATTTAGGCCCAGTGTTTTATTGCATCCAAACTGCCTCTCGGGAGTCATGAGCCAGACCACAGCTCTGACTTTTCCCCATTTTACAGCAGAGCCTCTCCTCTGGGTGGGAGCTAGGGTCAGCCCTCCGCCACAAGAGCGGGGAGAAGGCTTCCTGTCTGTGCATCAGCCCAGGTGGAGATAGGTCTGCACACCTACACCCTTCACAGCACAGGGGCCGAGGAAGGGGCCGAGTGAGCCAAAGAGTGGCATTGCTGATTTGGCCATGAATGCCTGGACCTTCCCTGGGATGTTGGGGGTAAGAGAGCACTGAATTTGAGGATCCATCAGTGGGACCACAGCACTCCCAGGGAGAGAATGCTGTCTTGGAATCAGACCCTTCCTCCTAGTTATGATTCAGGGTTAATTGGCATTTTTGATGAAGGCAAATGAACTTCAGGACACCCTTAGTCTACCTTTTTATACCTTTTTGAATGAATGAGACCTGAAGGAAGGAGGTTGGGGGTATATTGGCAGCTCATCACAGAAGATACATTTCTGTTTCTTTTAGCAGTATTGGAATTTTTTTCTTTTTAAATGTTTATTTTGAGAGAGAGAGCTCGAGCATGAGCGGGGGAGGGGGAGAGAGAGAGACTCCCAAGCAGGGGGACCGGGCACAGGTTTGCCCTCCAGGAGCACCACGCAAACGCACAGATTAGTCCCAGCTGGTTGCAAGATCACCAACTGTGACCTTTCGCACAACCAGCTTGTGAGTATTTGTGCCACAGAGGACCAAGGTCAGGACCAGGAAACCTTCTTTACGTTAAGAGCCACTTCCTGAGTGGCACCGTGCATTTTTCCTCCCGATCATCTTTCTAAATTGGTGTCATAGACACTAGGTCAATTTTAATATATTCCTGGAGACCTAAAACACTGTGCTCTTTTGATTCTGGGGGAAGAGTGAGGGGTGAGACAAGAGCTTCTAATCTATTTTGATATGGTACCTGGGAATTCAGGTCCACACCCTCACCTAATTCTCAATTATGAATGTGGACCACGGATATGACCCTGGCGTGCACCTTCGATTTCTTTCCTGGAGGAAGTTCTAAAGCAACTGCTTCGGCTAGTGGCTTCCTCTCAGGACTAATCTTCGCGCTTACCAGTTGTGTTTGGTTTATCCCTTTCTTATTAGGGGATTAATCTTACGACAAGAGTTTAACTCTTAGCATCCAGTATGCCATCTGGCAATATGAGGGAGGCAGCCCTCTCTGGCTCTTCCCTTCCAATGTCCTTTGTGGACTGCTCTTCGTTCTTCGGCTCCCTGAACATGGATACTCTCAGAGTTCCAGCTACAGCCCTCATTTCCTGTCATTCCCTCCAAGAAGTCTCCTCTCATCAGTGTTTGCGGTGGGTTGAGTATAATGATGTGTGCTTTCCACGCTGTGGTAGTTTCCTAGGGTTGCCATAACAAACTGTCATAAACTGGGAAGCGTAGAACCACAGGAATGTATTCTCTCAGGGTTCTGGAGGCCAGAGTCCAAAATCAAGGTAGGGACAAGGTTGGTTCCTTCTGGGAACTCCGGCGGGGAGGGTAATCTGTTTCACGCCTCTTAGCATCGGTGGTGACTGGTAACACTTGGCATTTCTTGGCTCACAGCTGCATCACTCCGGCTTCTGCCTCCATCATCACATGACATTCTTCCTGTGTGTCCGTGTCCAACTTTCCTTCCTTTGAATTGCTGGATCGATTAGGGCCCGTCCGAATCCAGCATGATCTTATTTTACCTGATTACACTGTCAAAGACCCTATTTTCAAATAAGGTCACCTTACCAGGCTCTGGGTAGACATGAAGTTTTGCAAGATACTGTTCAACTCAGTGCACGTGCATGATCTCATTGAATCTTCATGCCAACCTTATTAGCCCCAATTTATGCAGGAAACAACTGATTACTTCCAGATCTCCAACTTTGTTACGTCTAAATCTTAGTAAACATCTCCACCGAGATGTTGCACTGGCACTTGAAGGTCAGTATTCCCGAATCAAACTCATCATTGCCCCCCAACCCCCCAAACATGGAGGCCTAGAATACAACAGCTCTGGAATGTCTGTTAGGGACAATAAAAGGCCTCTTCGGATGGGGCTCTTTGAAGCTGCTTTTGCATTGCACTTAATGTAAGATTGAAAACAAATATTAATTGCCCATATCTAAGAATGATGGGTATCACTGCTGACTTAAAAGAGGACAGTGACAGGAGGAATGATAGATTTAAGAAAATACTAAGGAGACAGATTCACTGGGTCCTAGAAATGGAGATAGATGGCAGAGAGGTGCCAAAGATGTCTTTGCACCACAGGGTGGATGGCAAGGCTATTCACATGCGTGTGTGTGTGTGTGTGTGTGCGTGCGCACACACACACACACACACACACACACACACACACAGGATTTTGAGGGCAATGAGTTTGCTTTTTTCAAGTAAAATCTTACATGGAACCTAAAATAGGAATGGAGTGGCTTTGGTTGAAAAGGGACAGGGTCTTCTCCCTTCACCCTCTCCCTGTGAAGGTACCTACAGCACCTGCATAGAACATTAGGGAAGTTACTGACTTCAGGTGTTCTCACTCTGAACAAGAAACCACTGACACCATTCCAGACACACAGACTTCGATCCTATTTCAAAAGTGTTTCTAAGAAAGATCCTCACGGCCTCTCTCCACCCTCATTTCCCGATGTGCAATATTCTTCTAAGTGGGGTGCTGTTCTTTATCTAGAATCTCAAAGCAACCCCCCACCCTGTACCGTTTAACTTCTTCTGCCCTTGGTCAGTTGTCACGCGGCCTTGGATGTCCTGTTAGAAGACCCTCCATCTGGTGAAAAAAGACGGTCTGGTTTCCTTTAGAGAGAGGTCAAGTTTGACTCTTGGCACTGTGCCTGCCCTCCGTTAATCCTACAACTTTTATCAGTGCAGACGTGACTCCTAATTTTCCAGAATTCCAAGAAGTGGTTCATTCAGAGGAAAAAAGGAAGAAAAATATAGGGCACAAGGAAGCTGGTGAGACCCCGGGCTGCAGGGCAGAAAACTGTCCCAAGCCTATATAGGGGCAGAGCCAGAGCTGGGCTCTTGGGCAACCCATAGCTCTGTGTTTACCCAGATTTGAGAATAAGGCTCTTCAAGTTTAATTAAAAACAGGATGTCCCTGCTGGGCCTCTCATTGACATTGCTAAAAATAAGCAGGAAAGTAGCCTGGCCTCTTCATGGTTTAATCCCATTAAATTTGGGGAGGGGGGGTAGTAGAGCTAATAAGAGACATGATTTGTTTCAGATTGCTGTCTGGCATTGTGTCTTTTCTCCCTGTGCTGTGGAGTCCTAGATTCTGAAGTTCTAATGCAATCAGCTCTGGGTTATTGATGCCGTGGGAAGGGGACAGACGATTTCCCAAATGTGGTTTTGCCTGGTCGCCATCTACTTACTCACTCTTGGGACCACAGGGACTTGTCACCTCAGCTCTTTGCTCACTGCTCTGGTGCCACACACATCAGAGACCTGGTTTTGTGAACAATCCACTAACCCCTGTCTGTGAGTTGATGCACATTAAAAAAAAAAAAAAAAATTCTAATCTAGGGCCATGAAAGAGCTGTCTGGAATGTGAGCCTCTCGAAGGAGCCCTCACTTCCTCCTCAACTTTACAATATGCTCAGACACTGTGCCTCTTGCCCAATTCCAGAAGTCCTGTTTGCAAATATACTGAGGTAAGGGCATCCTGACTTTCTTCATTGCTTTGTTTTGATTTGGATTTTGGTTTTTATATTAACCCATCTTTATTTCTCTGTTCCAACCCCACTCCTTTGGCCTAATAGCAAAAGGCTAAATCTCTTCAAGACCTTCTGTTGAGTGTGGGAACCTTGTTTTCTAACACAAATTCATCTGTTCATTTGATCTTTCGTTTGTTCAACCAAGAGTATTAAGGGAATAATCTCTGGATTATTGCACAGTTGACTTCCCATCAGAATTCCAGGAAGGAGAAGAATTTCATGAGCCCCAGCTCTTAGAGGCTGGGAGTTCCAAGGAATGCTCCCGACCAGTGAGTTTACTCACCATCATGGGAACCAGAGGTGGTGTAAGTGAAGGCTTTTGTAACAGTAAGACATCACTGGAATCACTGCACCCATCTAAATGGTGCTTTGGGTCACCAATATGGTGTCTCCCTAGCCTTCTACCAGAGGACTGGTGAGATACACAATAAGAAAGACCATATCGGTCGTGTTGATAGTTGACTGCCACCACCTAGTAGACACTCAATAAATGATGAGTAAATTATTAATGACAGTTTTTAAATTCTCTGAACACCATTGCCTGCAAGTAAGGGAGTAGGGATGGATTTGGGGAGTAGGTGCAAATAGAATCAAATTTAATATCGCTTCTCTCTTTTGATTGCTTATTGGAGAAATACAAATACCCTCATCTGATCGGGGCCCCAGTGGTCTGTCCTGAGCTGCTCCAGAGCCACATCTTGTACCATATCCCCCACGCTCCCTCAGCCTTCTTGCCATTCTTCCTACCTGGGTGTCTATGCACCTGTTTCCTCTGTCTCTTTTCTCTGTAAGCTGCCCACTTCCTTCATCTTTTTGCTTTCCTCACTCCTCGGGGAAGACTGCCCTCATCCTCCCGGCAAGGAGTGTTCCCCCGTTACAACATCTCATAAGACCATGCACCCTCCTTTGTAGCACTTCCCTCAACAAATGTTTTACACTCATTTCTTTGATTGTTCAAATAATGTCAGTCTGCCTTATTTAACAGTAAACCTTTGAGGGTGAGGATGGGGTAGACAGGCCTGGTATGTGATAGCTGATTGACAAATAGTTGGGGAATGACTGAGTGAATGGATGAATGAGAAAAGGAGAGGGGGTAAATTGAGATCAGGGGTTTCCCCACCTGGTCCGTGGACGGGCTCCTGAATCCATGAGCCCCTGAAGCTGTCTGTAACAGTGAGTGGAGATCCACGAGCATGTGTGCCTGGTTCCTGAGCGGAGAGCCCGTAGCTTTTGATAGACTGAAAAATTGTGGGGGCCAAGGGCAGGGTGCCCAAGATGGGCCACTTAGGCATGAAGATTATTTTTGAGTTTTTTAAATGAGCATTTGAAACTGAGCAGATTCAAGGAAAGCTCTTTGCCTCCCCCACAACTGTCTAAAAAGAATTTAGGTAGAGGACCTGCTCCAGGAAGAGAGCTGTCACCACAAAGAGCTACGTTATGGTATGAACAAGGTGTGGTAGACAGGGAGGAACCTAGCAAGGCCTGTTTGATCAAAGTCCTCTACGTCCCATGGTTTCCAAGTGTCCCCAGGACACATTTGTTTACCAAACATTTACTCCTTTTCATTTTCCTGTGAATTACAATTTTTCCCTTTGAAGTCCCAGACTCCTGTCCCCTTCTCCTTAGTTCAGGATGACACACATGCCTCATTTCGACTGTCTTTGGAATCTTTGATATCTGTGTGGATTCCCCACGTGCACAATATTAAATTTGATTTCCTCCTGTTTGTCTCCTGTCAGCTTGAGTCTTAGTCCAATTAGAGGGCTTTTGAAGGGCAGAGGAAAGTCTCCCTCCCCAACAGAATCTTTAAGGGGTTTCACATGAATATGTTTAATTATATAAAGAAAGGGAGGAAGAAAAGAGAAGGGGAAGCTGAGAAAAGCATAACAAGAGGAGAAAGGGGAACTTTATAACGAGAAGCAGAATAGAACATTGAGAGTAGAGGAAGAGCCTGAGAGGAGGCGATGGGGGCTGGGGACAGTTATTCCTGAATGAATCCTTCAAACTTATGAGCCCAAGTCTGTGCAAAGCCCTGTGTTAGGAACTGTCAGGGGTTCAATGAATAGCCAGATCAGACTGCCACCATCCGTCTAAGAGGAGAATGTGGTTGGTAACTACAGTTCAAGTAAATGGGATGGAATGATCCAAGAGAGGCTTTGAATGGAGCCATTTGCTAGCACAGAGGAAGGGAAATTACACATAGAAGGAAGACCCTGGAAGACTTCCTGGAGGAGGGTAACATTTCAACCTGCCCTTAACACATGAGTAGGATTTTTGGGAGAGGGAGAGGGCCAGGTGAGCACTGAGATAAGGGAAGAGCATAAACAGAGCTGCTGCTGGTCCAGGAAACCAAGGTGGGTGTTGGGCAGGTTGTCGAGCTCTGGACAGGACTTTTGCTCTCTGCTGCCGTTACCAAATGTTCACCTGGTCCAGGAACTCTCAGCACCTGTCTTCCTGTTTGTAAAAAGAACTCTATCTTTATGGGCTTTTCTAGTTCCCTCCAGGAGTCAGGTGTCCCCAGAGGCTTGGCATTTTGGCACTCTAGGCCCAGCACAGATGGCGGTGTAGACCCGGGCTAGAGTGGACAGCAAGTAGGGGTCCAGGAGGAAGACAGAGTGTGGTTTGTCTCATGCCTTCGCCGCACACTTCCGTGAACGTTTCCTGAGGGAGCTGACTATGGCCAAGTTTACCCCAGTGACACCCACGATCTGAGACCGAGCTGTAACTCTGAGCTTGACTTTTCTCCCAGGCAGAATCACTGTGGAGGCCACCCTGGAGTTGAGCAAGGGCTTTGGGGGGGTTTCAGACAGACTCAGGGAACCTGGCCAGAGGGATCCCTATGGTGTGGAATCCGCCCAAGGGTGAACCCTGGGTGAGTCAGTTTTTCATTCCTAATTTATTGATTGGGATTAGAACATTCGCCGCCTTTTCCTCCAGAATGAGGCAGAGTTTATCCTAAAAAAGACTGTAAAGCAAGTTAAGTTGAGCCTTTAGTATCAATTTGTTTTCTCTCACACACTTCTCATTGGAAAACTACTTTCTCTCAGCTGGCTTCCTTTCTCCCCTCCCTCCAACTATCCCATGGCATCTGAAGCTCCAGAACTTTCCAGATTCTTTTTATGCCCACCCTCCTGCAAAATCTACTTTTTCTAAAACTGCTTCCCCAGACTAAAGTCCCCAGAGTGAATCTGATTAGCAAAGTCATGGCCTGGGGATAAAAACAGTGACTTTACATTATTTCCAAATCAAATCTACATTTGACAACTGCCACATTCCAAGCCTTTACGGAGTACCACGCAGGCTCCACTATGGTGGGGGAGACAGCTTCAGTATTGCATACGAAACTCAGTCAAACCCTCTGTTGCTCATCAGATTTACCCAATTTATCTTAAGCCTTGAGCTGCTTAATTATTTAATACAAAGCTTGGATGGCAGCTTGCCTCCATCTTGGGGATGCCCAGGAGCTTGCTGGAAAGGAATGTGAGGTGATTGCCACATATGGGGGCAGGGGGAGGGGAGAGGATTGGGATGGATTAGTAATGTCTGCCTGGGAGAAGACATGCGCGGACATTTGCAGGCCATCATGGGTTTATTATGCTTGAGGGACCAAGGTGGAGAGACCCACCTGTCTTTCTGACCTGAGGACTGTTATCCACAGCCTTGCTTTTAGAAGTGGTGTTCTCAGGATAGCTGAGCAGCATCACACGGGAGCTTGTTGGAAATGCAGAATCCCAGGGGCACCTGGGTGGTTCATCCAGTTAAGTGTTGACTTAGGCTCAGGCCATGGTCTTGCCCTTTGTGAGTTCCAGCCCCGTGTTGGGTAGGCTCTGTGCTGACAGCTCAGAGCCTGGATCCTGCTTAGGATTCTGTGTCACCCTCTCTCTCTGCCCCTCCCCTGCTTACACTCTGTCTCTCTCTCTCTCTCTCAAAAATAAACAAACATTTTAAAAAAATTTAAAAAAAAAGTGCAGAATCCCAGGCCCCCATTACCCCCACCCTGCCCTGATCAATCAGATTCTGCATCTTCACAAGATCCCCAGGGGATTCATATGCACAAGAAAGTCTGAGACACAGGGGTCTAGTGGGTCTTCCTGCCAGGTTCTCACTGCTGGAGCAAGCAAGTTCTGCTGGCCAGGCATCCCTCGGTAGTGACTGCACATCAGTTTTCTACAACAGATCGGCAGGAATGGGACTAGCTCCCTGGGCTAATGGAGGACGTCCCATTCACCCCTACATTTGGGAGGTTTAATAATAAGGCTGTTATGTTTCTGGCTTATACGTTGTTTCTGTCCCCAGGCGATCTATAAGATGGTTTCCTCCGTAATGAAAATGCCTGAAGACGAGTCAACCCCAGAGAAAAGGACAGAAAAGATCTTCCGCCAGATGGACACCAACAGAGATGGTAGGAGGCCAAGGCTGCTTTCCTCTGCTCAGTGGGGGCTGCTGGAGGGGCTGGGGCCACCCAGGCAGGGCAATGCCACCCGAGGGCAAGATATTGGCCGCAAAGACGTGGCTTTCAGCTCTTTGTGAAACTGGCTCGTCCCGCATGCTCCCTGGTAGTACAGGACAGAGAAGGACCGAGGTGGGAACAGGCCTAAACCACAGCAGGCTGGATCCCTGCAGGCCAGCTAATCAGAAAGCAGAGAGGGACTTGGTGCTACTCCACTCAGACCCTGGCCTTTCACCCCAGCCTGCCCAGGGGGTGAGGTTGGGCTCTTCTCCGCATGCCCTAAGGTGTTGGTTTCCTGGAGTCTGGTCTTCCCCAGCCGATGTGGGGGAAGGGGAGGAGGGGAGGGAAGTGGCCAACAATTTCCCCCCTGAGGGTTTCATCCACAATTCAGACCCAACAAGAGGAATCAGAACAATCCAAAGTGAAAACGAAGAGTGGATTTCAAACTCAAGGACAGTGGGTTTTAGATATTGGGTTGCCACATAAGTTATAGGAGGCCTAATCAACTCTGAATTTTGGGTAAACAAATGATTTTCTTTCCAGAAGTATGCCCTGTGAAATATATGGGACATACTTATATGAGAAGAATTCTTGTTTATTTGAAATTCAGTGTTTAACTGGGCATCCTGTATTTTATCTGCCAAATCTGGCCACCCTATTTAGATGGGACACCTGAATTTAAAGCGCTGAGCGCTGAATCTGGTACATAAGAAACCCACGCGTCAGGCAGGGTTAACACTTGCTATTATTACCAGCTCCCCTGATTCCCTGGGCATCCCCAGCAAATCTTGTCCGTGACGTGCGAACGCTCTTGTATCCCCCAAATGGTGCTGGTGGACAGAATGACAGGAGGCTTTGTAGTACAGGGAGCCTCTCTTTCTACTCCACGCGCCTCTGGGGCACCAGCTGCCCGAGAATCTGGCTTTGCAGGGTGCGGACCAATCTGTTTGCTTTGCTTCCTGCACAAAAGTGCTATCACATCCGATTTCCCCTTACGCACCTTAATTCACGGCAGATAGATTGTTTTGCGAAGACAAAACAAATGGGATTGTTTGACAGTTAACGAACTTGCTGATTTTCAACTGCACGTTTTGCTGGTGCTCCAGGGGAGCACAGGTGGGTTTGTGTCCTGCTCTAGGGCCCAGCCCCCTGGCAGGAAGAGAGCTATAGGATGAGCGAAGGTGCAGGTGCTGGAGGACAAAACTTTCCGTGTGTGCAGCTCATAGGCAGGGAGTTAGAGGCTCGCTATAATGGTGTCACGGGGTCCTGACTGGGGCAGCACTCGCGGAACACATCCTGCTGCCAGAAGCCCGGTGCTTTCCTAAGGGTCAAAAGTGGGGAGGGGGTGGGAGCCTGGAGCAGAGGCTTCACCTACAGTCTCCCCACTGTTAGATTCTTCTTGGTGGAGGCTCTTTGCGTGGAGCCCCAGGCCTCAGACTGGAAAAGTCAGGACACACAGGCAACGTAGCCCTGGAGTCTACTCAGAAGCACACGGGGAGTCAATCCAAGAGACCCAGACATAGAGGTGAAATGTTGGGTGTTCCCCGCTGCTCCCGGTCCAAGGTTCCCAGAGCTTACCTTTGGAGATCCTCAAGTGTTCAAGTGGCCACTGCCCTCTGCCTTTGCTCACGCCGGCCTTTCAAACCTAACAAGTCATCACCATTGTAACCACTGCCAGAGCAGGGGCAGGACACAAAGCCTAGAGGCGGCTTGCTCTATATTAAAAATAAATAGATGCATAAAAGCCCACCTTTCTCCTCCTCGTAGCTAAAGTAGATTTGGTTAAATGAGAACTAGGTGCTGGGGGAGGGGGTTGTGACGAAGGGGAAGACGTATTTGTTGACGTCTCTGAGTACGGGGTGGTGAAGGCTTCCGTAGGCAGTATCCTTCCTGTCTGGGTCTGGAATGAGTGGAGAAGTAAGAGACAATCCTTGAGGATGGATTTTGTTGGGGGGGGGGGGGCGGGTAGAGCCTAGTGTGAGAGCCCGAGGGCATTCGGACAAGACCCACAGCAACAGGAAGCCCCAGTGGGCATGGGCTGTCCTCAGGGGCAGGGGGAGCAGGTCCCTTGTGGGAGCTCCTATCAAGAGCAGGCCCAGCAGCTCTTCCCAAGGAGGGACCCTTCTGGAAGCATCAGCAATGGTGGAGAAGCTTTGTGCCGCCCCCACCCTGCACAACAGTATGACAGAGGGGAATTCAATATATATTCCAGCTTACTCAGAAAGAAAAGGGACACACAGATAGGAATGGGATCGCAGGAGGCCAGGTGTCCCTCCTCTAGCCTGTTGTTTGACCCAAAGGACCCGGCAGGGCATCCGTCTGCCTCGTGCAAACACCCCTTTATTCTCCTTACTTTGGATGGAGGGGTGGCCTCCTCCCATGTTGTCCAAAAGAAGGTCCTCCCCCCAGATGTCTGCGAGGGCCCCTCTGCTCACATGCAAGCAGAGGGACTCTTGCAGCAGACCTAAGTGTACCCGAAGGAGGCCAGCAGGCTCTGGGAACCGTGGGAACCCCGCGATGGCTTTGGTGCTGCTAGAGCACAGCTCATTCTCCTAAAAATGCAAAGGCCAGGGGCGCCTGGGTTGCTCAGTCTGTTAAGCATCGGGGGTTCTGTGCTGACAGCGCTGAGCCTGCTTGGGATTCTCTCTCTCCCTCTCTCTAAAATGATAGTAATAATAATACAAAGGCCAGATAACTGTTCACCAATACTGAATGAGAACCTCCCACCCCCTCCTGGGAGCCTGGAGCTGGAAGAGCCATGAGGGCAGGGGTCCTGTCAGGGCCACCTGCCACCAGGTCAGCGATGGGCTCCCAGGAAGCAGGGTGCCGTGCTAGGTGCTAGCTTTGCGGTGATGAGCCTCGCCCTGCCCCATGGGTCTCAGGCAGGAAGGGCAGAGGGTGCGACCGCAGGGGAGAAGGTGAGCGGTCGCCACCACCAAGATGCAGTGGGATGACCGTAAGGCCCTGCAGCTGCCACCAGCTCACCTGTCCTCTTGCTTTCTAGGAAAACTGTCCCTGGAGGAATTCATCCGAGGGGCCAAGAGCGACCCGTCCATAGTGCGCCTCCTGCAGTGTGACCCCAGCAGTGCCGGCCAGTTCTGAGCCCCGCGCCCTACGGATCGTAGAGCTGCTTGTGTTCCCTTTCGATCTTCCTTTTTAACAAGTTTGTCTTTTTTTTTTTTTTTTTTTTGCCAAACAATATTGATGGTGATGCTGCCCCCCGTGAGGTCAGATGCACCTTCCTCCGTGACACCTTCAGCTTCCTTTGTTGTGGGAATGCCCGGAGCCCCAACCGCTTGTGGCCAAGCATGGACAGTGCTGTCTTGCACAGACCTTGTGGTGTTCGTTGTTCTATGATTTCTCCATCGCTGTTATTATTGTCATTTTTCTTCCGATTCCAATGTCTCTGTTCTGAAACCGAAGACTCGGGGAGGCAAGAGAAGGGAAAACAATTCGGTCCAGTGATTCAATCACAAGCTTCCAGGGGCTTGCTGGAAAAACAAAACTCCCCACCCGGGTCTGGAGTCGCCCGTGCCCTCGGGGTGATGGTGCCATGTGCTGGGTTCCGCAAGGACAAGGAACCCTCTGGGGCCAGGCTATAGAAGGGACGTGGAGGCGTCCACTCCACCCTCTTCCCCAGCAGGCTGTTGTAGTGTCTAAGCTGTGAACGTGTCAAGGTAAATTCGTAGAGAAGAGGAAAATGATGGCTCAGCTGTTTTCTCACGGCGTTTACACTAGCTGAGCTAAGATGAGTTTCTTTGGAAATTAAACACAAATGGTAACTTATATAACAAAACCAGACCCATCTTGTTGCCTATTGTGATTAAGACAAAAGACTGCTGTACATAAACTATTGGGTATTGCAGACCAAATTAAGTGTTTTGCCTTGTTTAAATGAAATGCATGTTTAGTGAGCACTAATACAATCTTATTACAGAAGACTGTTTTTAGTAGCTTAATGTGAAGTAAGCCAACTATAATGAATGTCTATGTCTTGTTTTAAAGTCATATCTGTCTTTGCACAAATGCACCAATCAACAGGTATATTTTATATATTCCAGAGAAGTACAAAGTCACCATGACTAGGGCCCAACCTTAATTTCGAATGCATTTCCAGAGTGGTTGTGCCTGGAGAATAGACTAGGGCAGGTTTAAGTGGGACACGTCCTTGGGAGCCACCAGAAGGTTAATATTTGTGAGAGATGTGAGGTGATGGTTAGCTCACTCAGCCCAGCAGCTCAGTGGTATTAGATTGGAAGTGTGGTGCTCTTCTGAATAGATCAATATTCCTTAGACCTGAAAAAAATATATATACCATAAATTCTTGGGACTTCCCAGTGGTTTAAGCCACATGTATGATTAGGGAGCTGTATCTGGAATACTGACCTTTTCATGCCCCCAGTGGCCCTTCAAACAATCAGAGGTCGGGCAGCCGGCTGACTCATCATGAAGAAGGCACGGGCCAGTGCGTCTGTGATTTCCAGGGCCTGCTGTGGGGAATCCCAAAGTATTTTCCATCACCATGTTCTTTGAATGCAGATTTCTATTTTGAGAGGTGACAGTGCAAATTTGCGTCGCTGTTTGGTCTGGCGATCTCACGCACACTAATTGGAATTGAAAGTTAAGAGTAAAAATTGCTGATCACAGGTAAGTCCGTCACATTTTCCCAAGCAGTAGGCATGGGGAAGTCCAAACCCTCAAGGATGTACATGGTAGACCCTGCCCCAGGAGGAGGCCGAGAGGTCCTTAGTGGGTCTGTCTGCACTGAAGCTACTTCCTGAAGATCATGACCCACAGAAAGACAGAAATAACCATGAGGGAGATGATGTTGAGTCCATTCTAACTCTAGATTCCTCTGTGTTACTTGAGTCCATTTTACCTGGTAGCAAAAATCTGAATTTGTATGGTTGGCCAAAATGAACCAACTTTGCAGAATGAAATTTGGAGGCCTAGATTTGGTAAAATAATCTTTATCTTCCTCTAAGTGTCAGCTCCTCCCAGTGGGTCAGCCCTGAGACTTGCCAAATTCCTCCTTGGGCCGAGTGGTAAGATCTGGGTCTGAAAGCCAGGGGATTACCCTAAGAGGCAGAGGGCAGAGGGGGTGAGGGACCTAGCACCTCTGCTGGTCGTGTTCAGGAGGTGCATCCTTCCCCCACGCGGGGGTTGGGGGGGAAAGCCCTTCCTGCTCTGGACTGAAGACCAAATTCTTCCCTTTCAGTTCTTCAAAGAGGGTGGGGAGTCAGTTAATATTTGGGCAAGTCCGCCTGGGCTCTGCCTTCGGTCAGGACATCTTGTTGAGCCAGACTCATCCAGTTCCCTAGAACTGAGAGCTGTAGTGAGAAGGAGGGGAGAGGGGCTCCAGCTGCTTAGGAGAGAAAACAGAGCCAGATGCATGGCTGACGAACACCGACATGCCTGAGATACACAGAAATAGTCTTCGTCCTGGCCTGCCATTGACCCTGTCTGTATTTTCTCGATGGTTGTTTTTCTCTTCTATTCCTTCCCAGGAAGGGCTTTGTATGTCCAATGCAATGCACTTAAATTTGGCCAATGGACTCTGCAGCACCCGGAAGGTTGAATGCCTAAAAGTTTATGTCACTTCTTTGCTGGGCTGTTTATTGTCATTACTGTGTTGAGGGACCTCTGGAAATGGTCTGTTCTGTCTAAAATCAAGGCAGTCTGTGATTTCAAGGGACTGGAATAAAGTGGCTTATGACTTGAAGGATGATACAGAGTGGCCGACTATCCGTTCATACCCTTGTTGAGGGTGGGGAAGGGATGTGGAGGGTGCTGTCCCATCCCATCTCTATGTCCCAGGGGGCACTTTCCACAAATGGATTTAATAATCTACAGTTGATCCTTGAACAATGGGGGGGTTACGGGTACAGACCCCTATGCAGTCAAAAATCCACACATAACTTTTGACCCCCCAAAACATAACTACTAATAGCCTACTGTTGACCAGAAGCCTTACTGATAACATAAACGGTTGATTAACACCTATTTTGTATATAGGTTATACACTGTATTCTTACAGTAAAGCAAGCTAGAGAAGAAAATGTAAGAAAGTCACAGGAAAATACATTTACAGTATCATAAATCTGCATATAAGCAGACCCATGTAGTTCGAACCCATGTTGTTCAAGGATCATCTATATATATTCATAGATCCCATCATGTGGAGAGGCCCCTATATCAGTTGACTTTGTGTCTCGCTAGCTTGGCATTCAAGCACTTGATTAGGACGTAAGAGTTTTGTGCCTCATTGACCATGCTGCCTCAGGTCAATATGCCTGAGGGTCCAGGTGCTGATACCCGCCTCCCCCCACTGGGTGTGGCTCCTGCCCTAGAGACACGGGAGCCAGGGTTTGTGAGAGGGGAATGGGGAGGTGGCGAGCCCAAAGCCCTGTCCGAAAGCATCCTGGGTCTGCACGTGGGCTTACTTCTCTCCACTCACCATTTCTTGGCCCTCACTTTCTTCTCACCTCCTCTCCTTCCTCACAACTGGAGCTGCAAACTCTAGTCCAAACGTTAAGTGCAATGGAAGGCAACTTCCTCTTCAGTGGCAGATTGATCTCCTCTTCTCTGCCCTCTAACCTTTTCAGTCTGGAGAAGAGTCCGTAGAAAAGATGACGTGATGCAGACCCCACACCGTCCACGCAATTCGGATCAGGGTGTGTGTGTTTTGTCGTTGTCATTGGCCCTGCCTCCAGCACAGAAGGCCATTAACCTAGAAAAAAGGGACCGAGTGTCAGCTACAGTAGGTGCCTCGTGGGCCATCCAGACCTCCTGTGGGAATGGAGTTGGCCTGCAGGGGTTCTGTCTTCACCGTTTGTCCCTACGGACCAGCAATGGTCACGGTACTCTCGAGTTTTGAGCCTGTTGCTCATGGCACCGATGGAGAGGTGGCTGGCAGCTGCCAAACAGATCAGGAACCTGCACTCCTGCACCTGCTGGAGCCAACCTGGCAATTTCCAGCAAATTTCCAAGACTAAGGCTCCTGTTTTCAGGGCATTGTCCTAACACCCCAACTCAACTGGATCCCCTCACAGCCTAGTCCAGGCACGGAGGGGGCATGCCCGTTGAGGAGTCGTCTGAGAGTTCTCTAAGTATGGGAAAGAGATCCCGAGAACTGTCTCTGGAAGAAATGTCGATACTTCACACGTGCCTCTCTTGGCTTGAGTATGCTCAGCACTCTTGTTTTTTGAGGTGGCTCTTCAGCTACAAGAAAAACAAGAAAAAGAACATCGAGCCTTGTATTTCCCAAGGCAGCAGAGAATCAGCCAAATCTGCCTAAAATAGAAAGGTTTGTTGCATAGTGAAAAGATGTTCAGGCCAAGGGTGTAACCAATGGTACATTAATGTCAAACAGGGTTCTCTACATTTGTTGTTGTCTTTTAAATGTTTATGGGGGGTGGGGGGGAGGCAGAGGGAGAGAGAGGGAGAATCCCAAGCAGGCTCCATGCTTAGTGTGGACCAGGACTGGGGCTCGATCCCATGACCCTGAGATCATGACCTGAGCCGGCATCAAGAGTCAGACACTCAACCGACTGAGCCACCCAGGCACCCCAGGTTTCTCTACACTTGAATGCTGACCAAGACTTAGATAGGTCTCAGGTGCTTGCTGCACTGGGTGTGAATGCGCCATGCACGGTCCCAGACATCCCTGGGGTTGCAACCAGTGGTTACTCTGAGAACATTCCATGGTGTGGAGCTAAGCCCCTAAGGCAGCTCAGAAGGGGCAAGAGCCTCAGAGAGTCTTATTTCATGCCTTCTTTTCCCAGCACTATTCCAGGAAAGAGAAAGCATCTTAAGAGTTCTAGAGAGGATGGTGAAAATACTTCAAAATTCTGCCCAGCTCAGCCTGCCGACCCTTCTTAAATACCAACAGCTACCACCAGTATATCATACACATGTAGACAGACAGATGGACAGACTCTATCTTCCCAATACCAGTATTTAATCACTTTACTGAGCTGGCACTGAGTGTTCAATGGTGACTCAACACAGTACCAGGCACTATAGTCTTGAAGGCGTGTGTATGTTGGGAGAGTGGGGGTAGGAGTTATTAGCAAAGAAGCTCACAGTTCAGCTGGTAAGTTTTGTCCAGCACACTGAATACAATCACAGAGTAACCTACATCTATGTCCATGGCAGAGCAGACATCAAGTTCTTTCTTGAGTGGTGCAGGAGAGGTGTTTGCTACCCAGGGAACAAGCTGGTAACATTTGCCTTTAGTGCCCTTTCAACATCCCCTTCTCTTTGGCTGCTTCTGGCTGATCAGAGGCCCCCCACTGTGTTTCCTAGAATTTGAGTCCCCCAAATTAACCCATGCACCCCTTTAGCAGAGCTCAGAGAAGTGTGGGGATGGAGGACCCTGAGGAAAAAAGGCAGAGCATACTAAGTTGGTAGACCAGAAACCCCACTCGGTGAATGTTTACTTGTAAGAATAGAGCCCCAGTGAATCTCTATGGGAGACCTTTTAGAAGGAGTTGGCTGTGGTCACCGGGGCGGGGTGGGGTGGGGGGGGGTTTGCTGTTCAGATCTTACCTTTTGAGAGCCCTGCTAGCTGATTGACAGGCTCTGGCTGCAGTCTTTGGAACCACCTTAGCATTTACTCTGAGGCCACATTCTCTGGGGCTGCTCCCAGTGACCGCACATGGTGGAGTGTTAGAACTGGGCCATTCCATGGGGCGCCTGGGTGGCGCAGTCGGTTAAGCGTCCGACTTCAGCCAGGTCACGATCTCACGGTCTGTGAGTTCGAGCCCCGCGTCAGGCTCTGGGCTGATGGCTCGGAGCCTGGAGCCTGTTTCCGATTCTGTGTCTCCCTCTCTCTCTGCCCCTCCCCCGTTCGTGCTCTGTCTCTCTCTGTCCCGAAAATAAATAAAAAACGTTTTAAAAAAAAAAAAAAAAAAAAAAAAAGAACTGGGCCATTCCTGCCCCACACAGATTCTTCCTGCAGGTGACCTATACTCGAGGACTCCTCAGGGGCCTGGCTGAGGCAGTCTGAAGCTCCTCTTATGCAAGCGTCCTTTCCTCCTTCCCTCCCCCTTCTCTCTTCCCTCTTTCTTTCCTTCCTTCCTTTCTTTCCTTTCACAGGGGTCAGTCCACACGCTCTCCCTATCTCCCCCTGCTCACTACCCCTTTAGCCTTCACATGAGTTTCCCCAATAAATCTCTTGAATGGCTGATCCCATCCTGGCTTCTGCTTCTTGGACGACCTGAACTGACACAGTGACCATCCCTTACCCATTCCTGTTGACCCTCAGTTCACAATGGGCTCAGACACTCGAGTTGGCAGCCTTCCCAAAGTGAGTTTCACATTGGTGACTTTTCCTTACATTGTACAAGAGCTCGGGGTAGGAGGGGTTATATTATGCCTTAGAACTGGGGTGATGACAGAACCCTGGCTCTCCCAGGATGAGCCCTTATAACTGTGCTGATGCCAGGCCACTATCACTTTGCACCTACATCACTGCCTCGGAGGGCAGACTACATCTAACCTGCCTCTTTGTCCCTAGCATGGGGCAAAGTAATGAACTGAATTAGCACAGAGTGAAAGGCAAGAGCCGGGACGGGACCCTGTGGCCCTGACAACTGGTCATCCTCACCTACCTGACCAGAGTTCCATATGGGGGGGGTGGGGGGGATGGCGAGGCACACCCAGCACCTTGGCTGCCACCGGCCAAGGGAGGGACTGCCTCAGGACAGATGTGGAGACCAGCTATATCCTTTACATGACCTACTCAGACCTGTGGGTCCACTTGACCACCCATGGAGGCCATGGATCATGGCAAAAAGGCCTTGTGGCCCATTGCTAATCCCTCCAGAAGCCTCCTCCCTCAGCTCCTCCCCCAGCCTCCTCTCCCCTGCCTTCTGGTCCCGGCATAGCAGCTGCTGGGAGTGCCACTGGGGTTGCAGCCATCAGAGAAGACTTTCTTGAGGCAAATTTTTAGCCAAGATTTGAAAGCTGTGTATGCGGACAGTGTGAAATGCAGAAGGATGTAGAAATGCTGGTCCACAGGAGAGCTAGCCCAGGGACGTGTGCCCTCGGGAGCGATGGACTAGGCGACACCAGGGACTACGAGGGACAGTATCGGCCGGTGACTTCTCTCACGTCATCTGTGGTCAGACCACTGACTGAAGGTTTTGCCGCGTAGATGTTGCACACACGGATTTCTTCCGTAGAAGTTTGTGGTGTCTTCTCCGTGTGAGTTAACAAATGCTGAGTCGACATGACGCTGCGAGTGAAATCTTCCTTCAAGTCATCACACTCAAAGGGGTCCTCTGGAGAATGAGACTTCTGCTTGGGGGAAAGAGATGAAAGCCCCTGGCCTCCCATCCTCCCTTCAGAGCTGAACCGGAAGCGCTGGTATCCCTCACTCACGCTGCCCCCTCCCTCCGACTTGCAAAGACCACCAATGATTATTTTAGGCCTCGCCATCTTGTGGCTTTGGGTTCTTCCAGGCAAGACTGGAGAGAAGCTAAAGCGAGAGCTGTATGCTGCTCTTTATTTTCAAGAGGGCTCGTCATGTGACATCTCCCAGGCTGTGAGCATCCTGGTGACTCCAGATAAATAGAAACATTTGCGCTTAAAATATATATTCGGGTATCTAGGGTGTGTATATTTCACTGTCAGGAAATAGAAAAACAAATCAGCATAGGTCTCTTCATCAGATTTAGTTGATTGATGCCTAAGAACTGTAAAACCCTACAAGCTTCAAAGTATTAAGGCTTTCTAGAATAAATAACGTAGCTTCATAACTTACCTTACTGTGAAAGAAAGAAAGAAATGCTGCTTGTTCAGAGGCTCTCTGGAGTCGAGCGTGGATGACGGCTGAACAGCACGGTGGCCCAGTGGGGAGGCAGGCAGAGGAAGCGCTAACGAACACTGGAATCCTGAGTCCGGCTGTGTGCCTCTGAGCTGACAGATCCTAGTGACCTGGGAGTTTGGGGGCAAGAGACCATCATGATGGAACTGGAGTTTTAGCCATGTGGTTTCAGCCTCTGTAGGGGCTGGTACAAATGAACTAAAGAGCCAGAAAGTTCCTGTGATAACTTACATGGGGATGATCGTGAGCGAGGCGGTGAGGAAGGTAAAAGCGTGTGGACAGGACCTACTCTCCCTGCCTTGAGGAGCCGGCCAAGAATAACCACCCTGGTGGCTCTTCGCGGCACAGTGAAGGCGTCTTGATTTCTTCAGCCCTCTTCTCCTGTAACCGTGGGGTTGAGCACAAGGCAGAGGACGTGCCTGCTGTGTTGAAGTCTAGGACCCGAAGGTGTCCAAAGGGGGCCTAGAATCTTCCCAAGGCCACACTGCGGCTTCTTTCCAACAAGGCAAAGAAGCCCCAACACCCACCTCACAGAAAGCACCAGACACTGTCATTGACTCTGACGTTATGAATATTTATTTTTTTCTCTTAAAAATGTACAAAAAATAAAATAACTGTATTTATAGTTTATAGATTCCCCTTCTCCCATTTACAAAACTATTAAGTTACATTTGCCTTTTTCTTTTGTTTAAAACACGAGAGCAAATTGTCCATCTTTCAATCTCCCTTGCTTGTTTTTAAGAAAGGGCCGTTCACAGAATTTGGCACAAATCCTCTGTTTCTGTTGCATTTTCCTAATTTTAAATAAGAAGGAAAATAAATGTTTGATTCATTTCACGCCTCGTAAGTTTCTGGGCTGGGACGTGCCTTAGTCTTTCAGGATCCAAGTCCAAGATGACATCTGACTGCGTTTTTCTGTTGGTTCCAATCTCCAGACACCCATTAAGTATAAGCAGTGTGGGTATGTGTAAGAAAAATACTTGTTTTACGTGTCCCTCATCTTACATGGATTTTTTTCAGAGAAGCAGATTTGTTTAAGTGTAATAAACTGAAGGGACAAGAGAAGAGGCAAGTCTTCCTATCTTTCTAGAGTGTTTCTGCTCAGAAAATTGTGCTCATCAAAGCCCTGCTGACATACATCCAAGCTAGACCATGGACACTCTGAGAATGCAGAGGGGGCAGGAGAAGGATGGGGGGGCAGATCAGATGGGAGGTGATGCTCTCTCTGCACCACCCTTCGGTGGCACTGGCCTCACATTCTTTGTTCTGGTAGGTGGGGGGTCACCACGTTGATGGCTCAGGGACTGGAAACAAATGCAAAGGCGTCTCTGATCATCCTCTGCCTTGGGGAAGACCGGCAAACATTTCCCCAAAGAGACTAGAGAAAAAAGGGTAGGGTAACTTGTGTCAGACGCCCCAAATCTTATCTTTTCCCTACTCTGGAGTCTCTGCCCCAGCCCAACAGTATTTGCCGTTTCGTCTGCCAGTCATGTTCCAATCCACCTCTGAGGCAAAGAGCACGCGAAGTGCAGAGTACGTCATACATTTTCAACACTGAATCTGTCCGTCACAGAACAGAGCTTCATCAGGACCCAGGAGGGTCCCCACGCTGCTGGTCCAGGGCATGGCAGCCAGAGCGAGGGAGGAGGGAACAGATGGGAGCAGAACTGAATCCGGGATGCAAACCTTTGGCACCACAGGAAGGGATAACGTGTCCAGAGGACACAGAAAGGTGCCCCGTTACCATCACCTGGACATCTTCCTCGGCGCGGCACCTGCTCTCCGTTCCATCCAAATCGTCTGTAGCCTCAAGGAGAAACAGCTGGGCTGGAAGCAGCCCTTCTGTCCTGCTCTGGGCCTCAGGGGCAGGTGGGGTGCGAGGCAGGGAGCCCTTGGAGAGAGAGCTCCCTGGGTGAGACGTCAAAGTGCTTTACAAACAAATCTGGGCCCTTACATAGAACCTGCCCTAGTGCAGGACCTGGGGCTGGGGACGTGTCTGGCTACCTGAAGGCCAGTGCTTCAACCCACAAGGGCGAATGCAAACCCCCAGGCCACCTACCTGTCCCTTCAGAGAGAACAGCGGCCCAGGACGGTTCATGATTTCGCGAGTGTTTAGGGAAGCATTTTTTCTACTCTTCGTCTCCCAGAGCATGTACGGGAGGACCAGGCCTTCTCTCTCCCAGTCCTCCTCCAGGGGCTGCCCTTCGGAAGAGCCAGGAGGCTCTGGGGGCACCCCCTCCCCCCGTCCCCCCGAATCCAGCAGCCCGGAGCAGAGGTGGCCACGGGAAGCAGCCCCCCGGCCTGTGAATTCGGAGCTAAGCTGTTGGCATCACTCTCAGAACTGCAGCTGGGCTTTTGGGGAAGCCACTTGAGATGAAAGACGCACTTGTCAACTGTCAGGCGCTGCACAGAGGCCCGGTCCTCATGATCACCAAGTTCTGCAGTGGCCCCAGCACGGGGCCCAGCCGCAAGCCCCCTGCAGTCTCTCTGGAAAGCTCACCGAAGCTGGAGGAGCTGGGGCCTCAGACGATCCGACCTTTCCCGCTGACGAGACCGTTCAGAGAGTGAGAGAGGCCGGAAAGCACATCACCGGGAGGCAAGCGTGGCGGCCCACAGGGCGGGCGTGCCCGCTGGCACCCCTGCAGTCACTGGACAGCCCGAAGGCCACTTCCCTGTCCCAGCGCGTCCCCTGCAAACCTCTCGCAGAAAGCGGAGCCTCAGCTACGCGTCTCCCCTAGGCCAGCGGCAGTAAACATGCCCACATACCGCAGGTAAAATATATTATTGCCATATTATAAACACTATGTACATAATAGCCAGGCGTACCTTCTGGGTTACTAATTACACGGTAGCTGAATGTCTTCCTGTACAAGGCCTGGCGGCCATTCGCTGGAAACCCCCAGACGTGTTTAGCAGGACGGCCTTCCCCAGAGACACCTGAAGGCTTGTGACCAGGACGCGGGTGTCCACCTCTGACCGCGCCCGGGCAGCGGGCGGCAGCTCGCTCTGACCAGCCACTCAGGGCAAGCGGAGGTGAGGCGTTCTCGGGCTCTTCGGGGTGAACAGATTGGCTGTGTTTCTCTTGAAAGGTGAGGGCGGGCTCTGGACGGTCTCACCTGGGGCCAGCAGTGTCCTGCAGAGTCCTGTCAGGCCTGGACCCCGGGGCTCCAGAAACAGGTGGACAATAAATAAGTGTCTGACAGGCCCAGCACGCCTTCCTGAGGGGCTCAGGATTTAGCTCCAGCAGGAGCCAGGGGATGGGCCAGACACACTGGTAAGGGACGGGGCTCTGTGCCTTGCCCGGCTCCCAGCACAGTCTGTAACAGCGGTTGGGGGGTGGGGGGGGGGGGGGCAGGGCTCTGGGCCGGGGCTTCCACCTCTCCCAGGGAGGAATGCACCGAGGGCCCCTGCTGAGGGGACGCCGAGACCAGGGCTCAGATTTCCATGAGTGTGATCTTGAAGCCTTCCACCATGCTCTCCATGTTGAGAATGAAGGTGTCCTCATTCGAGTAGTGCTCAATGATGTTGTCGTCCATGTTCACCAAGATGCTGCCGGGGAGGAGGGTGGGGGGTAAGAAACAAAGATGCCATCAACAGCAAGCGGTGGGCAAGGGCCGACCCAGGCTGGGGGCTCCCCTAGCCATTCTTTGGCAAGGGAGGCTGGGAAGGGTGGAGGAGAGTGGAGGTAAGGCAGGAAAAGGAGACCCTCATAATATTTTCTTCCCGCAGAAACCAGTCTGAAGAACCCAAAGCCTCGATTGGTCAGAACTAACCTCACGACTCCTTATTAAACAGGTCTCCGGAGGCATTCAACCCAACCCTCTTGCTTTATAGATTAGAAAACTATGGCTCAGAGAGATGAGCCGGAAATCACACAGTAAGCTAGTGACAGAGCCGGGTCCTACACGGGTCCCCCGTTTGCATTAAACCATACTGCCTCTTGAAAATACACTTTAAAAAAGTACTCCAGGGGCGCCTGGGTGGCTCAGTCAGTTAAGCATCCAACTCTTGGTTTCAGCTCAGGTCATGATCTCAGGGTTCGTGAGTTCGAGCCCCACATTGGGCTCTGTGCTGACAGGGTGGAGACTGCTTGGAATTCTCTCTCTCTGTTCCTCCCCTGCTTGTGGTCTCTCTCTCTCTCAAAAAAAAAAAAAAAAAAAAAAGTACTCCATAGTCAGAGGAAGAGGAAGATGAAGAACTGTGGCTACCCCATTGGGAATGTAATGTGTTTCAGGGTTTCAGAGACCTTGTGTTTACTCTTCACAGCAGTCTTGAAGGTAGGCGTGACCATCACCACCTTGCAAATGAGAAAATTGAGTGCAGGGAAGGTCAATCAGCTCCCCAAGGTCATCCAGCTGGTTCCTGGCTGAGCTAGATCGGAAATTGGCTTTGCCTGGCTCTGAAGCTCGCCCTTCACCACGTGTGACCTATGGTCAACTATCCCAAGTGGATTTAGTTTTAAGAGAACCAACAACCTCCAGGGTCTCTCCCTCATTTGGAAATCAGACAGATCTCAGTTTGCCATCGAAGAACTGACTCATTTGACAGCTATGTGTCATCTGGCAAGTTTAGGAGCCTCAGTTTATTCTTCTGCAAAAATAAGAAAAACAACTCCTCTCTAGACGGTTGTCGTAAGGATTAAAGTTTTTAGCGCAGGGCTTAACATGGCACTCGATGGAAGTGAAACATTATCGCCGTCAGACTGTACGTCTGCACTGAGGATTTCTGCTCGGCAGTAAGACCTTGAGACACCACTCAAATCTCATCCTCAAAGGAATACACTCAGCCTATTGCACTGACTGTGAGGAAAACTGTAACATACATTTAAGGGAGCGTCCCAACAGGGCTCCAGTGGAAAAGGTCTCCCATTTGACTCCAGCTCTACCAAGAGACCCATCACTCAGAAAGCCTGAGCGTCTCAGCAAATCAATCTCCTTTATGACAGAGGCTCAGAGAAGAGTTTAAAGACCCGTTTTCTGTGTTTTGTAGGAAAATAACTCCAGAAGCTGACTCAGTGGAAACGCTCTCCTGGGACTAAATCCAGCTCCCGCAGCCTCTACTCTTAGACCCTCATACGCAGGAAGCCCTAGGAAGGCTGGGGGGTGGTAGCGTGGGGAGGAATAACAAGAGCAGTGTATATAAAGCACTTGCAGGGGGCCCAGAACCTACTGAACGCCTCATAAATGAGTTATTGTTCTTAACGCTGAGAATAAGCAGGTCCAACGGTCATTTAGATCATTTTGTTAATATCACCTCAGAAGAATTCGCTATACCCTGAGCGCTTCTGGTTCTTCATGTGTCACCCTGAAACCAACCCCAGAGTAGCATGTGATTCTTTACACACTCCACACTTGGCAGAGCTGACTTTGCCACTCTCCCCAGTGTCCTCACCCCTTCCAGACCCTTCTATTCCACCACTCTGACATTGCAATAGGACATCTCAGGCGGCATCATGACAATGCACTGTCTCCCTCCCTCCCTATCTTATTAAAGATCTTCAAAATGCACTGCGTTTGCAAGATGCTCAGCAATCCTTTGTAAGGATGACACACAGTTTTTATAAAAGGTGGAAACAGAACAAAAGGCAGACACCATTTTTTTTTTTTTTTAAAGGGACTATGTAGACTTCTCTGATTTGGAAGTCAGTTTAAGTTGTTTCTTTCTTACCCTTTTTTGCTTTTCTTGTAAAGCTTTGCGATCTTCTCCACAGGCAATCCGTATTTCTCAGATATCTGTAACACCAATAACAGAAAGGCAGATGAGCATGGAAGGGGAGGCTAAGCAGAGGCAAGAGAGAAACCTCTGCTCTCAGTCTCGTGGAGATTCTCCTGGGTGCCTGTATCCTCCCAATATGCCTCAGCTGCAAGGCTCTCAGGTGCCTAAACCTTGAGTCATTCAACAAAAGATTCAGCCACGTGGTAATTTAATCTACAATAAAGGTATCATCTCAGATTAGCCGGAAAGAAAATGGACCCCGGCCCCGATGTTGGGTTAAATAAGTAGCCATATAGAAAAAATTCAACAAGTTAAGCTGGATCCCTTCTCTACTTCTGACATCAAAATAAATTTCAGATAGAGCAAAGATTTACACGTGAAGGCTGAAACCATAAAAGTATAAGAAACCATGGGTCAGTTCTTTGTATTGATGTCATCTTCAAGGAGGGAGGATCATTCCAATGAAGACATGAAACCTGAAGAAACAAGGTCAAAAAGTTGATCAAACAACAGAGCATTACAAATACTGGTAGAGCAAAATCCGCCATAAGAAGCGGAAGACAGACAATATACTATGAAACTTTCTTGTCAATGGGAAAAGGAAGAATCCAGCGTGAAGAAGTAACTCACAGAGAAAAGCACAAGAGGACAGTAAGTACATGAAAAAATGTACCACCTCACTCCTCACTTTAAAATTTCAAATTAAACCAGTAGGATGGAATTTTATGTTATCAGGCTCACAGAAACTAGAAGAATGATAATATGGTGTCAGCTAGAGTGTGAAAAACGTCAAATCTCGTATTCCATAGGTAGAGAATATTTTTGAGGGGAAATTTAGGAAAAGGTCTTAAAATTTAAAAAGCATATTCCCACAGATTCCACCGCTAGTAACTTGGTCTACGGAAATACGCCCAGACGTACGCAAAGCTTTTCAAAGCATCGTTGTTCATAATAGAGAAAACTGTATATAACAAGCACTCATTAAGTATGTTTTGGTATCTTCACAGTCGAAAGCCATCCAGTCATTTAAAAATGTGACAAGCCTATATGAAAAATAAGGTCCTTAACACACGAAGGGGAAAAAGCCAACAAATTGCAAAACAGTATATATGGTGTGACCCCATTCATGTTTTTAAAGAAATAAGTATGTAAGGAAATAGAAAATATGTGAAGGACCTGCCAATCTATTAATCTATTAACAGCGGCTACCCTGGGAGAATGGACAGAAACGAGACTCTTTTACTTTTCACTTTGTACCATTCTGTAGTGGCTTGCCCTCCCCCCGTCCCCCTTTTGACAATGATTGTGATTCACTTTTACAAATATAAAGCAATCAGAGTTTGGAGATGGCTTCTGGAGAGACCTCCCCTCAATGTCTGTCATGCCTTCTCTGTCCCAAATCCAATCCACCAGCCTCTTCTGAGCCCAGCAGCTGGGGGGGACTCACAGCCAGCTAGGATAAGTGAGTTCTGGGACAGGGGCAGCTGGGCAGTGGAACGGGGGCTCTGAAAAGAGGCTGAGGAGCCCTAGGGCACAGGCAGACAGCTCTGGATCCCCAGAAGAGCTTATCCCACATACAAGCACACATTCCCACCTCTTACCCCTCCACTTGCACAGGAAGGACTCCTCACCCCCAGAATAAGCCCAGAGGAGCAGAAAAGAAGGCTGAGAGGGCAACAGGAGCCTGGGGAACCAGCAGCCTGCCTGCCACTCGTCACTGCTCCATCACTGATGGGACCGCCCTGTGCCCACAGCAGAGCCTAAATGTGCCCAGTATGTAAAATAACATGGCCTGGGGGCAGCGGAGAGGATGAACGGTGCTTGTGTTGTAGGCATCCATTTGAACAGAACATTAAAAACACACTTATGAAGATTGCACACACATGCAAAATTCTGATCCAAAAATACGATTACTGAACTAAACACATTCTAAAGTTCAGTAAATGAACTGAAAGACTGGTAGTCAATACAGCAAACCAACAGTATTTGGAAAGATCAATTAGAAAAACAAGTTCAAAAGCAGAGCAAAGACATGGAGCATAGAGGAACTCGTGAACAAAAAAGGCAGCTTTAAAAAACAAGAGCGAACAGAGAGATTTGAAGAACAGAGGTAGGCCACAGAAGATGTGACTATCCAGGGTCCCAGACAGAGAAAAAGGAACTGATGGAGAAGAGGAAATAATTAAACAAATAATAGAAGAAAGACCCAGGTTTTTGGACAAAGCGGGGGGGCTCCTGAATCCCGGGAGAAATCAACGAGGAAAGACACGCATCTGGCCATTCTGAACAAAGTGCCAGATCTCCAAAGGGTAATAAAAACATTCTGAAACCTTCCAGAACAAGTTACCACCACCACCCCCCTCCAAAAAAAGGAATAGAAGAATAAACCTGGCTTCGGTCTTCCCATCTGCAACATTAGAAACCAAAGGATAGCGGAGTAACCTCTATAGGCTACTGAAAAAAAAAGAACTTCACCCCAAGAACCTTGTACACCAATAAGTTATGCCTCAGGCATCAGGGTGAAAAAAAATGGTATCGAGGAAATGCAAAAGTTCAGAGAACATTTCACCCAAATACTCCAGGAGGAACATACCCACAAAAGAACGTTGTCTAAACAGAAAATGCATCAGAAGGGAGATTTCGGCCAGGCGAAGGGGGAAGACAACAAACCACTAGCATTGTGCCATAAATACATTTTTAAATGTATACAAACTCTACAAACACCCTCTCTCCATCTATCTATATTATATTGATATATACTTAACTACAGATAGACAGTTATCTATCAGGATGTAACTGTGTGTGGGTGTTTACATAGTTAGATGGAATGGGGGTGCAAAATAAGGGCCAAACAAAGATTCTCGAAGTAAAAAGGACACACTAAGGGAGCAAATCTCATCGTTTGTTAGAGTGAAAGCATCAAACTATCTCAGCAACACCAAGAAGTCGGGAGTCTGTGGGGACGGAGGGGTGAGCACCCCCGACGCACTCCGGCTAAGCAAGAGAAGGCGGCAGGAGAGGGAGAAACGAAAGCTCTCACGGCCTCGCCTCGTGCTGGGGGGAGCTACATACACAGCGTTGGTGCAAAACATAGCTGGAATTTCATCTTCAAATCACAGAGAAATGAGGAGGGACCGAAATAACTGAGGAAACGTAAACAGTAACTTTCCAGAAAAGGTGGAAAACAGCAAGTTAATAAGTCTGCCAAGCAGAAGAGACAGCAAGAGGAAACTGCAAAGTAAAATCAATAATAAAGAAAAAGTAATGCAGACAACAGAAAATCCAGTCTATCCGTCATTATACCAAATGAGAACAAACTGCCTTTTTCCATCGAAAGCCAGAGTGTCAGAGTAGGGAAAAAAGAAAAGTTAAAAGAAGGACGAGAAAGAAAGAGAACCAGCTGGATGTTTAGTTAGCAGAAAAACACCAGAGGCAAAGGCTAAAGAGGGGATGGCTGGAGGGCTAGCAAACAAAGGAGAGCAGGGGTGAGGACATTTGTAGACAACAAGGTGAGCCTTAAGGTTGATGAGGTTACAAAGGATATTATGCAATGATAAAAAACACAGTGTAGGAAAAGGTGTAGCAATCTTAAACTTGAGGCTCCAACAGCACAGCACTTGAGCACAAAGTACAAGATGGTGGGCAGATTTGAAAGAAAAACAAGTATCGCGGGAGACTTCACCACACGAACAAGCACAGTACGGTAGGAGGACAGGAGTCGCCCATACTCCCGGTTTGCTTTTAGAGTTGGACACACCTAAGGCAAGGAAGAACAAAGGAATAATATAGTCGCTATGCTAGATTTAATATTTCATATACACACACACACATCTCCTAAAGAGAATCTATCATGTGTTGGGTCACAAAGATAAGCCAAATTACATCAGAATTCATTAGAAATGCAAAATTCAAAGTTGCCACAAATGCTTAATTATTTGGAAGTAGGGCAGTCCCCTTTTATCCATAAGGATACACTCCAAGATCCCAGTGAATGCCTGAAACCTCAGACAGTAACAAACCCTGTATGTATACACACACACACACACACACACACACACACAAAATGTTTTTTTTCGTACACATACATACCTATGAGAAAGTTTATAAATTAGGCACAGTAAGAGATTGATAATAATAAAACAGAAAAATTATTACAATATGCTGTAATAAAAGTTATGTGCATGTGGTCTCTCTCTCAAAATATCTTACTGTATTGGACACACCCTTCTTTTTGTGATAACGTGAGCTGGTAAGATGCCTACGTGACGAGATGAAGCCACACGAATGAGCTGAGCGTCAGGCTATTGACCCTCCAAAGATCATCAGGGGATCATCTGCTTCTGGACTACGTCTGACCACAGGTAAGTGACACCGTGGAAAAGCGAAACTGGGAATAAGGGGGCCCCAGAACCCTGGCTGTGTAACAGCTCAGCACCCCTTCCTCAGACTCTCCAGTTCCTTTAGCAACCGTCTGGGGAAGATGCTATGTTATAGCTATCTAAAGAAGCTCTAACAGCAGCAAGTTTCTTTGAGCATCGTCATGCTATTTCCAAAGCGGGGAGATAGTCTGAATAAGGTAGGATGCGCACAGATTTTGTCACTCCTCCCCAGGCTCAATGCCGTTGCCCTTTGGGAGAATTTCTACTTCCTTCCTCTCATCTTCCCAAGCCCGGCACCTGCACTATCTGCCGGGTCCTGGCGTCCACACCTGCACTTGCCAACCGAGAAGGAAACGCTGACGTGCGCTGGTTCGCACCCAGAGCAGAGCGCTGCGAGTGGGGCCTTGCTGAGGGATGGAGGTGTGGCCGTTTCTCAGGAGTGAGCTCACCGTGGCCCCCACCCCGTGGGGCTCCAAACCCACCCAGTCAACAGAGCTGGTGCACAGAACCAGTGCTGGAGGAGCGGGTCCCCTGGGCATCGTTCCTGGAGCCGCCACTCCCTGAGCACTTCCGGGTTGGTCTCAGCCAGCGCTCCCTAACCTGGGGTCTGCAGATGCCCGGAGGACGCACATGAACTGGGGTGGGGAAAGCGTACATCTTTATTTTCGCTAACCTTGGACTTCAATTTAACCTTCCCCTCAGTCAGGAACATACAATAGTCTTAGCGGTAACTGAGTTTTGTTACCAATGGAAGTCACAGATATTCTCATGTCGTATTAGAATTATGGCACAGATCTCGAAATATCAATTACGTTCATCCATCAGACTTCGAAAGTACAGTAGTTAGGAGTCCCACCCATAGATCATGGATAGATCATGAATAATAATGCATGAATAAGGAGTGCATATATTCCCGTAGCACAAATATTTTTCATTAAGGACTTCAATGTGATCGATAGAATTGGTTTCCTTTGTAATCCTGTGTTTTTTATTTTGTACATTGAAAAACTTTATTCAGAGCAGGGTCCATAGACTTCATCACACTACCAAAGACGTGCCACAGCACAAAAAGGGAAGAATTTCTGATCAGCGTTCCCTACGTGAGAACTTGCTGTCGGCTGGACCATGTGTTATTTGTACCTGATTATTATTCTGACTTGCTTGGCCTGAAAGGGTTTGTTTTTTTTTTAACTTTGGTCGGTGTCGTTTGGAACTTCTTTTTAAAATAAAATAGGGACATGCTTCTACCCAACGCCATCAGACTCCTATCTGTAAGTTCCTCTCTTGTGAAAGAAAAGTGATTCTGATTCTTGGTCTTTTCAGAGGTTTGACTCCCAATGCCCCAGAGCAGGAATGCAAATACCTCGGCTCACAAATCAGTGGATAAGGATCAGAACTAGGCAATTTGCATAAAACCAGCACAATTCCAGTCTGGACTTGGGTCTGCTGGGAGTGGCGGCAGCGGCTAGCATTTATTGAGTAGTTACTAAGTGCCTATCATAGGGGCACATAACACTCTGATCCAACAGATCAGATCCATCGTTACGGTAAATAGGTACCTTTCTGAGCCCTGTTGGTCAGGTGAGGCAACTCGAGCTGACAGTCATTAAATAATTTGCCCTGCTAATAAGTGGCAGAGACAGGTTTCAAAGGTAAGAATCTGGCAGTCCGGTTTCAGATTCTGAACTCTTAGAGAAAATGGGCATACGTGAGACTGAAGGGCAAATGTCTGCCCTCCACACAACTGTCACAGGCAGAGGGAGTGGCAGCTTGATAATACGCCACAGTGACACAACGTCCTCTGCCTCCATGCCAGGCGAGGAAGCGTGTTTTGGCAAGTTCAGAAACCCTGGAAAGAAGTGGGACTGTGCAGGATATCATGTGGAAGAAGCTGGCCATCTGTCAGTGGGTTATAGAAGGATTGATTCCTTCTGCCCAGGACCTGGATGATATCACCCCTAAACCCTGCTCTCTATGCAAGGAAAAGATGTGCTGCACGACAGTTCTCTTGAAGGCAGCAGTTAGTAAGAGTGCTTGCTTTTTAATCTGTGCTTTTCAATTTACCTGCAACAGTGATCCACTTCTTTTTTTCTTAATTTTATTCTTTTAATGTTTGTTTATTTTTGAGAGAGAGAGATAGAGATAGAGAGAGAGAGAGAGAGAGAGAGAGAGAGAGAGCATAAGTGAGGGAGGGGCAGAGGGAGGGGGAAACACAGAACCCAAAGCAGGCTCCAGGCTCCAAGCTGCCAGCACAGAGCCTGACGTGGGGCTCAAAATCACGAGCCGTGAGATCGTGACCTGAGCCAAAGTTGGACGCTTAACCTACTGAGCCACCTGGGAGCCCCCACGATGATCCACTTCTATAATTTTTAAAAACCCATCATTAATATTTTTAAAGACCCCAAAGACTTCCTTTACACCCAGGAGGATTCTAGATCTTGGACATATCTCATCAATGTGTTATTGGTTGGTTGCCTGATGAGCTGTAATTTTTAGACTTTTAATTTGTAGAGTATTAGCTTTGCCCAGAAACCTCAGGTATGTGACAGAACTTAGAGACTCCCACTGATTTCCACCAATGTAGGACTCAGTCTGCCTTGTCTAGAGACATCCAACAGGACAGCCTGCTCTGGAAGGCAGTGACTTCTATTTGGGGTTATAAACTATTCAGTGTGGGCTCTAAGAAACACATTTAAAAAGGAGGAGACTCTGGCTTGCAAACACTTCCTCGGTGGCTGCATTCGACCTGTCAAGAGAATCAGGAAGCAGTGGCGTTTATCGCCATGCGTGAACAACTCGGTTGAATTGAAGAGGGTGCCACCAGGTCCACTGAACAACCCCTTCCCTTGTGTGCATCAGCCAACTGAACAACAGAGAACATCCCTACCCCTTTCTCTAGCCCCTTTGGCTTGGAGGAATCTCAGTCCACCTCCCTACCCTATAGTACTTACAGTTATCCTCTATCTATCTATCTATCTATCTATCTAATCTATCATCTATCTATCTATAGAGTATTTCCATGTGTTACTTTTTTTTTTTTTAATGTTTATTTATTTTTGAGACAGAGAGAGACAGAGTGCAAGTGGGGGAGGGGCAGAGAGAGAGGGAGACACAGAATCTCAAACAGGCTCCAGGCTCTGAGCGGTCAGCACAGAGCCCGACGCAGGGCTCAAACCCATGGACTGTGAGATCATGACCTGAGCCGAAGTTGGACGCTCAACCAACTGAGCCAACCAGGCGCCCCCCTATGTGTTACTTTTAGGTGCCATGTATGTGGCCTCATTTAATCTTCAGCACAACTCTACATCTCATTTTATATCATTATCCTTATAACGATGGCCCACGTTATTATTCTTATTTCAGAAATTATGAAACTGGGAAGTTTCATAATTCTCATACAGAGAAGTTGAGTAACTTGCCCAAAGCCACATCACTCACATGTGTCAGGGCCAGGATTTGAACCTGACCGTGTGGGGTCAACCCCTACACATAGTACTTTTGCTTGATGGTTTATTATTGCCTCCTTTTCTTTCCTTCAGTTGTTGTGAGCTATGACTTGGAAAGTTTATTCTTCTGGAAGTAGCTTTTCATGTGTGGACATCTCTCTAATTGGATGTGAGCCACTCAAGGGCTTAAGTCGGCGTCACCACTCTGTGGAGCTAGCAGCCCTTGGGAGACCCCCTTTCTGGGCCTCAGTCTCCACCTCTGTAAGATGGTGATGACGCCAAGTTCCCAGGGGGTATTGCAAGGACCAAATAAAGCAATGCATGTGAAGCCATGCCACCCACAGCACTCAGCATGATGGCCTGTATATAGTAGGTGCTCAGTTCAGTCAAATATTTATGCTCAAGGATCTGGGGATACACAGAAGACACAAAGTCCCTGTGCTCGTGAGCTTTACACTCTATTGGGGAGGAGAAAAAAAATAAACGTCTAGCAAATGTTAAATATGTTAAATATGGAGTAAAACAATGCACGGTAAGGGAACAGCGATAGAAAAGCCATTTCTGTAGGTGGTATGGCCAGGCCCATCTCAGCAAGGGCCATGTAAGCAGAGACCCGAGGGATATAAGAGAGTGAGCCTTCAGATCATGATCTCACGGTCTTCTGAGTTCGAGCCCCACGTGGGCTCTGCACTGACAGCATGGAGCCTGCTTGAGATCCTCCTTCTTTCGCTGTTCTTCCCCTGCTCACACACTCTCTCAAAATAAATCAATGAACTTAAAAAAAAAAGAGAGTGAGTGAGCGTTGTCCACACGGAGGAAGAACACTCCTGACAGAAGGAGCAACAGGTGCAAAGGCCCTGAGGTATGAGTAGGCCTTAGGGGACTCAGAGACCAGCAAGGAGGCTGCGCAGCTGAAGATTCATTTGTAGGATTACTAAGTCAAATCACTTGGAAAAACCAAAAAACTTTAAAAACTCATGTCAACTCCACTACCACCATCATCATCACAAAATCTCTGTCTGTAATCAAGTTTAAAACCTAATTGTAAGAATAAAGAAGCCCAAGTGAATCACCGAAGTTACACAGATGGCTTAGTTGACATGATACCAAATATGCAGATGAAAAGAGGAATATTCTATTTTATCCAAATGACACCAAGTATGGGGGCATTCAGTAACATCTGCTGACAGAGAACTAATTTTTTCTATCCAGGTGTCTACATCTGTATGTATAATGATATCATGACACTGAAATGAAGGTGTGGGAGGTTCAGGATGAGTAAAAGAATTATCCACTTCTGAAGAAAAGCGACCCAATATGACACAGGTTGAACAATAATTCCATTCTTCTTTGTTGTGATCAAGAGTTCTTTCTAAGATAGTGAGAGGTCAAGGGCAGTACAAACATATAGAACAATTTTCCAAGGTAGGCACTGTCCACAGTTTACAAGGAAGGAAACAAAAGACTCTGAGTGCCATTTGTGAGACCGCACAGTCATGATAGGCGCCCAGTCACTCATGTTTGCCAATCGTTTTTGCCTCTGCGTGCACTACTCTCCCCCATACCCCCAGCCAAGCAAAGCAAGGAATGTGTAATGAACTCCCCTGTGAGATATCAGAAGTTCAACTCTCCTATGGTGGGGGAGGGTTGGCAGAGGTTACTCAGTGGGTGAAAACAAAAGTTCAAATAAAACCTTGCACATGAATGTTCACAGCAGCACTATTCCAAACAGCCACAGGGTGGAAAAACTCCAAAAATCGAACAGCTGATGAATTTGGAAAAACAAAATATGGTATATCCATACAGCGGAATATTATTCGGCCATCAAAAAGAATGGAGTCCTAATTGTACTACACCATGTTTGAAACATTATGCTGAGTGTGAGAAACCAGCCACAAAAGACCACATATTGTATGATTCCACTTAGAGATTCCACTATCCTATACATGTTAACGTTTTGCCTCACAACCCAAGATGCTGTAGCCGTTTTGCAGACCCACAAATGAGTTGGGACGGTCCCCTGGCAGTGTCTCCGTCACCATAGAAAACCCAGATCCTCTATAACACAGTTGTACTCAAAAACAAAAACAAAACAAAACAAAAACAAAGTGGCGGTGAGAAATCATATTCAAAGTAGAGTCATATTAAAGTCATATTCAGATGGATAAAACATAAAATAACTTTTCCTGAGCCCAGGTTCCACCATGATCGACTAAATTAGGGATGAGAAGGGAGGGAGGGACTTCAGATATCTCTTACCTCCGATATATATACATACATCACCTTAGATAACCTCAGATAGTAACCTCAGATATATACGTGAGGTCATATTTTTATTTTGGGTTTCACTATCACAGCTCGCAAGACACTTCCTAATTGTTTTTCTTCTGTGCATATTTGGAAGTTAGACGTATCTAATTTGATTTCATGCAGAGACCAATGGAAACTCGCAGATTAACCTTCCTGTACAGCAATCTTACTCTGATTAGCCTTAAATTGACAGGAATTGGCAGTTTGTCTAAAGTTTCCTTCTCCTTAAGATGTTAAGAGGCCCTGACAGTGATGGAGATCAGATCAGTGTTTCCCTAAATCTGTTTTTGTTTTTTTTTTTTTTTCTTTATAAAGCTCATTCTGGAGCCATCTGGAAGGCTGCATTTTAATGAACGGACTCCAGCTCAGGAGAACACAAGCAGGTTTCCCAGAGGCTGACGGGTCCCCCTGCTTACCGCTTCCATCAGGCCCTTCACCGTGGGGGATTTCAACATCAAAGCGTCGAACACGTCGTCTGTCTCCTTCCGCACGTACAAAAGCACTGAAAGAGAAGCAGAGGCGAGGCGGTGACCCAGGAGCCCACACAGCTGCCACCACTCCCGGCCACTTCCTGACACACACCTGCCAGAGGCTGACAGTATCTGCGAGGTCGCGGACCCCGGACCCTGATGACCCCTACAAGGGTGACTGACGCACCTCCACAGACGATCAGCAGCCAGGGGGCCGAGGCCCCTCGATGGAGTATACTGACAACTAGGCTACACTTAGCAGGCTGTGATGCTGTCCCACACTATTCACATGTCCATGATACATCTCTTTCTGTGACCTTTGACTCCTATGTATTCATCTGATCATTCAACAAATATTGCAAATACCCATGAGGCTGAGTGCTACGAGCTGAGGTGCAGCCCTGAATTAAGGCATGGTCTGCCCTTAAGGAATCTGTAGTCACTTAGGGAGGCAAGAATTTGAGGCATTCCTCAAATAAGCAGATAGCCATCCGGGGTTGGATGAGTTCAGAAGGAAAAAGACACGAGAGAGTGCTTACAGGGCCTGGGCTTTTCCCGGAGGTGGGGAGGTGGGGGGAGAGGGCAGGGAGAGCAACTCCAGGCAGACAGACCAGCATGTGCAAAGGCCCGGGAGGTAGCCAGTGCCTGTCAGAGGCAAGCCGAGGGAGAAGAGGAGGACGTGGAGTATGACAGGCCTGGCTTTGACCCCAGTTCAGCCTTCTGTGGGGCCCTGCTCACTTACCCTCTCCAAGCGTTGATTTTCCCTGGAAAACGGGGATAATAATGTTGCCGTGAGACTTAAATGCATAGCACCCACGTGGGGCGCTTAGCACCATGCCCGGCACCCAGCGAGCACCGGTCCACCCTCGGCACATGCCGCGATGAAGCACCTGTCGCGGTTCTAGGTTCCTCAGTGGAGGTAAGCACAGCTTTGTGTTCACTTGTCTATAACGGAACAGTCCCAGTTTGCTAATGCGCTGACTAGGAGAGATGGTCGGGACCCCAGACACCATCAGAGAGGAGAAGACACTCTGCCACGGCAGACCCTTCCCTACACCCACTACCCTGGGGCGTGGCCCAGAAACACTGGGGACATCATTCCGATGTGACCCTCCAGCCCCCTGAGCTGACTGCGCTTTCTCTCTCCTTCTCCCAATGATGTGGGTTCTGGCTCTAACTTCAGAGGGAAGGACAAGGCCAAGACTGAAGCCCTCTGCACCTGGCTATTCCAGGAAGAATGTACAGTCAAGAAACCCTGCTGAGGGGCGCCTGGGTGACTCAGTTAAGCGTCCGACTCGATGTCAGCTCAGGTCACGATCTCATGGTTCGGGAGTTCAAGCCCCACACCAGAGCTCTGTCTCTCTCTCTCTCTCTCTGCCCCTCCCACGCACTCTCTCAAAATAAAGAAATAAACTTTAAAAAAGAAAAAGAAAAAAGAAACTCTGCTGAGCCTCTGGCCATAGTCAGATACCAAGAGAGCTACGGTCACCACCAGAAAGAATGAAGCTGGAGCCAGAAAATGAAACCCACTCTAACTCAAACTCCTGCCCCTTCTTCCCACCCCTCCCCAGTCCCCAAGGACGTCATTAAAGCTGCTTGCTTTATAAAGGCAGAGTCTACGTGAATGCACATGGGTTCTGCCTACATTTTCTTTCTGTAGACAGCAGATGTTCAGTTTGTGCACGACAAAAAAGAAAAAAAAAAAAACAACCCTGAAGTATTGCAAAGTTTCTTCTCCTTACCAAGTATAAAAATAAACTACCAATTAAATAAACACATTGAGCGTGTCTCCAAAGATGTCAAAACTTAGTCCTTTGGAAGGAATATTTGATAGTTTCCATTTCAGCTAAAATGATCTAAAATGATCTGGTGACCTAACGGCGGTGTAAGAGGACTCAGCGTCAGCAGTACAATGAGAAACAATTAGACCACAGCCCCCCCCCCCCCCCAGGTACAACTAGATGAGGAAAATTAAATTCTAAAATATGGCGGCTGTTACAGCGAACCTTCTATAACTTCTTCCTGCAGCCACCAACAGAAAAATGTAGGCTGACACTAAGGAAACCCCAAACATATTCTATTAAAATGAGTACTGCTTCCATTGGGTTTACAAACTTCTTCTTTTAAAATCATTGTCTTTGAAAGAGCATGGCTGATACTCTTGCCCCAAGTGTCACCGTAAGGGGTTAAAGGCGGGATGGAGGCGTGTTGACGGGCTGTGGAAGAAACAGGGTCGTGCCACCGTCCCCCCACCCCCACCCCGGCTGGGCATGCTGACAGTCACACAGGGCACGCTGGGCTCACAGCACACCCCCACAGCCTGCCCCAGGGCGTCCGCTTCTGTCACTGTGCATCTGAGGGAGGACACTCAAATAATCAACTCCATTAACGACAGCATTAAGGACCATCTTGCATCCCAGACACCACAGGAGAGGCAGACGGCCACAGGGGCAGGCTCCAAGTGACTCCCACGGAGCCACCCAGAGAAGTAGCTACCAAGGCAGAACAACAAAGAATGGCACTGGTGATAATTACGATCATTTTCTCTCCTTGGAGAACTTCCAAGGAATAAACAATAGCAACCATCACTGACCCTGATTCCTCCTGTTTGTCAAAGACCAGCTCAGACTGGGAGCTCCAGGCGAGGGGCTCAGGAACTCCACTGTCCTTTTTCCAAAGAAAAGCCACTCCCAGGAGAGCATTTCTCTATTGCTGGTGGGTTGCAGCGCCCTCATGTGTCTCTATGATTTAGATGTTTCGAAGGCCGCAGACTTGCTTTTTTGTCACAGCCCAATAAAATTCCCAGTGGCAATTTTTGTACTGACCTCACAGTCTCAAACTAATCTGAAAAACACAACCATTGGACTAGCCAGCATGCACTAGATATGGATGGGAGCTACAATTCCTGTTGCCTGTGTGGTTCTTCATTTCCATATAATTCTGCCTTCATTCTGAAGTATGCGATATAAAAGGCACGCGGGAATGGTGCTCAAAATGCCCTTGAATGTTTGATGGTAAGCCTGTGAAATCAGCCAGTCTTTTAAAGGTATAAATGTTGCTAATGTAATTAACACCACCCAGGTATTCATGCTCTTTCCATTTTAAAACACGAATTACTTATTCACGATGAATAGACCGTAACTAGATGCAGACCTAATAATAAAACTCACAGCTACAATAGTGAACGGGGTGCTTACTATGTGCTAGGCACCTGAGTTAAGTGTTTTACATACATTAAAGTTCACCGGTCCTCACAGGGACTCTAAAGGTAGGAACTCTTGTCAGCCCTGTTTTACAAATGAGGACTTGAAGGGGCAGGGGGTTCTTCCCAAGGTCATACAACTCTGAAGGGCTGAGGTAGGCTACAGAGGGGATGCTCTTGACCATTATGCAAATCCCATTACAACAAACAGAAAAGAAAATGTCTCATTAGCAAACAACTCAAGCCTGTGTGGACGGCGAACATATTTAACCTGGTAACCTGACTCACTGAAATTCTGGTACCATATGTCTAAGATCTCTGGAAGCTCCTGGTGTTGGCTATAGCAGGATATGGGGGGAAACGGCCATTCCCCACACTTTCCTCTTGCTCCAAGGAAGGCCAGTGAGTCACGTAGAGCCTCGACATGCTGAGCAAGACATTGACACACTCTCGCTTTGTTTCTTACTCTCTTGATGAAGTGGAGTAAGATCCTTGACTGCGAGAAAGTCAGTTGTGAGGTCAGAACTCATGTATTTGTACGAGGTTAATCCTCTGCATCTACGGAACGATTCTTCTGAGATGCTATTGTCACATACGCAGCACAAGTTTCTTTTTAACCTCTGACCTCACTGGTTACGTTTCTCCCAAGGCAAAGGAGAGAACCAGTGCCCAGAAAGAATAAATGTTTGCTTATGGTGCTTACAAGGATAGGACTGAAAGTGAAGGAAAAGACTGTGGACTTTCCTGTGTCAAGAAACAATCCCCAGGCCAGCCCTGAAGCACAGGGCCTGGGCGGGGCTGCATGGGTCCCCGAGAAGCGCCCCCACCATTCATGATGGGAGGGTGGGTAACCTTGGCAATGCCAGTGAGGAGATACCTCGCTTCATCCCTTCTTCTTTCATCTGCTTAGAAGGTGCTGGACCAAACTCCTCTTCCATGGGCCTGAACATCCGTTTGACAAGGACACTGCTGCTAGAAAAGATGGGCAGAAATTGTTAAGTAAAGCATGCAGGGGGCCAAAAGAAAGGTTCACGTGTGCGTTTCTGGGGCTTTTTCTTTTGCTTATGTCATCCTTAGTTTTCCACAACTGGATCCACTCAGCAACCTCCCTCCTCCCCCTACAGGTCCCAGGTCATCCCTGTCTGGGGCAGAACACACGTGCCAATGTCTTTGGGGCATGGACCAAACACATACTCCTCATTGCTGAATATGGACCCAAGATGAGACCTCTGGGTTTCAGCCACTCCATCCCGCACCTAACCTCCTTCCTGCTCAAAAGATCGGGGCTGGGGTGGGGAGAGCAGGAGTGAGCCCTGGGGTCTCTGTGGTCTCCAAGTTATCAACCCCTCCCATCTAGCTGGGGCCTGAGTGTCCTGCACTTTCTTGGCAGCCCCTGAGGGCACAGGGTGGCGGGGGGGGGGGGGGGGGTTTGGAGATGATATGGGCTCGCCTGGCTGGCTGTCAGTTCTGAGGCTGCCCCGACTTTCTGCCCATCTATGGCTCTGTCTGGCTGAAGTAGATGGGACCGCAGTGGTGGAAGTTCTCGAGAGACCCAGACCTTGGCTGCCCAGCCGTTTCCTCCCCTGGATCCCCTCCCTCCACTCCCTGGATCCCATACGGTGCTGGGTCCCCACATGTCCCCACCGGAGCCGTGCTGGTGGTTCTGCATTTCCTCCCAAAGTTCCTGACCATTCTGGCCTCTTTAAGGAAAGGGAGAGCTCTTTGAGAGGAATGGAGATTAGAAGGACAGACTGTCATTGAAGAGAAGTCAGTGATGCTGGGTACTGCGGGCTGCAGGTGTGTGCCAAATGCATATGCTGAAACCCCACTCTCCAGTAAGGTGACATTCAGGGGTGGGGCCCTTGAAAGGTAATTAGGACATGAAGGCGGAGCCCCTATGATGGGATGAGCGTTTTAATAAGAAAGAACTGCCATGTGAAGACACAGCGGGAAGAGGGCCATCTGCAAGCCAGAAGAGGGTTCTCACCAGACACCAAGCATACGGGCACCTGATCTCAGACTTCTAGCCTCCAGAACACATTTCTGTTGCTTAAGCCACCCGGTTTATGGTATTTTGTTATAGCAGCCTGAACGGGCTCAGACACGGAGAAAATGCTCCTGAATGGAGTCTTGGTATTCTTCAAGCCCTCAAGGGAGTAGACAGACATTGAGAAATTTCTACTGTCTCTGGAGATGCCTGGAACCAGGCACGTGAAGCAATGTCAGACAGGCAGTTCAGTAGAATTGTTAAGAAGTGAACTCTGGATCCAGACTACTTTGGTTTAAACCCCTGCTTTACAATTTACTAGCTATGGGAATATGGACAAGTTCCTCAACTGCCCTGAGTCTCAGATTCCTTGTCTTTAAAAGGAGGCTGTGGAAAGAATTAAGTAAATTCGACATACAGAGAGCACACACAAGGTTGCCTCCTATAAGTGCTACTTGTTAGAGATGATGAGGACAATGATGATTAAAGATGGAGAGACGAGAGAGAGAGAGAGAGAGAGAGAGAGAGAGAGAGAGAGAGAGATGGAGAAGAATAAATATGGCAGAGACCTTGAAAGACATCCAAGTTTCCATGTACCATCAGAGAACAAATAGTCCACTTTGGTCCAAGTTTAGGACCCATGTTGGAAAAGCTTCCTGCACGGCAGGGTGACATTATATCAATACCAAACTTCCAAGATAATACAAACCCCTGCTTCAAAGGCAACTCCCCATTGGCATTGCTGTCATTAAGAAGCTATTTATCAGTTCTCAAGTCAAGCCAGTGGTGGGGTCCAGAGGTACAAAGTGGTACAAAAGTATGGACATCTCAGTAAGTATTTCTATTAACTCTAATAGTTTAAATTATTAAACCAACAATACTTTATCATCGTATACTCTAAGTGTTCCAAAAAGGCCTATCAATTTTTTTAAATAACTTCCTATTTTACAAAGTACTTTTCATCTTGTTGGTCAGTTAGGTCTCATGAACCCTGTGTGAGCCAGCCAGGGCAAGGTGTAATCTTATCCCTATTTTAGTGAATAAGTACAGGGCAATGCAGCTAATAAGCAAAACAGACTGTTTAGAGAATGTGGCTTTGAGGGACGACTCATGATAAAGGTACTCAGAATCCGAGGTAATGATGAGTGAGGGTATGAGAAATCGATATTAAGAGTCAGCATTCTCTTTTATTCCCTAGTAAGCCAAATGGCGAACACAACTAGAGGGAAAACTCAAACTCAAGTCCCAGTTCATGCCAGTAATAAACTGTTAGGGCACTGTTTCTTCTGTCTTCACCTCACTCTGTTATCATAAAAGCAGGTCATGTTATTCCATTGTCTTGGAAATGGAGTGACCGTGACCTTGGGAACAGATGATTAAAAATCTATTCACACAGCTCCAGTCTGGTGATATTTAGTAACAGGTACAGAGCCTGAAATATCACCAGACATGCTCTCCTGCTGTGTGAGGGTTCCTAAACCAGTGATTTTCTTTTTCTCACCAAGCAAGATCTATTTATGTTTCTCCAGTTCTGCTGACTTTTGATAGCACCCAATTCTGAGCCATGACAAACTCTGCCATTAAAATAACATCTTGGATAAACCACATGTCTCTTGGGAGTGCAAAAAAAAGTGCTTTTTCACACTTTTGAATCAATAAACCCAGCAGGAGTCAATCAGTTTGTGTGGTCTGGATTCAAATGTTTCATTTATTTTCAAAGGCAAGAAAAGAGGGCCAGGTATGACAGACTCACTTAATAGGCGAAAAGACACAAATTCCAGGTCTCCTAATGCCTTGTCCAATTACGCCGTATTGTACCACTGCGGTACCAGAGAAGGACCAGAGAAACAGAAGAAGGTGCTTCCTCTGACATCAACCTCTATTTCGCTGGCAAATGTGTGGCTGTGAGTGACCCCAGGTTTAGCAGCCCATGAAGCCATTGCCTTGTGGGGTCAATCTCAGGGAAAGAAAGTCGCTGAGGTACACACAAACTGCTAAGTCTCATCAGAAAAAATTTGGGAAGGTGTTCAGCTCTGAGGCCTGGGTCTCTGGCCACACCTGCCAAGCTGAGGTGCACTAGCCATTTGCCCCTAGTGAGGAGGCAGCAAAATAAAGTGCAGAAATGAGTTGCAGCCACCATGGAGACACAGTTTGTCTATTTCACAACTCTGCTTATGGTCTATGTGTGCTAATTACCATGTCTGCCTCAAATGAATTGAGCTTCCTCCCCTCAGAAAAGAGGAGGCCCTCTTATGTTCAAGTCCTTGCAAGGTCTCCTACAGGATGGAGTAGGATCTCAATTGATTTCAATAACACATGACTTGTTGGGTAATCATCCCAAAATGACTTTAATCAATACTAGTTTGGGGCAGTGACAGAATTCATCTGACCGAATTAGCAAAACACAAACAAAACCCACATCTAGATTTCATAATGATTACTGGAGTTACGAGCTCAAAAATGCAAGGAAAAACCAGGTCGGTAGGCCCCCAAAGGATTATTTGAAGCGGAAATACAGATATTCCTGTTTCTGACAAGATGTTGTAGCTTGTGGCAAGCCAGTGTTCTAGCCAAGAACAATGTGAAACTGTATAAAATTTAAAAAAACAAACAGAAGACCTCTTGAAGGTATTGGAGACTGCTGATGGGGCAGCCAGCGAGCGCTTCAGGAGCAGAAATCTCAGGGAAGAGAACACAAAGAAGGTGAGCTGGTGATCAGTGAGCCACTGTTCCCTCAGAGCTAGTTCTCGACTGGGAGCAGAGGGTGATCATCTGAGCAGAGGCACATACGCAGGGACAAAGGCACATACGCACAGCTTTTGGCAATCTTATGAAGTTAGAGAAACGGAAATTGGTGTTTGGTGCTGCAAAGATATCTAAGGCTTATGGGAAAACTTCCAGAGAGTAGGGAAGCACAGAGAAGTGAGCCAGACAATGTAGTATTCCTTCCAAGGCACGTGCCAAGTCGCTAAACTGCACAGGACAGGAGACTAGGAAATTAAGCAGAGAGCTCTTGAAAATCATAGAGGATGTTTGGGTAGTCTCCCCACGCTAGAGAGGCAAAAATCGGATTCCGGACCCCACCAAGAAGGAAGGCCCATAGAAAAATTTCCTCAGAGCTACAGTCTGGGGGTTAGGATAAATTAGAGGTAGTCTGAGGCTAATACAAGCTGCAATCCAGCTTAGTGTCAGTTCTGCCCTGACTGGGGTATAGTGTTCTGCATTCACGCAGGCTGCACACCAGAGGACAGGGAAAACCTTCACAAGAGAAAAACATGGTCATCCAGATCTTCCGTAATTTTTACATATATTGTTCATCATTCAACTAATGCTTATCAAATATACTAATAAAAAGGACCGAGGGAAAAAAAGACCATAGAAATATGCCCACAGAAAACACACTTCTAGCATATTATTATTTGAGTTACCAGATTTGAACATTAAAATAATTGTAATTATTGTGCTCATGAAAATAAATGACAAGACATATAGAGCTGGAATCTATTAAAACAAATAAACCAATTGAATGGAAATCCTAGAACTAAAAAGGACAATAACTGAAATTAAGAACTCAGTAGATGAATTTAACAGAGTTGAAAGTTAGGTCAATAGAAAATATCCAGGCTGATGCTTGGTGAGCAAAGAAGACAGAGGTTTGAGAAAAGCACATAAAAAGCATAGGGACACAATAAAAAGTTCTAATACCCATTTATGATCTCAAAGGGGTGGAGAGAGGGAACACATAAGAAGCACTATTTGAAGACAGAATAGCCAATAATGTTCCCAAACTGATGAAAAACATCAACCCACAGATTCAATAAGTGCTATAAAATACCAAGCAGGAAAAAAGTAGAGAAAACCTACATGTAGGAACATCTTAATGAAAATTCCAAAAAACGTTTTAAAGCAGCCTCCTCAAACAATAAGAAAGGGAAGGAAGGAAGGAAGGAAGGAACGAAGGAAGGGAGGGAGGGAGGGAGGGAGGGAAGGATGGACAATTACATGTGAAATAGCAACAATAAGACAGACCTGTGACTTCTCAACAGTAATGATGGAAACCAAAACTGAAAGAAAGCAACTGACAACTTGGAATTTGGTATCTAGCAAAACTATCCTACAAAAGTGACTGCGAAAGAAAAGCACTTACAACAAGCAAACAATGAACAAACAGGATGCGAGAACTCTTTGCCAAAAGCTCAACAAGAAAAATATTAAACAGAGTTCTTCAGGCACCAGGAAAAAAAAAATCCCAAGGCAAAACAGAGAAATCGAGGAAGAAATGAAGAGCAGTGGCAAGGGTAAATATAGGTTAAATTTACAAAAGGAGTTTTTAGTTTAAATCTTCCAGTTTGCAAAACAGCAAAGTAGTATACAAGCATGAATAACTGGTACTAATGTAAGAAACTGATGAAAATATATTAAATATTTTTTTTTAAACTCCCCTTGCCTATCTGATACAGATTTGAGTACTACTGGGTGGGTTTTTAAATTCAATATCTAACATTAAAAAATTAAAATGTATCAATCAAAAAGCAGGCGGGCTCCTTACAACTACATACAGATCTGCCATTACCTTGAAATAAAAATTTCAATTAAAAACAGAATTGAAAATGGGAGGCAACACAGTGGCAGTCACTTGTGTAGCTATTTCTCATGTTATGAGAATCAATATCTATGGCTTGGGATAAAATTTCCAAGGACAATCTCACATATACGGATTTAAAAAGCGCTGTATCTCCACTTTGATGGTAGTGGCAAAGAATTCCCCTGAGAAACGGTGTGAGATGAGCTAAAATGTAACTTTAGTAATGAGAAAGACACTACGTCAAAGATGAATTATAAGAATTTAAAGAGGCGCCTGTTTGGCCCAGTTGGTTAAATGTTGGCCTCTAGATCTCGGCTCAGATCACGATCTCACGGTTCATAACAGTGAAGAGCCAGCTTGGGATTCTCTCCCTGCCCCTACCCTGTTTGTAGTCTCTTTCTCTCTCTCTCTCTCTCAAAATAAATAAACTCAAAAATATTTTAATAAAAAAATAAAAATAAAAGAATTTGAATAAAAGTGTTTCATAAAATGTGACAGGTTTCTAAATTATATATTATTCTTTAAATGTAGGTTAACTAAATCAATACAGCAAGTGTCAGTAAATCATTGATGCTTCTGGAGATAGCTGTAAAGGTTTCACTACTCAAACTGGCTCCCAAACTTTAATTTATGTTTTCATTTCCTCTTTGGGACATTAAGGAAATTGTCCTCTATTTTTTTTTTAAGTTTATTTACTTATTTTGAGAGAGAGAGAGAGAGAGAGAGAGAGAGAGCGAGCATGCAAGCACATGAGTTGGGAAGGGGCAGAGATAGGAGAGGCTTTACACGGTCAGCACAGAGCCTGATGCAGGGCTCGATCTCACAAACCATGAGGTCATGACCTGAGCCAAAATCAAAAGTTGGACTCTTAACCACCTGAGCCACCCAAGAGCCCCAATTGCCCTCTGCTTTTAATCACCTTTGTATTCATGTTTTTGTGGTAAAACAAAGCCTATCATACCCTACATTTCATGGTTTGCTTAGCATCCCTTATCAAAGAGAACCTTATCGAAGACAAATACTTGGAGCTCTGAGAAACTGCCCCTTTAAAAGAAGTAGTGCAGGGGTGCCTGGCTGGCTCAGTTGGTTAGGCCTCCAACTCTTGATTTTGTCTCAGCTCAAGATCCAGCCCCGCCTTGGGCTCGGAGCTGGGCTTGGAGCCTGCTTAAGATTCTCCCTCTCCCTCTGCCCCTCCCAGCTGGTGCACATGCTCATGCTCTGCCTCTCTCTCTCTCAAAAAAATTGTATTGCAGAATTCTAGAAGAATTTTATTTTGTGCTGATGAACACAGGGTGATGACTTTTCAAATTTAATATTAAATGCACTCCCTGGTGATCGGTTAATAATCTCTAATTTCCCCAAAGGCCAAAAGGTATTGAGTTTTACTCAAAGCCTTTGCTTTCAGGCTGGTAGATGACTACCAGAATTGCCTCTTTTTCTCAGCAACACTGTGACCAAGCTCATGGTTTGGTTTGGCAAGATCTAAGTACTCTCCTTCTGGCAAGAGGAATGGCAGGGCCCTCTGCTGGCGGCACTCAGCATGAAGAGTGAAGTCACTATGGGAGCTGTCTCTCTGAGCTGGTATGGGACCAATCTACAGGGTTGCCCTGCCCAACATTTGTCTTCTGGCTTTTCCTAAGTTTCATGAGGAAATTATACAATGGGGCTTCTTCTCTTTGAGAATGAGCGAGGAGATAAGAGAAGGTTTTGGAGAGGATTGTGGTCTGAGGATCCTAAGCAGCACCAAGGCAATGAATGGAAGATTTATGGAGGAAAATCACTTTCCTCCAGACACAGGACCACCCAAACTAGCCAAGGGTTCCTGTGCCTCAAATGCAGTGCGAAAGCTACAGAACTGCTAGATTGAAGGGACCTCACGGCAGGAAGGAATAGGGGGCACTCTTGTGCGGACGACTGTGGACAAGAGAGTAAGGCAAGAAGGGTTTTCCAGGAACTAGAGAGGTCAGATGGGGATGGAGGCCGGATCCCCAAAAGTAACGGAATAGACTTTCCCACCATGCATGACATTTCATAGCAATTTATATATGATTTCAGGGGGTTTAAAGCCCTTCCCTCTTCCCCATAAGAGCCATTCATGAATCCCTGGTTAAGGGCCCATATTCCACAGGAAATTCTTCCTGTCTGGCTTGTTCTTTCCATTCTGCTTCATCTCCCTCTTTTCCATTTCCCAATTAAGTTTCATTTACTGGGGGCCTGAAAAGGAACCTTAACAATAATAATAATAGCCATGAGTTTTGTTTTTTGAAAGCACCTTCCATAGGCCGGGACATTTGAGATACTAATGCTTATAAGTCTATCAGTTAGGTATTATTATTTGCTACTTTTAGGTAAGACTCCAAACAGTTGTTCTATTAAATTACAGAGCTTGTAAAAGCCTGATTCCAATCATGGCCGACAGGCTCCTGAGCAGTGGTTCTCAAACACTGCTGAGTTTTAGAATCACCTGGGGACTCTAAAAAGGTCTCCCTACTGGGATGCCTGGGTGGCTCAGCCGGTTAAGCATCTGACTCTTGATTTCAGCTCAGGTCATGATCTCACAGTTTGTGGGATCGAGCCCTGTGTCAGGCTCTGTGCTGACAACATGGATTCTGCTTGGGATTCTCTGTCTCTCAAATAAACTTACAAAAAAAAAAAAAAAAAAAAAAAAAAAAAGGTCTCTGTACCTAAGCTGCATCCCACACCAATTAAATAAAAATCCCCATAATTTTCATCTCCCAAGGTGATTCCAAAGTGCAACAAGAGGCCTGCTGCTGAGAAGTGGTACCCAAAGCCTCTGTATCTAACCTGTACCCTTGCCTATGAAACAAATCTGCACGGGGTCTGTTGCTTGCCAAACTCACACGAGAAGTCACCCCAAACCATCGTTTATCATCGGACAAGGAGGCAGGAACAGGCAGGTGTTCCTCTTTTTGTTCTGTGTAGGCCCTTGGCTGATGACTGCTTCCCATCCCACCTCATCTGCGTTTTCTCTGGTTTCCCTCTTTAATCTCATTCAGGTTTACCAGCACGTCAGGCCACAGGCTCTACTGGTGAGCGAGCCTGTGTCTGACCAGCACGCTGGCCTCGGAGCTGCTGGGGGAGGGGCTCTGGTGTGCCTCCTCCCGCTGGTGGCTGCGTGAATCCTGCTCTTAATCAGATGCCTTCATACTGACTGACTGTGCCTGGCAGGGAGTGTAGAAGTGGCCAGAGACAGCCCTGACGGAGGCTATGCAAGTGCCGGGGACGGTGACAGTCCTCGGGGCTCGGTGAGCTGAACCCCTCTGCCAGGTATACGAATCCGGGCTCGTCACAACGCGGGTCCCGTACCCCAAAAGATGAGCCGAGGATGTGCCTTTGCCACGGCCAGAAAGCTATCACGGTGAGGGCCCGTCTCTATGCCTCTTTGGCAGTCACAGATCAAGAATTAAGAGGGTTGGGTGACAGGACACGATGGCTAAAAGCAGGCCACGGGGAGAGCAGCTAGATCGGGTTCCAACCCTCTACCACTGCCCGCTGTGTGGCTTGGAACACGTTTCTCAATTCGAAAGTTCCAGTTTGCTCATTCTAAAGTGGAGGTAATTACAGCACCTTCCCCATGGGAATGCGGGGAGCGTTCAATGAGACAATGCATAGAAAGCACTTAGTACGGTGCCTAGCCAACATATCCACTGAAGGTTAATTATTACTTTTACATATAACAATAGGCAACTACCAACTCCGTATTAACGCTGAAGCTCCAAAGCCACCCGCATTGCTCAACTGAACTCTAATTGGATGTATGAGAGACACGGACTTGGGCCTCAGGCCTCACGATTACACAATAACAAAGGGTAACTCTCACTGAGAAGCCAAGCCACACGAGTTAGAAGTGGGTCAACTGGCCACCTCAATGCTGCCAACTTGCAAGGAAGGACCGTGTAGGCTGAGGTAGACTCACAGGTGAGGTCTGCACATGAAGCAGCACTTGGGTCTCAGACACTTGTCACTTAGGAGGCTAACTTTTCCCATGAGAAGGGAAGAATGTCAGTGCTAGATGAGACCTCAAAGATCGCCTCATGCGAAATCCTCAGGCTACGGCTGAAGAAACCAAAGCCCAGAGACCAAGGAGCCAGCCCCAGGCCTCACACTGGTAAGCAACGGCCCAGGAGTAGAATGTGGGCTTCCTTAAGCTCAGAGTCACTGTTCTTTCCATGACGCCACACTGTCCCTTGTGAAATATGTGAGTAACAGATTAGAACCGATAGCGCTAATCTTTCTGTTCATTCCAGCCACGGCGAATATATTACCTATGTGCCAAGATAAAAAGAACAATCTAATTTGGTACTTAGCAAATTCAGAACTCAGAATTTAGAGGCCAGATCCTGGATGGACAAGGTCCAGCTACTAACCAGCTGGGGAATGACCCCTTTGAGATTCTTTACCCTTTAGGCCAGAGGATGGCACACGTTTTCTGTAAAGGGCCAGATTAGCAAATATCTTGGCTCTCCTACACGGGGCTCTGTTGTGTTGGAACGACTCAGCTCTGCTGGTGTAGCCACAAGGCGGCCACAGACAAGACATAAAGGAATTAACACGGCTGTGTTCCAATTAAACTCTACGGATACTTGAATCTCATAGAATTTTCACGTGTCGCACAACATCATGCTCCTTTTGGATTTTCTTTCCATTTAAAAATGTTCGGAGACAATACAAAGACAGGTGGTGGGTTGATTTGGTCCTCAGACTGCAGTCTGCCCAACTCCGCTCTAGGAAATGAACACAGCAATATCTGCTCCACTTACTTCGCCTGGAAATGTTTTCTAAGTACATATATAAATTGCATAAGCATAGAGAAGCTCTGAAAAAAATGATCTAGAGATTCCAGTTATACATGCATAATGCAAACCAAGATTTGAGTTGTACATATGTAATGTAACATAGATACTGAAGAGGAAAATAGGGTCCGGGTCACAAGAAATCATCCCAGTATAACCTCCCACTCACGTGGTTGAGGACAGATGTTTATTTCTGAGAGCCAGTTCTAAGGAAACTATTAACAAATTCGGTGGTGTCCCCTGGAGTGGGGATGCTGAAAGGTAAAACTATGTTTGAATGAGGAGGAAAGCATGAGGCTTATCTAGAGAGAACTAGAGGCAATGGGTAGAAGTCAAAAGAAGGTAGACATCAGTTCAACAGACAAAACTAACTTTCTCAGTGTCCCACGGTGTCATGAGCTATCTTACATACAGTGAGAATATTCAGGTAGAAGCTGGCTGATCACCTATCAAAAATGTGGTATACTCGGGGTGCCGGGATGGCTCAGTCGGTTAAGCATCCGACTTCGGCTCAGGTCATAATCTCGCTGCTCGCGAGCTGGAGCCCTGCATCGGGCTCTGTGCTGACAGCTCAGAGCCTGGTACCTGGAGCCTGCTTTGGACACAGTCTCCTCTCTCTCTCTCCCCCTCCTCCGCTCAAGGTCTGTCTCTCTCTCAAAAATAATAAATATTAAAAAAAAATTTTTTTAATGTGATATATTCTGGTACATTGCCTAGGAGAGAGGGTCAGCTAAATGACCTCGAAGGTTCCTTTTTGTCTCAAAAATTCTAGAGTCTATACAATGAGTAAATGCATAGAAAGAACCATGCAGAAACTTGATGTGCAAGACAGTTGGGAGCCTTAGGGACCCCATGTAAACCCTCTCTTACCTACAATCCCATGGACAGTGACTAAGTTCTCAGCCTCCCTGGCTTCATTCACACCAGCCTCACCATTAGCACACTAGGCCCATTTCAAGAGGTACATGTGGGGACCCCAGTACTCAGCAGGGCAGGATGTCTGCCTGGCTGCCACCTCAAGCTCACCTCGATCCTGTGTTGGGGCGAAAGATTTCAGGAACTGGATTATCAGTGAAAAGGTGGAATCAAAGAGATGTGCCACTTAGAAAAATAGCTCGTTATTCAAAGGCAGATCATAGGAAGAAGAGATAAAGAAAGGCTTAGAAGGAGAGCAGCATTTCCCAGCCTTCCTCTCAGTGCCCAGGGTCAAGCCTTTCTCAGCGCTGAGCCCATGGTTATCCAGTGCTCTAAGAGCCATTTCTACTGACATGAACGGACTTTGGGGGTAAAGTGGAAGAACGGAGTGTCTTACCCTTCTCGTTCATCATCCGTGTTGTAATACACCTGTGAAACAAAACAATAGGCTTACTATAGGTCAGACACAAGAAATGGAAATCTATTACGTGATGCACAGAACTTTTCCTAGGCTTACACTGTCTCTTAAAGAAGACAAAAGACAAATCTGTTTAATGATGCTGTGTGTGTGTGTGTGTGTGTGTGTGTGTGTGTGTGTGTCCCCAAGGAGATACAGACTTAACCTCATATTCTCCCTAGGATTAATTCTTAGATTTTAAGGAAGTAAAATTAGAAATCTGATTATTATTATTAGCTCAAGTCATTCTGATCAGATTACCTACAGCTCTAAGCCAAATCTGGCTTTTGATATTAAAGAAATATTTTAGCAGGACCTAATATTTTAGCAGGATCTCTGGAGCAAGGCCTGTGAGTAACCGATCCCAGAGGGTCCATAGGTGAGCTGCCTACGGCTACTGCGCTCTGGCAAAGAGAAGGGAGCAAGAGAGTCCCACGCCGCGCAGCCATAACATCACCCGGGCCTCTTCTGGCTCCCCGAAAAGGCCTGGGTTATTCTGGCATCCCGCAACCACAGCCATTTAGCGGTCAACCGTCTTCAGGCTGGGGAAAGATCATGTGCCTCTAGGAGGTGCTCCTGGCCAGAAGACCTCTGGGAACAGGTTTCTTCAGGTGGTCAGCATGATGGCAGGCAGTATCAGATTTAAAGAACTTATGAAGCATCCATATTCTTTTATGAAACTACAGAAATCCAGAGGGATGTGGGATGTATCTCTAGGCCCAATTATTTATAAAAATTAATTGCAGGCCTTTTTTGAGCTTTCTTTGTGTGCTTCAGGACCATTTGTGTCTGGGTGAAGAACAATACCCCCAGTTAATATCAGACGTTTACATGTTTAACTTAAAAGTCACTTCCGGTTCTAATGCGGTTGGTCACCGCCCCTCCCCCAGCTGCCTGGGAGAAAAGCAGCTTCGCCTACACTTCGCCTAGACTGCCGCCTTCCCTACAAACGTTCTCAAAGGCTCTTGGCAGTTCCTGGGATGCTGCCACGCCCAGATTTCCTACACGACAAGGCTGGTTACCTGCAACTCTTTGGGCACGAGTCATTCTACTCATTACTTAGATTTCCACAAGGAACTTTTTCCTCTTAATTTTTTTTTTTATGAATTTTTTTAAAGTAAGCTCCACGCCCACCACAGAGCCCGACACGGGGCTCAAACTCACAACCGTGAGATCAAGACCAGAGCTGAGATCAAGAGTCATACGCTTAACCGCTGAGCCACTGAGTCGCCCAGGTGCCCCTCCTCTTAAAAATTTTTATGTCTATTGTTGTATATTTTGTTTCTTCTTAACAGAAACCAGCAAAGGTAAGATGTTTTCTTCCTCCCTCCCCCAAGTTTCAGTGTGGCTCTGGAGGATCTGTCACGGTGATGTTCTAGAAATGAGACTGTCTATTTGGGTGTATATAGAGCGACCCACGTAAGTGAGGGAGCCTGGGCCATGGCACTGGCCACACAACTGGACTTTTGGGAAAAAGTTCCTGATGCTGGCCTGTTTTTTTTGTTTGTTTGTTTGTTTTTTGCTAGTTTCTTTAAATGTGCCTTGTCTGTCTATATGACAGGGTCATGGACAGCTCTCTGAAAAGTTGATTGGTGACCCCAAAATGAAGCAGCCTTTCTTAAGTGTTTTCCTGCCCTCCTGGATAGCCTCTGTGACACTGTCCCTATCACTGTCCTTGAATTGTCACTTCTTCTCTCACGCAATGACCTTGCTGTTTCTTCCTTGTTGGCTGTAGGGCTTATCGCATGGCTTTAATTTTTAGACAGTGTTTCTCAAACTTTAGAGTGCATAAAAAGTATCTGGAACCTTTGTCATAAAGGCAAATTCCCGGAACCCTCTTCAGAGATTTTAATGCAAAAGACTTGGACTAGGGGCGCCTGGGTGGCTCGGTCGGTTAAGTGTCCGACTCTTGATTTCCACTCAGGTCATGACCTCACAGTTCGTGGGTTCAAGCCCCACATCAGGCTCTGTGCTGACAGCATGGAGCCTACTTGGAATTCTCTCTCTCTCTGCCTCTCCCCCATGCTACCTTTCACTCTCTCTCTAATATAAATAAATAAACATTAAAAAAAAAAAAGAAGACATGGGATGGAATTTGGGAACCTGAATTCATATCAAGCACTCTTGTGGTCTGGAGGAAGGCTGTTTACAAATGACAACTGGGAAGACTGTTCTTGAGGGTACGGAGGAGGAGTGCAGTGATCCTTGAGTTCAGGTGTCTTGAGGAAGGCTGATGCCTGCAAAGTGTGCGTTATCTGGAAAGACGATGCCTCTGTGTCTCACAATTTCTCCCAAACTCCCCTTATCGCTTGTTTCTAAAGCCATTCCAGAGAAAAGCCACAGTGACCATTTGGTATTTAATGTGAGGCGAGGGAGACTGAAGATCTCCATAGTGCCTGCACACTGGGTTCATTCCCTCATACTTTTTGATAATTGTCTGATGAAGATTCCAATCCGCATGTGCATCGATGAGGTAATGGAGGAGGAGGAGGGGACACGTAGGCTGACAGTGAACATACCCACTCCCCAGTCCGTGTCCTCGGGTGACTAGGAATTGCTATGCCATAGCTGATGAGCCCTCGACATGGCTGGGGGTCTCTCACCGACCCTGAGAGCTGGAGAGCTCCCCACTTTCCAGCTGCACAGGGCTTTGACGTGGCTGATTTTGACAAGGCTTGTGTCTGCAGTGATTCCTGAGTTGCACACCATCACCTGCCTTCCTCCCCTACCCAAGTCCCCATTTATGGTGAAACCGGTCCATATTTTAACTGGCCACTGCTAGATCCTGTTTTGCAGGGCAAAGCCGGTCTCCACCCCCACCACGCCAACTTCTCAGGCGTTGGCACTGCCGGCTTCCCTCCTACCTCTGGATGCATCTTCCTGCTTTCTAGCTGTTCCAAGGCAAGGCAGCTTTTAAGCCCTAGGCAGCCACCGTAGGCGCTCTTGTCCTTGGGCCAAGTAAGTTGATCAACCATGGAATATTCGCGCATTGTCCCAGAGCACAGCTGACTGTGTTCCTTTGTTGCCCAAAGCTCAGGCAGGCTCCCTCACTGACCCCTCTAACTCTGACTTCGAGGCCACAGGGGAAACCTGAGGGCTCTGCAAAAGTGGCCCCAGATTGTAGAACTTAACTTCGCCAATAACTTGGGGGTGCTGAGCTGCTTTGCATCTGCTACAACCAACAAACTTTAGAGGTGACATTTCCCTTCTGATTTGGTCACAGGCTAGGAACCTAGCTCAGACACGGAGGCCCAAGTGCGGCCAGAGGGCTGACAGCCGTGAGCAGCCAGATTCGGTCTTTTCCTCTGAAGATTCATTTATACCTTTGTCTATTTCAGAGACGTGTTCCCAAGAGAACAGGTCACGCTGTCAGCTTTGACACAGAGCCGAAGCCAGAATCATGACAGTAAACAGTAAGAACAATTTAACTCAATTATCCCTTCTTCTGGAAAGTGTGCATACCCAGCTTCATAAAGTCCCATGGGGCGAAGACCGTAAATATACAAATCACCGTTGTTCTTGGGAATTAAACAAATGAATGAAATGAGGTGCTGGCGCTCATAGCTTGATAAACCTCAACATTCTTCCTTCCCCTTTGTGTCCTTGTTCTTATCAAACAAGTCAGACAAGAATGTTAAATTAGTTTTTAGTGGAATGTACTCTAAGAAAAAAACTATGAAGTGTTTTGTTACCATGCTATGTCATGACCAGCAACAAAGAACCCCGGCTGTATAACTGCTTTGTCTCATACCTATAATGAAACAACATGTGTGTTGGGGGTTGGGAGACAATAGATTCTTAAGGAGAAAGTTGAGCTAATAATGATTTCTCCTTCTAGGTGAATTCCACCGAGTGTCTGAACACTCAGAACGGAAGAAAAACTTGAGTGTGTCAGTATGGCCCTATTTCTCAAAACAAACCTTTCGTCAGAGGATTTTGAGTTTGAAAGAAAACTAACCCACACAAGATTCACTAAGAGCCATTTGATTTGGTGAAAGACAAACCTGCAGAATGCTAGGGAAGTCCTTTTTTTTTTTTTTTTTCCCACCCAATTTTAATTTACCACATAAAATAAGTAATCCTAAAAATATTAAAGAAAGAAAAAAATCACCCATCACTTAACCCGCCTCATCAAGGGTTGCAATTTTCTTGTTACCTTCAAGATCAGGTACATACCTAGGATCACAGTATAGACACAAATGGGTATTCTAATTTTTTCTCGCACTGAATAGTATCATAACTAGTTCTTCTGTTGCCACATAATTTCCGTAATTATAATTTTAGTGGCCACATAATATTTCATCAACTTGAGCTACCATAATGAGTTAATTATTGGGTGTTTATGCTATTTTAATTCTAGTTCTTTAATTTCACTTGTAGATATAAGGAGAAAACGGAAATTACTTTTAAAAAGGCATGTCTACAATCTCATTTTTTCTTTTGGTGTGAAATTATCTACCTATTCAATGGGAACTGTTCATTTACTAAGGGAAAAATTGTTGATATGGTTTTATTTAATCGATAAAGTTTTCCTCTTGGGCAACCTTCTGAAGTTATAGGTGCAATTTAATTTCCCACCATGAGGTGGAGCTCTGTTGCATCAGGCTAAACTCACAAGACCACAGGGACAGCACACAACTTTTTCTCAGATTATCAGTGTCCTTACTTTCTTCCTCTTTCACTGCTTTGTCAACACTTCACTAATATCAGCTCATTCCCTTCTTCCCCTCAGCTTCCTCTCCTGAGACATTCCTTTCCATAAAAATCCATTTTCTTACAAAATGACTGACTTTTCATGGGAGGCATGGAGTGCAGGGGTTATTTTCAAGGTCAACACTGCCTGATGTGATTCTGCCTCAAGGCTCCACCGGCCCCGTGGATGGGTGGCAGGTGGATATTAGCAGATAGGTCCTACCTGTCCTGTCCTCTGCAGGTTTGCAAAGTGAACGTCGGGTATGAAGAGGACCGGTTGCGAGTGCAGATCAGGCATTGTTTTGAAGTAGGTGATGTCACTCTTCTTCTGTAAAGGTATTGCGGCCAACTTCCCATCAGAGGCTGGACGTGAGAGGGTTACACGTGACTAAGAACTCTTAGCTGTGAGCCCTAGTCTGAGTTCTCTGTTTTCTCGTTTGAAGCTTCCCAAAAGCCACAGAGGTGAACACTCTTTACCATCTCCCCCTCTCCTATTGCCAAACTAACGGAAAGAGCGTGAACTTCGGGTGAGCACTCCTGAGGTGGCTCGCACCTCTCGGGCCCTCCTGTTCCTCTCTGCACCCTAGATTCCTTGTCTGGAGGAGGAGGATGTTGGTCTCCATGATATTACAAAGTCCCTCCCAACACAAACAATCTGTGATCATGTGATTCCATTTGCTTCTCCCAGAGAAAATTCACCCAGTCTTTACGGCTAGGGAAACGCAAGCCACCCCTCACATACCCACAGTTTTGCCCACCACCCCCTTCCTTCCACCTGTTCCCCTAGTGGACCTGGCCTGGCTGGAGCCCACCCCTCCTCAGCAACACTCACAGTTGTTGCACTGGGTTTGGGAGGGCTGGCCTTTCCCCTTCTTCCTGTTCTGCTTCCTCTCTTCGTCTCGGATTTTCCTTTCTGCTCCCTGACAGGGAAAAACAATGCCAGGCATGTTATCAGAGCATGCAAAAATACTGTCAGCATACAAACCTCTAGGATAAGACACAAAACGAGGATGAAGGGAGAGCAGGCAGCCCCGTTTCTGTTCCTCTGGCGAGGTCAGGACTCGGTTCTGCAGGCGGAGACAGATCTTCAGTCTGTAGCATATTTTCACCTCTGAGTGATCCCACTTCTTCCAGATTGCCCCCTTTTTTGAAATCCTGTCTATCTATACAACTTCAATTTTGAATCCACACAGAACGACCCGACTCAGGTTCCTATCCCAGGGAGGGGAGTTAGGTAACTTTAGTGATTATAATAAAATGTCATTAAGATAAAGCGCTGCCCTATCAATATGGTTCCTAGGCACAGGGAGAGCATTCAAGTTGAGTGTGAATTCCCTAGAAAACCTCCCCTTTGCCCATTGTCATGGAACTTTTAAAAATCATTACAGTAATGGAAATGAGGGGAGGGCTAAGGAAACTAAGTGTAAGATCATTTTGCACATACGAGGGTGATTTTGGTTTTTGTTTTAATGTGTGCAGAAGTGCTTGGGGATGGTGCTCATTCAACCAAACAGAAAAAAGTTTGGTCTATTCACCTCCTTGGGGCTCCTCTGTTCCTGGTAATCTGACTTTTTCATTGGCTTCTCTTGCCAGATCCCACCCTGCTTAACCAGTTGACCATCACCTTACAGCTCTTTCCTTCTTGGCCTTCAAAGATTCCCTGATTCTGATGATTCTTCTTCTTCTTCTTCTTCTTCTTCTTCTTCTTCTTCTTCTTCTTCGTCGCTCTTCTTTGTCAGCTTTGCCAACTCATTTTCTTCTCACTCTTCCAAATACAGATGCTACAACAGTTTTCTTTTTCTTCCTCTCTCCATTCTTCATAGCACTTACTCTGTGCCAGGTGAGTTCTAAGAGCTTTACATAGATTCTGGACAGATTTAATAATTTAACCAGGTATTTTTAAAATCTTTTTTATGTTTATTTATTTTTGAGAGAGAGAGAAAGAGCTCGAGGAGGGAGGGGGCAGAGAGAAAGGGAGACACAGAATCCAAAGCAGGCTCCAGGCTCCACGCTGTCAGCACAGAGCCCGATGTGGGGCTTGAACTCACGAATCGTGAGATCATGACCTGAGTCGAAGTGGGACACTTAACCGACTGTGCCACCCAGGCATCCCTTTTTTACCAGATATTTTAAATATGTGTTTATGTCTGCTCACTACCAAAAGGGAGTAACTGTTTTATAGTGCTTCACTTTTAAGTTTTGAATTGTCATGGATAATTATACATCATGGAAATTCACATCAAAAGGGAAATAAAATATAGAAATATACCCTTTGGAAGTTTCTTCAAGATATATTAAGTTTTTGTACAGTTTTTATATGTAGATAATGAAGTGTTAAATGTACAGACCTCACCTTGTCAAAACTGGTGTGAAACATAAGCAAAAGTCTCCCATTATTCATTTTTTGTTAGGTGCATATCAGACATTTTTCTATGTACTTGGAGTTATGTACAATATAGTAGTTAACATAAATTAAAGTGTGAAATTTTATATAAATTACAACTCACTGAAGATAGACCCTAAGGTTGGTCAGGCAGTTGTATTTCTAAATTAGTGCTTTATTTGGTACTATTACTATGAGAAAAAGGTCTGGAATTAATCTGTTTCAAGACTTATATATGTTCAATGTCAATTTTTAAGAAATAGAGTCACCTGCTTATTATTTTACAGGCATTCTTTGATGTGCCAAACCAAATGGATTAACATAAAACATAAGAGTGGCTCCCCATAGAGTCCAGTCTTGCTGCCATGTCAATATAAGAAATTTCCTGCCCAGAACGCCCAGATATCGGCACGATAAAATAACAAGTCTGATGGCATCCAAACATTTCTAGTTCCCATTTCTAAAATCAACCGTTGACTTCACAATGACCCAGAAAAGCTTAGATACATTTAATTAAGATGAAGAAAGCTTCCTTGAACATGACCTTCCATGAATTCCTTTCCTTCCTTTGATTATCTGTGACCGAAGCTTCTAAGACATTCTTTCCACTCTTATCAAAGTGCAAAAAGTCTACTTCCAGAACAGTACAATTTTCTATGAAGACCAAATTTGTCATTTGAAAATAATTTCCCCTGCCTAAATGTTCACTTTGGAGTGTGAGATTTGAAAAATATGCCTGAAGATTTCCTGATTATTTTGTGATCACTGTGGCCACTTCTTGAGGGGTGATGGCTATCCTTGTTTTATTTGACACTTAAATTGTTTCCCCTGAATTTATTTTAAGAATGTGTCCTTAACAGATTGAAAGTTGGCCAAGGTACCAAGATAGTTTGCAGGGGCATCTTTAGCTTTTCATCATCTTCAACAATTGTCACTTCCAAGATCTTTCCAAACAAAAATTAATAAAGAGAAAAAAAATCTTAAAAAAAAAAAAAAGAACATGGCTTCATTTCTCAAGTTTTACACAATGCATAGTTACTGTTTACAGTAATACAATTCTTGTTTTTCAGCAAAGATAATGGGAGTAATTAAATACAGATATAAAGACAGAGACATAGGTATTGACATAGGTAGATATATAGACAGATCCCGAATTTTTTAATGCATAAACATATGTATTTCAAAGAAGTATCATAATATCAAAAATAAATTAGAGAAGGTCTTTATTTGTATCTCACAGGTGTGTTAATCATAAATCAAACCGGAGAACTATAAATAGTGCAGAATTACATCTGTTTAGCGTTCTCAACTGTGATTGGGAATCATATTTTAAAATGGAATAGCTCTTAGCTCTTTTGCTTTAGAGGATAATTCAAATGAATCCTTTGCATTTGCGCACCCATTTGAAAAGTGGAAAAATTAAACTTTATCTCTTTTCAATCTCCCAGGAGTAAGTTTTGCCTGGGTTTTGAAATTAGAGCTGCATATATGCCAAACTACAGAAGATTTTATATCTAGCTTATTAGAAAAATTACCAGCAGGTAAGGTTAATACATTCTGCTTGAGATTTCTTCCTTATCCTTAACAACAGGAGAAGTAAGCTAAAAACTACCCCTGGAAACTCTTTATATCACTAGTTTCTTAGAGTCCTAGGACATGGGTGAACAACACTATTCATCCTTCATTTTTCTTTTGTTTTGAGTTGTAGTATTTATCATATCGACACTGTTGACAAAACTAATTATATGAGCATCCCTTGAGGCCTCTCTTTCCCACTGTCAATTCCAGCTCTAATGTAAGGGTAACTGGACTGCCCAGTGTCTCTACTCCTTCCCTTCCTTTCTCCTTGTCCCTAATCTTACTCCTCACCTCTAAGAAGGAGATTCCCAGAGGGGGGAATTCTACAATCTCCCTTGAAATATCTGGAATACAGTGAGGGAATTCAAATTATTTAAATGCTATCCCACTTGTACTTTAAAAAAATTCCCTGTTGCACATCGTTTGGATGTGCTTTTTCCATGTTCAGTATGCTGAATTAAAGATATGTACTGATTTTTCTTTGTTCTCTTTTGTTTTTAACAGGCTACCTTGGCTCTTTGTCGAGGCTTTGAATCCTCAGTTGTCATTTTGGCTTTTTATGCATATGGTTGTTTATCAGTTCAAGGAATATGGATTTGCAATCAGGCCGGATTTGCATCCAGCTCTCTACTTTTTCGCTGTGTGACTTAGACAAGTTACCTGTGCCGCTGACCCACTGTTTTCTCATTTATACAACTGTGTCTATTGACTTACTGGCCCTTCTACTGGGGAGGCTACCTAAATGTCCCTGAGAGTGGTATTGAAAAGTTTGATGACAAAGGTTTCCTTATAGTGACTTTTTAATTATTCTATTCTATTCTATTCTATTCTACTTATATGCCCCAAGAATATTTTTAAAGTCTAATAAATTAACAATTCGGTGTTGATTTCCTGCGTCAGTTTTCCCAAGTACGTGCTGGTAGTCTGTTTAAATATACATAGATTTATTTATACATATAGTTTATATTTTAAGTTTTCCCAATGTATCATCTTTGGCATTGATTTAGTTCAACTGTCTTTTAATTTATTTATTTGATTGTTTGTTTACTTATTTATTTATTGAGAAGGAGCCTGCTTTATTGGGGGCAGAGCACTGCACGTGGCCAACACATGAAGGCAACTGGAACATGGGTCCCTCTGGGCAACTTCCCCAGCCTCATCCCTCCTCGAGCTGGGACACTCCCCACCATTTCCTTGAAGGCCAATGTGGTAGCTACAGATAGAACCCCTCAGGGGTGCCTTTTTGGTTTTTATAAAGAACATTTTCTTTAGACTTTTGAGGTCTTCGTTTGTTACTTTCATTCTACGTGCTCTCAAGGCCATCAGACCAGCTTTTGTACAGACTGCCTTGATGTCAGTCCCAGAGAGGTCATCTTTAGCCATGATTAAGTCGTCCAGAGTTACATCATTGGCCGGTGTCATGCTGCTTGTGTGGATCTGAAAGATGCGCTGTTTAGTCTTTTCATCGGGCAGGGGGATCTCAATTTTCCTGTCAATGCGGCCTGGGCTGATAAGTGCTGGATCCAAAGTTTCTATTCAATTTGTGGCCATGATCACTTTCACATCACCCCTTGAATCAAATCCATCCAACTGGTCCAACAGTTCCAACGTTGTTCTTTGAATTTCTCTCTCACCACCAGAATTTGAGTCATATGTTTTTGTTCCAGTGGCATCAGTTTGGGCTCATCACCTAGGAATTTCTGAATAAGTTCAGAGCCAACCACTCTTAAGAAAGTGACTGAGGTTTGGTTTGCTACTGCTTTGGCTAATAAGGTTTTACTTGTGCCAGGTGGACCGTAGAGAAGGACTCCCTTTGAGGGCTTTATACCCATCTCTTCATAATATTCAGGATGAGCGAGAGGAAGCTCCACAGATTCCTTAATTTCCTGGATTTGGTTGTCCACCCCCCCCCCCCCAATATCAGCATAGGTTTTCTGGGGAGCCTTTTCTACCTTCATCACTGTGACCAAGGGATCCGTGTCATCGATGAGCACCCCTATGACAGCATGCACCTTGTGGTTGAGCAAGACTGAGCAGCCTGGTTCCAGCAGATCCTCGTTTATAACTGAAAGAATGTTGACGTAGTGTTCTGAGCCCACAGACATAGACACGATGGCATGACTGTCATCAGTGATCTCTTCCAACATTCCTACCAACATTGGGGTCCCCCTCAGATCATCCACCTTTGATCTTTCCTCCTCTTGCTTTTCTTCTAAAGTCTTCATTTGTTCCTGATTTCTACTGACGTCTTCCTCCACAAGAAGAGAGTCTTTAATTCTAACTTCGGTAATTTTAACCGGCACTGAGTGTGACGGGTCACCAGTGGCAGCTTGCTGGCAGCACCAGGTCCCTTTGTTTTCTTCTTTTTCCCCACTCTAGTTGACACAGGAGGTTCGTATTTCATTTTCTGGTCCTTGTCATCCTTCTTACCACCTCCAGGGCCACGACCACCACTCTTTCACCCATCTTGCTTCTGCCACTGAAACCCTGTTCCATTGTTTTTGTTTTCTACCTCAAAGACGCCTATTATATGTATATTGGATCTTCTTTACCACTCTCTTATATTATTTTCTTTCTCATCTCTCTTTTTTTTCTTTTGATTTTTAAAATTTTGCTCTTTCCAACTTGCATATTTCTCCTAAGGCATCCCCTGGCATATTTATTCACTCTTGTTTTGCTTCTAGTGTAGTCTTTACTTCTGAAATATTTTAATTGTTTATTTCTGAATTCTATCACAACTCTTTTCAAATCACTCTATTCTCAAGACATGTCATGCCTGAGTTTTGTGTGTGATTTATGTTGGTCTTCATGACTTCTGTGTGTTTCTTAATTGCATTTAGCTCATTTTGGAACATTAAGCTATAGGTTTCACCCGTTTCATGGGTAGGTCCACAGGGAAGTCAGTGCGATCTCAGTCTCTATTTTCATGAGATACCCATTGGGATTCAACTGTTTTTCTTTCCTGATGGTCACTTTTAAGTGAAATGAATGGACCCGGATAGTTCTGCTAGCTTCATGGCTCTCATGCTCTCTCTTCAGATGTGTTCACAAAGTGATAAAAAAAAAACAGTCTTGTATTTCCTGAGATCTTTCTACTCCATATCCTTTCTCTTCACCCTTTTTATTTGGAATTTCTTTACTTTATACCTTTTTATGGGGGGGGGGGGGGAGGAATGGGAGGAGTCCAATTCAACTTGGATTCTACTCCTAGCAGCTTTTTCTCAGTGCAGAGTTTTGCCCTAGAAGGGAACTTAAATTTATAACTTTCTGGAGTTCATAGAGCCCCAAACACTTCAATGTTCCATCCCTTTGCACCCAACAGCAATAGCAAATTGGAGTCTACAGAATCTGTACCCTCCCACCCCAGTTTCACATACAGTCCTCAGATGGCACACTTCACTCTCTAGTGAGTACCTGGGGGCGATTTTGTAGGTTACCGGTTCTTTGGTTATCAAGTAGCCCCACTGTTTTTCCTCGTGATGCTGATACCATACGGGTCTCAAAACTGTTGTTGCTTATTGCCACTCATATTTGGGATTTGTAAGGATCTCATGTCACATAATCATAGGGTTTTAAGCTTTGCTATTCTAATTCTTGTATCTCTTATAGTGGGATTCAGAGTGATTAAAAAAACTGTATCTCCTCCTGAGTGCATGTTTACTAATAAGCTTATTTTATAGGTGCCATTTCTATTCCAAAAAGCTCTAAATGAGACCCCATTTAACCCATAAAATAATACAGCTTATACTGATATGCTCTGGGACAGGCTTATACCCGGTAAAAACTATTAATCTATTATTTCAGTTATCTAAGTGAATTAAACTGATAGTACAGTGCAGTATCAATCAGCCATTAAATTAGTGGTGAAACTGATTGACTAATAAAAGAATAGAGTTGACTGATGACTCCCTAGATATCTAACAGGAATTGAAAATGACAGATTACAACTCCCAGTGTGATAAGGTAATTAATTTGACACCATCAGACAAGAGAAGGTAACAAGGGGGAAACGTCATTAAAAGTAGTATCTAATAACAAAGATACCTTTATGATCTTTACTCACTTTGTCGCAGAAGACCTTGATCTGGCAGTAAGCTCTATGAATGGGCTTATTGCTACGATTATTATAACTGTATGTATCAATCTGAATCATCAAAGGAAGTCCTTTCACCCCTTTCTGGGACGAGAAATCTGTACTCAGGCAATTCACAGTGATGAAAATCTGAGGGTGGGAGAAAGAAAGGAAAAGGTCACAAGTCACCATAAAAAGGATCTATTAAAAAATGCATAAGCCTAAGACTTGGAATCACAACACTACACAATCTTATAAGGACAAGTGAAGAACATTTGGATATGCTGAAATAAGAACATGCTGAGCACATGAAACATTATATATATCGCAATTTATAATTTAAATATATAAAAACTGTTGTTTTCCTATTAAATCTTGAAATAGACAATTGATGCTTTCCTTTAGGCATATCAGCAAAGTTTTACCTATTTTTCAAACATGCATAAATCAGATGTGTAAACAGCTATCTCTTCAACGTATTAAAGCTGTCACTTCTAATATTACATCACTTTCTCAAATCTCTGACCTGTGGGATAAAACAAAACCAAAAACAAAAGTAGGGAACATTTCCCCTTGCACACTACTGCATTGAAATAGTTATTTGTTTATATATCTGTTTTTCCTCCTTGACTATTAATTTTGAGATTTGAGGCCATTTCTTACTATTTTTGTATTAGGCGTACCTAATGTAGAGTGTGGTGGAGAATAGGCATTCAATAAACATGTGATGAATCCATCAATAAGTTTATCTGTAGAAAAACCCCTAAGTTTTATTTAAGTTTATTTAATTAAAAAAATTTTTTTAATGTTTATCTTTATTTTTCAGACAGAGAGAGACAGCATGAGCGGGGGAGAGGCAGAGAGAGAGGGAAACACAGAATCGGAAGCAGACTCCAGGCTCTAAGCTGTCAGCACAGAGCCCAATGCGGGGCTCGAACTCGTCAACCGCGAGATCATGACCTGAGCCAAAGTTGGACGCTCAACCGACTGAGCCACCCAGGCGGCCCAAGTTTATTTAATTTTTTTAGTAATTTCTGCACCCAATGTGGGGATCAAACTCATGACCCCGAGATCCAGAGTCGCAGGCCCCACAGATTGAGCCAGTCAGGCTCCCCCCAAAAGCCCAAAGTTTTAGTTCTAGCTCCAACATTAACCAGCTAAGAGACCTCAGACAAGTCACTTATTGTCTTTGGTTTTCAACTTTTTTCCTAAAATTATTTTTAAAATCCTTCCCTGAAGGATGAAAATGTAAATTATTAAATATTCTGAAAACAACTGCATAGATGCATTATGTGACCCATGTTTTATTTGGTCCCACTGAAAATTGTCATTCACTCTCAAACCCTTGACCTTTTGTGTCACAGCAACATCAAAAAGAACAGTCCTGCAAAAGCAAAGAGCCGCTGGCATGAGCTGCATTTTAAAGGCCGTTCAAATCTTTGATTTTACTACCAGGATTGATCTAAATCATTTTAAGCTCTATTGCCTGTAGGTTTTTGGTAATTTATACAAGCAGATATCTCATTTTTAGTGCTATATCGATACAAAGATCATTTTTTAATTTTATTTCTGAGCCTCTTACTTGGTCATGAGAAACACAGCGATAACGCACCACATCAACAATAAGGCTAAGATGAAATGTCTTAGTGACATGCTAATTACAACAACCTTGTGCACTGTGCCACAGACCCTCACTTTTCCAGCCATCATATGAAAACAAGTGCCTAGAGATGATGTAACCATGGATATCTTCCATTCATTCATTCATTCATTCATTCTTATTATTCATCCTATAAACATCAACACAAGCCCATGTAAGTCAAACACAACATTAGACATTGAGGACAGAGAACAAAGCCAGACCCCTGCCTCATGTAGTGGACGGTCCAAGGGGAGGACAGAGGAGTAATCCAGTAATAACCAACACAGGGTGGTCAAGTACAGAGGTCATGAGAACACAGAACACGGCACTGAACCTGGAGGACATGTGTGAAACAAAGCCCTCACAGACACGGGGATGAGACTATGGACTATCATTATTTAGTAATGGTAGAGAAAAAGGACTCAAAATTCAAATGTCAAGTGATTCAGGGGAACTGAGTGATAAAGACCACTGAGAAAGACTACACCAGGCCTGTCTCTCCTCCTGAACTTTCAGGGTAAAAGTAGACAGCAAATGCAGTCTGCTGCTCCTGGAGATGCCCTGACTGCAGAGAACATTGATGTGTGCCACAAATATTTTTAAATACCTACTACGTTCCTGAGACTGTGCTAGGGACTAGGACAGATGCACCAATTGTAGTCCTGTAATCACGGAAGTCAGAGGCCAGATGGGGAGAGAGAAGCAACATGATGGAGCTCTAAAGACTACAACGTCGTCGTCAAATGCTGATCTTTAGGTCAAACCAACAAATAAAAGTATACTTTCCTGGGAACACTTGACTTCTTCTATTGTTATTGTTGTTACTGACAAGAGGCTTATCTTGGCCAGAATGTATAAAACACAGCTTTCTATCAGCAAATCAATGACCACTCTGGGGAACTATGCCATTGTCCGTTATTTTTGACCATGGATTTCATACAGAAATCTTTCTGTAGTGACTATAACTCACGGGGGGCCTCAGTACAGACTGGTTCTTTTCTACTCCCTCATAAAACCTTCCTAGTACTACAGAATCCAAAAGAGAAAAGTGTTCTGATGTGTATTTCCTAAGGTATTAGGGTTCACACTTGGGTCAGTGAATTAACCCATACATCACACACAGTGGACCGCACTCAGACAGGCAGGATGCAATGATAATTGTGGCCTTTGTCAGCTTCAAGTCCCAAGTAAGAGAGCTGGGCTGATGGAATGTGTATATTTACAAGGACCGCTTGAGTAGGACAGATCCGCTGGCAATATACTACGATAAATAGACTAAATCCTCCCTGGTGGAGCTGTAGCGGTCAGCCACCCGGTAGAGAAGGTCTTTAAAGGTCCAATGAGCTACAACACACGAGACTGTACCTGGACACACTTAGACTAGGTCCTTTTAATGGGAGAGATTCTTAGTAAAGGTCCAATGGGCTCTTTTTGATTCATGGCCTCCTGATCCCATACAAACTAAACGACACGAGACTCTGCCTTCTCTGCTACATTGAGCTGGCAGCTCCCAAAACTATCTTAACAGGGATTTTATAATAGAGTTGGCACCGCTCTCCTCTTGCCTGGCTGCCTGAACCCAATAGTAAAGCACAGTTTCAGTGCCCCATGGTATCAATCATAGTCTCACTGTGCTGCACTTAAAACCTAAATGGTTGAACTTTAACTGCAGTTGGGGACTGGAGGGGATGGGAAGGGATGGAAGGACATTAACTAAAACCCTGGCTTGAGAACTGATAAGCATTTATTTGTTTCATCTTGCAAACCCAAACATGTCCCAGCTCCACGCACAGCCGGCAAATGTGAAAGCCATTTTCTTGGAAGTTTATCTACAAAGTACTGTTTGCAAATGCGTGCTACAGAAACTTAGGGAAAAGGTATGCTTTCTCCCCACCAAACGTTCATCCAAATGTCAAGCACAGAAAATTCTTTTTCACTCCAGTAGGAGCCCTGATTATGTAAAGAGCATATAAATGCCATGAACAATTGGGTATGTCACCCAATAATTATGAATATTATATACGTTCATGTAATGCTTTCAAAACCTCAGCTATTAATATTCCTGTAATTCTGACAGTACGTAATTTATTTTTTAGAAAAATAATAATTAAATCAAGTGTATCTAGGCAGATAATAGATAGTATTATAATTTTGTCACTGGTTCAAAAATTGATTCAGATAGAAAGATTGGTTCTAAATATACCAAGACCTTTCCAGAAACAGAGGCAGTCTCATGACAATTGACATTTCTTAATAAACCCTTTTTTTTTTTTACATGTGAATTACAATTTCCAGTTTGTAGTTCCTACAAAAGACAAGTGACTTTGCCCAGAATATAATAACTCTCAGTTGTGCACTAAGCATATAGTAAGATTTCTCAAAATAAATACAAATCAATGAGGTTTAGAATTACCACATTAACTTGATTATTAACCCCTAAGATTTTTTCAAGAGCTTGCTTTTAAAATAAATGGGTCTATCTTTGATTTACAAAGCAAGTTGGGATTTTTTTTTTAATTTTTTTTTTAACATTTATTTTTATTTTTGAGACAGAGAGAGACAGAGCATGAATGGGGGAGGGTCAGAGAGAGAGGGAAACACAGAATCTGAAACAGGCTCCAGGCTCTGAGCTGTCAGCACAGAGCTCGACACGGCCTCCAACCCACGGACCGCGAGATCATGACCTGAGCTGAAGTCGGAGGCTTAACTGACTGAGCCACCCAGGCGCCCCGCAAGTTGGGATTTAAAAAATCATAATGTCGATGATTTGATGGAAAACATTTATCTTTTCCTCTTTAAACAATGTATTTTGCATTTTAAGATTTTTCTGATTAAAGATGAAGACAGCTACTTATTTCCTTATTTTGGGACGTGAAGAGCTCTTTTCCAAGAAATTGCAGAAGCATTAGCCTCCAGATTAGAGCGACATAGCGTACAACAAGAAATCAGCATTCTCCCTCTAAAACACAAACAATATATAAATACATAAGTGTGCTCTTGCCAATCTCCCCACTCTGTTTTCCTCTTGGTTCTTAGAATTATTAAAGACCATATGGGTGGTTTTCTTAAATATCAGCATTTTTCTTCCATTTTATATGATGGTATTTGGGTGCAGAGGCAATGCCAAATTAAGACAGAAAGACAGCCTAAAAGTAGACAATATGAACACATAACCTTTCGGTCTTAGGCATTCATTCATTCATTGCCTTCAGGCATTAATTTATCAAATATTTATCATGTGTCTTCTGTCTGTGCCTGGTATTATGCTACATGGTGGGATTCAAGAATGATGAGATAAGGGCACCTGGGTGGCTCAGTTGGTTAAGCATCTGACTTCAGTTCAGGTCATGATCTCATGGTTCATGGGTTGGAGCCCCGAGTTAGGCTCTGTGCTGACAGCTTGGAGCCTGAAGCCTGCTTCGGATTCTATGTCTCCCTCTCTCTCTGCCCCTCCCCTGCTCTCTCACTCTCTCTCTCTCTCTCTCAAAAATAAATAAACATTTTTAAAAAATGAGAGAATTTGTGATTTTCTTGAGAACCTAAGAAATTTAGATTTTCTGACACTTCCATTTATATAGCACTTTTAGGGAATTACTTAAAATCTCATAATATAATTCTTTATTTTCTCCTACAGATACTCTGGGTATGTCTGCATATACATACGTACACATTAGGTTTATTCACAGAGTCTACCATAGTTTTCCATATTCTTTTAGTCTTCAACGTTTTCCATTTCAACAAACCAAGCTTGTTCCCGGTTGACAGCCTTTGCTATTTGTTGTGCCCTCGATCTCCAGTGCTGCCCCACACACTGTCCCGCACATTGCCAGCTCCTTCTCATTCAGATTTCAGTCCAGTGCCAACTCTTCAAATACCTGCCTTGACCACCCCGTCTAGAGTTATCTTCCTCCTCCTCTTCCCACCTCAGCCCAGGACCAGAAGCAAACTCTATAACGCTGCTCCTCTATTTTCTTCATAGTACTTGACATCGTTTGGATTTATCTTATTGTTTTTCTGTTTAGTGCCTAATTGCCTGTCTGCTCCACGGGGTTGCAAGCCCATAAGAGGAGGCCCTTGTCTGCCTCAAGGTCACTCTAATCCTAGTGCCAGTCCCATGATAAATACTCAACAAATATTTGTCTAATGCATTAAGAGAAAATTATCTTTCTAAAAACACATTTCCCTCTTAATCCATACTCTTGCCTTCATTTTAGCCGAACCTCTTAGGAGCCAAGATTGCTTTGAGTAGCTGAAGTCATCAAGATAATACAGCAGAATGAGCTGCTCTGATCAGATTTATCCTCAAAATTTGTTACCTGCTTGCATATCAACAAACATAAAGTGAGCACCAACTATATACTCTGGATGAATATACGTACGTACGTGTGTGTGTGTGTGTGTGTGTGTGTGTGCGTGCCATGGATGATGCTATTTATGTATGCTATGGGAAATAAGGGAGTGTTTGGTACAGTTCTATCCTCAAGAAAGAAGAGAGATGTTACAGTTTTTGCTATTGTGAAATGTAGATAATTAGATACTAAACTGACTATCCCAGACTATAAGTTCTGTAAGACTTGATGAAAAGGAGAGAAATCGGCAAACAAGTCAGCCAGGGAAGATTTGGTATAGGTGTCACGAGTTGGAAGACAAATGGATGCTGACTCTGAAAAGAGCAACGAGGCAAGCCTTGTGGGAGAGGAGGGTGTGTAGGGGGAAGTTAAGGTGGAGCCCAAAGGTGGAGCCTGGTGAGGGAAGAGGCCAACCACGATGTGTATGTCACTGTGATCAAGTCATGAACACCTAATGAGGTCAAGTTATGTATTATCGGGGCCAAGACAGACAGAACTCCAGCCGTAGCACTCAACATTCAAGTCACAGAGAGGACAAGGAGAGTGAAGGCTGAGCAAAGGCCACCAGATTCAGACGTAAAGAGGTCCTGTATCCCTTTGAGAGGCCCGACTAATGGAGGGAAGGGCAGAAAGCTAGATCGCTGGGGTGAGCCAAGACTTGGAGACAGACAGAAGGCTTCTCAGCTGGGGAGTGTGGTGGGGGAAGGTGGGATGAACAGGAATAGGGGAAGCAGGTAGCAGACAGGACGGCCACGCAGAGGTGTTCTTCTAAGATGGAGGAGGTGTTCCCACATTAAGAGAAGGCGAATGTCAGAGGCTGCAGAAAGGTGGAGTGGGGGGCCTAAGAGCCTCGGAAGCAAGGATTAAATAGGATCGACTCAAAAGTGAAGTTATGTAAGAAAAAAAGACAGAGCTTTCTTGGAAACTGGAAGCCAAATGAGGGGAAAGCGCAGCGAGGGAAAAAAATGTACAGGAAGTTCAGAGTCAGGTACTTGATGCAAATCCCAGCCCTGTGGCCTTGGACAAATTGTTTGCCCTTTCTAAGCCTCACTTGCCTCATTTTTCAATAGGCACAACAATCTCTACCTCAGTAGTGCGCCACTTTAAAATGAGATTATGTCTGGGGCGCCTGAGTGGCTCAGTTGGCTAAGCATCCAGCTCAATTTCAGCGCTCATCACGATCTCACAGTATGTGACTTCGAGCTCTGAGTCGGGGACTGCACTGTCAGAGCAGGGATTCTCTCTCCCTCTCTCTCTCTGCCCCTCCCCTGCTCGCTTGCTCCTACTCTCTCTCTCTCGCTCTCAAAATAAATAAATAGATGTTTAAAAAAATAAAATGAGATTAGGTCTGAAACTGTACAGTGCTGTGAAAATCTAAGGGAGTTTCCTCATCACCGTGGTCTCTAGGGTTGCTCCTTTCTCTGACCCCAAGCCCTTCCTCACCTTGATGGCACAGCCAACAAAGCCACGCCCATTTTGCCCCCCACCCCCAGCTGCTCCCCCTGCAAGGCTAGTTCTTTGTGTCCCCTCCAGTCCCCCAGTTCAAGCCCTCCTTCCTCCCTCGATTCTCTCTCAAGGCATCTTGAGATGCTATCGCCAAATGATTCAAAGGCAGGTTAATTAGGATTCACATTAATTTGAGCAAAAAGATATTTAATTGAAGTGAACTGATTTTTACAACAGAAAATCACTCTCTGCACAACACTTCTAGAAGGGTGGAGTCACAGGCTTTGACAGGGAGAGAGCAAGAGAGAAATCTCTCAGGCAGGACCTTTACTGCCCCTCACCTGAACACAGCTTGTGAAACAGCATCTCAGGATGAGGAAGAATTTGGACCTTATACCACAGTGGGGTGGCCTGTTTCATAAATAATGAGCTCCCGGTCAGAGGAAGGATGTAAATACAGACTGAAAAGATTCAGTGACTCAACTTTCTGATCATTTGTTGTTATATGAATCCTTTTGGCTCATGTTTAATACTTAAAACTTGCTTTGAGTTTGTAATGCTATGGCACAAAATTCAAAAGGCACAAAAGAGTTAACTGAAAACACCTCCCCCCCACCCTGCATAGTTCTCTAAACAACCAACAGTCTCTTGAGGATCTTTCATAATTTCTTGTGTATCCTTCTAGAAATATGCCATGCAATACATATCATTATTCTTTTTTATACAAATGGTACCACAGTAAACATAGTTATGCATCTTGCTTTACTAAATAAATTTTGAAGATAGCCCTTTTCATTTTTAAAGAACTGTGAAATAAGGAGTAATAATTTCTTTACCATTGGGCTGTTTGCAGTCTTTTCATCTTACGAGGATGCAACGTGTGTCTTTCAACATGGATTTCGTACACACATGCACATATAAATTTTTCACAGTATATAAGGCCATGTCACTATTTTTATTTATTTTTTATTTTTTTTAACGTTTATTTATTTTTGAGACAGAGAGAGACAAAGCATGAACGGGGGAGGGTCAGAGAGAGGGCGACACAGAATCCGAAACAGGCTCCAGGCTCTGAGCTGTCAGCACAGAGCCCGACGCGGGGCTCGAACTCACGGCCCGCGAGATCAGGACCTGAGCCGACGTCGGCCGCTTAACCGACTGAGCTACCCAGGCGACCCCCCATGTCACTATTTTTAATCTGGCTTTTGTCCTCACAATTTGACTGAAATTGCTTTCTTCGAGGACTCAATAGCAAATTTATAAGCAAGGGTTCTCCTATTTAGTAGGCATCCAGGAGGTCTGGGTAAAATATGCATTACAGGGCCCCATGCCCAGAGTTCCCAATCAGTAGGTCCAAGGTGAGAGATCCAAGTACTTGCACATCTAACCCAAGTTGAGGTGGATGACACACATGGAAGGCCAGGCTTTGAGAAACCACGACCTACCGCACTGACTTCACTGGCCAGTTCTTCCTTCTTCCCCGGCTCCATCCCCTGCCTCTCTGCCTTCTTCTGTAGTCTCCTTCTTGACCACCCCTTTCTTGTCTGGTTCCTCCAACATGCCTCAGTGGGGTGAGTCTGAATCTCATCCTTTCCCATGACTCCTGTCCTCCCCTCTTTACAAACAACTCCTAACAGCTCTCCTGCCCCAAATTCCCTGCTCTTCTTGCGCTCTCCACGCCACACCTTCGAGCATCCTGTTCTTCCACCTGACGTGCTCCTCTTTCCAACTTCCACGTGCTTACATTACAACGGACCCTTACGACACAGCCCGTATGCCAAACCCTCCCCATGTCTTCCCTGATCCCACAGAAAGGTGATCTCTCTACATGCTACAGTATTTAGAAGTGAAGTGTGTGTGTGTGTGTGTGTGTGTGTGTGTGTGTGTGTGTGTGTGTGTGAGAGAGAGAGAGAGAGAGAGAGAGAGACAGAGACAGAGACAGAGGGAGAGAGAGAGAAAAGATAAAAGAAATCTGGCAAAGTATTAACAATGAGTCAATCCCAGTGAAGGGTATGTGGCGATAATTGTATTATTCTTTCAACTTTTCATTTGTAATTTTTTTAAAAAAATTGTTAACGTTTATTCATCCCTGAGAGAGACAGACAGAACATGAGCGGGGGAGGGGCAGAGAGAGAGGGAGACACAGAATCCGAAGCAGCCTCCAGGCTCTGAGCTGTCAGTACAGGGCCCGATGTGGGGCCTGAACTCACTAACTGAGATCATGACCCGAGCAGAAGTCAGATATTTAACCGACCTAGCCACCCAGGCACCCCTCTAACTTCTTTAAGGAAAAAGTTGGGGACATTTTTAAATAAAAAAAGAATTTTCTCCCTTTCCAGACCTTTCCTGGCACTTTACCTCTATTTTCATAAGAATGTTTGTCACTCTTCCATTCATATTACATTTATTTACAGCTATGTCTTACTTCTCAGCCTGGCCAAAATGTTCTCCGAGAGCAGACACTTTGCCTGGCTTATCTGTCCGTGAATTTCCACTGCCTGGCCTAGTGCATGATATGCAAGAGGCAAGCTGCTTCGAAGGAGTGACCGCCCCTTTGCCAGAAATAATGTCGGATATGTTCCTGCTCGATCCTCCTCAATACAAAACGGCAGTGCTGAAAGAGTACGTGCTTTAGATAGACCAAGGTGGGAGTTCTGGCTCTGTTCCGCGTTAGCTGTGCAACTTTCATTAAGCTGGCTAACTTCTCTGGGCTTCAAAGTCTTCATTATTTAAATGAAAAGTGTTATCCACTTAAGATATGAATATTGCGTAATATACATAAAGCACCTGGCGGAGTGCCCAGTATGTAGTAATCACTGAATAAATATTAACCTTGGTGCATGTGTGTGCATGAGAGCGCACGCGCGCACACACATACACACGCACCGCCATCGGTCTATGAAATCCAAATCTGTAATTTAATTCTCGGCACACATACAGTAATTCATGCGTGGAAATTACAGAGCCCTGAGCAGAATTCAGTCCAGAAACCATGGATACTCCACAACCTAACAAAAGATCAGGCCATTGATATCTTCAGTGAGATGCCTTCCACAGATTATTCCTTCTATATGTGAATTAACTCTAGCTTTAGAGCTTTTCCTACCAACCATTACCTTATAAAACTGGAACAAAGGCATGGCTTTGTTTAAGTTCAATACCAAAGACTCCAGCAAATGTTTACCTTTCCCTTCTAAAACTTCCTTCACCCACACCACGCCCCAGCAAACACATAAAAATGCCATTTGCCCTGCTTCGCAGTGTGTATCTGGACCTTTCACGACCCCACCCCGGAGCCTCCCCCAAGCCTTTCTTTACCTTTGAGACCACGAAAGATGCCTTATACCTTTGAGACCATGAAAGATGCCTTATAACGTTCTCTAACCTTCCACAAGATGACTTGTTTAAAACTGGGCCCTCCTTAGACGAAAAATTGGGATGTAACTTTTTCTTACTCAGCAATAGCTATCAAGCTCATCTCATCCCAGACTGTCTTATAAGCAAAAGGAGAGCTCCCCAGACTGCTGGCAGGAAGTTGGGGGTTGGGGTAATGAGCCAGGTCATGAGCCCATGGGGCATCAGGAGTATGGCCATCCTTAGCCAGTACTTTGGCTTCTTTTTTCACCCTGAAAACCAATATTTACATTATCTTGTCTTCTGCCTTGGGATCCAGCACTGGAGTGTGGCAGAGAGAGAACACAGTCCATTTAGAAGCATCCCATCAGAAGGTGAGATTTGTCAAGACTACAGAGACCATAATTTTCTAAGTGCTGTGAGGTGGTCCAATAAGAACTGATGAACTATTTTAGACCAAAAAGAAGTATTGGAAAGGAAAGAGAAGGAATGAGAGATATAATAAATTTGGGACGATTTAACAGATTCACCATGATTTGGTGAATTTCAAGCCAGTCTTTCAATTAGCATAACCTTATTTCCCACAAAAAGAGACTGGATAATTTGCAGTGTACAAGGCGGTGAGAACACTTACATTTTCGCCAACTTAGTATTTTTACGTAGGCCCTGATCAAAGCACTGGTGTTTCCACCAGCCTGTCTGTTAAGCTACTAAAATTGAGATAATGAGGACAGAAAAGCTGTCTTTCCCATCCATTAGCAGCTGATGGAGCAAAAAGCTAAGCTTAGCTTACCGACCGCTAGCTGTACCTAGAAAAGACAGCACTGGGAAGAGAAAGGGTTAACCCGTGCATCGAGAAAAGGAAGCACCCTGGAGTACATGGGGACAGAGTAAGTCACCCCCCACGACAGCTCTCCTCACATCTCACAACGTGAAGGAATTCATGACACAGGCCACATCAAACGTCCTTAGTCCAAGGCAGCTATAGGGCCATGCTGGGACATTAAACAAACGCCATTTTCTTTTATTTTTTTATTTTGAGAGCGAGAGAGAGTGCACATGTGCGATTGGGGGAGAAGCAGAGGGAGACAGTGAGAGAATCCTAAGCAGGCTCTACACTCAGCACGGAGCCCAATGCAGGGCTCGATCCCACAACCCTGGGATCATGACCTGAGCCGAAACCAAGAGTGAGACGCTCAACCAATCGAACCACCCAGGCGCCCCTCCATTTTCTATTTTAAGAATGGGTTTACAAATATAGGACACTTTTTATTCCCAACTTCCATTTTGATTTTCCAGGCCAGCCAGCTGACTCTTCTCAGCACATCCATGTTTCTCTCCCTCAAACCGGGTCTCAGTTCTCATGTAATATCTCCTTGGGATCAGAGCAAAATCAGATATAAATGCAATAAATAAAAGGTACAAACATTAAGGAAAATAGGGCTCAGAAGAAATATCAACATGTACCCCCTCACCCTGAATTTCCTTACAATTTAAAAAATTACATGGGAATCTCTTCCATAAATCCAACTCATTTAAAGCATCCAAAGGGACCACAAAGTTAGAGGAACATATCTCTAAAATGAATATTGCTTATGTGTAAATATTTACTTTGAATTTACTAGATCGGTAAATGTGGGCTTTCGTTTATTGGATTATTCTCAAGTTGCAAACATAAAGCTAAAAACCGTTGTGTGCCTCCTGTAAACTTTATTTTCTCTAATGATAATCATCACTCTTGCCTTGAATTTTTTTTCATGTTGTGCTTCCCTCATGGCATTGCAAAAAAGAGAAAAGAATAGTCTTCACGGTTCATAACAGCATTATACCACTGTTCACAACAGAAACAAAAGCGTAAAAGAAAAGTGTACAAAAATAACGCACATGAATATGAAAATGAAATTCGGGATACCAAGGAAAGCAGCTGGAGAGAAGTGAGGAGTATAAATGTATATCGCTGTGGTGAAGAAAACACTGGGATGTCTCAGAGTTACATTACAAAGCATGCACCGATCTTTAATTAATACAAAGTTAGCAATCGTGCAAATGAGATCACTAATGTAAGGCTAATACACACACACACACACTCAGCTGAACAGTCCTCATTCCCATATTCATTCTAATCAATAATATGCATAATATCAATAGAAAATGTACCAGGGCAACCAAAGACGTGGACAGAGAGAGACTGTGTTGGAGCAGCGAACCCATCTTGCTGGTGGGCAGTAAGGAGACAGAGTGACAAAATCATGGTGGCTTGATTGAACTGCTTTACTCAAGGAGATGGGGCCAACCATTTGTTTTCTTTTTCTCTGGAGCTGTACTCCATAAATTGCTTTGAGAAGAAAAATCACAGTATGCTTTGGTCTAAAAAAAAAAAATGCAGATTTCCCTCTCATGGGATGTTTAACAGCATGGACTCTGGAGGATATATGTTTAAAGTCCACCTTGTCTACTTGCCTAATCTTGCAGTGCCTGCTACGTAGGAGTCGATATTTAATGGAATCAGAATCTGAGATACACAAGAAAATGATCTATAACGTCTCACCACCCTTCTGTTCCCTGCCCCACCCTGACCCGGTCTCAGCCCTGCCCGCCCCCAATTTCAGCACAAAAGTTTAACAGGGATAAAAACATACGGCTTATCTGTGTCCTTGACCCTTTCTAAAATTGCAACAACTTCCTTTCGGAAAGTTCCTCCCTGAACCCCCAAAGGCAGGAAGAACATTCACTGCTGATACGGCAGAGTAGAAGCTAGACTAGCGACCCCCCAGAGCCCCTTCCTGCAACTCAGCACAGAGAAGGGGAGGGACGGGGTAGGCATTGCTCTGGAGGGTCATCCCTGCTTCTGCACACAGGCACAGGTGACAGGCAGCCAAGAGTAACCCAGGAGTGACAGAATTTCCTATTATTGAATTATAATAAATTCTTTTAAAAACCAGGGATGGGAGACAGAGTAGTAGTGGGTTTATCTAACTGCTTGGTTATTTAGCAGTGCTGGTAGTTAAGGGAGGAGGGACGTTTTTACTGGATCAAGATCATTCCAAAAGGCTTGGATGCAGAGGGATTAAAAACGGCTTCATGGAAAGAAGCCTCCTTCGTCTTAGCTTATACACCACAGAAAGAATGAAACATAGAAATGGGGGAGACAGTGCTATGGTGTTCCGGTAGAAAATACACAGAAAGGAAACTTGTTCCTCAGAGCACCAAGTAGCATCTTAATGCTCACGTAATTCTCTGTGGTCACATGAGAGGCGTTTGTAGCACATCGCGGTTTCTTGAAATCACTGTGAACAGAGAAAACGGCACCGGACAAAAACAAGGGGCCCGGTTTCAAGAATCTCTTTAGAAATCTGGGAGAAAGGGGAGTCTGTAATTAGGGTTTGCTGCCCTTCGGCTCTGGGGGTGATGTCATCGCCTGAAGAAAGGCAGTGCTCGGTGCCAGGAATCTGAGCTCACCGCTCTTCGATAATTCAATAGGGTCTTGCCTGGGAATTCCTCATCTTGGGGATTAGCGAGCAACAGATCTACTTTGTAGGTACCAGCGTTTGGCTAAGGGAAAAAAAGAAAAAGTGAAAGGACCTTGGAAACGGGAGTCACGTGAAAGAATGAAGCACTGTGACCTTCCCAACAGAATCGCATGGACTGGACCTTAATTCTCTGTCACCTCTTCCTGCCATTTGCCAGCTGAGGAAACCGCAGCTCGGGAGGGGCAATTCACAAAGCCAGCCGTTCCGGGGCCGGGACGAGTGTCTGACTGCCCGAACTCCGGTGCTAGCACCCTGTGCTCAGACCCCCATCAATCTCCAGTCTGTGACAGCTTGGACACTCAGGACCTCACCCACCCAGATATCACCGAGTCATTCCCAGGGACCCAGGGACACCAGTTCGTGTTACATGAGCTTCCAGACCGCACAGACCCTGAGGGGAGAAGAATGTCCCATTGCAGACTGTTTCTGCTGCCTGTGTCACTGCACAGAGGGACGCTGTGGCACAACCAGCAAAACCGGTTCTGGGTAGAAGAACTCTGACAGTTCTGCCAGAACCGTGCTGCAACTGAGACCGAAAATCTGCAGCTAATCCCCAGGCCTCATTCTAACTAATAGTTTTAACACCTTCCCTGGCCCAACTTTTTCCTATCGTTAGATTAAACGATTAGAGTTTCACATCCTTGCCATTCTTCTATTTGTGCTAAAGGAGAACTAGAAATGCAAGGTAGGACAGCAACAAAAGAAAAGAGTAGGAACTGTGCTTTCGAAAAATGCATAAACTTTTTATCATCGAGTCTTGATTATGCATATGTGCTAAGACTACCAAATACCAGGCCGTTATTTTTTTTTTTAGTGAACGCCCCGAACCTTAAACGTCCAAATAAAAGCTCTTCTTTAACATAGTTATCGTAGGAAGACATATGGTTTTCTCAAATGATGCTGCTGTGACTCAAAGTATGTTTGTAATGTCTCTTCTGACATTGCTGTCTTTAAAGCTGGTCTTTCACAAAGGAAATCTCATTTTTAACCATGAAGTGGTATTATCAAATGTGTCGATACGTATTCAGACTTGGACCCAGGCGATTTGATGTTTTTCTTTTATTTTTTAAAATTTTTTTAATGTTTATTTATTTTTTTTTGGGGGGGGAGGGGCAGAGAGAGAGAGAGACACACACAGAACCCGAAGCAGGCTCCAGGCTCCGAGCTGTCGGCACAGAGCCTGACGCGGGGCTCAAACTCACGAACCGTGAGATCATGACCTGAGCTGAAGTAGGGACAGTTAACAGACTGAGCCCCCCCACCACCACCAGGCGCCCCAATTTCTGATATTTTTCTTTAAACATATTCAAAGATCAAGATTTACCACCACTGTGGGCATTCAAAAGGTCACAGCAACTCTCTTGAACAGAGCTAACACAAGGCGACCTCTGGCCGGCTGCCAAAGCCTGGCCAAGGCACCCGGGAATGCTGGCAACCTCCACTGTGTCACTACCTTCCCCAACACTGAAAGCCAGTGAAGATGTAAACTGCATATTCAGTAGTTTGAGAGGGTGTGGTTGAGGCATTAAGAACTCACATGTCCCCAACGACCAGGCAGGGAAAGTTCCAGAATGGAAAAGGCTAGAGAAAAGGGTGTTACTAAAAAGAACAGCCAGTATCTCCTAAGAGCCACTCGTGGCCTTGCAAATGCTTAGACTCATGGGTGCCAGAATCTTTAATTATCCAAAAGAATCCAGAAGTCTAGATTTAAAAAAATAATAATTATAATCTCCTGGTTATGAAATGTGGGCAAATTTTTTTTTTTTTAATTTGAAATAGGAGTACATAAATGCATGAGGTACAACACAGCATATAATTCTGTGGCCCACATAAAGGCTGGAGGTCATAATTTTGTGTCCTCTGGCCACATAAACCAAAATAATGTAGGACACTGAATGGGGCCCCGGCCTCATAACCTACAAAAAATTTCTCTGTGGATGTTACAAATAGGAACCTGAAGGCAAGGTCAATGGCTCCTGAGAAGTCCACATCATGAAAATCACAAACAATTCTGCTGTGGGAAGGATGTTTTTACTTCTTGCTTTATGGAAACCATTTTCTCAACAGTCATACAACTTTGCTTTTTGTTTTTTGTTTTGCAATCTGCTTATTATAAAATCAGTAATATTTTAAAGAAATACCTTAGGGTACACAGGTTGAACAATAAGATATTCTCAGCCTCCTGAATGAAGTGAATTTAACTTTTACGGTTTTTCTTTGAAAATTCTGCCAGTAGTTTGGGGAAAATTATTATTATTTTTTTTATTACTTATTTGATCAACCCAGACTGCATACAACGGCAACAACCAAGTTATAGTCACTAAAATATATATATTAAACAAACATTTTGCCACAGTAAGCAATCTGAAATATCCTCCACTGCCCTTTGTCAAGGTCTATGTGAGCTTAAACTTGTCAGCCCATAACAACACACATGCACAACCACACACATTTCAAGAAGAAAAGTGAGCTCCTACCTATGGGAAATGAATGATATCATCTCCACTAGGCTAAAAGAAAGGTCAGTTCAACCCCAAATTACCTACCTTGCTAGTTCACTGCAGAGCCTCCATCATTTAAACCATCGCCTCTGATTAGGCACGTTCTTCAAAAGGTCCCTACTGACACATTCACCCACTAGCACTCATTATCACAGACTGCCTGATAATGAAAACTGGGGCTATGATCACAGTTCACATTTATAGCTTGCTTTACACTGACAAGGCACTTTCTTTTTTTTTTTAATGTTTATTTATTTCGAGAGAGAGAGAGAGAGAGACTGTGTGTGTGTGTGCGCGCGCGCGTGCGTGAGGGGGAGAAGGGCAGAGAGAGAGGGAGAGAGAGAATCCCAAGCAGGCTCTGTGATGTCAGCGCAGACCCCAGAGCAGGGCTCAATCTCACGAACCTTGAGATCATGACCGGAGCCGCAATCAAGAGTCCCGAGAGTCGGACACTTAACGGACTGAGCCACCCAGGCGCCCCTGACAAGACACTGTCACTGATAGGATCCCACTGTCTTCCTGATCCCTGTGCTCCCTATATAGTTGGCCTGCCTCTCACCCCTCCCACTGTTGTGGGGTTATTGGTTTCCCTGTCGCCTCTGCCTGAGCCCTGGATCTTCCCACGTCATAATCCCAGCACAATGTGTGGTACAGCAGAGACCACTGGAAAAGTGCTGTTGTTTGTATGTGGGAGGGAACTGAGGCCCAGGGAGGTCAGATGACTCTCTGAGGACTTCAACCCCCACTCCATGGTGCCATTGCCCAGATGGCCTTTTCATTATCTACCCCAGCAATGTAGCTGCTAAGGGAATGGAGTTATGAACGGGAAGCACAAGATTTGAGCAAGGAACTTTAAATGGAGGCGGAGTGAACCGTAGAAGACAAACTTTCCCTACAGTTCTGTGTGGGACCTGACCTCCCATCCATTTGTTGCAAGGCCTACTTCCTCCCCTTGGATGCACTGAGCCACCGGAACATTCTCCAGGCTGTTCTGGCACTCCGTTGCCACTCACCCATTTGGGTCACCTTTCTTGGGCCTAAAGCCAATTTCATTTACATTGCTTCATACCTGAGTGAAATGAGACACTGAGCAATTCATCTTGTACATAACTCATGCCCACAAACTCCCATCCAGCTTCCTTTCTCACCCAGCCTTCCCCCTGCTCGAAGACAATAAAGCATTGAAGGGAACTGTTTACATTGATCTTTTCATCAGTTTGAAGACAGTCTTCTAACACCCTCCTAAATGGTACATAACTGAGGCAGAAAACAAGCTTAGGTTTCATCTGGAACCTTCTCTTAAGTGCAAAATAAGGATCAAGGATCAGAAGCTAAACAACACAGAAAGAAGAGTGAGCATAAGCAGAGTCTGTAGTTTTCATAAAATCAAAGAGACTCATGTCTGGCAGACAGACCTGAGTAGCCATGCATCTTACTTTTTTTTACCCAAATCAGTGCAGTATGGACATCTACCCTCAGGGCACAACTCGCCGGAGATTTTACCATTGCCTTTCCTAACCATGCTGGGACCAGGAAAAAAGACCAAAAGTTGAAGCAGTAAGGATTAAAGACAGGATTCAATGCAACGGTGCCAGCTCTACCACAGGGAATGAAGGTCAGAGACCCCCAGTCGTGCTTTCTGTACCCGTCCCTCAAGCAGGCTCTGTCTGGAAGGAGTCATGGGGCCAGAAGGCCTGCCCAGTCACTTACCGATGGACACATTAGCTCTGAACACTTTCCTGCCTCTGTAGAAGGCAGTAGTCAGGGCTGTTTAGGGGAATCTGCAGTATAGGTGAACGAGGTTTTATGGACGAGCCTTGCCAGCATCATGTGCTAAAATAAAGCACAGGGAGCTGGAGGACTGGGGAGGGGCATGCAGCTTGGCCCATCCCACGAGAGGCCACAGAGAAACACACACATTCCCTTTTCTCCTTTATCCTCCAAAAGGCAATTTAACTGCACGTAACTGAATGTGCGTAACTTCTAGAGAAAGATAACAAGCTCATTTCCTTTTTTTTTTTTTTTTTTTTTTTTTACCCCGGCTTCAGTTAACAAATCTTTCCCTACTTATAGAGGCTGTTGTGAAAGAATCATCTGCAGGGAACGGTGACGTTATTTAAAAGGCATGAGAAATGAATCAATGCTACTTTTTCACTCACCTTTGCCTCTTCATTCACGTCCCAGGTGAAGGAAACAGCGTTATATGCAATCTCCTCGATGTTTCCAATCGTATTAAAGCTCTCCTTGTAATCAGCTGTCACGTTAAAAAAGAAAAAGGTTTTAAGAGAGTAAGAGTTACTTGATGACATGTACTTAAATGTCATTTTCCAATGAGGAGATTTAAACTTTGCCTACTCTTCCGGCTACCCCTTAGCAACAGTTAAGGATTTGTGCTCGCACATCTTCTTTTACTAATATTTTTCTCTATGAGAATGTTCTGCTATTAGGAGAGCAAATCTAGGTGAAGCAATGTTCCTAAGAGATTTGCTTATTGGTTTCATTTTTTACGAGGTTTACAGAATTATTAGTGTTTTTCCCTCCTGAATCCCTGGACACCTATCCACTCCCTCACCTCCTCACATTCCTGTAGCTTAGTTGTGCTGGAAGGTGCCAGAGTCATCTGTAGGGACGGTCTGGTAGAACAATATGCTGGTTATCAGCCAGGCAGTGTTGCGGGAACCCAGGGGAGAGATTCCAGGAGAGTGCAAGGAAACTTTTTTTTTTTTTTTTTTACTTCCTTTTAGATTTAGGTGCAGAGAATTGAGTTAATCATTTTCACCTCCCTATTACCACTTGTCCATTTGAGGCCTTCTCTTCGTTTATTTCTGTGTTTATGTAAATATTTACGTATTCATTTTTCTTCCCTATCCTCTCCCACAAACGCAACAGCTATCGAGGTGTTTGCTACGTGTGCTTAGAAAATACGTTGGGTTGATTTGCCTGTGTGCATAGCTGTTATTTCCGGAACTTGTGCTGTGCTATGGCTAGACTTGCCAGATCTAGCAGTTATTTGGGATATACTTATCCTGAAGAAGTATCTGTTGTTTGCCAGTAATTCAAACTTAACTGGGCACCCTATATTTTATCTGGCAGCCTTAGCTAGGAACCTCTTCGGGTCTCTAATCACATTGCTGGTGGCATGCCTATTTCTAACAGCAGCCATAGAGAATTCTGTGGTAAGCATCAGCCACTGTTTACTTATCCGCTCTCCCCAGATATGGACCCTTGAGTGGTCTCCAGCTTTCTGGTACACAGACTACATTGCAAGTGATCCCTACTACCCACGCTCTCCACTGTCACCGTCGTACTTGGCATTAAGGCCTGGACATGATGTTCCTGCTTTTTTGTTTAATTTTTTATGTTTATTTATTTATTTTTGAGAGAGTGAAAGAGAAAGAGAGAGACAGAGAGGGAGGGAGGGGCAGGGAAAGAGGGAAACAGAGAATCCCAGGCAGGCCCCACGCTGTCAGCACAGAGCCTGAAGCTTGATGCGGGGCTGGAACCCACGACCCGTGAGATCAGGACCCAAGCCGAAATCAACAGTCGGACTTTGAACCACCTGAATCACCCTGGTGCCCCAACAGTCCTAGTTTTAATCCTCACTATGTCTTGAGTGTTTGAGCTTATGCTTACCATCTGGATTTCCCCCTACTTTTGTCCTACTTTGATTCTGTACTAAATAAACATCGGCCATGTCCTGCCTGGATGGCAACAAGGTCCACGGCCCATCTGCTTTCCTTCAAGGTCTGGATCATTCACAGGGTGGTCACCTAATCACAAATGTTCTTTCTCTCAAAGGTCTCATCATGACTCTTCTGAAATGAAAGTCAGATCACGTGCTTTTTCTAATTTTTCTCAGGGCTAAAATTTATACCATGATCTATCATGTCCTTCACAATCGGGACTGGACACTTCTCTGTGCCCTCATACTTCAAGCCCAAAGTGGGGGCCAGGAGAAGACGTCTTTTTGTTTATAAAATCTAGTGGCGCCTGGGCGGCTCAAACGTCCGACTTCGGCTCAAGTCATGATCTCGCGGCTTGTGGGTTCGAGCCCCGCATCAGGCTCTGTGCTGACAGCTCAGAGACTGGAGCCGGCTTTGGACTCTGTGTCTCCCCCTCTCTCTGTCCCTTCCCTGCTCATGCTCTGTCTCTCTCTCTCTAAGGGGAGACCCAGAGTCCAAAGCCGGCTCCAGGCTCTGAGCTGTCAGCACAGAGCCCGACGCGGGGCTCGAACACACAAACCGTGAGATCATGACCTGAGCCGAAGTCGGACGTTTAACTGACTGAGCCACCCAGGCGCCACTAGAAAAATGTTTTTAAATAAATAAATAAATAAAATCTTTATGAATGTTTTTCTTGCTGCACTAGGACAGGAGCTGGGTGTTATGACGAATTCCCAGGATGTGTCAAGTGTTCGTTGCCTACAAAATAGGACATGACTCTGACTGAATGGTCATCTCTTCAAGCTGTGTCCTTCTGGGTTGCTGTGTCACTCCAGGGCTGGTGGCTTCTCGAGGCTTTAACAACCTGTGCTCATGCTGTGACATTTTGAAGCCTGCTTTCCTAAAGTTCACATATCCAGTCATTTTTATCCATTTCCTCCTCACTTATTGTAAAGTCCAAGTTCACGTGATCCTTTATCAAGATTTTCACCACTTTCTTACAGTAATACAACCCATCGTGCTTGTATGAATCAGGTGGAGAGAAGCAGTAGGTCCTATTTGCTTTTTCTATCCGTGATATAAATTATAATAAAACAAAGTCCATAATAATAATAAGTCCGTATTAATCCATAATAAAATAAAGTCAGTTTGATTTGGTTTTCTCTTTATTACCAGGACATGTATTGAGGGTTAATCACAGAAAAACCTACTTTTTAACATGCCCTCCAAAATGGCCCTCCAGACCCATTCTCTAGAATGTGTTGTGCCAATCTAGATTCCACCAGAATCCTATTTCCCCTTTTTCTCACCCAATTTCTAACTTTTTTTTTTTTTTTTTTTTTTTTGCCAATCCAATGGGTACAAAGTGGTATCCTACTGACGTAACATTTGCATTTCTTCTTCCACTTGTGAGTTCAAGCATCTCTTCACATCCGGGATAGCTGAACAGGTGTTTGCTTATATAAACTGCCTGTTCATGGCCTTTGTCCATGTTTCTGTTGGTTCCCCCAGGGAAACTTTAAAGCAAAACTATGTATCTTTGCATTTTTATTATTATTATTATTATTATTATTATTATTATTATTATTATTAGAGAGAGAACATGTGTGCATGAGTGGGGGAAGGGCAGAAGGAAAGGAAGAAAGGATCTCAAGCAGGCTCCACACCCAGTTTGGAGCCTGACTCAGGGCTTGATCTCATGACTAAGAGATCACGATCTGAGCTGAAATCAAGAGCAAGAGGCTTAACTGACTGAGCCACCCAGGCGTCCCTATCTTTACGTTTTAAAAAAAGCATACACACTTTAATACAAAAGCATTCATCATAAAGACCACAATCTACTTCACAAACAACCACAAAAAACATGTCTGTGTAAATATTTCCTGTTTCCTCCCTCAGTCTGTCTCCCTTTCTCCACAATATGTAAATATTTTTATACAGTATTGTAACAATTATTTTTACTTTGCTTTTTTCCCCCTTAATACTTCTTCAGCATCTTTCCATGTCGATAAATAAACTTGTGGAAAATGCAATTCAGTGTAATTGCAAAATACTATTATACTGAATTTTAAAAATAACTTTGCCAAAACTTTATTTTGCTCTTGTTGGTCATTTAAATGACGTCCAATACTTTGCTACCATAAATAGTACTTCATGTAATTATCTTTATGGCTAAATATTCACATATACTTCATTATTTCAATAAGATATAGTCTCAGAAGTGAAATTAACAAGTCCAAGGCAAATATATTTTTTTATAATTTTTTTTAAGTTTGTTTATTTTTGAGAGACAGAGAGAGAGCACAAGCAGGGGAAAGGCAGAGAGAGAGGGAGACACAAAATCTGAAGCAGGCTCCAGGCTCCGAGCTGTCAGCACAGAGCCCAACACAGGGCTCGAACTCAAAGACTGCAAGATCATGACCTGAGCTGAAGTCGGACGCTTAACCAACTGAGCCACCCAGGCGCCCTGATTAGCATTTTTTAACAGCTTTAGGTCAACTGTAATGTTTAAAACCCAAAAGTCATATTTAGAAATAAAGACAAACCAAAGCAGTTTGGTCAAACACTTTGACTAAGGATCTTAAATACGAATGCTATACAAATACAATGCTTTCTGCATCCCCTAATCGTGCATAGGGCCTCTGTCAGTTTGTATCATATTCACCTCATCACCAAATAAATATATTGAACAAATATGTACCGTGTGTCCACTATGTACCAGCCAGTGTCTTCACACTGGGGAGACAGCAAGAAACAAGACTAGGTCCCTGATCATGTGGCTTTTACGGTCCAGAAGGAGAGAATATAAATAAGTAGACAAATAAATGAACAACACAGTTACATTTAATATGCTTTTTTATGCCAATAACAAAACCCAAAAACACTGGTAAGGTTGCTTTTTACTGAGTGGTTACATTACTTTGTTTATTTCCTTCATACCATGTGCCAATATTTTATTTATCTGTTTACTTATTTATTACCAACATTTCCCATTAGCTATTTGTTCTATGCAGGCAAGGAATTTATCTTAAACGCTGCTGTTTTTTCAGTGCTTAACATCATACAGATAAGACGCACTCCATAAATGTGTTGAACAATGGAGTAAGTGAATGAATGTATCCACAAGCATTCTAAACCAAATATATAACTGAGACTGATCTCACACCTTCCTCTTTAACCTTATGCAATATAAGAAATGTCTGTTTATCTTTAGTCTCTAAGCCGTTCCTACAGATGGTAAAATAGCTCTGCTATCATTTGTGACTAGGAAAGTTTTCTAAGACTAAACAGCTTATGCACATTGATGTTGGCTTGTCCACATGTTTTTTTGGTCCAATGAATAAAACGCTAATAGCTGTATCTCTCATTTCCGAAAACTGTGTAACTGTTGTTTGCCTAAGTGTTTATGGCTCATAGTATAGAAATAGAAACTCAGCAACCTGTTGGTAAGCCTTTCCTCAAGAAAGCTTCTTAAATGCAAATTTTGCAAATGTTGATAGTTGCGATTAGTAAAAGGCATTGTCAATGAGCTGGCATAAGAAGCTTAGTTTCTTGCCACAACAAAATTCCACAATGTTGGTAATTTGAAACAACAGAAATTTATTCGCTGGAGGCCAGACTACCCAAATCAAGGTGATGGCGGTGTTGGTTCCTTCTGGAGACTCTGAAGGTTGATAGGTTCCATGCTCTCTCCTAGCTTGTGGTGTTTGCTGGCAATCCTTAGTGTCCCTTGACTTATAGACATATCCCTCTAATCTCTGCCTCTGTCTTCACATGGTGTTCTCGTCTGTGTCTCTGTGTCTGTTTCCCTCTTCTCTTACCTTCTAAGGACTTGTCATTGGGTTTAGGGGGCACCCTAATCCAGCATGGTCTCATCTTGAGAACCTTGACTTAATTACATCTGTAAAAACCTTGTCCCCAAATAAGGTCCTATTTATAGATTCTGGGAGTTAGGACATGGACACAGCAGTTTTTGAAGGTCACCATTCAACCTCCTGCACCTGGAATTCCCTTCTATGACAAGAAGTCAGGTGACTTGAGTGTATGGCTTGTTCTTGCATGATAGCCACCATAGCTGAAAAGTAATCAACCCACTCAAAAAAAAAAAAAAAAAATTATAAAGCACTTAATTTTGAACATATTACATTTTGAATGGATTTTTTTCTCTAAAAGAAGACAAGGCAAAATAAAAACTACATGTTTGGTACCTGGGTTGCAAATGTCTATAGAGTACTAACATCTACTTAGTAAGAATGAGGATATAAATGGGAAAATGGATTAGATGCTTCCAAAAATCAGCATGTTGAAATAAAATTATAATTGGCTGAAACAGATTCCTAAAAAATTTTATGCAAATTTAATCTGAATTAAAAATTTTTTTTAATGTTTATTTTTGACAGACAGAGAGAGGGAGAGAGACAGAGACAGAGAATGAGTGGGGGAGAGGCAGAGAGATGGGGACAGAATCTGAAGCAGGCTCCAGGCTCTGAGCTGTCAGCACAGAGCCCATCGCGGGGCTCGAACTCACGGACCGTGAGATCATGACCTGAGCCAAAGTTGGATGCTCAACCGACTAAGCCACCCAGGCACCTCCCCCCTTTTTTTAAATCTGAAATTTAAAGGTAGTTCTTACTAATTTTTTTTTCAAATAGGCTTCACTCCAGCATGGAGCCCAACATGGGGCTTGAACTCATGACCCTAAGAACAAGACCTGAGCTAAGATCAAGAGTTGGGCGCTTAACTGAGGGAGCCACCCAGGTGCCCCTGAAGATCGTCTTTACTAATCTCAATAATTTATACACAAAAGAATAACCCTAAAGTACACAACTAATCAGAAGCATAGAAAAGAATGAAACCATGAAAGAAATGGGACTCTATCTAATGAAATAAGAATGAAGTTGATCTCATTGTTAATGTCACGTTGGTAGTGATAGTCAAACTTTCCAGGGTCCTCTCTAAGGCTATGTATGTCCTTAGAATGTCAGAGTGAAGTGTATGGGAATGCACAGCCATATACATTCTTTAGGGTCTGTAGGAGGCTCCCCAAAGATGTAGAGTGAAGATTTCTGGTTTCCCAAAGCTTAAAGGCCTGTATTGGTGTTCCATAACAGTGCTTCTCAAACGTTGGGGTGCATCAGAATTGCCTGTAGCGCTTTGGTAAAATGTAGTTGTCTAGGCCCACTGCCAGAGATTATGATTCAGTGGGTCTGGCATGTGACAAAGAATGTGCCTTTCTAATCAGCTCCCACTAGACGGGGCTGATGCTGCTGGTCTGGGGTCTACACTTTGGGTAGTACTGCTCTGTGGCAAACTGAAAGGACTACTCCTTTGGGTGCACCTGATTCAGTCCACGTGCGGTCTTAGAAAAAGCGACATCTGTCAGTGAGGTCCTATACCAATTATCAATGTGATCCACGTGACAACGATTTCCCCTCAAGTGGATGAAAACCGTGCATATAGGAGACACAAGCAATTACCTAAATGGTCAGACCTGAACAGCACCCGTTCCGAGATGTCTGCTTGCTCTCATGCCTGCAATCCCATCCCGAAACATCCATTCCTTTGGGTACAGATATTGTCATCTCATGACATTAAAATGCAAATACTCTTGGGATAATAACAACTGCCATAAGCCAAGAGCTTACTGAGTGCCAAGCATGTGCCAAGTCTTTTACCAACACGAGCTCATCTAATCTTCACAACTGCTCTGTGAGGTAGATCTTAGCATCCTCCTCCTACAGAGAAGTGGCTCGTAGAAGATCACATGGCTAGTAACAGGCCAACCTGTGATTTGAATTTGGGTCTGGCCATTGCCAAAGGCCAAACTATTAATCACTGCCTACATTTATCCTGCAAAATTAAACAGTAAGTTGTCACCAGATACGAATACCTTGTAGAGAAAAATCACAGCACATCATACATGGCAACTAGCTAGTCGAGAAGCACTTGGGTAAGTTCCATGAGGCCCCATGAAGATGGAAAGAAAAGTTCAAAAGTTAGCCCTTCTGAGAAAACAAGAGGTTTGAGGAAGAATGATGGCCAACTACAGTGTTTTGGCGAAGGACTTCTGAGCATGGGCAGATGAGCTGTGCTTTTCTTTTTTTTTTTAATTTTTTTTTTTAACGTTTATTTATTTTTGAGACAGAGAGAGACAGAGCATGAATGGGGGAGGGTCAGAGAGAGGGAGACACAGAATCTGAAACAGGCTCCAGGCTCTGAGCTGTCAGCACAGAGCTTGACGCGGAACTCGAACTCACAAACCGCGAGATCATGACCTGAGCCGAAGTCGGACGCTTAACCGACTGAGCCACCCAGGCGCCCCAAGCTGTGCTTTTCATATGTAATTCTGGCAAGTTACATTCTGCAGAGAAATGATGGGATTCATTTCTATTTTAATTGTTGTGGAAAGCATGAGGTGAGTCCTTTTTGCCGTCTTATTCTTTTACTTTTTGCATATAATCGGTGGTCTGTTCATCAGTTTTTAGACGCAGATTTTGTAGGCTGAGTTTTCCTCAAACTGTACGTGTAAGCGTGATTCTGGAATGCCGTCAAAGGAACTGTTAATTCCCTCACCTTAATTAAGCTTCACGTGCTTGGTAAATTATAACCATCTTTTTAAATTATTTTTTGTATATATTGTGGAGATTAAAAGGAATGGTATAATTAATATAAAAATTGTTTCTCTTCTGAAAGGTGTGGATTCTGTCTGGACTAGTGAAATAATGAGCCCTGGAATGCTGAAAATGGCACACTGCCAATTCAGCGTGAATCCCCTGCAGTCTAAGAAGAGGTTGTTTGTTTTTTTTAACAACAACAACAACAAAAGCCAAAGACGTGGGGCGCCTGGGTGGCTCAGTCAGTTGAGCATCTGACTCTTGATTTCAGCTGAGGTCATGATCTCACAGTTGTGAGTTTGAGCCCTGCATCAACCTGAGCGTGGAGACTGTTTAAAATTCTCTCTCTCCCTCCCTCTACTACTTGTGCTCTCTCTCTCTCTCTCTCTAAAAAAAAAAAAAAAAAAAGGCAAAGACCATACAAGGAGTCGATTTATGGGGTGCTGTCCAAAGCATAGGAAGAAAGGACATTGGGGGTGGAGACACACAGACCCAAATTTAATTTCTGTCCTGCTCTAAACAAGTCCTGTGACTCTGAATAAGTTACAGAACCTCTTTGAACGTGATTATCTCATCGACAAAAGGGAAACAATATCTAAAAACAGACCCTTCAGTGGGTGAGGGGAACAACACTGGCCCCTACTTCCCCTATCAACCTGTCCTCAAACATTTGCTTCCCTCTGTCTGTAAAGACCACATAGAATCAGCTCAAATTCAGGAACCACTTGAGGGTCATTCTAGAAGTATTCACTCTGACTTAAAATAGGTAGAATAAAGAAACCCTAGTCCAAGTAGGTTTTGAGATTTTTTTTTGTTTTTCAAAATCAAAGAAGTAGCTTCTTAAAGCCTGGATGACTCCTAAGAAGGTGAATGAGTTTATTATATCCATTATCATGCTTTTCCCTAGTCGGAGGTTGGCTTTTCTTAAGTGTGTTGACACTTGAGCTGCTTTTTAATGGCTCTAAATGTATTTCCATCATTTGGTCCTGACCCCTGAGCAAATAATAGAATCAGCCACCAGTTTTGAGAGCCGAATGTGTGCTAAATATACATACTTCCCAAACATTACCTCACACAATTGTAACCAGTAGCTTTTTAAATTATCCTTACTGTGTAGAATAAGAAACAGGCAAAAAAATGTTAACTGCCTCCCCTCCCAGATAATCACTTAGCTTCTAAGTGGTCAAGTTGGGATTGGAACCTAAGAAATTCTGCCTACATACATAGCCAGAGTCCTCTGATTTCTGTGACATACTACCTTTCAAATGAGTGCCTTTCCATATACAACCTAGAACAAGAATGGCTGAAATTATGAAGACATAATTTGTGACTTACTTATAGGATGTGACCAATATAGAGTGACTTTGATATGAAAGCTGGATATAAATATTTTTCCTATTTACTATTCATGGTTGAATATATTACCTTCACACACATCATTTAAGAGGGAATCTTTCTTGGAATTCTCCCTTTTCTTGGAATTCTCTCCTAATATTTTATTTGTGTTTGATTTACCTTTCTGTTTCTAGCAAAGGAATTTATAAGCCAATGTTCTAGCTTTCCATTGTAGTGACAATAAACTTACAAATAAGAAAAGCATTTTACACTGTAACATATTACTGTGTTCCGTGTATGCTAGTGTTTTTTATTCTGATTTAATTTTTTTTGAAGAACGCTGGTCTTGGCTGTAAACTTGATTTCAAATACAGAATAAGTCATACCCTTTGTTCAGACCCAAAAACACATATGTGCATGTGGTACCTTATATGCACCATGGCTTCTAGCTCTGAATTTAAATAAACTTGGATGGGCTTGAAATTAAGCTCTTCTCATTAGTCTATGTTATTCAGTGAGATTTAGATTCAGTCTATGTTTTCATGAAACTATTTCGTCTCTTGAAAAATAGTGCCTGGTACATTCTGACAGTTTGATGAATGATGAAGACATGCATAGTGCTTTGGTAAGTAATTCATTCTTGTATACTGCGTGAACTACTTCTGTTCAACTTTAGTTTTCCATCCTTCATCTTATTACTTAGTTTACCAACACTCTTAGGGGTACGTTTGGGGACAAAAAGTTATAGGTATACAGGATTAGAAGGTACTGCCCATGGTGGCCAATCGGCTGTAATCATCTCAGACCTGCAAACGGGGCTCCCCCCGTCTTCAACACAACAGCGCCCAACATTTTCCCACCCTTGATGATACTTCCAGACACTGTTAACTTCCCAGTTAAGTCAACTCTGATTTATAAAAGAGCACTGAACTCTTTGTCAGATGACGGTACGTTATCATTAGTAAGAGACCTGAGAATTGCCAATCCCATGTGAGGACAGTCCAGTCTTCTCTCGAAGACCCATTCTAGTGCCTAGCAGCCTTCAGTGTCAGCAACAAGCTTCAAATACCTACAACTGTACTTTTTTGAGTTGCAGACTGAAAAAATTCAAACAAAACAAATGACTTTTTGGTAACTGGTGGTGCAGGACACAGACACATTACAAGAACTATCAATCCTCACGTCAATTATCTTTCACTAAATTTGAACCACAAACCCAATTCCTGCAGCTGCTCAAGTTCCACTAAGATTAACCACCGTTAAAAAAAAAAAAAATTAATTCCAGTGTAGTGAACATCCAATGTTATATTAGTTCCAAGTATACAATATAGTGATAGAACAATTCCATATACTATTCAGTGCTCAGCAAGATAAGTGTGCTCGTAATCTCCTTTACCTTTTTCATCCATCCCCCACCCACCTCCCCTCTGGGAACCATCTGTTTGTTCTCTATAATTAAGAATCTGGGTTTTTTTTCTTCTTTATAAAAAAAATGCGATTTTATTTGATCCAGTCTTTAACTGGCAAAGAAATGCTTTTTAAGTTGGTTCTGTCTCTCCCTTTATTTTTTTCCCCTTTAATGTAATGTACAGTCTGTAAAAAAAACATCTCCCAAGTTCCTGCAGGGCCATTATTCCTTTTTTTAAAAATTTAATTTATTTTTTAATTTACATCCCAGTAAGTTAGCATATAGTGCAACAATAATTTCAGGCGTAGATTCCTTAATGCCCCTTACCCATTTAGCCCATCCCCCCTCCCACAAACCCTCCAGTAACCGTCTGTTTGTTCTCCATATTTAAGAGTCTTATGTTTTGTCTCCCTCCCTGTTTTTATATTATTTTTGCTTCCCTTCCCTTATGTTCATCTGTTTTATATCTTAAAGTCTTCATATGAGTGAAGTCATATTTGTCTTTCTCTTACTAATTTTACTTAGCATAATACCCTTCAGTTCCATCCATGTAGTTGCAAATGGCACAATTTCATTCTTTTTGATTGCCGAGGAATACTCCATCGTATATATATACCACATCTTCTTTATCCATTCAACCATCGATGGACATTTGGGCTCTTTCCATACTTTGGCTATTGTCAATAGTGCTGCCATAAACATTGGGGTGCCTGTGTCCCTTTGAAACAGCACACCTGTATCCCTTGGATAAATACCTAGTAGTGCAATTGCTGAGTCGTAGGATAGTTCTATTTTTATTTTTTGAGGAACCTCCATACTGTGTTCCAGAGTGGCTGCACCAGCTTGCATTCCTACCAGCAGTGCAAAAGAGATCCTCTTTCTCCACATCCTCGCCAACATCTGATGTTGCCTGAGTTGTTAATGTTAGCTGTTCTGACAGGTGTGAGGTGGTATCTCATTGTGGTTTTGATTTGTATTTCCCTGATGATGAGTGATGTTGCGTATTTTTTCATGTGTCGGTTGGCCACCTGGATGTCTTCTTTGGAGAAGTGTCTATTCATGTCTTTTGCCCATTTCTTCACTGGATTATTTGTTTTTTGGGTGTTAAGTTTGATAAGTTCTTTATAGATTTTGGATATTAACCCTTTAACTGATATGTTGTTTGCAACTATCTTCTCCCTTTCTGTCAGTTGTCTTTTAGTTTTGCTGATTGTTTCCTTTGCTGTGCAGAGGCTCTTTATTTTGATGAGGTCCCAGTAGTTCATTTTTGCTTTTGTTTCTCTTGCCTCTGGAGACGTGTTGAGTAAGAAGTTTGCTGAGGCCAAGGTCAAAGAGGTTTTTGCCTGCTTTCTCCTCGAGGATTTTGATGGCTTCCTACATTTAGGTCTTTCATCCATTTTGAGTTTATTTTTGTATATGGTGTAAGAAAGTGGTCCAGGTTCATTCTTCTGCATGTCGCTGTTCAGTTTTCCCAGCACCACTTGCTGAAGAGACTGCCTTTATTCCATTGGATATTCTTTCCTGTTTTGTCAAAGATTAGTTGGTCATATGTTTGTGGGTCCATATCTGGGTTCTCTATTCTGTTCCATTGATCTGAGTGTCTGTTCTTATGCCAGTACCATACTGTCTTGATGATTATAGCTTTGTAATACAGCTTGAAGTCCGGGAGAGTCTGTTTTGTCACTTTTCTTTCCTCTGTTTGGTTTGTTCTTTAAATTCCGGTGAATTTAATTTGAGTGAAATCATACGGTATTTGTCTTTCACTGGCTTATTTTGTTCTAGATCCATCCATGTTGCTGCAAATGGCAAGATTTCATTCTTTTTTATGGCTGAGTAATATTCTATTGCATATATGTACATGTATATATATGCATATATATATATGCCACATCTTCTTTATTCATTCATCTATCAACGGACAATTGAGCTGTTTCCATTATTTGGCTATTGCAAATAAGGCTGCAATAAACATGGAAGTGCATGTATCCTTTTTAATTAGTGTTCTCGTACGCTTTGGGTAAATGCCCAATAGTGCAATTACTGGATCATAGTGTAGTCCCATTTTTAATTTTGTGACAAACCTCCCTACTGTTTTCCACAATGGCTGCACCAGTTTGCGTTCCCACCAACAGTGCACAACTGTTCCTTTTTCCTCACATCCTCACCAACATTTGCCATTTCTTCTGGATTCACCTCCACTTTTTTTTTTTTTTTTAAATTTTTTTTCAACATTTTTTATTTATTTTTGGGACAGAGAGAGACAGAGCATGAACGGGGGAGGGGCAGAGAGAGAGGGAGACACAGGATCGGAAACAGGCTCCAGGCTCCGAGCCATCAGCCCAGAGCCTGACGCGGGGCTCGAACTCACGGACCGCGAGATCGTGACCTGGCTGAAGTCGGACGCTTAACCGACTGCGCCACCCAGGCGCCCCTCACCTCCACTTTTAACCTCCCCAGTTGCCTCCAGCTGCCCCATCACACACACCACATTGATTAACAGACACAGGAAGGTGAGTTTGTACGTGACGGGTGCAGGGTGGGGGGACGGCACCAGCTACTCCTGTTTGTTCCACGAGTGATTTCTACATTCCCTGCTACTTGAATTACTCACACTGCCATTCCTGTTTACTTATTTTCTATCAATTATTAGAGGATTTAGACAACATTTCAAAACTGAAATTCTAATTCTCTTAAATATATTTATTCGAGGGGCACCTGAGGGGCTCAATCGGCGGAACGTCCAACTCTTGATTTCGGCTCAGGTCATGATCTCACAGTTCGTGGGATCAAGCCCCACATCGGGCTGCACACTTGAGCGTGGAGCCGGCTTAAGATTCTCTCTCTCCCTCTCTCTCTGCCCCCGCCCACCTCTCTAAAAAAGAAAAAAAAAATATGTATGTGTATGTGTGTGTGTGTGTGTGTGTGTATATATATATATATATATATATATATATATATATATATATATATATAAATTTATCGTCCATAAGACAAACTTGTTCTCACAGGAGGGAAGCTGTTGCTTCTGTTTCTATTTTCCATTTGTAATGCTGACCACGGCATCCGGGGACTGTCCTGATAAGTTCAACAGGATCGGCAGCCACCTAAGGAAATCTGCATAACTGCTCTAAGCGGGTTTCCCCATCTGTGAAATGCAGATAATAGCAGCACCTACCCTACAAGATCATGCTCACTTATGTAGCACTCAGTTATTTCAATACTTGTCTTTTCAAAAGCACAAACGTTTGAGGTGGCTCTGCATGCCTGGGAGCCTGTTCAAAGACGTTTCTTCTGACCAGCTTTCCCTCACTTGTGTTTCTCCAACCTCAAAGAGCTTAATTTAATTTTGGAAAGACTTTCTCTTGGCAAGTTTTAGGTTGTGTAAATGAAGAAGGAAAACTTTAGATTTGCCTAATTTCGCACTCGGGGGTGTGGCAAAGACGCACGTTTGTGTCTGTTGCAAAGTGCAGCCAGAGAGAGGCTTCTAGTCAATGTTGAAGGACAGCGGACGATGGTGGCTGTGCGGTTTGGTTCCATCAACAGACGAGCCTCACGAAACTATCAGAGTGTATCTCCACATATTTTTTGTAACTTTTAAGCCAAGCAAGGAATACTACAAAATGTGAGACTATCAGGTTACCTGGGGTCTCATTAAAAGCATCTCTGAAGAAAATAAACAAGCCTCAGACAAAAAAGATGAAATCAAATCAAAGCGCAGATTACATGTTTGAGACGAAAGCATGGTCTTCCACAGCTAAAGATACAGAAAAGGTCCCATCAAGCAGAGGAAAGACGGTATAGTGCCCACGAAATGTGGGGGGAGGGGGGACATAAAACAGGAAATAAAGCATTTTACCGTATTAAGTACAGAGGGTCTATTAAGATTCTGAGAGGGGTCTCTAAGCATCCATGCCATGCTTTAATCCCCTCTGTAACATTCCTTCTGGTTAACCACTCAGGGCTTTTAAATTGCCAGCATGAAGGAAACCCTTCGCAGGGAAAGGTTTGGTCAACAATAATATCCTGGAACCAGGTAAACATACTTCTCAGGAGCAGTGAAGAAAAATAACTAAGGGCCACATTCTTACAATTTTTAATTTCCAAATCTAGCTAGTTTTTTTTTTTTTTTGAAAGTTTGCTTTGAAACAATTTCCTATGTGTTTGCTTCCACAGAACAGTAATGATTTCTAGTTAAGTTAAAAATGAGTCATTTCCCTTGGTGTATTAGTGTATGTATTCTATTTATGTTAGTAATTAGTTATTAAACTACTTTCATCGAAAAGGCTATAGTATAATTGATTAATATTTAAAATATAGGAATATTTAAAACATAGGCATTGACTAGATATAAACCAAAACCCACAGAGGGGCAGCTGACTCTGCCTGGAAAGATTAGGAAGATCCCACCCAAGTGGGGATGGAGGAAAAGGTCTTAAGGGGTGAAATGTCTGCCAGGTGGAGGAGGGAGGGAGGGACACTCTAGGCAAGCAGAGCCCTAGAGAGGAACAAAGAAGAAGCTGGAAGCAACTAGGAAAACTAGTGAGGGGCAAAAAAGGACCTGTAGATTTGGCACTAAGATTTTTTAATAAGGAAGCCTGGGTGGCTCAGTTGGTTAGGCATCCAACTTCAGCTCAGGTCATGATCTCACAGTTCATGGGTTCGAGCCCCACATCGGGCACCGTGCTGCCGGTGTGGAGCCTGCTTGGGATTCTTCCTCTCCCTCTCTCTCAGCCTCTTCCCCACTCTTTCTCTCTCTCAAAATTAATGAGTAAACTTAACAAAAAAAGATTTTTTAATAAAAGACAGACTGTACTGGATGGAGAGACACTAGCAGTGTAGGATATGGGCTAGTGGATGCCATTTTGAAGAAACACAGAATGGAAGGAAAGAGGAAGACCCAGCAATAGTTTAAAAGGAAGTCTCCAAGAATCAGGGCCTGGATATATGAACTCTGGCTCTGTTCTGGACCCTTTGCTGGGGGAAGGGGGGAGGAACTGCGGGATCACACTAAGTACACATGTTGAGAAGGAAGTGACTCTCCCCAGAGCTGTTGTCCCCAACAGAATGAGCTTCTAGCATGCATACTGAGACTTGCAATGCAATAAATGAAAACCCACAGTGGCTCAATGATTACTGAAAATCAACAGGCTCTGCCTGAATAAACTTTAAAGAGTACTTGCATTATATAATGTTTTCATGTTTATTTACCTTAGAGAGAGAGGGAAAGAGAGTACAAGCAGGGGAGGGGCACAGAGAGCGGGAGAGAGAGCAGACTCCATGCTGTCAGCATAGAGCTTGGTGCAGGGCTGGAACCCACAAATCGTGAGATCACGACCTGAGCCAAAACCAAGAGTCAGATGCTTAACACAATGAATCACCCAGGCGCCCCTTATAATGTTTTAAAACATATAACCTTAACAGCCTACCACACTTTTATCACATAAATGTTTTTTAACCAAAGTTGATGGCGAAGAGGAATTTTCAGTAACTGTGGCTACAGCACTTCCCTAAAAGCAGAAGGTGACTCACATGTGTAAGCGTGTGTTTGAATTTCTTCAATCTGCAACTCAAAAGTACAATTGTACGTACTTATCTTTGGCTATTTGAAGCTTATTGCTGACACTGAAGGCTGCTAGGCACTAGAATGGGTCTTCGAGAGAAGACTGGAATGTCCTCTCATGGAATGGCACTTCTCAAGTCTCTCACGAAGGATCAAGTACCATCATCTGACAAAGAGTTCAGGTCTCTTTTATAAATCAACGTTGGCTTAACTGGGAAGTTAACAGTGTCTGGAAGTATCATCAAGGGTGGGAAAATGTTGGGGGCTGTCGTGCTGGAGACGGGAGCCCCATTTGCAGGTCTGAGGTGATTACAGCAGACTGGCCACCGTGGGCAGTACCTTCTGATCAAATGGGCAGTACCTTCTGATCAAACAAAAGAAATGACTTTTTGGTAACTGGCGGTATTGGACACAGACACATTACAAGAACTATCAATCCTTACTTCAATTGTCTTTCACTAAATTTGAACCACAAACCCAATTCCTGCAGCTGCCCAAGTTCCACTAAGATTAACCTCCATTAAAAAAAAAAAAAAAAATTAATTCCAGTGTAGTGAACATCCATCCAGTGTTATATGAGTTTCAAGTGTACAATATAGCGATTGAGCAATTCCATATATTACTCAGTGCTCAACAAGGTAAGTGTGCTCGTAATCTCCTTCACCTATTTGACCCATCCCCCACCGACCTCCCCTCTGGGAACCATTTGTTTGTTCTCTATAGTTAAGAGTCTGTTTTTTGGTTTGTCACTTTTCTTTCCTCTGTTTTGTTTCTTAAATTCCACATTTGAATGAAATCATATGGTATTGGTCTTTCCTCTAGAAAACTCCAAGAAAAAAAACAATCACGTTAATTTTAATCACAATTCCTATTTGAAAGTGGAATATGATTCCAGATTGAAGAGAGCTCTGAAGCCTGGAAAGAACAGCTTAAGTGGAGTAATTCACCAAGGTCAGGATAATTCTGAGCTGGAGAGTCTTCCGAAAGGCTTCTCTTCAACTTGCAAAGAAAACTATTGAGAACGAAACTTCAGGAAATATTTCCACCTCATCGGGACTTAAGCTTTCAAGAAAGCTTTACCTTGACATATAAGGGGCATTTAAAAACTGGCGCTAAAAAGATGGATTTGCATAAGGGACAGATGAAAATCCCATAATCACATGCTAATAATCAAAGATGAACTACAACCGCCTGCTGCTATTAACCATGGAGAACTACAGGATTAATATTAACAATGTAACTGACACATCCCGATACAGGGAAAGACGACTGCTGATTGAAATTGAAGACAGAGAGGGAACGAAGAACAAATTGTTGGTTTCACAATTAGCCACTAAGTTATATTGATAATGGTTTGTTGGATGTGACTACAAAGTAATGAGGCATATTTAGATGTGCTTGTGGAGTCAGTGTCATTGCACTACAGTGTCATTGTCATTACAATCCACGTGACCCGCTGTGAAAATGCAAAAACCACGGTGTTCTTTATTTTGGAACATCTGCATGGTAAGGTGGTAAAATAATTCTTAATTCTGTCCAGTAGAGAGAAACTGTATGTGAATGTGCTTCAATTTATCTATTGTAGCTTCTGGCTCTCATTCTGTAAAGTTAATTTCAGCTGTGGACCCTCCTCTAACTTTCCTTCCCTCCATGAAAGGGAGCAAAGAGAAATATGTGCCTTCCCCAGAAAGCGGTCTTGGAATTACCCATGGTTTGAGTAAGCTTGAGATGTAGTCCAGTTCGTTTTGTCATTTGTGGTTCACGTAAAATATTTTTAAATGGCTCGCGCCGCGCAAAACTGGATGACGCCACTGTGCAAATGAGTCCCGGGGAACTTCCGCGTGTAGACGGTGCCTCAAAGTCGTCTTGCCCCTGGCTGAACACAGCACCTGGCTAGCCTGCACTTCCTGGCTACGTAGCTCCTCTTGACACCCCTACCTAGAAGCAGGGCACCCGTTTAGTTAGCAAAGCCACGCTTTGTTTCTGTGATCTTTTCCCTCTCCTTTATCCCCACAGCCAGTCATCACGGAGGATCTATCAGTTCTAGAATCCGTCTCTTGGTCCTGGGATAACTTTGCATCTCCCCTTTGCAATTCACTCCTCCGGGGGGCTCTCCACCATTCACCCGGCTATAATTGGTCTTCCCACTACCGGTCTCTCCCTCACTTCACCCCATCCTCCATGCTGACCTGGAATTAACTGTCTGAAATACAGGTATCATCCCATGACAGTGCTGCTAAAAACACTCAATGGTTATCCAAAGGCTCTGAGTTCAAGTACTACAACTCACTAAAGAGAAATGTCATGGCATTACATTATCCTATTTGTTTGCTATTTCTGCACCCTTCCCTCCATCTGTCCTTACCAGCAATCTGGGACAACTGATGTACAAATGGAATGCACCCACTTGGATGAATGACAATACGTAGGTATCATTTTTATTATTCCTCTCTTGCATATTCTTGGATCTCTAAACTCCACTCTGTTCAATAATAGCAAAACTCAAAATAAGGTATGCATGCTACAGTTCAGTATAAAAAAGTACAAACACAGACACACAAACACACATTTGAATATCTCCCCAACAAAACTGTGCAACAAGACTTTATGAAGCCAAGACTGTGTTAAAGCAGCAGAGGATGAAAAACTCTGAGCTTCATGACCCTCAACATCTGCTGCGGTGATGCCCTTCTGCAAAGCCCCTGGGGTAGCGTTTCCCCAACATTCTCCCTGCAGGTCAGGTTTGCCGCTGGGACACAGGTGGCACGAGTCAATGGCCCTCTAACACCTACAGCCTTCCGGGGCCTGGACCCCCACACACTCTGCCGGGCTTGATGAGCCTCTACGGGAGGCCTGGAGTTTTGGCCTGGACCACATGGAAACTGCTTTACCCAGGCCTCCTTTCGGAGAGACGAGCAAACCCATCTACCTTACACATCCCTGTTGCCCTAAGATTCTCCTTTAAAAGGCAAGCCTTTCCCCAGCTCCCAAGCCCTTCTCTCTCATTTCCTCAGGACTTCCTTCTTTCACCTTACTGTCTGTATTAGTTCAATCAACGAACACTCTTACTAGTATGTAGGTCTGTTTCCGGCCCTCCCATCTTTGCTAACACTTTTATCAGACTTTATAAAATAATTTGCCAATCTCATTTTGGTTCTTCTGCCTTGATTCCTGGGTATGCATGTGCTGTTTCCTTGGCTTGCCATGCACTCGTATGGCACCTTGTCGACCTGGTATGTTCTTGTCATCCTCTCTGAGGGGTCTCAGAAACACCTCCTCCGGGAAGTGCTCCTCCAAGATGCCATTCACTGTGTGACATCTTAGCCATTCATCTTCTTGCCCCCAGGCTCGAGCAGTTTGAGGACAGGGGCTCTGTCCTAATTACCTCTAAATCACTAGTTCCTAACAAAGGGTCTGGCATGTTTGCTGAATGAATAAGGAATAGCCATGCCTTTCTGCAAGCCAGTGGCAACTAATATGGGGCCAGCACTAACTCCGCATCCTTATAAAGGGACGTTCACAATCAGAGATAAACAAACAACAGAAACAATCCAAGTGCCGCTTCCATACAGGAGACCTCAGGTATAATTGGCACAGAAGAGCTCCTTGGGCTGCAGAATGTAAACTCATTTATGACCTGGAATAATTGTTCGTTCAACGAGCTCACAAGAAAGAACTTGTGAGGCTTAGAGAACTCTGCTCGCATGCTTTGAAAAGCAGCAGGAGCCGCTTGGGCTGAAGTCTGTTTGTTTTACTTTTATCAAGTAAGAACTAATTGCTAATGTTTCCTTCCCCCCCCCTGCCCGCCCCCCGCAAAATAGTTTATGGCCTAATGTACAAGAACCACATATCTGAACTGGCTTTCAGAAACACCAGAACTAGCAGCAGCCAAGAGTCCCATGCCCCAGACTGCCAAACAGTCTCATGTCCGGAGAGGAAGGCTGAGAAAGGGGAAGCAGGACATCAGCAAGGTCAGGCAATGGATGTCTGCAGTCACTCTACAAGTAATCAGGGCCTGCTGGGGCCACGAACTACCTAGGGGTTGAGATCCAAAGATGATATACAGTGGAGTGAGGACAGAGAATAAAGAAAAACCCCACAAGTGGTGCAAACTCAAGCATTCTTGAGTTTCCACCTCACCTACACCACTTACCAAGCACATGACCTTGGGGAAAATTCTCAACCATTCACCACCTCAGTTTTTAGAATTGTTTTGGGGAATGAAGGGCAAAATGTTTATATATGAACGAGCCTGGGACACACAAGACAGGGAACACATGAGAGATATAATTAAGACACAGTTCAGTCCTTCCAGAGGCCTGCCTTCTGTCAGTGTAATAAGAGTTTAATCCACACGTTTCTTTATTCATTCGTCCATTCACTCATTCATTCAGGAAATATTTATTGACGACTCACTATGTCTCAGGCCCTGTGCTAAAAGAGACAAGTGTCTGCACTCATGGGCTTTACCTTCCAGTAGGAGGGGGGACACAAGAAGAAACAGAAACATATATACATAAAGAGAATGTAGGGGGGTGATAAACGCTCTGCAGTAAAATACAGGTGAAGGGGCTGGAGAGCGATGAGGATATGCCGTTTAGGTAAGGTGACAGGGAAGGTCTCTTTGATAAGGTGACAACAGGCAAAAAGTGATGGGACAAACCATGTAACGGGCAAGTATCCGCCCAAGGAGGGCTGTGCCTGGTGTGATGCAGGGCAGCCCCACTGGCGACTCCAATCAGGACACAGGGAACTGGGAGCCAAGGCATCATGTGCTTTGAGGAGCAGCCTCATTCCCTGGGCCCTGGGCCCTCGGGCTCCCACTCTCCTTTGCACGGACCCACAGAAAGGACTCCATCGGGAACACTAAGAGTCCTCTCCCCAGCAGGCGACCAGCACTGAGGGGCTAGTCAGAGGACCAGAAGTATGTGGGGATGAGGAGCAGCCTTGGAGAGCAACCAACATTCTAACCCAAGTGAGATCAATGTACGTCAGGAAAGATGTAGAATGTTCGCCAGCCATCATTACAGGGTACAAGAGACAAGAGAGAAATCCTTGCGTATGAGTGCTGAGGGGATGCGGAATAAGGAAAGATACAAAGAGAGGCGGAGGCTTCAGTGGGCTTTGCTTGAAGTGGAGGTAGAGAGGCAGAGAGCTGGAGGACGGCTGGTTACCCCGGGAACCTCCAGAAAAATGAGATGAAAGACTCTGCATGCCTCTACACACAAAATTGTGTTTAAGGAGTTTGAGGTTCCCCTCAGTCCATCCACAGACTCTGAAGACCACAGGTTATGAATCTCTGCTTTAGCGAAAGGGGCCTTATCTCAGTCTCGAACTCCCAACTTCAAGGTCACTACCCAGAGGGCCCGGTGGAACCTGATGGCCGCAGTGGCTGGTGAAGATTTAGAAACGGCAGCCTTGGAGCCCTGACTATAACCTCCAGCTTCATGGAGGTTAAGCAAAGTAAAACATTTTTAAACACTGGATTCTTCCTTTCCTTCTTTAGGCTACCAGAAGGTTCTCAACCCAAACTGGCAACTACACGGCACATGCGCTCCTCAGCCTCCCCTCACCCTCAGCAGGCACTGCTCACTCCCCTGGCGGAACCAAGGTAGAGCCTTCACAATGTTCTCAGCACCACACTCCAGAGCTCCCGCTGATGGCGGGGCACCACACACAGACGTACACGTGATCGCGGCTTCAGCCCCCCCTTTATACTGGAGATGGTGTTAGCCATCAACTGGCAGAGGAGTGCGCGGTTTGATCTTTTTTTAATCTAGTAAAAGAACGAATTATATAAGATTTTTGCATATTTCCTCATCCTATGTGAGCAGCTGTCAGGTTGAGGTTGTGGCGAGAAAAATCCATTTTCCATTTGAAGCTAAGGGACTGATTAACACCCCTCAGGTTCAGGTTCAGAGCAAGTGGCCCAAGTAAGCCACAAAGCTTCTTAGTAAAAGTCATAAATCTCAAAGATAAGTCACGTGTGTGCGTGTGTGTGCCCATGCGTGTGTAAAGGGTTGTAGAGAAAAGTCTGAAGGCAGGCAAGAGGTGATAAGAAGAAAGATAAGATCTGAAGTCCTGTGAGAGCTGAGAAATCATTCTGGTCTAAGAAAAGTAAACCTTGCAACACTATCAAAGTTGAACCAGCAGGTAAGCCAGTAAAATGCTTTTATTATTTGCCTTATTTGGACTTAGTCCATATTTCTGTTTAATTGCTCCTCTCATTTTCTTGGGTAATAATTATAAGGCTAACTTTTCAAATAAAATAAAATTGTTCCTCTGCTCCATGTAGACTGGCTACAAAGCGGGTTAAGGCAAGTATCCCCAAGCCCGTGTCCTAGTCAATCACTCTTGGAGTTTCTATGTAAGGGCTGGGTGAGGAACACTGTCTCATCCTAGCTCTTGCACTAATTATCTGAGAAGTCACTTGGCAAAGTGGGTCAGTGGGTCTCTCTGGGCTCAGTTTCCTGGTTCATTAAAGTTATTATGTTTATTATTTATTATTAAGCATTTATAAATACATTTGACTAGTAGGAGGTGTATGGGGGGGGGCATGCTGGTGTGCACTGGGGGGAGGAGGGGTGTAACCATCTTGCAGGATAAACCAGCAAGTAGTTCCATAGGTTCTATTGTGAGTCTCTAACCCTAACCTAGTCACTAACCTTTCTGCCGTTGGTCATGAGACCTTAGCAAGGGTGAGATGGAATGTCTAAACATCCATCATTGCAGTGTGTAAGAAATCAAAGCCATGGCTCAGTAATGCCTTTCTTTCAATGGTTCAGTAATACCTTCTGAAACCCAACACAATGGCAACCTTCACTTTGCCTACACTCACTGCGACTGCATCCTCTTTGCTGCAAAATGAGGCAAGAAAGCCCACAGATGAGAAATTACTTATTTCTTATAAAAACAGCATATGCAGTGTTATAATTACTTAGAAACACATATATTACTGTCTGCATCCTGAAGTACCTTCTAGAAACTTTAAGATCCGGTCCCTGACTTCCCATCTTACTCTGTATCCCAGAGGTCGATTCCCACAAACTGCATTTGCTAGGCTGTGCCAATGGCTTCAGGGTAAGTGCGGCCCTTGGGAAGCACTGGTGGGAGGCTGGGAGACAGGGAGAAGACAGGGCATTCCGTCCCCTCCTCCCAGTTGGCATTCTTTGAAGAGGTGTGTCTGGCAGTGACTCCTCTGTAGTTCCTCCTCTTGCAAAGCTGCTCCCTCTGTGGCCCCAGCTCCTGCTGAGGCAGCCCCCACTATGGTTCCAGCTCTTGCTGGGTGGTTCTCCCAATACCCACAACCTCCTCCCTTTGATCTTCCAGCCCTGCAGGTAACAGCAGCAGACTCCTGCTGTTGCTCATCTCTGGAATGCCTCCCGGTGCCTTCAGCCCTCCCAATGTTTGCAACAAATTCCCTCCGTGGGACCATTTGGCATGGACTCTGCTTTCCTGGCTGAATCCTGAGTCCCACCCAGGGGACTACCTGTCTCTAGAGAACAGACATCGTGTCTAAGAATACACGGGTTTCAGGGGCGCCTGGGTGGCTCAGTTGGTTAAGCGTCTGACCCTCGATTTTGGCTCAGGTGATGATCTTGCAGTTCATGAGATCAAGCCCCGTGTTGGGTTCTGGGCTAACAGGGCGGAGGCTTCTTGGGATTCTCTCTCTCACTCTTCCTCTCTCTTGCTCTGCCCCCACCCTACACGCGTGCCCTCTCTCTCTCTCCCTCTCTCTCTCTCAAAATAAATAAATAAACATTAAAATTAAAAAAGAATACACAAACTCCAGGAAATATACTTGGCAAATTCGTTCCTCCTGCTGGAAAAGCTCTCTCAAAGGTGTCATTTGCCAGACCACCTAATGTGTTGGAGCTGAAGGCATGTGTTGGAGCTGAAGGGACACTAGACAGAGAATCAGAGAGCCAGAACTGACTTTCCAGTCATGTGACCTTCACAAGTACCTTAGAGTCAAATGATCCTGAGGTTATTCGTGTCACAGCAGGATAAGAGTTCATCTGGTCGGCCCGACTGGCCGTTAGACCCAAACACAGGAGGGCCTGGAAATATGTTTTAGAAACCGACACGGTCGTTGCAAATCCAAATGTATCACTATTATTATATGAGGCACAGCTGACTTCCATAGAACAAAAAGTGCTTTGCACCCAGCTTAGCCTGATTTTGATTTCTCAGCCTGATTTGTACCAAATGTACTGACAAAGTGCACAGACTCGTGCTTGGCATTTCTCCTGAAGAGCTGCGTGGGTCCTAGCTCTGATTTGTGTGCCAGGCTCTCCTTGGCATCACGGCAACAGGGCGGTTCACCAAAGACCACACGGAGAGGTCAAGGTCAACTTACCAATGTCAAGGACCCGCTGCTTCGCCGTATGCTGCCGAGAGTGCCAGTACTTCCAGTATTTCAGCTGCTCATCTCGGTTTTTGTCTTCACTGAAGACCACCATCACCACGCTCTGCAGAGGGGAGAATCACAGGTTTTACTTTCTGCCCAGGGCCTCCGATGCGTCAGCCTCCAGTTCTGGCTGTCCGGCCAGAGGTGTGCTCCCATGGGGCTGCTTTTCTTGCTTTACAAAACCCAGACAAGCTCGGCTGTGCAGCTTAGTTTGTTTACAGATGGGCCTATTCAAAAAGTGATTGGGAAATGAGAACCGTACATAGGAAAAAAGAATCCTACCTCCTCGTCACCACGAGTCATAAACAACCAAATTAACCAATGAACAGCACATTTGTTGTCTTGTGGGGCGAGTGGGAATACCAAAAAAGTCTATTTGGTACTGAAAACAAACACATTTTTGAAATTCTGTATTCTGAAACATAGAATTTGGTGCCATTTATAAAGAAGCAAGCACCTGTTTCTAGCCTAATTAAGTGCCTCAGGCTGGAATAGTGGAGTAATGAGAGAAATACTAAGGTAATGAAAGAAATACTACAAGATGAGTTCATACTGATGAACAGGGGTCTAAGTTACAGACCAAAAGCTACGAGGCCAACTGTTTTATTTATTTCAACACAATTTGGATGGGCTTTCTTGGAAAACTAATCATATCTTGTAGAAATAAGAATCCAAAACCCCTTTGAGTCCTAAATGATAAAAGTCCTCATTAAACTAAATAAATGTTAATTCACTGCCACTTACGAGATGAGACCCTACCAACACAAACAACGCCAAATCCCTTTAACTGCAATATCAGGGATACTGGTGCTCTCCTCCCTCCATAACCAAAATACTTCTTGGACATTTTCCTACTATTGCAGAATATTTCATTGATTCTCGTTCCTTAATAACTTCTCCCTTGTAGCATTTTGCACACTTGTAGTCATTTCATTAATTATTTATAACTATTCTGTCGATGGCAATGTCTTCCCATTGGCTTCCAACTCAAAGAGGACAAGGACAGTGGTCCTGGTGCCTGGCAAATAAGAGATACACAACACACGCTTGCGGCTGTACCGTCAACTCCAAATCGGGCTGATTCCCAAAGTATGTGTGAACATTGGTTACACAGGAAAGCAGGTCTCTGTTAGGAACACTAGTTCGGAAATATCCATATTATTCGGATTCACAAGCAGCATGACCCTCGAAGGTCCGGAGAGATGACAAGAAGGGGCATCCCTGGCCATTCTGGTGGAACTAAGAGCCACAAGCGTTTCATTCTTCTCTCTCCCACTTGCTGAATCTGTCTTCCACTTCCTGAAACTTCGCCATTTACAATAGTCCCCCCTTAACTGTGGCTTCTGTTACCCACAATTGGGCACCCCAGTCTAGAAGCAGAGAAGCGTCTTCTGATAGCTCATCCAAGGGTCAACAGTAGCGTAACGTTACGGTCACAGTGCCCACATCGTTCGTGTCACTTCATCTCCTCATGTAGGAATTTTATCATCTCCCATCATCACAAAAAGAAGGGTGAGCGGAGTATAGTAAGATACTTAGAGACAGAGATACCACATTCACATAACCTTTATGACAGTATATTGTTAAAACTCTTCTATCTTATTATTAGTTATTCCTGTTAATCTCTTACTCTGCTAATTTATAAATTAAACCTTATAAGTACGTATGTAAATGAAAAACCATAGCATATAAATGGCTACATACTATCCATGGTTTCAGGCATCCACTGCGGGGGTGGGGAGGACCTACAATGTGTCCCCCAAACATAACAGGGCAAGGACTACCGTATATGTAAAAGTTCAGTGAGTGGTCTCCTGGTGTTTATCTCTTTCTGTTCCAAGATAAAGATAGCAGGTAATTTTTTTTGTAGCAAATGACTACGTTAGCCTAAATAATGGCATATTCTTGGTCTGGAAACTTATTTCTTCAGTAATACAGAGAAAGGCAGTTTGAAAATGCTATTAACAAGCATACATGCTTCTATTCAGAATGACACTGTTCTCCAAAATTAATGCTGGTGGGTTCCAAGTGCATCCCTCTTTTCCTCCATGTTGCTTGCTCTCCCAGAGCTGAGGAGAAAGAGAGATCCCTCTGAAAGGCACCATTCTAACTCTCCAAGGGTGTTAGACTGAAGTCCGTGAGAGAGCAGGGCTCTTTCTAGCCAAAATGAACAGATGGAAATAAATTAAATATTAAATTTCCACAGTTTCAATGAAGTAGAATTCTTGGAAGAGTGTCTATACTCAAAACTCAAGGGGCGCCTGGGTGGCTCAGTCGGTTAGGCGTCCGACTTCGGCTCAGGTCACGATCTCGCGGTATGTGAGTTCGAGCCCCGCGTCGGGCTCTGTGCTGACAGCTCAGAGCCTGGAGCCTGTTTTGGATTCTGTGTCTCCCTCTCTCTGACCCTCCCCTGTTCATGCTCTGTCTCTCTCTGTCTCAAAAATAAATAAACGTTTAAAAAAAAAACAAAAAAAAAAAAAACTCAATAGTCATGGCCTTAGAATGTGAACCATCCACCATCTTTTCAGGGTGAAGATAATGGTGCTGTTAAGAGGGTGCATATACATACTGGTTATAGAGTTATACAATCTAAAAGAGTTACACGTGCGCTGGTAATTTACAAGATTGTGTTTTAAAAAGTAAATTTATCCAGAGTAAATTTATCCACACGTGGGGGTAACAGGGTATGAAGCCTAGCATATATATCCAGAGGTGGGTCCCAGGCTAAAACGCTTATTATGGCTTTTAGCCCTCCATGTGACTCAACACAGTGTACCTTAGTGGTTAAGAGAATGAGTTCAGGAATCTGACTGCCTGGGATATATCCTGGTTCCCTCACATTTTAGCTGTGTAACCTTGGCCAGTTACTAGTCTCTAAAAGGCTCCGTTTCCTCATCTGTAAGATTACAAAAATAGTGCCTATATCATAGGGTTGTTGTTAGTTTCAAATAAATGGATTGCTAGATATATGGTACTTAACACAGTGCCCGGCACATAGAAGATCCACCCAATAAATAGTAGTTGTTACGTTGTGGCGCTTGTTAGTATCATGGCATCTCTCTGTCATTGTTGTCGTCATTAATATTATTATTATATCTCTCCACCATTACGATGATTATGAGGAGGAGGAGGATGGCCCCCCTCTGCCACAGCCTTGACCACAGGGTAGGGAACACACCAGGCACCTTTCCGCCTACAACGGGCTCACCCTTGGGTAGGACATTCGCTCAACATCTTTCTCTCACTCCCAGCTGCCCTGCCTCCCGCAGCTCTGATCTGGGACTGGGACAGGCTTACAGGGAAGAAGAACTGCTGGCCTGAGAAATGACCAGCAACCTTCCTTATCTTTCTCACTGAAACAAAGCCACAAAACCCAGCTGACTCAGAGATCACCACTGCAATGATTTTACCTAAAGCTAGTAACAGACAAGCTGGCCAGCAGGTGCCCAAATACTCTTCTCTCTCTTCTCCCTCATTTGTTACCTTTGCACGGGCATCTGGGATGGGGGCAAAGTCACTATGCTCTCTCTAGGGACAGCGTGGCTTTCTTCTCAATGTACTAAAGAGCTTAGGAGGCGGTAGCTATGGGTAAAATAAGGTGGGGTGGCACTCTGCACACAGCATGTAAAACAAATCATTTTACAATCGGGCAGGAAAGTCCTTCAACCTCTTTTCAGAGAGCTCTGCTATGATTTTCCTTTTCAGGAGAAAAGGATTCCCAGTTTCCTCCCTTCTTGGCCGCGGCGAGAAAGCCAGAAGCTGGTAGGCTTCCGGCACAGTTCCACTTCCAACAAACGGAACTAATACTCATGAATGTGAAAAGTCCACCGAGTCACTCCTGGTAGGGATCATGTCATGCCTCACTTTACTCCTGAGGAAGCACTGGGCTGCAGAAGGGCTTGGTAAGCAAGTCGCAAAGGGTCCGGGGACACAGAATCAGTTGTAGCCTCCCTCACAGAAGACAGCCGCAGCTCTTTCCTTGCCCACAAATAAGCTCCGACTTACAGCTACCTGCTTGAAAAATTAAGATCGATTGATTGAACACAAGAACAACCACTAGGTAGCATAAAGGTAATGAAGGAAACTGGGAAAATCCCTTGGATACAGCCAGAGAGCATGTCTCAACCATGTCCCTCCCTGGGGTTTATTGGTTACTGATTAAAATGATAAACGGTAAGCCAGTAAGTTCTGTCCTGCTCCAACTCTCCGACATTTGTTCTGGAATTATTTATTTTGGAATTTTTTCCACACCCTCCCGCAAGATGAAGGAAGGTAGCAATTTCCTTCATCTGATCCCTCTGTGCTTTATTTGAGAAATAAGGATCATACCCTAACTTTGCTGATTGGGTGTCGGAAGCATTTGTTGTCTCCAGTCTCGCTGAGCGTTATGGCATAGAACTGTCCTTTGTTGAGGTAGGTCATGGGGCCCTCCCCCTGCTTCTGACGCAGAGACTTGGTAGCTTCCAGGGTGTATTGAAATGTGCCACTGTGAACAGAAAACAAACAGTGGTCAGATTCACTCACTTGGACATTTCTGCCTTCCTAATCAATTTCACACTGACAGCATTTTGTAGGAATATTAACCAATATTTACTCCATTTCAGAGACAAAACACAACATATGGCAAAGAGATGAGACCAGACCAAAGGTCATTGCTAATACAATGTATAGAGCATTTCTAATAGTGGCCCATAAACCAGATGGTTTAGAAGGAGAGAAAAGTCCATAAAGAGCCTGTCCAATTACGTAAGGTTGTGCCAGAAGAATCTGTTAGGTCTTGGATGGCAATCAGTAATGCCTGAAGCTTAAGAACTGATAGCATTTGCCACTTTTGTCCCAACAACAAGCCAAATGTGTGAAAGGTTTTGTTTAATTCATACCTGTACCTAGACCTCTTTTTGTACAACCAAGATGTTGCAAAATAGCTATGTCCCACTTGAAAACATTTTGAAATGTGAAAACCTAAATGAAACTCAAACATTCACTATTGAGAATCTAGTTCCATAGCAGAAACTGGGTTTTTTATTTTTGTTTTTTTGTTTGTTTGTTTTCAAGACTGCAAAAGAACTCATGAAAGGGTAACTGCTGTAAATCAGGAGTTTGCAAACAGTGGTCCCCTGGCCAAATCTAGCTCACTGCCTATTATTGTAAATAAAGTTTTATTGGAACACGACTACATTCATTCATTTATGTCTTGTCTATGGCTACTTTCATAACAGCAGGGTTTAGTACTTGTGACATACGGTGTGCCAAATCTAAAATATTTACTATCTAACCCATTGCAGAAAAAGTTTGCAGATCGCTGCTCTAACTCATTTCCCTAATATATAAAAGCAAAATAAAATAAAAACACTGATTTTCCCAAATTTGGAGAATTTATCCATTATTTAAAGTAAACAACAGGTATGAACCACAATCTCTTTTGTTTAAGATGTCCATTCAGAAATATTTCTTTCTCCTACACTGCTGGATGGCCTATAGTGATAATCCAATAACCAATGTTTTGTGTATTTTTTTAATCATCAAAAGCTCTTCACTGGGCCTATTATTTTCTTAGCTCTTTAATTCAATAGTCTTTGAAAAGCTGGATGTAAAAACGTGTCAAAGTTCACCTCTTAAAATGACCTACTTACAAGATTATGGGGGACCCCTACTTTCTATGTTAAACATTTCGGCAATGTTTAATTTTTTGTAAGTTTTGTAAGGAGAAAGAAATGTGAAGGGCAAAACAATATTCCTCATTTCATGATAAAAACCTTACGCTTAAACTGATAAACTAAGCAAATTCTGGAATATGTGTCTTAGAATTAGGTAGGAAATAAATCATTCAAGACAGAACCAATTTCACTGTCATTTTGCTTAGAAAAAGCAATTTCAGTACAGCCACTGAATCATAAAATTTGAGACTTGGACAGGATATTAAGAATCACCTAGACCAGCAATTTGCAACTTGTCTAGGGCACAGACTTTGTTTAAAAAAAAAAAAAAAAAAAATGAAGAAAGCTGTGAACCCTCTCTCCAGAAAAAAAGCACATATGAACAGAAATAGTTTTGAATCTAATTTTGGGGAGTTCATGCCCCCTAAGCCTGTCTATTCATAACATAAGAAAAAAAAAAAACACCTTCCTCATTTCACAGCTGAAGACAGGCTGAGAAACTTGCTCACTGCAGTGGACAACGACAGCAGCAGAAAGAGAAGACAGGTCAAGTGACTGATAGGTCAATGTTCTTTTCACCAACCAGACAGCTGACTACATGGTGATTTGGGCTTATAGCATGCAAATTATGTATGTATTTCCACATTTTAGAAGGTTATTTGGAACTCTGGTTATCTTCCCCACCATGCCCCTTCCCCTCATGAACACCACACACCCAAATTCTGACTTTGACGATCTGGGGAGACCAAATGGGGAGTCTGAGGTTGAAGCAAGATCCTGAAGGATGAGGAGGACATTAGGCGGAAACAGAGAGAACAGAAGAGAGCCACACACATAAAAGCAAAAGGGGCAAGCAATACAGTAGAGGACAAGGTTTAAAGTAAAGGGACCAGCAGATAGAGGGCTCTGACTACCTTCATGAGTAACTTGTGTTTAATTCTGTCAGAAATCACTGGTACGTTTTATAAATGGGAGAGAGATTCATTTCTTGCCCTTTTCTCCTATCTACAGACATGATCACGACCGAGGTCTTTGAACATCTGGCACCTCTACCTAGAATGTTCTTAATACTCCTTCTTTCCCTGGAAAACTCCTGCTAACAGTCCTTCAAGATGTGGCTCAAATGCCCCTTCCTGCAAGCTTTGGCCCACCCCCCACTCCTCCCGACCCGCATCACACACACAGGCCTGTAGGTCCTCTCAGCTTTCTGTTTATGTATCTCCGTGGCAGGACTCACCACTGACAATTTGTATTACAATTGTCCATCACTACACTTGTCCCCTCCAAGTCTATGGGCCTCTTGTAGGGAGAGGGTGTATCTTATCCCCATCCCTCTCGCATGGCTTGTACACAGAAGGCACCAGAGTGTATGGTACCTGGTAGCTAAATACGTGCAAAGTGGAACAGAAGGAAGAAGAAAGTGCTGGCAGAAAGCTCACTTATATTTTTATAGTTCAGAACTCGAATAAGAGTAAGTTGCAAGGGACAGGACAGGTAGAATAGAATATTCGGCACTTGGCAAGTATGATGAAAGTGTAGTAAGAAAGGTCAGGCAGATCTTTACCCCTCTAGAGTGGGTAGCTGGAGGATGGTTCCATCCTTAGCCAGGATAGGAAATAAAAGCAGACCAATGAAAGAAGTAGAGAAGGAAGGAAAGAAAAAAAAAAAAAGACAAAGAAAGAGACAAAGAGTTCCATTTATTCACATGCTGTGTTGGAGCCCATGCGTCTGAGCTTTAGAGGATCACCCAAGAGGGGATATGTAACCAAAAGAACAGAGAAAGGGTACGGGCCTCAGAATGTAGGTCAAGACTGGAAACAGCAATTTAGAAGTCATTGTAATAGAGAAAATAATTTTCTTTTAAAGGTTCAAAAGTATAACGTAGGGATACATTTCAAGTGTTAGCAGTTCATCAGTTTCTAGGGGCATCTCCCGGGAGCCTACCTTGATGCCTGGTCGTACATGTACTCCTCAGCGCCAACGGAAGCACTCCGGAATTTCTGCAAAATTTACAAGTCATCAAAATTAAAACAAATAGGTAAGTCATCATGCAAAAGAAACAAAAAGTGACAAATGTATCCAAACCGTTAAATCCTCACTTCAGAAAGGAAAGTAACACATTTTTTAGTACTGTGTTTTCAACTACAATGAAAATAGTTGCCATTTGCTCACAGAACTCACATATCACCTGCACACTGAGAATTATGCTGGACAGAAAGGGTATTTGTGCTTTGCATATTATTCACATGTCCATATTCACATGTCCACAGGTGTTGCAAAAGTGTCTGCAGGTACTGGAACCTGTTTCTTCAAACATATAAAAACATCTTTTCCATTTTCTATCACTGCCAATGCATATTCCAAAAATCATAAATTCTTTTTTTATTTACTTATTTTAAAAGGGAAGGACAGAGACAGAGAGAGAGAGAGCATGAACAGGGAAGGGGTAGGGAGAGAGACAGAGAGGCAGACACAGATTCCTAAGCAAGCTCCAGCCTCCGAGCTGTCAGCACAGAGCCTGATAAGGGGCTCGACCTCACAAACCGCAAGATCATGACCTGAGCCAAAGCTGGAAGCTTAACTGACTGAGCCACCCAGGCGTCCCAAATTCTAACATTTTAACCGGCTACCTGTATAAAATTGAGGCAAGTGCCATGTTTCCTGCATCTGCAAAATGCTTATTTACAGTGATTAGACAGATAAATGTGTTAATAGATATAAAGTACTAAGTACAGTACTCGGTACATGGTGAACTCAATATATGTGTATTAAATTCTATTCTATAGTAATCACTTGACCATATTCAGTGCCCTTCTCTAAGATCATCTTTATCACAATATTTTAAGAGTACATTTTGGAGGGAAACTCTAAAGCCTAGTATTATGCATGAAGAAGCTTGGATCCAAGGATATCCAGTTGTTACTTAGTGCCAGCTGGAAGCACTTGGTTACATTTTAAAACCTTTTCAAAAGTAGATGTGCAAACACCCCCACTTGATCCTGAAGTGAATACAACAGGATGAAAAAGCACTTGGTTGACCACACACGCCTGCTCCTCCCAATGTGACTTTCTGCTAGTGTCTCTTTCAAAATAACAACTTTCCTGCCTCTCTTTTCTCAGCCATAAGCTTCCATTCTTTGACCACAGTTCACCAGTTTCCTTCACAGGAAAGGGTTACTCACAGCTATTTTCCAAACTTTCTTCACGATCCTTAACCACCATCTCTAGAATTCACAATTTATAAGTAAAATATACAGGATACTTCTTTTTATGTTGTCTTATAAATTCCCTGGATCCAAGAAAATGGGTTTTGCCATCAAAGTGTATTTATGTGCATCCTAGGAGCTTGTTGACTGGTTCAATAATTGTGACAAAGAATCAAAGATACAGATTTGCATTTTTTTGCAATCAATCAATCAATCAACAAAGCATTCAATGGGAATCTTCTGGGGCTCCACCGAAAGTTGGTTGAAGAGATGGGCAAATTCACATGAACAGCAACCACAACAAATCAAAGTAAAATAGACCAAATGACTAAATGTGAAAGTCTATTTTGAATCATTCATTCATCCATCCATCCACCCATCCATCCATTCAGGTGTCCTGGCTGGAAAAGCAAATAATGGGCGTTGCCAGGAAAGGAAGGTCAGCAAGATGACAGGACGATTTCGTAGAAATTGTGGAGACTGTTCTAACGCATGGAAGCTAAAGAGAAGCTGGATCAACTGAAGGAATTGAGAAAAAGTAATCCAGGTGAGAGAAGACCAACATGAGTCAAGACAAAATGATGGCACAAATGTGGAGTGTACATGGGGACAAGGACACGGGCCTGATTTGATTATGAAGGGAGGACCTAAAAATCTAGGTTAAACGTTTAGTTTCTCGGGCAACCAGCCATATTTTAAGTACGAAATTGCCATATGCGGCTAGTAGCTACCATATTGGAGCGAATACAGGAAAATTTCCATCACTGTAGGAAGTTCTATTGGCCAGGGCTGATCTACGAAAAGGTATTTATACTTAGTATAGTTAAGAATTAGAAAATTTTGGAGTAGGAGGGTAGCATGATGAAAAGGGCACTTAAAAAAGGGATAGAGGAAATGCATTTCCAAGGTCTCCTTTGAAGGAATATGCAGTAACCCATAACAATACGAATACAACTAATTCTGGTGGACCAGCATTAGTAAACACAGGCCTCAGTGAATTTATTGTTCATGCCGCAGAATTCTGAAACCTGAGGACAGACTAGCCTACTAAAACACATTAAACTTATAAATTCTGTGGTTCTAACCCCTCAGGTGATGTGAGAAGGTGTGATATACTACGACTGTTCAGACTCAAAGGGACTGCATGCTGACTAAAACACAGAATCTTACCCTAATAAGGCACATGTGAACAAGAACTATGAAAAAATAAAGACAGTAAACATGTTGCCAAAATGTCTAAGCTTACAACTTCATCCTTCATTATTTTATATTGTCTTTATAATTAAAAAATTAAACGTGTGGTCCACCTGGAAAACATCATAATCCTTCATGAGACCCGATCACATTGATGGGTCATTACAGCCCTACCTGATTCAGTATGGAGAGTCATAGCCAAAATGTTTGGGTCATTCTGGTTACAGTTACCAAGTTTCCACAACTGTTTGGAAATCTTTTCACATAATTCGTAGAATGCCCAAAGGCAAGCAGACAGCCAACAACACCGTACTTTACTGTGATTTGATGTGTGCATCTATACATTTCTTAATCATTTGGACTGAGAAAAAGGAGAGTAACGAAGGTACAGTAACGTATATTTTAAAGACGACCCTGAAAGGACTCAAGATATCAGGCAATATTAGAATGTTACATTTAAATTTTGGATATTAGAATTCTACAATTTTTTTAGGTGGGAGGAAGGAGACGTCTGCTTACGAGTCTACTGGAAAAAGACAAATGATTCGTCAACTGTCAGAAAATCAGATACTTTCTGCCTCCGTGTCTTTGACCAGCCACCAATTTCTTAGGTCTTATCATTCATTTATTCACTTATCCACTCTTTCAATAAAGACTGAGCATCTGCTTCGTGTCAGGCAGTGTGCTAGATGCTATGGGTACCAAAGTGAGCAAAAAGAGAAGAGGTGTGTGCTCTCATGAAACTTCCGGTCTACCAGAGGAAACATATTCATTAAAAATACCATGCATTCAAAAAATCACAAACTGGTGCCAGCACTCTGGAGAAGAGCAGCAGAGTTCTAGGAGAGCACAGCGCGACTGAGAGAGTAAAAATCAGTCCCACTGACAATCGGCCTTTGTGTACTACTTCCGGTGGCACACGGACAAGACCAACAACGTTTCCAACAGAAGCCCAGAAGACAGGAACACAGCTACGAAAGTGAATCACACGTCTTCCTTCTAAGGAACTGCTGCTTTCTTAGCAAACGCATCCTCAGTCCTGCTTGGCTTATCTCATCTCCTGAACTATGGTTACCCAATTTCCAGATTGCCTCAGTGACTTCTCATATCCAGTCCAGAGCTGGCTGTCACTTCCGTAATCCCTCTTTACACTTACCCGGTATAATCCCAAACACTATGAAGACCAACTCCCAAGTCTATGTTACAGAGTTGTTCCTAAGGGTCCCCTGCTGAAGCAGGCTAAATAAATGTAACTTTGATTGCAGATGTGTTCACGGTAGTTGCTGGTAGACTTAGATACAAAGAAAACTGACTCTACTAGAAACTGAAGGAAGAGGGCAGGGAAGGATTTCCTGAGGAAACCACACAGGAGGAAGGGTGTGGGAGGTGGCAAAGAATGTTCTAGAACAGTGTTGTCCAAGAGAATTTAGTTTAAAGATGGAAGTCTTCTATATCTTCTTTGTCCAATACAGTAGCCACAAGTCACATTGAACACTTAAAATGGTAGTTAGTGGGACTGAGAAACTAAATTCTTGATTTTATTTAATTTTCATTGCCACATGTGGCTAGTGGCTATGGCATTACACGGCACACTTCTAGAACATGGAGCAGCATGCACAAAGGTCCTGGGGGAAGAGGAAGTACTTCAGGTTCACAGAACCGAATGGAGCCCACAGCAGAGAGCACAAGGGGGAAAGAGGTAGAAGACGAGGTGGGAAAGGCAGAAGAGAAGCAGAATATGCAATGCCTTGTATACTCGTTAAAGATTTATATCTCAATCTTAAAAGCGATGGGATTTAAGCGGGGAGTGACATAATCAGATAAGCATTTTGAAAACACTATCCCTGGTACAGTGTACAAAAGCAGGCAGTATTATAGGCCAGAGAAACTGACAGATTGGGCCAGCATGGTGGAAGCAGAATGGAGAAAAATGGATTTGAGAAATGTTTAGAAATATTGATAGAATTGATAATGGATTGGGGGGGGGGGGGCAAAATATCAAGAAATATCCTAGTTTCTTGAGAAACCAGGATGGTGGTGCTACCCACTGAGGTGGAAAACACAAGGAAAGACTACAGGTCAGATTCAGGACAGATGGAGAGTCATACGCAGTTAGATATGAAGGTCTAGAGCAAAGAAGAGAGAGCTGGACTGGAGGAAAACATGTGAAAGCCTTTAGAGATACGTGACAACTGAAGCTGCGGGCATGAAGCCAAGAGCATTTTTAAGAGGAAAGAGTGATCAAAGTATCAAATGGTGCTGCAAAGTACCAGGTGTAACAGACAAGGGCTTCCATGGCCATTGTGTTTGGGAGGTGGGAAGACGACTGCTATCAATCTGAATAACGGGTCATCCAATCACAGCAAATTTGACTACACGCAGAGAAACCGAAATCTTCCTCAAGTATAAAATGTGTATGCTAAGCGTTTTCCAAAATGTTGCTTGATGCAGAAACAAATGGATGTAATAAAAGGATAGGAATCTGATGGTACCGTATGCATTATATCAATATGTCTAAAATAAACATAGTAAAACCAAGTGCATTAGTCACAAGTGAAACTATGTCCCAATTTAGTACTTGATTCAACACTTTTAAGACTTTTATCCTTAAAAAACATTTTTTTTTTATTTGAGTATAGTTGACACACAATGCTAAAGTAGTTTCAGGTGTCCAACATAGTGAGTGAACTTCTCTCTATATTATGCTACGGTCGCCACAAGTGTAGCTGCTATCTGTCACCATAGGCTTTTGCAGTATCATTGACTATATTCTTTACGCTGTGCCTTTTATCCCCATGGCTTATTCATTCCATAACTGGAAGCCTGTATCTCCCACTCCCCTTCACCCATTTTGCCCATCTCCCCCACTCTCCTTCCCTCTGGCAACCAACAGTTTGTTCTCTGTATTTATAGATCTAATTCTGCTTTTCGTTTGTTTATTCATTTGTTTTGTTTTTTAGATTCCAAAATGAGTGAAATCATATGGTGTTTGTCGTTCTCAGACTGACTTATTTCACTTAGCATTACACCCCCTAGGTCCATCCAGGTTGTTGCAAATGGCAAGATCCCATCTTTTTTTGTGATGGATTATTACTCCATGGTGTGTGTGTGTGTGTGTGTGTGTGTGTGTGTGTGTGTGTGTGTGTATACAAGATATACGTATCTTTCTCTCTTTCTTTCTTACTAAAGTATTGTTCTTTAAATGTGTGGGAGGAAATGAGCTCCTAGTTAAAATATTAATCATGCTGGGGCGCCTGGGTGGCTCAGTCAGTTAAGCGTCCAACTTCGGCTCAGGCCACATTCTCGTGGTTCATGAATTTGAGCCCCACATTGGGCTCTGTGCTGACAGCTCAGAGACTGGAGCTTACCTCAGATTCTGTGTCTTCCTCTCCCTCTGCCCCCTCTCCTGTTCATGCTCTTTCTCTCTCTCTCTCAAAAATAAATAAATATTAAGAAAAAACTGAAAAACAATTAATCCTACTGGACAGGGCTTAGATTCAGGATAACTTCCAGTTATCAGTCTACAGATGAATATAAAATCACTAACTAACCATCGTAGATCTATTGGGTATGACAAATAATCATTCTTTGCTTTCATTTCAGGATTTCTCTGCAAACTATGTTAATTTGACAAGTAACATACCAAGGACTGAATTATGAAATACATGGTAGAAATATCTGGTGCTTGCCCATGTATATAGTTCTTCTCATTCCTAAGCACATGGCAGAACTAAACTTCCCAGCCCTCTTGCAGTTAGTTAAGACCATGTGACTGGTTCTAGCCAATGAAAGATGAACGGGAGTGATGTATGTCACTATCAGGTCATAGTATTTACAAGTCAGTCTGCAATCTTCATGATCTCACTTCCCAAGCAGGGGGGCCCAGAGGCCACATATGAAGACAGGAATGTCATAAGATGGAGGGAATCTGGATTCCTGAGTCATTAATTAGAAAGAGGTCTGCAGACATGTATCAGGATTCTTACTAATAAGAAATAAACTTTTAGTGTATTAAATCACTAAGACTGTGGTGCTCCTTTATTCATACAGGTAGATAGACTCATTTTAACTGGCACAAAATTGTAGTACAGAATAAGCAAATTCTTCTTTCCATTTTGATTCTTATTATGACTGTACATATAATTTTTCTGTAAAAACTCTTCTTTCCATGTCTTATAGACCAATAGTAAGCTTCTACAGGACAGAACTCAAAGCAGCACCAGTAGAAGTAAATATTTACCAAATGTTCTTACAAAGGGACTGCACAATAAAATAGCTAAAATCAATCCATTGAAGAACTTTTTAATGTTACCACTGTCTTAAAAAGCTCCCAGCCTCAGTTGAGCCAAACGGCTCACTTCTCTGATATCCACCTACACACACATACACACACACACATACAGAAGAATCAGTCTCTAATAAGAAATGAAATTTGTAGGGCACCTGGCTCAGGCAATTAAGCATCTGACTCTTGATTTTGGCTTAGGTCACGATCATAATTAGTGGGCTGGAGCCCCACATCGGGGCCCTGTGCTGACAGCATGGAGCCTGCTTGGGATTCTCTCTTTCCCTCTCTGTCTCTGCCCCTCCCCGACTCACATGTGTGCTGTCTCTCAAAACAAATAAACATTTTTAAAAAATAAAATTTGCGGGGCACCTGGGTGGCTCAGTCGGTTAAGCGTCCGACTTCAGCTCAGGTCATGATCTTGCGGTTTGTGAGTTCGAGTGCCGCGTCAGGCCCTGTGCCGACAGCTCAGAGCCTGGAGCCTACTTTGGATTCTGTGTCTGCCCCTCTCTCTGCCCCTACTGTGCTCATGCTCTGTCTCTCAATAGTAAACGCTAGAAAATTTAAAAAAAAAAAAAAGTAAACCCCTCTCTTATATGTTATGAATTTCTCAATTAGGTTATATAACATTTTTAAAAAATAAGTAAAATAAAATAAAATAAAATAAAATAATAAAATAAAATAAAATTTGCTAATTCAACAAGAGTCCCAAACATTTTAATAGTTTTCCTGAAAGAAGTACCAGATTTTAGACAAATTTTTCTTAGTGAAATTTACCTGGTGAAATTACTCACCTAATCTTAGAACCAGTTAGCAATGCCATGACTAAAGATAACAACAGATCTGACTCCATTTAATTTACATCAGATTTAAATACAATATACAACGTAAACACTGATTTCCAAGACTAGGAGGGCAGCTACACCAAATGTCGTGAGAATAGTCTTCACATTGAGTTTCATGTAAGTTACTTTCTCATTCCCTTCCAAATAAAACCTGAAATACAATAGTTTCCTTTCACAAGCCTCCTTATCTACAACACAAACACAACTGATAACATACACCCCCAAACAGCATCATGGTTCTGTTGACATTGGGCCACCTCCGTGGACTCTTATGTGACTAATGGGAGAATTCCACACCCACTGAGAAAAACCTCAGTGGCAAATTTTTAATGAAAAAGCATGTGCCCGACATTCCCATGTGAAGTAAGCTGCTTTTGCTTTCCTCGCTAAAACATCCCAACTGCCCGTGGGCAAATCATAAATATTCAATAATGCCAAAAAGCTTACAAGATCCCTGTTCAGTTAAAAAAAAAAAAAATGTCTGTTAACTATTTTAAGCAATATGGCCCAGGAAACTATGGAAGCTAACTTTAAGGCATTATTTTTTATTAGAAAGACATTGAAAGTTTGACTATAAAGCTACCAGAACTCAAGAAATATGGTAACCTCTTAAGGGCAGGGGATTTATCATGTCTCACTCTGCTCTTCCCCGATTTCACACAGTACAGCAGGGACTCAGTGGTGACAGAGGGTCACCAGAGCAACTTGCCCACCTAACTCCCTATCGACACTGCAGAGAGCCAGTCCCTTTGGCTCTTCTGAAAGATAAGATACCGCTAATGACACTGACAGAGGACATGGAATTTTGAAAAAAACGTTGGGGTGAGTCACTCCCTGTCTTTAGGAATGGAACCACTGAGGGTTGGAAGGCCCCACACAGGTCCTGACGCCTGGCAGCCAGTGATGAGTCCCATCTCTACCACTTACTGCAGTATGACCATGGGCATAGGCCGGCTCCCTGTGCCTCAGTTTACTCACTTGGAAAACAAAGATGACAAAAATAGTACACCCCTCATAGGCTTTGGGTGAGGATTAAATGAGCAGAGCACATAGTAAGTAGGCCCATCAAATGTTTATTATTTTCAAATATTATGATTTAGGGTGCAATCTCAGCCTCAGGTGGTGGCATTTTGTCCCAGCGGCAACTAAACGGGCAGCAGGCTGCAAGCATCTGGCACACTGCCACGACATTGACTCCTCTTTAGGAAATTAGAAACCGTCTGTTTCACCTTCTGCCACAGTCTTTTACTGTCCTGGGCAGACTGAAAAATGGGAAGCCAATGACCATCATCTCAAACACAGGGGCATGGCTCCTAAATGTTGGAAAAGCTGACCTGAACCAATAGGAAAAAAAAAAAAATGCATTCAATATCCTGGGTCAAAAATTGGAGAACTAACCCACAATTACACTCATTCTACAGAGATCCCAAGGCAACTAAATGGAGACAAGATGTCTTTTTAACAAATGGTGCTGGAACAACTGGAGAGTGATATGGAGAAAAAACAAAAATGGACCTCAACCCTTCCCTTACTCCATTACAAAAGTCACCTCAAAAATGGACGATAAACCTATATGTAAAGGTGAAACTATTAAAAACCTAGGGGAAAAAAGCAAAAGAAAATCTTTGTGACATTGGGTCATACCAAGACTTCTTAAAAAGTACATAAAAAGCATAAACTAGAAGAGAAAAAATTGATCAAGATTAAATATTGTTGCTCGTTGAAAGACACGGTTAAAACAACAACAACAAAAAAGGCTACCTACCGACTGTAAAACATATAACTGATTTCACGTTATTTAAGGAACTCTTAACAATTTAATTAAAAGAAGACAGGTCACTATAAGCTAACTAACTTGGATGTAAATTAAATAAATAAAAATAAAAAATAAAAAGAAGAAGACAGGTAACCCCATTTAAAAATTGGGTGAGGGGAGCCTGGGTGTTTTGGTCGGTTGGGCAGCTGGCTTCAGCTCAGGTCATGATCTCACGGTGCGGGAGTTCGAGCCCTACATGGGGCTCTGTGCTGACAGCTCAGAGCCTGGAGCCTGCTTCAGATTCTGTGTCTCCCTCTCTCTCTACCCCTCTCCTGCTCACACTCTGTCTTTCTCTCTCTGTCTCTCAAAAATAAACATTAAAAATTTTTTAAATAAAAAAAAAATGGGCAAAACATTTGAACAGACTTTTCACAAAAGAAGTTGTAAGAATGGGCAAAGAAGCACATGAATGATGTTCAACACCACTAGACATCAGAGAAAAGCAAATTCAAACCACAATGAGACATCATCACATATCCACTAAAATAGCTCATGTTAAAAAGACTGACAATACCAAATTTGGGCTAGGATGAGGAAAATGGAAACCCTCATGTACTACTGGTGAGAATGAAAATGGCATGGCCATCCTGTACAGCTGTATCTTATAAAGTTGCACATACATTTACCCCATGACCTAGCAATTCTGGTCCTGGGTATTTACCCAGGAAATGAAAGCATACGTCCACATTAAGGCATACACGTAGGGGTGCCTGGGTGGCTCAGTCGGTTGAGCGTCCGACTTCGGCTCAGGTCATGATCTCACAGTCTGTGAGTTCGAGCCCTGCGTTGGGCTCTGTGCTGACAGCTCAGAGCCTGGAGCCTGCTTCGGATTCTGTGTCTCCCTCTCTCTCTGCCCCTCCCCTGCTCATACTCTGTCTCTCTCTGTCTCAAAAATAAATAAACATAAAAAAAAAAGCATACATGTGAATGTTCACAGCAGCATTACTTACTCACAATAGCCAAAACCAGAAGGAACAAAATATGTCCATTAACTGGTGAACAGATATATCGCAAACAAATTGTGATAATATGCTTACCATGGAATACTATTCAGCAAGTAAATAAACGATTAACAAAAGCAACAAAATAGAAGAATCTCGAGTGAAAGAAAAATTGAAACTATAGTGACAGAACGCAGGTTAGTGCTTGCCCAGAGCAAGAGAGAGGAGAAGGTTTCAAATACAGGGGCTCAAGAAAACTTTAAGGGTGAGGGAACTTTCCTATTGATTCTGACGTTGATTCTGATACAACTACCACAATTTTCAAGCTGGTGAATTTAATATTTTTTTTTTACATTTATTCATTTTTGAGAGACAAAGAGCGACAGAGCACAAGCAGGGGAAGGGCAGAGAGAGAGGAAGACACATAATCTGAAGCAGGCTCCAGGCTCCAAGCTCAGCACAGAGCCCGATGCGGGGCTCGAACTCACAAACTGCGAGATCGTGACCTGAGATGAAGTCGGACGCTTAACCGACTGAGCCACCCAGGCACCCCTCAAGCTGGTGAATTTAAAACAAATGAGCAAAGAACCTTGTTTCTGTAAGTTCTACAGGCACATGAAAAGAATATGTGGTCTCTACTTGTAAAGTATAAAATGTACACGCATATACACACTTGATTGCTGATAATACAAATTCTTTCTTGAGTATTCAATCATACTAGGTCTTAAAGAGTCACACTGTTTCAAAAAATGCACAGGCAACATCTTTAGCTACCTTTTGGAAGGTTACAAACTAGACGAGGTCTAGAAAATTATTAAAATACATGTGTCTGGGTGGCTTGGTAGGTTAAACATCTGACTATGGCTCAGTTTGTGATCTCAAAGTTTGTGAGTTCAAGTCCCATGCAAAGCTCTGCTTTGATGGTGCAGAACCTGCTTAGGATTCTCTCTCTCTGCTCCCCTCTCCCACTTATTCTCTGTCTCTCTCTCTCTCTACCTCTCTCTCTCTCTCAAAATAAAAAATCAAATGAAAACTTTAAAAAAACTTTTTTGAGAGGAAGAGAGAACGCACGAGCAGGGGAGGGGCAGAGAGAGGGAGGGAGGAAGGGGGAGAGAGAGGGAGGGAGGGAGGGAGGGAGGGGGAGAGAGAGAGAGAGAGAGAGAGAGAGAGAATGAATCTTAAGCAGAGCCTGTCTCAGGGCATGATCTCACCATGACATCGTGACCTGAACGGAAATCAAGTCAGAGGCTTAACTGACGAAGCCACCCAGGCGCCCCTAAAACCTTGTTATACAAACACATGTTTTGAAAACTCCGAACTCACAGGTTTAATTACTTGATCCCACTCCAAAAGCAAACAGAAACAAAACTAGCTGGGGTTCTGGGTTGAGGTTCTGGCTGCTGCGGACACAGCCAGGGACTCACCTCTGCGGTCCCGTCCTTGAAGCTCTCGCTGTAAGTGCTGTCGGGGGTGCTGCGCTGGTCATCCTTGAGGTAGGTGCTATGGCTGGCCATGGAGGGCACACCATACTGGGTCTGTTCAAAGATAAGCACACGTTGCTCCTCGCCATCTCCCCGGGGACAGTGCACGGGCGGGGCCATGAACACGGGTGTGAAATCTTCAGCTTTCACCACCGTGATTCCGGACACCGGGATGATGGCCGGGCTCTCGGAGATGTTTGTGCTGTACTGTTCCCGTTTCGAGTTCTCCAGGTGGTCTTGATTTAGGGAAAGGTTCACTGGAACAGTCTTTAGGACCTGCACTCGGTTTTCTCCTCCGGTCAGATTACTCTGGGCTTCACTGGTGCCAAGGCAGTTTCTGCATGTTTAAACCCCCCCCACCCCCCCCAACATAACAGAATTAGAAAGATCACCACTTTGCGACTCCTAATAAAATAACGGGTGCCAGCAACAACCAGTGGATGTTAATGCCATTAGGGAAAAAGCTGATGGTGAACTTTACAAGGGAATGCAGTGGATCTTCGCATGACTAGAGGTAGGACAGTTGTTCCCGGAACCATGCAAATTACCCCGCCTATAAAGTGCAGTTGGGAAAAGGGGAAGGAAAAAAAAAAAAAAAAAAAAAAAGTTGACCCTGAATTTAGGCAAGCCTTAGATCTAACTCTATATTTCTCTCGGGGAATACAGAAGGATGGAAGAATAACTTAAACAAAATCAAAAGGAAACAATCATACAAACAGAATGTAACACATCTTACTGACCTGGTTTCTTCAATAAGTTAGAGGCATGAAAAAAAGAAAGGAGGGTGGGAAGCTTGTTCTAGAGTAAGAGATTTGAAAGACATAACAATCAAACAGGATGAGTAGATCTTGTTTGGATCCTGATTTGAAAAGCCAAAGAGGCGTTTTGAGACAATGGGATCTTTGAGGCAATTGACTATGGACCTCAAGTGAGGTGATTATTGAGGAAGTATTGTTCATTTAGTTACGATAATGATTTTGAGATTATGGAATAAAATGTCCTTTTTATTTAGAGATATAAATGAGAAGTAGCTAGAGATGAAATGACATGATGTCAGGAACTTATTTCAAAGACTACTGCAATAAAAAAAGAGAGAGAGAGAAAGAGAAAAGGTAGACATGGAGCAGGTGTAACCAAAAACTACCACTGCTGAGCCTGGAGAATGGGGTGGGTATTTGGGGGTTCATTATACTGTCCTCTTTATCCCTGGATATGTTTGAAAACTTTCAAAAGAAAAAGTTATAAAATAGCTTTTTTTAGGGGCACCTGGGTGGCTCAGTCAGTTGAACGTCCGTCTGGCTTCGGCTCAGGTCACGATCTCGCGGTCCGTGAGTTCGAGCCCTGTGTCGGGCTCTGGGCTGACGGCTCAGAGCCTGGAGCCTGTTTCAGATTCTGTGTCTCCCTCTCTCTCTGCTCCTCCCCCGCTCATGCTCTGTCTCTCTCTCTCTCTCAAAACTAAATAAACATTAAAAAAAAATTTTTTTAAGGTGGGGGCGGGACAAGAACTTGAAGGGGGGCAGTGGGAAGAATATATTTCACTGTTCTGTGGGCTAACCTCCTTGCAGGAAAGACAAAAGGCTATGAGAATTTATCATTAAAATATTTTCACTAAATGGAGAAACAACACGAGCTCATTGATACCCTTAGCACTGAATTACTTTTGGAGCTTCAGAGAGTGGCATCACTGGGCTTATGTAAAACAAGCTCTCTCAGATCTCAGACCTCCTGACTGGTACAAAGAGAAAGGAAAGGATTTGGAAAATTAATTCTCACCAGGCCAGGATAAAATACTTTCCACTTATACTACAGAATTCTGGGAGAGAGCAGAAGCAAAGAGAAATTCGTCAATGGAAGGGTATTGTGGATAGCACGGTGATTTTACTAGCAAAGTCCCTGTGGTCAGTAAAATTTGGGGCACCTCTCATTTATAGATTATTCTGAATGATATGGAGGGAAAAAAAAAATACATATTTTGCATGGAGCCCTATCTCCAATGTCTGTGTTTTGTTTTGTTTTTAACTAGCGTGTGTGTGTGTATGAGTGTGTGCGTGTGCTTTAAATTAGTTAGCCCACTAGTGTGGGCTAACTGGCATCTCTCATAGAGAGAGAACTATTTGAATAAAATTGCTTCTTCCCAGAATTGACCTCTCCTGGCCCCTCTGAGCTTGCCTAGCTCTCCAGCAGGACTGTGCATTTTTGGCTTTGATTTCTCAGACAAAACCTCAAAGTGAATGAAGCTTGAGGAAAGAATGGCTCCGACATGAATAAAGACACCAGAAAAATACCTAAACTTTTCTGAGTCTGTCACAAATCTGTAGAAATCATTCCAGAAAGTAATTCTTTAAAAAAATAAAATTGCAAGGCTACATTCTGGCTTTGACCTGCTTTTGTGGTCAGAGCAATACAGTGAATCTGCATATAAGACCCGGTGAAATTTAGAAATTACGTTTAATCTGAGTCCAGTTAGCTAGATGATGCCAAACCCAGACCACCCGTTTATGTCAGCATTTCCTAAAACTCCATTGTTTAGAATATTGCATGGAATGTTAACAGATGGTCCTCAAAGACAGGAGTCTGTGATAAAATCAGTATTCAAAAAAAACAAAAAACAAAAACAAAAACTGCCATAACAAACCCAGCCCGGGTGGGTCACAAACATCATGAACACAGAAAAGGCTCCCAGGCATTCCTTCGCCTGTTTAATTATAACCCGGAATTTCCCAAACTAATTTTACCCCAGACTCTTTTGTGGAGGATTAACTAGTAATACATGTGGATAACGTCCTGTGAGTTGGATGTACAAGGGCTGGTTGGTCTACACTGATTAGCTACCAAAGCAAGTGTCCAGTTTCTACTCTTCTGGACTTTTATAAGCACACACCTACTGCCTTCGCCAACAGATTCAAAGCTAACCAACTCCTCTGCGCTTAGAGTCCATTTCAAGCTAAATTTGTTAATTCTCTAATCCACGCAAGACACACGAATCCCAAACAAGAGACACAAGTCAAAATATTTGGGGCATTCTTAGAAGCCAACACAAGCGAACTACAGAGTCGTATAAACCTATACTGTAAATAAATATAAATAAACCTATATTATGAACTATAAACCTAGCTGAACCATCGATATTACCACACGATGAGGAAATAACAGACACAGCATCATCCTAGAATGTGCAACTGTGTCTGCAGAACAGCGGTAGTTTTAGAAGCTAGAGAACTTCAGAAAGACATCCAAAAAAATGGCTGATTATAGCAAAGTAAGAATTATCGTGAGCTACTGGCTCACCCGCAATAGAATTTAAAGTTGAACCAAATATTGCAATAGGAGGGAAAAAAACGCAAGGCTACGAACGGCACATTAAATATGCTTTTTAAAAAATCTGGGTCATGCCGGACTTTCAGTTATTTTTCCAAGTACCAACTTCTATATACAGACAGTTATAATGACACCATGCAAGCACATGGCACCTTAATTCCTGAATATGCTGCAGATCAAACATCCTTCCAAATTACATTCGACCTGAAGTCTACGAGGTCATAATTAGTCTACACAAGGTAGTTTTGTCTGTACCCCACTGCCAGTTTTTTTGAAGCTGCTCCACCGAAATCACAAAATAACCATGAAAATACGATGTCGTTCTAAAAGATGCTGTAACGACAAATGGTCTCTTCTGTCTATTATGATGCAGACGCAGCACATACTTTAGACATGTTTTTCCCTGACCCTTCTATGAATACTGGTATACGATTTAGCAGACTGCACCTGCTTGGCTTAATAAATACCGGCTAACGGGAGGAAAAGTCACAAGATCTGAAGAGTATCAGGCTCCTTCTCCCTGTCATCACTGCTACCAACTAGGGTCCCCAAGACAGCGTGCAGCATCAGAAGATTCCTTGAAAACTGCACACCAGATGCAGACAGCCTTAACCTTTGCTAAGGGTGTACTTTGGAGGTGATACACAGCCCAGGGCTGCTGGCTGGTGGGGTGGTTCCTGCTGCCGTTCGTGTCATAAGCAGGTCCCATCAAGGCCAAGTAAGATCTGGATATATGAGCTAGCAGGGGATTTCATTTCTCCTGACTTCATATTTCCATATGAAAAAATCACCAGGAGCACCTGGGTGGCTCAGTTGGTCGGGCAGTTGACTTTGGCTCAGGTCATGATTTCACTGTTCTTGAGTTTGAGCCCTGCATCAGGCTCTGTGCTGACAGCTCAGAGCCTGGAGCCTGCTTTGGATTGTGTGTGTGTGTGTGTGTGTGTGTGTGTGTGTGTGTGTGCGCGCGCGCGCACCCCTCCCCCACTCACTCTCTCTCTGTCTCCCAAAAAGATAAATAAATGTTAAAAAAAAATTTTTTTTTAGGAAGAAACACCAAAGGAAAAGCACTGTGGTTTCTCCCCTATTCCTCTGCAGGAAAGGGATATATCTGATTAATGAGTTTGGGAGAAGTAGCTGAGTAAGGTGGTTCAGTCCCTTCTGGTTCCCTCTTTATGTCTGGCTCATACCGGCCATACAGAGAGGAGTCCAGTCACCCCTGCCATACCACAGTGGCCTGTCCCTTCAGGGAGGCTTGCAGTCCTGCCTGAGACTAGGTGAGTAGACATACCTAAGTCAGGATTGACATGTTACAAGCTGCAGATTCAAAAATGGCATTCTCTGTTGGCTTAATCAGAAAGAAAACTGAATTTTTTTTTCCTTTTCAATCTGTCTGTGTCTTGTGTTTCAATCGGTTCTTAATTCAGGATCGCAGGAAAAGGGGGGGTCATATAATGATCTCCTAACATCTGTCTTGCCCCTGCCCCCTCACAGTATGTGCTGCCATGCCTGGTTCTCTACCAACCGCCTCCTGGAGTGAGAAACAGCCCAGTCTCCTTCCTCTCCCCCTCATCAAAAGCAATCTCCACAGGGCTCACTCCCTCAAGGGCTTGATCGTAATTACCCAGCCATGGGATCGATCACAAGAGCTGACCCCGGCAGTATGCTATCTTGCCAGCATTTCACCTCTAACTCGGGATATCCAGGCTTCCAGGAAGGGGGTACATCAAGAGCCTGCTGATGACCCTTTGGATGCAATTTGTGGTCCCTACTGAGAGATCCAGTTTTGGTCAAGACTCTTCAAAGACAGAGAGAAGAGGCTAAACTTTTTGGTCCCATCTTCCCTTAAGAACAAAAATAATAGCTGAATACTATGGTTTTCAAAAACACCGAAAAAGAGTTATTTGGGGAGCCAGACATATCCCTTTACATAATACCATACCTTTTATCCGGCTCTTCCTGGCTGTCACTTGCTTTGCTTACAGATAGCAGCCTCTTGTCTCGAGGAACCTAGAAATATCACCAACCATCAGTGAGATTCACGTAGATGCAATTGTGACCTATGTGCAGAGCTAGAGACCAGCAGAAGCAAAGAAATGAGGTGGAATGTTCTCCGGGAAGAGGTGGCAAATTTGCTACAGGCAGGTGATGGTTAAAGGCGAGTAGCCCGAGTGGCAATGACAATGCATCAGACACACGGGGGTGATGATAAACAGAAGGCCATAATGATCATGATTCTGCTATGCACTGCTGACAGGGGCAATTCTGCCTGGACCCGACCACCGCCCAAGCCCTCCCCACCTTGGAAGTGAATGAGGGGAAAGGAACACCAGGTGTGGATGGGGAATCTGGACGCTGAAGCAGACAGAACTCACAAACCACATCATCATGCGTTAACAAGCATCCTGTTGAACAACAGGGGCTGACCCGCCACTCTGATGAGGGACTTTGGGTGCTGACACGGAGGGCAGCAAACCAGACGTGGGGCTACACTATCTAGTGGGAGAGCAGCATCTAATATACCTGGGCCAGCCTTTAACCACCATCCCCATAGAGTTTGTAGCTTTGCTTCCAAATTCTTCTAATGCACTTTTAGTGTTGTCTTTGCAACCACAATGCCAGCACATTACCTGAAAGGTTATTGAAAAGTACTACTAGAGAAAAGAAACTCCTGCCGGCTGCATTTCTGACCACCATCCAATCACCCTACTGCAGCACGGGTCATTCACATATCTCTGCCATAGTTTCCAAACATATGAATAGTGGGTTTAGATTTGGTGGGTTGGTTGGATGAATGTTTTGTTTGTTTATATATTTTGTTTTGTTTTCTTTTGCTACATCTCCACATCTTCGTGCTAGCCAAACACCTTTGCACTCAAATGCAGCCCTCACTATTTTGACATAAAAGAGCTTTTATGAGAAACATCCCTCTTCTGGATTCTTCTAGAAATTCTTACAGTTTCCACTCACCTGGATACGTACGCAAGCCAGTCAGATGGATGAAGGAGACAGCATAGCGAGGTGGCTACCAGTCAAGACACAGACCTGTCTGGGTTCGAATCTCAGCTCTATCAGTAACTAAGCTCTGCCTCACTTTCCCCATCGGTAAACCACGCTCAATGGCAGTACTATAACTCAGAGCGTTTTTCAGGAAAATTAAATGAGTTAATTTTTTTCAAAGTACTTGGAGTATCTAATATTTTATAATATTTGTTAAATAAAAATAAGCCAATTTTAAGTCTTCTGTTCACATGCCAGTGTCGAGGGTCTACAGTCTACACTGTAGATAGAAATGAGGTGAATGAGGGGCAACTGGGTGGCTCAGCTGGTCAAGCGTCCAACTTCGGCTTAGGTCATGATCTCATGGTTGGTGAGTTTGAGCCTTGCATAGGGCTGTCTGCTATCAGCACAGAGCCTGCTTCTAATCCTCTGTCCCCTTCTTTTTCTGCCCTCCCCCCATTCGTTCACACTCTTTCAAAAATAAATAAATATTAGGAAAAAAAAAGAAGGAATGAGGTGAATGAAACATAGCTCCTATTATCAACTGAGGATGACAGATAACATAAAAACATAAACGTTCAAGCAACATTATTCACAATAGCCAAAAGCTAGAAACAACCCAAATGTCCATCTACAGATGAATAAACAAAATGTGGTATATACATAAAATGGAATATTATTCAGCCTTAAAAAGAAAGGAAATTCTGAGACATGCTCTAATATGAGTCTTGAAGACATTTATGCTAAATCCCATGTGACTCAAATCCACCCACTTTCCTCTGGACGCTTGCCTCCTGGTTCAGCCTCCAACATCTCTTCCCTAGGCTGCTGCATCAGCCTGCCAAATGGTCTCTCTTCTCCGTCACTCAGTCCCAGCAAATCCATTCTGGATCCATTAAGAAGATCCAGACTGGCCTTTAAAATGCAAGTCTAGGGGCACCTGGGTGGCTCAGTCGGTTGAGTGTCTGGCTCTTGATTTCGGCTCAGGTCATGATCTCACGGGTTCATGAGTCCGAGCCCCGCATCAGGTTCTGTGCTGAGGGTGTGGAGCCGGCTTGGGATTCTCTCTCTCCCTCTCTCTCTCTCTTTCTCAAAATGAATAAATAAACTTAAAAAAAAAAAAAAAAGCAAGTCTAATCCCACTATATTCTTACTTAAAATTCTCCAATGCTTCCAATTACTCTTGAGAACATGGCTGCAAAAAACATTCCACCTCAGTTTTGGGTGGCCCCATCACTGCCATGTACATAGTCACACTGTATCTCAAACATGCAATGCTCCTTCTTTCAGCAGAGCCATCAAAGTCCTCTCTGCCTTTGGATACCCATTCTACCTCCATAGTGATCATCATTGTTGGATGGTCACAGCTAGTGAAAATTTGTTGGATGGATGGATGGATGGATGGATGGATGGACAGACAAATGGATATGCAGATGGACGGATAGATAAATAGGTGGCTATATAAATGGACAAACAAGCCAGTCAACAGACTGGTTTCCAGCACTCTACAGTCAACAGAACAGTTAGGAACCAACTAGCCAAAGAAGCTATTTTCATAGAGCTGGAATCAGATAAATATGAACCACCAGCTCCTTCAGGGGAGAATGAAGATAAAGTGAGTCAAACCACTTTTAAAATTAACTAACTAATGGAATCTGTTATGTTTTTCTGTCATGCCTGAAATTCATCAAAAGTTCACACTTGACTTTGGAGCTGCTATTGATAAGTAGCTTGAACTGGATATAAAACTAGGCTAATATCTGAGCCCCTAAATTTTGAGAATTCTAGCAATTTGGTTATTTTTTTAAATTTTTTTTAATGTTTATTTATTTTTGAGAGAGAGTGTGTGTGAGCAGGGAAGGGGCAGAGAGAGGGAGACAATCTGAAAGAGACTCCAGGCTCTAAGCTGTCAGCACAGAGCCCAATGTGGGGCTTGAACCCACAAACCGTGAGATCATGACCTGAGCTGAATCCAGATGCTTAACCGACTGAGCCATTCAGGTGCCCTGCAATTTGGTTATTTTTAATAAATCCCATCTAATAAGCTTTGAATGGATTTTTAAAAATTTGAACCCATGTTTAAATGGGGTTCAAAAAAAGGCAATTTCTGGGGCACCTAGTTGGCTCAGTCAGTTACACATCTGACTTCTGCTCAGGTCATTATCTTATGGTTCATGAGTTCAAGCCCCACAGCAGGCTCTGCACTGACAGCTCAGAGCATGAAGCCTGCTTCGGATCAGTGTCTCCCTCTCTCTCTGCCTCTCCCCTGCTCGCACTCTGTCTCTCTCTCTCTCTCTCTCTCTCAAAAATAAAATTAACATTTAAAAAAAAAAAGGCAATTTCTAGTGGTGGACAGTGTTATGAACTGAATGAATGGTTTCCCCTCAAAGTTTATGTGTTGAAGCCCTAACTCTCAACGTGACTGTATTTGGAGACAGGCTTTGCAGGAGGTAATTAAGGTTAAATGAGGCCATAACAGCGGGGCCCTAGACCAATAAGACTGATGTCCTTATAAGAAAAAGAAGAGACCACAAAGAAATACACAGAGAGAAAAGGCCATATGAGGACACAGCCAGAAGGCAGCCATCTGCAAGTCAGGAAGGAAGAGAGGCCTCACCGGAAATCAAGCCTGCCAGCCCCTTGATCTTGGACTTCCAGCCCCCGGAACTGAGAAAATAAGTTTCTGTTGTTTAAGCTACACAGTCTGTGGAATTCTGTTATGGCAGCCCCTCAGACTAATACAGACAGTGTAATAGAATGGATATTAGGAAATTTACAGGATTGTCTTTTGACCTTGAATAAATCCCACTTAGTTGCTTGAAGTATAAAATATAAAACCTGATGGGCTTCACTGCAGTGATCCTATGGTGACAGTTTAAAAATGTACAGGAAAAGACTTTGAAATGTGTGAACTATTATACCAAGATATGCCTTTGCAGTTTCCAAGGACAGGGATCACCATTTCTTGAGTGCCTGCTGGGTATCACACACTCCTCTATGTGACAAAGCCCACTACTGTCCCTTGAGGGGTGATGCGGTCCAACCTTAGCAATGAGGAAAAATGGTGTATTTTACAAAAAAGAATCTATTAGCACTTCCAAAGCAGTATAAAAAAAAATCTATCAAATTTAAGTGACAAAACGGAGGCAAATTGTTACAATAATTTAACTTTCCACAGCTTACAACTCAAAAAACAGAATCTCTTTTTTTTCATTAATATTTTACTTTATACAGAAAGAAGGTCTATCCTCAGAGTAGATTTAACTCTGTTAATCTTTAATACCAGCATATATAAGTTGTGAATGTCAGAGATCTCAGGCCTGAAAATGACCACTTGGGCACAGTTTTGGGAAACAAGACTAATTCTTCAACGTTTAAAATGTTTCAAGCAAAAACATAATCAAGCTTGTGTGACATAAAGGGAGCCATGTAACTCTACTTGTCCACACAGTCTCAGAAACCATCTTATTTCAAAGTTTTATATCCTAGGGGCGCCTGGGTCGCTGAGGCGGTTGAGCGTCCGACTTCAGCTCAGGTCATGATCTCGTGGTTTGTGAGTTCGAGCCCCGCGCCAGGCTCTGCGCTGACAGCTCAGAGTCTGGAACCTGCTTCAGATTCTGTGTCTCCTTCTCTGTCTCTACCCCTCCCCCGCTTGCACATGCACTCTCTCTCTCTCAAAAATAAATAAAAACATTTAAAAAATGTTTATATCCTAAATTAATAAATTAATCAGGAAAATGTTAATTCAGTAGAGTTATAGACTTGACAACAAATTGAGTTTTATGTAAAATCCTTACTCTACATCTCAACATATTTACAGACAGCAATGTTTCAACTTTCCTTTAAATATTAAGAATATGCAAGAGGAGATGTAACTAGGTACCACATTTACTAATAATTATCCTCTGAACCTATGGGAAATAAAATACATTGCTTTTATAAATTACTAATTATTTGGTTTTGAGGTATATTTCTCTTTTCATCAATACAAAGGAATTGCCATCTAATACAGCTATCTGAAATGACGTCCACCACAACGGGATGGAATAAAATCTATTTGTAAAAAATCAGAATATATTACTTCAAGACATTTCTTAGTATAGTTCTTCAATGTCTTACCAAACTATCAACATGTTAACTTAATATAGTTATAAAAGGAAGCTGTAATGACCCAAGTGATTACATCAGGGTCACTCTTCATGGTGGGAGATCTTTGGAGAGTATGAGAACTCTGGTTTAGGACAGAGAAAGGAAACAACACAATGTGCAAAAGTGGAGAGCTGGAAGGACACAGAGAGCAAGAAACAGGGAGGAAAAGAGGAAGAGATTAAAGCTAACTAAAAGGAAAATTGTTCCTCTTGGGTGATCTCATGATGGGAGGGGGCAGGGGCGGGGATTCAGTTCTTGTTCAAAAATAAAGCGTTCACTGTGCCCGACTAGCAACATAAACACAGCCATTGTCACCTTTGTGCCAATTCCCAGCCTACACAGGAACGGTGTTTACAATCAAAGCTGGCAGTAAATCTTCTCATTCGGTAAATACTTGTTGATTTTTTACACTTCACCAGCGCTAAGGGAACTGGTCATCCCTTCGTAAGAAACAGACCACTGTTTCCTGTTTTGTTTCCTGAAATAGTCCTATTTTAAGGTATTACACGGCAGGTATTTTTGTAAGGTAAGTGAATTACATTCATTTTGTTTCAAGGATTTTTCTAAATAAATATTTAGTGCCCATCAAAACACATGGAAACAAGGGTTATAACAAAAGTGGGTTTTGGAATTGCTGCAAAAGCACTCATTGGAATATTCCTTTCATAAAACTAAAATTATCAATAAATCTAGAAACTCCAAATGGGCATTAAGGAGGGCACTTTCTGGGATGAGCACTGGGTGTCATATGTAAGAGATGAATCACTGAAGCAAAGACCACACTGTATGTTAACTAATTTGAACTTAAATTAAAAAGAAAATGTTTCTATTATTTTTAATAATTATAATATTATTATATTATATTTATATATTTATATATTTATATATAAAATATATATAATTTTTATATAGTGTCTATAATTTTATGTATATATAATTTATAATATATATTTTATATATTTATATATATTTATATATTTATATATATTATATATTATATATAATAATTATTATTTAGAGAAATCTAAAAGCAACCTAAAGGCCCAAAAACTGAGTGATGGCTAAATTACAGTATAGCACTCAATGCAATTTTTTTTTAAGTAATCTCTATGCCCAGCGTGGGGCTTGAACTAACAACCCTGAGATCGAGTCACTTGCTCTACAGACTGAGCCAGCCAGGCGCCCCTGTCATCTTTTTATTGACCAAAAATCATAAAGTGAAAATGGCAGCAAGGAAGTATTTGCAATATGGTATGAAGTAGGAGTTACATGCATGTGAACAGAGGCCACAGAAGTCATTATCCCCAACTGAAAACTTCCTGTGGGTGGGTGGTGAAGTTCTGCTCCAGTGATGGGAAAGCAGGGAGGCAAGGAGAACAGAACAGGCTGAGTTCCAATGTGACCTCGGAACTAGTAAGTTCTCTCCACTCCTCCCACCAACCGGGGGGGGGGGGGGGGGGGGGGGCGTTCTCTGGGGACCTGAAGAGGAGCAGGCAGGGCTGCGGGGTCTACCTTGTAGTAGTCGTACAGCAGACCCAGGGCAGCAGCACTGTCCTCGTCACCATTAATGCTCATCATCGCCTTGGTGGCTGCCGTCAGGGGATTCTCCAAATACGACTTCCAGGCTTCATCTTCACTGGTGTAGGCTCTTCGGGTATTGAACGGAGGGTCGCTGGGCATGGGCACTAAGGCCACCAGTCGTTTTGTACTTGAAAGCAAGAGAAATGTGAGGTTCATTATCAGAGAAATGATCCCTTTTCCACCAAATTTACATACATTACATGGTTAATTTGCACTCCCCCAGAGTGGAGAAGGGCAGGTTAACACTAAAGCGGCTGCCACATTGCATTTATAAAGCCCCTAGGCCCCTGAGAACTAATAATGGTCTTTACAAGGTTGTATGAGGATTAAGTTGAGCCTCTTCGCACTTGGGCTTTTCATCTTCTGGCATTCTAGGAGCCAAATCATTTTTATTTGATTGCTCTTTATTAAGGAATATTAGAATGCGTGTGACTGTGCAAGGAAGCAGGTTTCATTTAAACCTCTGAGTTCTAATTGTAAATAGATATGTGCAATGCATTAAATGGAATCAATACGTTAACGATGACTAAAAACTTTTATCTGGTTGAATCTACATTTGAAATGGTTTGCACCAATTTGACAATAAATTTCATATTAAAAAAGTTTTTGTTTAAACATTAAAAAAAATGAAATGGCTTGCAAATTATACACCAGTCCACATCTCTTCATTGAAATGGCAGTATAAGCTACTTTGTAAATAAGACATATTGTAGACACGCTGCGTAATACCCATACGAAGCAACAGTAATGACACAGACTCCATGTGAACCCTGGGTGGCCACAGGATCCTACCATATTTCGATGACATAGAAGTTCCCGGTTATAAAATCCTCATGGAAGGTGAGTAGAGTATATGGAGAATTAAAAAAAAAATTTTTTTTAACGTTTATTTTTGAGAGCAAGAGAGACAGAGTGCAAGTGAGGTAGGGGCAGAGGCAGAGGGAGACACAGAAGTCAAAGCAGGCTCCAGGCTCTAAGCTGTCAGCACAGAGAGTGATGTGGGGCTCAAATCCACGAACCGTGAGATCATGACCTGAGCCGAAATCGGACACTTAACCGACTGAGCCACCTCGGTGCCCCTGGAGAATTTTCAAGAGACAGAAAGGGATTGGAGTCATTTATCAACCCTAACCAAGCCAAACTTGGTAATTGACACGGTAATTTCTTAGAGAGGATGTGACAGTGACTCAAACACCCAAATACCATGACAGTCCTCCGCAGCTCCCTGGGCCAGGACCCCAGTTGTCAAGCTACAGGAGCCCAGAAAGGCTTTGGCACTTGTCTTCTGGCCCTCTGTCGTTTGCTCATTGAAACAGAACCAAAATATAAGGATGACATATTGTATTTCAATAACAGCTGTAACACATAATAACATGGACAAGCAACAAGACTGGTGAGGGCAACACCTGGATTAACAGATGGAAATTTAGCCACCGTGGGTCCTCTATGGTCGCGCAATTCGAAAAGAGGGTGTACCTTTTGGCTGACACTCCTGCAGGACCTTCCAATGGTAGATGGTCTTTCAGCTCACTTTGTGAGAGAGAAACGTTGCGCACTCTCGACAAAGGCTGTGCTGAGGGCCCTTTCTGTGTTGACGTGCTGCCACGCACTGGTGTAAGATCAGAAAATGACACTGTCATTGGTAAGATCTATCGGGGAGTAAGGGTGGGAAATCCACATTTAGCAGAGTGGAATTCTAGGCTAGATAGTCTCCAGGCCCCTGATTTCAACTCTACTTTGGTGGTTTGGCAAAACAACTGGCTGGGAAGAAAGAAGGGATGCTGACCCAACTGCAAATGAAGTGGATTAAAATGGTAAACTGGTGTATCTGGAAGTAAAGGAGAAAAACCCTGGTGGAAGGGTTTACGAACCATCAGGCAGTGTGGTGGCGTGGACTGGCATGGGTGCTGGAAGGGAGTCCTTGCCCACCATTTACAGAGGTAGAAAACTGTCTGAGTTTCAGCTTTCCGTGCCTTAAATAAAGACAGCAATGCCCACCCTACTTACCGCACAATGTGACTGTGAGAAGCAGATAAAAAATGGATAAAATAGAGCTTTGTAAACAGCACACTGCTATACAAATAACGCGTACTACAATCAGTGCACCGTTCATTGTTCCTGTAAAGTTTCTAGGTGCACCAATTTTTGGAAAAGTCAATTATAATTTAAAAGTGTTAAAGATAGGAGCACCTGGGATGCTTGGTCTGTTAAGCGTCTGACTCTTGATTTTGGCTCACGTCACGATCTCAGGGTCGTGGGATCGAGCTGCGCTGTCAGAGGGATTCTCTCTCTCCCTCTCCCTCCCTCTCTGTCCTTCACCCACTCGCACGCTCTTTCTCTTGCAAAATAAATAAATAAACTTTTTTTTAAAAAAGTGTTAAAGATAATCATTAATTAGAGGGAAGTGTTTATTGAGAACTTAGTGGATGCCAGGCCTTACGCCAGTCGTTGAGGATGCAGTGACAAACAAAACAGACCCCGTCCCGTTGCCCACACAGCTTGCAGTCCAGTGGAGGAGAGAAAATACCAGCATTAAAAGAGCGATGAGCCCGAGAAAGGGTGCATGACAGAGGAGACCAACCTATTCGGAGGATCGAGGAGGAACTAAAGTGTCTACAAAGACCTGAAGGGAGGGAATGTGTTGGTCAATGTTGAAATGGGCAGATATGGGAAATATTTTTTAAAGTGAAGAATATTTTGGTAATTCAATATAATGGAATTTTCTGACAAAAGGAGCTCACTTGTATTCATTTTGGAGTCCGCTAGAAAAATTTATACTTTCGAATCTAATACTAAAATAGCATTTTCGTGTTGCAAAAATTACTAACTTACATAGGATATGGTTGGATTTGGGGACAGAAATGTTGGTGACAACTTAAGGGTCTGTCACTACAGGAAATGAGGTCTCTGGGGAGAATCAAGAGTGCGGAGGTGATGAGCCCAGATGTGGCAATGCCACCATCACCTCTTCCAAGGTTGTTCAGCTGGGACCACCCTGGCTGATTCCACCACTTAGAGGACGAAGCAGCAAATTCTGAAACCTAATCTGTGTCCAGCAGGGTCCAGCCATCACACTCACTTAAATGCTTAAACACCTAAAATGCTCAGTCCTACAGGAATGAATGAAGAGCTTCATGTTATTCGCAGTGACCTCATCATTGAAAAAGATTTGGATCATACTCTCTTTGATGACTGAGAGAAGCATACATTGCTGGGAGGAGAAAGGTGTTAATTACAACACTGGCTAATTTCCAAAACTTAACAGGAAGTGCCAGGCTGAAGGGTAAGAGCCAACTCTTAGTTTACACTAAGTGGTGTCCTGATTCACTGGAGAGATTTTTCTTCCAGCCTTCCTTCTTAATATCCCTCCTTCCTCCTCCCTCCTCCCTCCTCCCTCCTCCCTCCTCCCTCCTCCCGGGTCTTCTGGATTGCCGACTTCATTGGTTCCTAGCACAAATTTTCACTCATAAATTTAGACTCATCGGGGCGCCTGGGTGGCTTGGTCGGTTAAGCGTCCGACTTCGGCTCAGGTCATGATCTCATGGTCCGTGAGTTTGAGCCCCGCATCGGGCTCTGTGCTGACAGCTCAGAGCCTGGAGCCTGTTTCGGATTCTGTGTCTCCCTCTCTCTCTGCCCCTCCCCTGTTCATGCCCTGTCTCTCTCTGTCTCAAAAATAAATAAACGTTAAAAAAAAATTTAAAAAAAATAAATAAATAAATAAATTTAGACTCATCAGCCTTTCCCCTATGATGAAACGGTTGATGAATCCTTACATGATTCGTGGAAAGAAATATCCTGGGAAAGCACTTTACTAGCTGGCTCTTTTCACATTTTGATGGCCAAAGGAGCCTTTTTATGGTCTTTCCTATAACTGAGGAATGACTTTGTTTTTTGGCTTCATAGATTATAATCTCTCTGGTACAGAACATTGTTGAACAAAGCCTGGTTTAATAAAAACAGATCACTGGTACACTGAGCAAAGATGCAGACTCGTAAAGAAAGGAAAAGTTTCACAGAGCAGATTTTACCGAAGTTTGGTAACTCTGAAGCTGACTTTCCTCATTGTTCTTTTGGAAGGGCAGTTCTCCTGCAGCTCTGGTCAACTTTTGAAAATAGTCTCTTTGTAGCTGTTGGTACGGCATGTTCTGGGTAGCCTCAAACACAGAACTGTAAACAGCAACTATAAACTTGATCCCTGGGCCTTCTTTGGAGAGAAGTTTAGTTTAATACCTGACAGCATTCACAGCCAGGCTAAAGGCAGTGTTAGATCGCACATATACCTGTGCTCATTTTTTTCTTCAAGCCACTACTTTGCTTTGTGGATGCTGGGAGAACAGTTAAAATGAGTCATCAGCGGAAGCAGCGAAAGGGGTGGGGCAGTCATGCGACGGGAGACTGAGATCACAGGGAGGAGTCGGGAAAAGCTCCAGATCACATTCTGCCAGAGGCAATCTACCAACCCCCACAAGCATTACCAAGAGTCTAATGCAGGAATGCCGTGCTAGGGAGAAGCACACGCAACAGCGAATGAATATCTTTACCTTCTAAAAAGATGTGTAGTGATGGCCAATAAATCCAGACACAAACCCATGTCACTTCAGACCCCAAACAAAACTGAGGACGTGACATAGTCACACAAATTATCACTTTTGATCCATTTCTCACCCTCCGTTTCTTTCATAACTCTTGGGAGAACACTGATTTTTGTCTTTTTTGTTTTGGTTTACTTTGTTGTGGGAGGGGTTCTCAATCCAGAGGGAGGATGGTTTTGGATAAATCTCAGATTTGAATAAATCTCAGTTTTTTTTTGTGGTGTTTTTTTTTTTTTAATGTTTATTTATCTTTGAGAGAAAGAGAGTGAGTGGGGGAGGAGGAGGGAGAGGAGGACAGGGGATCCGAAGCGGGCTCTGCACTGAGAGCAGCGAGCCCATAGTGGGGCTTGAGCTCACAAACCATGGGATCCATGCATGATCTAAGCTGAAGTTGGACGCTCAACACTCAATTGCCTGAGTCACCCAGGAGTCCCTAAATCTCAGTTTTCATTTCAGTGTTGTCAATTATTGAATTTAGATGAGTTAGTTTCCTTCTTTGAGCTTCCGTTTTTTTCGTCTGGAACATGATATCCATCTTTTAAAGCTGTTCTGAAGGAATAACCCGGATATTTATAAATGAAGTGCCTGGCACATTACAGATAAATAGTTCAAGAAATAATAGTTTATGAACAGTAATATAATAATATATAATGATATTATTAGTATGACTTCTCTTTAGAACTGATTCTATCAGTGACCTCTGTTCAAAATCCAACAGTCTGTTTTCAGTTTTTAATCTCCTTGAATTTTCTCAGCCATCTCTTACATCTGTAGAATCCTGCCTTGCCTGGTTTCCAAGACAGTGGGAGAGTGGTTCTCCTCTGCGGCCATTCTTTCCCAGTTTGTATTCCACCTCAATTCTCCTTTTATATGATCCTGAAGGCTTCTCTCTTTTATGTCCACTGTTGATTCTACTGACTTTCACTGATCTTCTACCTCAATGACAAACACATGTGTATTGCCAGAGACCCAGTTCTGCACTTTCTGCTCGGATGCTCTGTTGTCAACTTAAACTCAACAGGTCCAAAACGAAGCTAATCATCACTTCTCAGCCGGGCACTCCTCGCCATCGTCTGTCCCTGGTCGTCTAGAAGCAAGTCTTTTGTACTGGTTGAAAAGATACACTCAGTACCATATTGCCTGGGTACGAATCCTGGCTGCACTACTTACTAGCTGTATAACCCTGGACAAGTTCATCTTTCTGGGCATCAGTTTCCTCACCTGTAAAACTGAGATATACTTCAAATGAAGTAAAATAATCTGCATTCCCTAGTATTTCTGTCAGAATTAAGTACAGACGCAGGGTAAAAGCAATGTACATGCTGGCTCTTGTTAGTTCTCTTTGTCCCTTATACAGAGTCAGTTACCATATCCATCATCCCAGCTTTAAGTCCTATCTCTTCACACCTCCAGCTAGTCTCCCCGTCCTTCAAGTTTCCCCTCTTCAATCCGTATTGCAGCCCAATGGAATCGTCTTCCTGGAACACTTCCGTATATATAAGTTGTAGTTTCAAGTACTATAAAGGGAATGGGGGAAGGACAGGAGCTGGATTTTTCATGTTTTCATAAAATCAACGTATAGCATATTTGTAAAGTTGATGGTGAGCTATAAAGTGCTACACAAGGGGGGTCTGGGTGGCTCAGATGGTTGGGTGTCTGACTTCGGCTCAGGTCATGATCTCACGGTTTGTGGGTTCGAGACCCGCATCAGGCTCTGTGCTGACAGCTCAGAGCCTGGAGCCTGTTTCAGATTCTGTGTCTCCCTCTCTCTCTGCCCTTCCCCCATTCATGTTCCCTCTCTCTCTCTCTCTCTCTCTCACTCTCTCTCTCTCTCTCTCTCTCTCTCTCTCTCAAAAATAAATAAACATTAAAAAAAAAAAGTGCTACACAAATGTAAGTTGCCTTAATTGTAAATTTAATTTTTTTTAATGTTTATTCATTTTTGAGAGACAGAGCATGAGCAAGGGAGGGATAGGGAGAGAAGGAGACACAGACTCTGAAGCAGGCTCCAGGCTCAGGGCTGTCAGCTCGGAGCCTGACGCGCCCCCCCCCCCCCCGTCCCCCCCCCCCCACCCCAACTCACCAACCATAGTATCATGACCTGAGCTGTAAAGCCGGCTGCTCAGTGGACTGAGCCACCCGGGAACCCTGCCTTAATTGTAAACCTAATTTAACTATTGATCATATCTAAACTATCTTTCTCTCACCTCCTAATTCTCACCTTCAAATTAAACAAATTGAGGATTCATTCTTCTATTCTCCTTAAATGTGAGCTACATCACTAGGAAACCAAGCAGATTTACATGGAGACCTGAGGCAAAACAAGAGGAAGAATACAACCCAATCAGCAAAGGTCCGAAACTCACAGGCCTTTACTCCTACCTGTTGTCCATCATTCTCAACATTGACTTGAGCTGGAGGCAAAAGAATTTTTCCACCCTGGACAAGCCACTTCCTTTTCTCTAAGAAATGAAGTTTTTATATAATTCACAGGATTTCATGTTATAATCTCTACTTCAATCTCCCCCTCCATCCCCCCATCCACATCTCTTTCTTGTTCTCTCTCTCTCTCTCTCTCTCTCTCTCTCTCACACACACACACAGTGCCTTTATCTTGAGATAATACGAATTATCTGTTCTCCACATAGAATATCTTGTCTTATACTGAGTGTTCAGCACTCAGGGTTTAGTCTTCATCTACTTCAATATCTTGTAGCTGATTATTGGCATATAATCACTTTAGCCATAGTCAGACCCTAGACTTAAGAGCAAAGTTTCAAGAAGTGACGATTATTCTTTCTTCTGGAGTCTTGGCATTTTTCTCCATTAACAGAGTAATACTTGCAAATGGAAACTGATGAGCCCATCATCCTAGCCAGCATTAATGTCACGATTTAAATGCCAACAATGTTAAGTCATTTCACTGCTGTCCACCTTCAGTAATCCCTCCTTTTGGTCCTTGCTAGAGGCAAATCACAAGAGATAGCACAGAGTTTCCATGTTAGAGCAAGAGTTGAAATTTATTAGGAAGTCTCCACACTGAGCACTTGTTCTTAATGAGTAACCTTTACTCTTGACCTAATCCAGATAGAATTCAAGGGAAATGAAATGAATCCAGAAGCCTGGAGTGATACTGATAATCTTCACACTGATGATGGTTATGTTTTAAAAAGAGAGGATCCAACTAATTCAGTGAAAATATTATGATGCCTCCCGCCACATAAAATGCATAGTTTTTAAAAACAATAAACTATAAAACAAAACTTATGTTTATTGAAATGAAGATAGTGCCGTTTTAGATATACTCATTGCAAAATATGCTGATTAACTGGTTGACACATAATACCTGTCCCTCCCACGTCCTCCCTGCTTTCTCCCCTACCCCACAATTTTACTCTCTCTCTCATTCTCTCTCTCTCTCTCTCTCTCTCTCTCTCTCTCTCTCATTGGTGCCCCAGTTTTGCTAGTGCCCAGAGTCCACTTATTAAGTAATCCAGAAACGAGACTGAGAGGATAAGGGAAATAATGAAACAGAAAAGGCACATACATCATAGAGCACTAGAAACCACCATAAGGAGAAAGAGATCACAATGGAAAGTGGAAGGAAGAGGACAAGAAAGAATTACAAAATGAAAAGAATTTGCAAAGACCTCAATGTACGGTATAACTAAAATTGGTAATTGTGTGTGTGTATGTAAATCAAAATTCAAAATGTTAACAACAATTGGAGGTGAGTTTTTATTTGCTTCTTCTGCTTGCATACTTATATTTTTTAATGTTTATTTATTTTTGAGAAAGAGAGAGATCAAGCTGGGGAGAGGTTGAGGGAGGGAGACAGGATCTGAAGTGGGCCCTGTGCTGACAGCAGAGTCTCCCAGGCGGGGCTCAAACTCACAAACTGTGAGATCATGACCTGGGCCGAAGTTGTACATTTAACTGACAGAGCCACCCAGGAGCCCCTCAATTTTTACATTTTTCAAATAGTGTTCCTAAAAGATCAATGTGTTCAATGATAATGAGTCACACGTACTTACTGGGCACCTACCATATGCCAGATATGCTTTCTAAGCCCCAAACACGGGTTACCACTTATTCCTTACAATAGCCTTAAAGTCAGGAATGGTAACAATGCCCTTTGCACAGATGAACACACTGAGCAGAAAGTGCTAAGTAATCTGCCCAGGGTCACAGGGCCGTCAGCTTAGACCAGAACCGCATCCCAGAGTCTGAGCTCTTAAGCATCCTTCCCTTTTGCCAATTCTCGACTATGCTCTATTATCACAATCAGAAAATAAAAAGTCACTTGAAAAGAGGGAACTAGAAAACAGTCTGGTTACAAGGGTGCAACATGACAGGGGATTTCTTACATGGAAGTAAATGAGATGATGTCCAAATTCAGAGTTCTAGAGAAATTGTGCAAAAGGGGAAGACTACACAGTCCTTGAAAACACAGACAACACGTTGCAATTATTTGTAGAATTCCAAGGTGCTAAAATATTCTGCAGGCTGCATATCCTATCAAGCAACACAAATAAATAATAGGGGTGTGGGGAAGGGTAGAAATTCCCCCTTATTCACCTTTAGTTTGACGTGGCTAGACGTCATCTGTTTTTAAATGGCCTGCGAAAAATATTAAATAATTGACATGATAAAAATAGAAATTAAATTATTAGAACATATTAGAAACACTGTATGTAGACAGCAACCAAAAATAACCCATTTCTACAGGAAAAAAATTATTTTTAAGCCATATTAGCTTTACAAGTTAAAAAGGGAATCAGTTCCTCGGAGGAACTTAACAGGCTCAAATCTCTAGCAAAAAACAAAAACAAAACAAAACAAACCCACAAAAGCCTCTTTAAAGGCTGCAGGACAGACTTCCATCTCTATGTGAAGACTTCTATGTGTGGACTTCTATCTCAAAGGTTTCCCTGAAGTGGGAGAAGTAATCATGGGAACAGAAATATTAGTGCGAAAGCAAAAGAGACTGGATTAGAGGAGAAACCAAAATCAAGAAGGCTGCACCCCAGCTCTGGTGCAGGAGGGGTTACTGAGTGAGAACTGGTTTTCCCACTGAGCCCAGAAAACTCAGCGTCTTCAGCATCCATGACCAAGCGGAACTAGACAGAGCATTTGCTTCTTAAATACACAAGGAGTTAGTCTTTGGGGGGCCCTAGGACCAGAGAGGGAAATAACTTGGTGAAATGCCTAGAGTTAATTTCAAACTCCCAAATGAGAACAAAGAAAAGAATTCAGCTTGAAACAGGAAAGTCTTCTCAGGTATTCAATCCCCACCTTACTCCCTTGGACCTCACTTGTACAAACGCAAAGGAATCTTCCAGGTACCCTCAGCACCTGTGGCCACTCCTTCCACTTAAGACAAGAGCACACCCCGGGGAAGAGTGTGCGCTGCTCGGCTGACAAACCTTGCCAGCTCTAAAAGACGAGTAGTCAGACTCTTCACTGTTGATGGGACAACTAAGAATCATTAGGTATTTTAGGAAACGAGACAAGGATTAAAGAGCAGCCCCGAGATGAATAAAACGGCTTGCGGACGAGGAAAACAATGAATGTTGGACGCAGAAAATAATGTTGAAAACAAGATACTGCATCTATAAGGAAAATGCAGGTTACTGTGAAAAGGAAATCATCACAGAACACGATAAAAAGGTCAGAAATTTAAAAAATTTTTGTATGAGGGTTAAGTTGAAAAGAGAAAAAAATAAATAAATAACCTGGGAGGTCGAACCAAGGAATTTTGCCACTTTTAAAGAAAAAAAGGAAACTACAAGACATAGGTAAAAGGCACACAGAATAGATTTAGGGGTATAATGTTCGATTAGCAAGAGTTAACAGAAGAAAGCAATGAAGACGATGACAAGGAAAAGCAAATAATCAGAGAAATCATAGAAGAAAATGCTCTCCAGCTGAAGAAAAACTTGAGTCTTGAGACCGAAAGGCTCCAGAGAGCTGGAAGGGGTAATAAAAAACAACATGTCTACCCAATCCTGCAAAAGTTCTATGTTAAAAATTAAATGAAAAACTCTACAAATGGAAAAAGAACTAAGTCACTTAAAAAAAAAACAAAAAAACAAAGAAAACAGTCAACCAGTCCACTTTTCATCTGCATCAGTAAATTCTGCAAGACAAGAAAGGGGTCTGAAGGTGGAACTGTGAACACAGCGAACCTTCAATTCCGTGTGAGGGCAAAATCAAGATCTGTTTCGCCATGAAAACACTCAGAACCTCTTCTGCTCACCCGCCCCTTTTGAAAGAATTATTTCTCAATTTGAAGCGTAAAAAGACATTGATGGGGAGGGAAGAAAAGTAACATAGCAATCAGTTATCAGATACACCAGTAAAACGTGAAATTTCACTGTAAATAATTTCTGCTCATGGAAATGAAATTTATGCCACTAAGAAAGGACTAAGAATAATACCAAATGATGTCGGGAAGTGTTGAATCACTATACTGTATACCTGAAATTAAGATTACACTGTATGTTAACTGGAACTTAAATAAAAACTTAAAAAAAAAAAAGTTTATCTGAGAAAACATCTTTGTGGTAAGAAAACTCAATTTTATTACTTTATCACTTTGGATTATTTGAGGTAGTACTCATTTTGCTCACTAAGAAAAAAAAAGAATAATACCAAATTAGAAGGAAATATCTGAGAATAAGAGAGTGGCTTTTTAAAAAGGTGTATTGAAAATCTTGCTTTGTATGGAGGAAGAGTAATGGATAATGATTAATTCTTGGTATTGATAGAAAATATAACTTTAGGGGATGCCTGGGTGGCTCAGTCAGTTAAGCATCCGACTCTTGATTTTTTCCATTCAGGTCACGATCTCATGGCTAGTGAGACAAAGCCCTGCGCCGGGCTCTGTGCTGACCGTGCAGAGCCTGCTTGGGATTCTCTCTCCCCCCTCTCTCTGCCCCTGCCCCACTTTCTCTCTCTCTCTCTCTCTCTCTCTCTCTCTCTCTCTCACACACACACACACACACAAATAAACTTCTAAAAAAATAAAATATTAACTTCAAATAGGTTTATCAAAAACCCAATGGTTATAGTTACTAGGATAAAAATAGGATGTAGAAATTTTAGGATAGCAATTCTCATAATGAGAATATTATGGGGTCTCTTAGATATTTCAGAGGCTCGTGAGGTCAAAATCGTTTTCATAATAATTCTAAGACATTATTTGTCTTTTTCACTATGTTAACACTTGCACTGATGGTACCCACTAATGGTGGGTGAAAGTTCTTATTCCTGACCTGAATCAGGGCAGTGACATAAAACTGTCCCTGAGCCATTGTGCTCTTACCGATGCACACTCACAACAAAAACAAACCAACCAAGCACACAAACAAAAGTACTATTTGGGAATGTCCTTGACAAAGCTGTAAAAAATATTAATTTTATTAATCTCGAACTCTGGATACACATCTTTCCAATATTGTGTATGTCAAAGTGGGCATTCCCTACAAAGCCCTTCTGCGTTCTGAAGAACAAAGATCACCTCGAGGAGAAGCCTTTGTGCAATCGGTAAGTGGAAACGGAAGGAGCTGCTTTTGTTTTTCACAGACAAACGACGCTTTCAGATTTGAGTGTTTGGCCGACATTTTCTCAAAAAGAAACCAAGTGTGACTCTCACTTCAAGGAAAACAAAGGGCAGTATTTGCTGTCAATGGTATAATTTGAGCTTTCAAACAAAAAGTATAATTTTTGAAAGCTTGCATCTACCATTGTTGATAACTTCATAATACTTAAGGATTTCCAAAGAGATCAGTGCAGATATTTACAGATGTGACTTTTTGTTAACGTATCATGAACACGGTAACAGCTGGAAGATCTAAATAACTCAGTCAACCAATATTTCCAAATGCCAATGCATGACGTTATGAAATCACACACAGGTCAAATATCCATTCACAGTAGAAGTCAAGCCCAGGATTTTTAATGTAACAGAGTACAGAAAGTTCACTGTATCATTTTAGTTTCTACACTGCAACTATCCTTTAACTTGTCAAATTTTGAGGCCATATCAAAGAATATCTACAATTATCTGAAAAGGCTATAAAAATGTTTTCCTTTTCCAACTATCAGTGTAAAGCAGGATTTTCTTCATACACTTCAACCAAAATAACATTCTGCAGCAAACTGAATAAAACAGATGAGAATCCAGCCTTGATTTATTTTTTTATGTTTTTTTAAGCTGATTTATTTATTTTGGGGAGAGGGAAGAAGGGCAGAGAGAGAAGGAGGAAGAGAATCCCAAGCAGGCCTCACACCATCAGCACAGAGCCCCATGCGGGGCTCGAACTCACAAACCACAAGACCATGACCCGAGTCGAAATCAAGAATAGCACATTTGATGGACCAGGGACCCCTCCAGCCTTCATCTATTAAGCCAGGTATTAAAGAGAATTGCAAAATATAGAACAATACCATTCTTCTCACTAAATCCTTTTGTTTCAGAAAATTTTATTTTTCATTTTATGTTAATATCCAATGGGTTTACAACTATGATTTTAATTAAGTCATAAATCTTTAATTTCTAATATGGCAAGTATCAATATCTATCTACTTAAGTCCACACAAACACAAGCTTTTCAGGAACTTCAATAATTTAAGAGTGTAAAGGGATTCTAAGAACAAAAAGTTTGAGAACTACTATTCTAGAAAATCACTAGAGAAAAATAATAGAAAAAGAAATATCCTCAATGTTGGGGTGCCTGGGTGGCTCAATCTGTTAAGCATCTGACTCTTGATCTCAGCTCAGGGCTTGGTCTCAGGATCGTGATTTCAAGCCCTGCACTGAGCTCCACACTAGACATGGAGCTTACTTAAAAAAAATATCCTCGGGGTGCCCACGTGGCTCAGTCTGTTGAACGTCAGATTCTTGATTTCAGCTCTGGTCATGATTTTCACAGTTCATGAGACTGAGGCCCATGTCGGGCTCTGCGCTGACAGCATGGAGCCTGCTTGGGATTCTCTCTCTCTTTCTTTCTCTCTCAAAAAATATAAATAAACATTTAAAAATATATATCCTCAATGAAACGAAAATAAGAATAAAAATGATGACATAATGTGGGAAAAATAAAAGCTGACAACACATCAGCAATTACAGTAAGTGATAATGAGTTACCCCTGCCTTTAAAAGATGCTTTCAAACTGAATTTAAAAAAGAAACCAGTATTTTTTTAAGCTCCCATGATTCATAAGAAAATTGACACTGTATCAGGCCACTAAGCAAGACAACCCATTTCAAAGAATTCTTACAACACAAACTAAATTCTCTAACCACACATAATCCAATTTTAAATCAACAACAACAAAGATGGATTTTAAACACTCTACAATTAGAAGTTTAAAAATACTCATCCAGATACTAAGAGGCCAAAAAATAGCTCTTAAGGGAAATTTTCAAAAATCAAAACTAAATGATAAAATACATCTTACATGTTGCCAGTATAGATAAATCAGCACCTAACAGTGAATATTTTATAGCTTGGAGTGCTTTTACTAGACATGAATAAAAGCTAAAGAGCTAAGTAAGTATACACAATATTAAAAAATAATAATAATAGGGGCACCTGGGGGCTCAGTCGTTGAGCGTCAGACTTTGGCTCAGGTCATGATCTCATGGTTTGTGAGTTCGAGTCCCACGTCGGGCTCTGTGCTGACAGCTCAGAGCCTAGAGACTGCTTTGGATTCTGTCTCCTTCTCTCTCTGCCCCTCCCCTACTCGTTCTCTCTCTCTCTCTCTCTCTCTCTTTCTCTCTCAAATACATAAACATTAAAAAATAATAAAATAAAATAAAAAAATAAAAATAATAGAACTACTCCAAAAAAAGAAGAAGGATCTACTAAAGATAAAACATAAATTAACGAAGACATGATAAAAAGGACAATTTGAATCAAAAGTGTGTTCTTTGAAATGACAAAACTAACAAACTGGCAAGGATAATCAAATTTTAGAAGAGAAAAGAAGACATAAGCTCAGATGTAGTTCAAAGTACAAAAAGAACTTCTGGGGGCACCTGAGTGTCTCAGTCAGATTTCAGCTGAGGTCAGACTTCGGCTCAGGTCATGATCTTGTGGTTAGTGAGTTTGAGCCCCGTGTCAGGCTCTGTGCTTACAGCTCAAAGCCTGGAGCCTGCTTTAGATTCTGTGTCTCTCTCTCTCTCTCTCTCTACCCCTCCCCTGCTCATGCTCTGTCTCTCTCTCAAAAAAAAAAAATAAACATTTAAAAAAGTTTTTTAAGGGGCGCCTGGGTGGCTTGGTCGGTTGAGCGTCTGACTTCGGCTCAGGTCACGATCTCGCGGTCCGTGAGTTCGAGCCCCGCGTCGGGCTCTGTGCGGACAGCTCAGAGCCTGGAGCCTGTTTCAGATTCTGTGTCTCCCTCTCTCTGTGACCCTCCCCCGTTCATGCTCTGTCTCTCTCTGTCTCAAAAATAAATAAACGTTAAAAAAAAAAAAAAATTTTAAAAAAAAAAGTTTTTTAATTAAAAAATATAAACAAATAAATAAGAATTTCCAAATTCCTTAATGCTAATACATTTGAAAACTTAGACAAAATGGAAACATTTCTAGAAAAATATAACCAAAACTGATTCAATCATTTGGAAGGAGAAAAACAGTAACTTCACAGGGGAGAAACCTGTCAGCGGCTCCTTAACCGAGTGATGAAGGTTGACATAACTAGTGACATCATGCCCAGCCTGACATGATGTGATGAGAAAGATGCCTCACCTCGGTGGTATTATTTCCTAAAACCCATAACCCCAGGCTAATCATGAGAAAAACAGCAGACACACCCAAATGGAGGGGCATTCTGCTAAGGACTTGACTACTGATTGACTATCCTATCAACAGCGTTTAAACAAGTAAGCGTGAGTCAATGAGTAAGTAAATGAGGTTATGAACCAGCAAAACAAAGAAAAATAAAAACAATTAACATGGGCTGGTGGAACTGTGAGTGATGTCTCGATTTAGTAGATTTTATTTAATATTGTTTTATAACTGAATATAGATGGAAGAAAAGACCATCCAGCGGAGAGAGAAGTACGGGACTGAAGGAATTAGCTTGAGGGAACTGATAAGTTGGGCATTTTCCTCATTGTGGCATTCAGAATTCCTGGTTTCCTTTTCTCTGCTTCACACATAAAAGCTGGTCACAGCAACCTTTATTTGATTCGTCGCTCCGAAGCATGAGGCTTTGACTGTGCACCCTTCCCTCCTCACCCAAATAAATGGAAAAGCTCCCACTGATTCCTCTCAAGAACAGATTTCTACTCTGTGAACCCTCCCAGTTTGTGACCAAAAGGCCTACTTAGAAGAGAAATGAAAATTTGAAAAGCATCTCATATTTTATGAAATGTGTTCCAAAACTCCTTGGAACTAGATATACTCTATACGTCCGTGTATTTCACAACGGCCTGACATACAGCTTGTTTCCATGCTTGTGAAGAGAATCATATAGCATGTTAGTGCTGAAAGAATCCTTCATCATTACCGACTCCAAACTTCTCGTTTTACAAATGGGGAAACTGAGGTCCAGAAGGATCATACCACTTCTCTGGGACTACACAGGGATCTTTATCAACATCAAAACGATTATAGGACAAGTTGTAGGAAGATACATACACTACTGGCTAATTTGTAGGTGTGCTTTGTAGACACATAAACACTCTTCTATTTGAGGATAAAGTAAAAATGATATGCATGCTTGGCAAAAGGTTCCCTCCTCCATCAACCTACCCACCCCACACACACACCCTGCCCTCTCTCAATTCATTGAATAAACCTTAACTGAGCTCCTACTGTGCAACAGGCACTGACTTAGGTGCAGGGGACATAGTGTTGACCAAGTGAGACAAAATATCTGCTATTCCTTCCTTCCTTCCTTCCTTCCTTCCTTCCCTTCCCTTCCCTTCCTCTCCTCCTCTCTTCCTCCCCTCCTTCTTTCCTCCTTCCCTCCCTTCCTTCTCTCCTGTCTTCCTTCCTTCCCTCTCTCCCTCCCCCTGCCTTCCTTCCTTCATTCCAAGATCTATCTCATCACCAGAGCTTCCCCTAGAAGCTAACAGAAATCTAATCCCAGTGCTCACACTTTGAGCTCCCTTTTTGCACAACTGGCTCCAACCCTTAGATACAGGAGTAACAGGTATAAAGTTGTAACAAAAAATTGGATTGTGGAAGGCATGTATTTCATATACAGAGTCACTTCTACTTACAGACTTGAAATGAAGACTACATTGATCAACAGGCTTAACTGAGTGTCTATGAGGGGCTGGTTTTCCCTGACTACTGGGACACAGAGACGAAAAACACAGACCCAGTCTCTGCCCTGGCACAACTGCAGATGTGACAAGTGTTAATGAAGAAAAAGCACGCGGTGCAATGAGAGACTATGTCACGTGGCTCCTGTGGTGGCCACAAACACTTCACTTCACGGTCCTCCAACTACAGAAAGCATGAGTGACCAAGGAAGCTGCTGTCAGCTCTGAAATCTATCATGTGAAATCTATCTGAAATCTATTATGTGGAGGCCATACCTTCCTCCTGGGCTGCTCCCAGTCCATCCCGGTGCACGGCCCTGGAAGGCAGGGGGTTCCTCTTATGGCTGACTGTGGCTAGAAGCCCCCTCCCCCCCCCCCCCCCCCCCAGCGGCCTTGGGGAAGCTTCCTGAGAATGCAAGAGAGTCTTGCAGGCTTCCGCTCAACATACTTTCCCCCTCTCTTTCCCAGGAGGCCGGATTTGTTTGGGGGTCTGGTAGCCCTTCCCATCTTTGCCAGCTCCCTCCCCATTTTTTTTCTCACGGGTGGTTGCCCTAATGGAATCCTCGCATGTTTAATCCCATCCGAGAGAGTCGAGAGTCGTCATCTCAGGGACTACAGACTAACACAGGACCTAGTTTAGACTGAGGTGGGCCATTTAGGACTGGGCTACTGGGGAACGGAGACTCAAAGTGAGGCTTGAGGGAGGAAAAATCAGATGGGGAAAAAAAGGAAAAGGGGAGGTGAAGGAGGGCGTTGTAGGAACTGCATGTGTGAGGGCTCTGAGGCAGGAAAGACCTTCCTCCAACAGAGGAACTAAATCAAGGGAGGTGTAGCTGGACCACAACATTTCAACAAGGAAGAAAGCAAGGTCTGGTGAAGCTTAAGAGACAGGCAGCACCCAGATTATGCAAGGAGCTGTAATTTAATTTAAGAATTTTAAGACTTCTTCTAAGTGCATGGAAGAGGTAGGCAGGGTCTTTAGCAATGGAACAACTTTATCAAATGTGCATTTTAACAAAGATCACTGGGGCTGCAGTAAATGCATGGAAAAGAAAAGAGGTACTAGGAAATCAAGAATGAGGCTACTGAAATGGTCCATCAAAGAGATAAATTAAGAATTATTTTCGGGGCACCTGGGTGGCTCAGTCAGTTAAGCACCTGACTTCAACTCAGTTCATGATCTCATGGTTTGTGAGTTTGAGCCCCATATCGGGTTCTGTGCTGACAGCTCAGAGCCTGGAGCCTTCAGATTCTGTGTTTCCCACTCTCTCTCTGCCCCTCTATTGCTTGCGTTCTCGTTCTCTCTCTCTCTCTCTCTCTCTCTCTCTCTCAAAAATAAATAAATACATAAAAAAATTATTTTCTATCTAATGGGGAAATACATCATTTCATAGGGTCTCCCTTAAGATTCCATGGCCCTTTTCTTTATCTCAAGGCATTCAATATTTTATGCTTTAATCTTTCTAAATTAAAACAAAAAATTTTTTTTAATGTTTATTTACTTTTGAGAGACAGAGAAAGACAGAGTGAAAGTGGCGGAGGGGCAGAAAGAAAGACACAGAATCCGAAGCAGGCTCCAAGGTCTGAGCTGTCAGCACAGAGCCCGACACGGGGCTCGAACCCACAAACTGTGAGATCACGACCTGAACCGAAACCAAGAGTTGGACGCTTAGGTGAGTGAGCCACCCAGGTGCCCCTGTGCTTTATTCTTGATTTAGGTGCAGGTCCTCACTTTCACCAGCTTTGCACACATGGGTATCCCATCTTACTCAAATTGTAATCTCACACAGCATGTGAATTAGTTCATATTCTTCAAAATTAACAGAAACATTCAATGGTAAAAACGTTAGCATACACCTCTATCCCTAATAGATAAGGAAAGATTACAGACCCATAAATGTTATACACGGAAGTAATGGGAAAGTCCATACAAAGTCCATGCCAAACGCACTGATTACACAAGATGTTCCTCCCCTAAAACAAAATAGGGAAAATAAGTGGGCTTTCCTATGTAGTAAGATTCACCTAAAATAAAAATGCTGGAAAAAATAAAAACCAGTGAAACTCTGGTTTGACTTCTTAGAATTCAGGCGGGCTTCTGAGAACACAATCAGAAAAATAAGAACCAATTACTTGTTTTTCCTCTTCTGGACAATTATCAGAGGCACTCAGTTATTCCTCTGCCTTAGATCTGTGCTTGAAGTTGTAAAAGATACTCTAATTTTAAAACTGTACATGTTATGTGAATGAATAGGAATATACACATGTATATATACATCTGTATCTTTATGTACACACACTTAGCGTTGGGGTGTGTGTGATGTGGGTCAAGGGCAGGAGTGTCGAAAGAAGCAGCAAGAAAAGGACAGTGAGAAAGGCACCAAAAATACTATGTAATAATTATACTGTGTATTTATGCAAATTGTGTCTGTGTATAAAATTATATACACGTAAAGAAATTTTAAAGGAAGGGAGGGAGAAAAATAAAAACGGAAAGTCAAAGAAAAAGGGAAAGAGGGATAGAGGCAAGAAGGAAGGGGACTGAAAGAATATCTCTCCCAATCAATAATGTTGGGGCAAGCAAGTGTGGTATTTCATTTCATTTGTGTGTCTGTCTAGTTAGACCTTTACTGGAGACCTTTACAATAAATTTCAGACAATTTTTAAGTGCAATTTAGTGTTCAATTGCACATACAAACATACAGAAGAATATGTAAATGAACCTTTCATCTGCTCTTGGATTTGGGAAGAGTTTGTTAAACACAGAAACAATGGAAGAATCTATGAAGAAAAAAGAGATAACTTTGGTAAATGAAGCAGTAAAAATGTGTAGGGGTTTCAGGTTGAACATATCAAAGTGAGGCTGTAATACAAACTCTCTTTCCAAGAAGACCTAACACAAATGGACAAAAAATAGCATGTCTGTGTGTATGTCTCAAAAATTCACCAAACAGTGAAGGGGGACACTGCATGTCATACAGTCCAACAGATGGTGCTAAACAGAGGACACAGAAGGTTCTGGCACATATGTGCCTCACCTAGAGCAATAGAGGAGACAGAAGTTAAAGCAACTAATTATGGAGCATTCTCACTAGTTATCTCCCCAATATGGCCCAAAGACAGGTGAATAGCAGCTTGGGAAAACCTTTTGAGATAAATTATTACCTCCACCAACAGACTTTAGCAGAGATGAAAAGAACTTGTGGTCTTTCTAGTCTGGGAGAAAAGAGGAAAAGAAATGGAGTGATCTCAGCCATCTATAGGTTAACTGTGATTGGCTAAGAGTGAATCATTCTGTATTGAAGGGACATGGAGAGAAGGATAAGTTGTTTCAGTAACTAGCAGGGAGGCACTAGCAGAAATACCTGAGATAAAGATCAGCAGCCTGTAAAATGGTAATGTGCTTGTGACCAAACCCATGAGGAGAGACCAGAATTCGGGTGGAGCCCCACCAAGGGAGGAGAAGAGTGTGCGGGCACTACTCCCAGGTGCCCTAGCAAGTATGCTTTCATAATGGGAAAAGTTACACGGAAGATTAATAAGTGATCATTCGGAAGGAAGACATACCAGAGGGCTCCAGGGAGGGCATGCTGCTCTATTACGGACAAAGCACGAAATCACAGGGGATAAACCTGCATTAGGAATAAGGAGGATCATCTTGAGCCTGGAAGCTCTAGAACATCTAGGACTCTGCAGACACATGACTCTTCTGCTGGTCACGCGATAGGGTCAGTGTGTATAAGCAAGGTGTTGTGGGGTTTCCTGGGTGGCTCATTTGGTTAAGCGTCCGACTTCGGCTCAGGTCACGATCTCACGGTTTGTGAGTTCGAGCCCCGCATCCGGCTCTATGCTGATAGCTCAGAGCCTGGAGCCTGCTTCGGATTCTGTGTCTCCCTCTCTCTCTCTGCCCCTCCTTCTCTTGCACTGTCTCTTTCGCTCTCACAAATAAATAAACATTTTAAAAAATTTTTAAAGGAAAACACAACACCAAGGCGTTGGGGAATCCAAGCTGCCTTGCCTCTTCTAGCTGATAGCCCCGCTGCATGAAAACGTCTCCAACTTCAGTCATATTATGCAGATGCTAGCCAAACGCGTGCTAAGCCTGCTAGACAGAGAGGTGGGGTTGCAGGAGACATAAAGCTTTCTAGGAATTGTAGCTGCTTAATTACAATGTTTGTGAAGCTTGTAACAGACTACTTCAAATACACTTGAAAGTCTGAAGAAAAGACAAATGTCAGTGTGGTGATTTTTATATTATCTGACCCTCTAAGAAAACCTCATCTTGTCTGTCTTGTCTCCGAGGAAAGTGAGCATTTAAAAAAATAACACAGATTCCCCAACAAATGTTAGAGTATTGCCCAATAAAGGCGTCCTGCAGACCTCAATCAAATACAGTGCACACCCTGATTTCTTTGACAGAAAGAGGTCACTGGAGTGCCAATCAGCACCACCCTTTGTCCTGGTGGCTTTTGTGACTTGCTGGCATTATTGTGGCTGCTGTCTGAACACCTACTCTGTCGACTTGGCTGTCCTGGGAGCCCTGGTCTAGCCAGAGGCTAGGCTGAGAGGAGGAAGGAGCTAGTGCTAAATATTCCCAGCAGTGAAGAAGAATTTAGCAGAACTGAAAACAAAATGGTAGCCAAATTCAGTAAGACTCTTTGAAAGAGGGAAAAACTGGGGAAGGGGCAGAGAGACCATTAAAAGGTCTAGATGAAGTTTCATGACAATTTTCCACTGTGAATTATTAGTGATGGTGCCTATACTCTCAGGTACCCTTTTCTTTTAACCCAAGTGACGGACAGAAGTGAGAAAGGAAATGAGAGGTGTGAACAACTACGATGACTGTCTCCATCAGACGTAGAGGCCCCAGCACTCCATGGCCAAGTAGGGGTCTCACCTAAAACCCGAAGACACCCCCCCACACAGACAGGAAGAGGACGCTTTCCTGCAGATGTGGAATCAACACCACACAGCACTTAACCAAGTCACTCACAGGCGACACGAGGCCAAGCTGAGCCTTTCCGCCCTGCCCCATCTTCAAATGACCAGGCTTCAAGCTGGCTTTGAAAGGGCACTGAAACGGGTCTCAGATGGTGGGAAGACACTAAAGAAATCATTCATCTTGACTATAATATAACAAAACAAGGTATGAGTAGAACATACCAAGCATGAACAAGTCAAAAAGAAATGGCATAGAAACAGGGCAAAAAATACCACAGGATATTGAATAAATAATGAAAGAACATAGCATGCATAAGAAAGCTGAACTAGCCCCTCCCCCCAAAAAGAATACAGTGCCCAGAAGTTGCCTTCTACTATAAAACATAATAAGAACGTGAACTCAGTAAAACAAATGTACGAAATTGATGGCAACAGAATTAGGTAGAAAGGGAAACTGCAGAGCTAGGAAAAGAGAGGACCAAAACAACAGCATTAGTAGAACAAAAACAGAACTGAAAATGGAATTAATGACGGAGGAAAGGCTTGCGACAATCACAGGGAACACAAAAGGGAAGCAGGAATTAGAGTCACTAGATAACAGATAATCAGGGGCAAAGAGGAGGAAATGTGGAGATAATAAATATCCCAGAAGTAGAACACCAAATGAAGAAGAGGGAAGGTGTTGAAAGTTAGGTACGGCAAGAGTTCCGGTTAAATACGGCAGGTTCGGCACATGATCCGAAACCCCATTAAAATGGCAGCTAAACAGGTCAAGAAGCAAGTCAAATAGTACCAGAGAACCCGAAAGGCTAAGGAATCGGAAGCACTAGGGATCTTGGAATGTGGAGCGTGGGGAATGCCTGAAAACAGGAAGATTGATTAAAAGTACATAAAAGATGGGGCACCTGGGTGGCTCAGTTGGTGGAGCATCTGACTTGGGCTGGGGTTTGTGAGTTCGAGCCCCACAGTGGACTCACTGCTGTCTGCCTGTCAGTGCACAGCCTGCTTCAGATCCTCTGTCCCCCTCTCTCTGCCCCTCCCCTGCTTGCACTCTTCAAAAAAAACAAAAGTACATAGATGAAACCTCCCTCCCCAGATCTTTTTCCCACCCCCAGCAGCCAACATCTACTTCTCCCACATCCTTGTGTGGACGGAAGGCTAATTCTCTGGTAATATTACACCCCAAAGTCCCCGGGTTGGGGAGCACCAAGCACCAGAGAGAGATAAAACCCTTGAATGAAAATAAGGGACTGTGTGACAAGACCACAAAATAAGCCATGAAACTCCCCTCACCCCACCAGTTTCCAAAATCCCATCTCCTTGCTTATAAGCAGAGGGCTTTCTCTGGAAACAATCACTGGCCCCAGAGGAAAGGCCTAGAGACACTGACTTCTGGGGGTAGCCCAAAGAAAAGGCACTGACTGCCTGATCACCTTCCAGAGAAATGAGCCCATCGAGGAGCCCGCCCACTGGTGCTCTCCCTGCCACACCCCCACACACCTCCAGCCAGCTGCTGAATAGCTGTTGTTCTCAGGCATCCAATATGGAACCAGTGAACAGCTCCACAGAGAGACAAGAATCATGAGGGTCAAAACAAAAGTAAGCTACAACAAAAACACAAACAAGAAGTTTCAGGTAAGAGAGACACTGCAGAAACTGGAGAAAAATAAATGTAGTATCATCAGAGTGATAAGAAGAGGTTATTGCACCTATGGAGTAAGAAGGAGGGAGGCAGGGCGCCTGGGTGGCTCAGTAGGTTTAAGCGTCCAACTTCAGCTCAGGTCATGATTTCAGGGTTGGTGAGTTCCAGACCCACATAGTGGACTCACAGTGCAGAGCCTGCTTGGGATCCTCTGTCTCCCTCTCTCTGCCCCTCCCCCATTCATGCTCTCTCAAAAATAAACACTTAAAAACAGTTTTAGAAATAAGAAAGTTAGAACTCTTGTCAACTAAAATATATATACATATATGTGTATATATATATATATATATGACTAAAATGTCAAAAATTCTTTTTTTTAATTTTTTAAAAATGTCTATTTAATTTTGAGAGAGAAACAGAGCAGGGGCAGGGGAGGAGCAGAGAGAGAGGGGGACACAGAATCCGAAACAGGCTCCAGGCTCTGAGCTGTCAGCATAGAGCCCAGCGCGGGCTGGAAATCACAAACCACGAGATCATGACCTGAGCCATTTTGGATGCCCAACCAACTCAGCCACCCAGGCGCCCCAAAATGTCAAAAATTCTATGGAAATGTCGGATGATAAAGGCGAGGGCACCTGCAGAAACCAGAACAAAAAGACAAAGAGATAGACAACAGGAGGGAAAACGTGGGCAAAGTGGAGAATCTACCAGGCCCAGCGTGAGAATAGTATGAATTCCCTAATGAGAAAAGAGAACTTAATGGAGAGTGATTCTCACAGAAATAATAATATAAGATTCTCCAGAAGGATCTTTATGTCCAGATCAAAACGTCCATGGAATGCCTACTACAAAAGAAGGGGGAGAGAGAGAGAGACTAAGGCATTTATTATGAAACTTCAGAAAATCAAGGATATGAAGATGATTTTCAAAGCTTCCAGAGAGAAAAAAGTCACCCGCCAAGGGGTCAGCCTCTTTGGAATCTGGCAACAAATGAAGCAGTGCCTTTGAAATTCGGAGGAAAAAGAATTCCGTATCTAACCAAACTATCAGTCAGCTACGATGGCAGATAAACTACATCTTAAGACAGGCAAGACTTGCAAACGTTACCTATACTCCTGCACCCCTTCTCCTGCAGCCACCGGAGACATTGCGGGGGGGGGGGGGGGGGGGGGAGGCGGGAGGGGAAGGGAGGGGCAGTGGGTGGCGCCGCCTCCGAGGAGCACCGCACCGGAAGCACTCCACCTGAGGCACGGCAGCGGCGCCGCTTCCGAGGAGCACTACACCATACCAGGAGGACCGCAAACGGAGCATCGCAAACGGAGCATCGCAAAGGGGTCACCCCACCAGGAGCAGGGCATTGGCGCCGCTTCCGTACTAGGAGAGCCATACCGGGAGGACTGTACCGGGAGCACCAAACCGGGAGCACGGCAGCGGCGCCGCTGCAGGCCCAGGGTCACAGGACTCACAGGGCAGCAGCGTGTGCACGGCCTGCAGTCACCCCACCTCGTGACCGCTCCTCCCTGCACGGCCCTGGTGACTAGCGCGGCCCCTCGATGCCCTGAACTGCTCCCCGTTTCTCTGGCCCCCACTGAGGGGCCCCGGCTTTCAAAGGCCCCTGACCCTGGTCTCCTCAGTTTTGAGGGTCCCAGTGGGAAGTGGAGCCTGGGGAGAGGAGTGGTCAGAAGGGGCTGGGAGAATCTGAAGGGGAGCCAACCTTGAGAGCCCCAATAGGGGGCATCCCCAAAACCTCAGGCGCCCCTAACCCTCAGCCTCAGCCCAGGTATCTGCACCAGTGCCTCACCTCCTAGAGCAGCTCAGGACAGTCCTTGCTTAGACAGCGGTGCTCCTGAGAGTGGCCTGCCCTTGCGGAGAAGCACAAAGCCCAGCCCCTGCTGGAGCATCCCTTCTGAGCGGTCTAGTGCCCTCTGGATGCCAACCCAGGATGAAGTACTCAGGCCCCTGGCCTCTGGCCCTCTCCGCTGCACCATGGAACTGGGTGGCTTTGGCTGCCACATCTTAACATTGACTTCTGGCTACAGCCGCTGGAGCACCAGAACTGAGTGGTCTAGACCTCTGACCTTGACCTCTGTCTCTCCTCCCTAGTCCAGAGCCTGGGTTCTCTAAACTGAAGCAGACAGCCTCCCAGTCAGGCCTGAGGAACCAAACCCAGGGGCTGGTCCCCCGTGGAGCCCTGGGCAGGACTGACCTGGCCCTTGGACTGCTCTGCCTGTAGGGGCAGCCTCTTGACTTGGAGGTGGGGCTAAAATGTGGGATAGTTTCTTTTCCTTTTTTTCTTCCTTCCTTCCTTCCCCCCCACCCTTTATTTTTCCCCCTTCCTTCCTACATTCCTTCCTTCCTTCCTTTCCCTCTCTCTCTTTCTTCTTCCTTCCTTCCTTCTTTCCCTCTTTTTCCTCCTTTCTTCCCCCCTCTCTTTTTCTTTTTCTTTCTTTCTTTCTCTTCCAGCCTTCCTTCCTTCTTTCCTCCCTCCCTGTGCTTCAGAGATACCAGAATAACACTATTTTTTATTTTGGTTGGAAAAACAAACAAACAAACCTACAAAACCCTCCATGGTTGGAAGTCAATAGATAATACCTAACATGGATAGATGAAGAAATAGCAGTATTTATTACTGAGACATACAAAGGTGGCTACCAAGGAAAAGAGTTCAGCACGGCTGCCTCTGGAGACCAGAATCCAAGGAGCAGAGCGGATCTCAGGAAACAGCTATTTTTCACAAACCTTTTTAGTATTATTAGATATTTTAAGCTAAATACATTTCTTTGAGACAAATAAAAATACATATTACAAAAATACCATGCAGGTCATATGAATCATGTCTGCGGCCCAGAGGCAGCCCATGACTACCAGTTGTCACTCACTGAACTACCAAGTTTCTGGTGAAATAAAGTAGGTGGGTGGGCGCGGGAATCTCCTGACAAGGGGATCAGGACCCCTAGCCTGTTCCCTTTCGAAGGCAAGGAAGCATGATGATTACATTCAGAAGAAAGAATCAGACCAGAGGGCTTCCAATCCCAGCTCTCCTGCCTGTTAGCTCTGGGACCCGGGCACACCACTTGACCTTTCTGTACCCCATTTTCTCATCAACTCTCAGAGGTGTGACTTGAGAAAGAATTGAGCTGATACATGTAACATATTGAGACCACTACCTGTGGCACAGTAAGTATACCTACATTAGCTAGTCACGTTAACATTTTAAGGTTCAAAATTAGTCAGCCATTCCTGGAGGACACCAGTGGGCTGGCAAGAGATACTAGGAGTTTCTAATGGAAGCCTCAGCAGAAGGGACCATCAGGCTGATGCCTTGGGTGCAATCCGCAGCTTTTCCTGGACACCTTACCTACTTGACATTGGCAGTCTCCCCTGCCCCAGCCTCTAGCACTATGGGTGCCCCTCGGCATGTTGGGGGTGGGGGGGGGGGGGGGGAAGAAAGGGTGTATGTGAGCTGAGGGACCTGGGTGTAAGCATTCCAACTTCGGCTCAGGTCATGATCTCACAGTTCGTGAGTTCAAGCCACACATGGGGCTCTGCGCTGACAGCTCAGAGCCTGGAGCCTGCTTCAGATTCTGTGTCTCCCTCTCCCTCTGTGCTCTCTCTCTCTCTCTCTCTCTCTCAAAAATAAATAAACATTAAAAAAATTTTTTACATAAAAATTTAAAAAGGGTGTACATAAGAACCCTTCAACTGCCTCCCATCAAAACCTGAAAATTTAACCACCAATGAACAATACACCTTGGTTTTCAACAGTAACTCCGAAGGACAGCAGGAGCGGAAGGACAGGAGGACAGAAGCTCCCTGGCCCCATTTCACAGTATTATTTCCCTGACTCTGTTGCACACCGGGACTGAAACCAAGTCAACTGCAAGATCCTTTAACTTAATGGAGAGACAAAGCCCTGGGAGAGAGAGAGGAGAGGGAGAAAGACAGTTTGAGGGAAGGGAGAAGGCAGGGAGGTGCTGAGGTGTTTAATTTCAATATTAAAAGAAATGTTTTATTTGTAAACAAAGCTTAAGAAGTAGGAAGAGTGATAACACACACCCCAACCGCATGCATGTGTGTGTGTGCGTGCGCGCGTGTGTGTGTGTGTGTGTATGTGGACAGAGAGAAAGACAGAGACATGAGAAGAAAGAGGAAAGAAGGAGGATGGGAAGGATGGGGGGGCGGGGTTAAGAGCAGGGAGCAGAGAAGGGGAGGAGAAGAACCAGAGAGAGAAAAGGAAGGGTTGGGGATGGGGGGGGGCAAGAGGACAGAACTGGTACTTGAAGGTTGAGACTCCCTCAAACCTAAGTAACCCACCCACCCCCACCACCCCTGCAACCAACGTCCTTCTGCTTAAACATCTGCAGTAGCAAGTCTCTGCAGTCATTCCACTGCTAGGAAGTTCTCACTGTTGGGAAGCTTTTACTCTGTGACAGTCACTCAAATGCATCCTGCAGACCTCCAGCAGCGGAGACAGAGCTGACAGGGAACAGCTGCCACAGAAGCCAGGCCTCCCTTAAGCGGCCCGCTGCCAATGACTGAGCTCAGCCCAAGTGCTAAAGCAGGTGCAGAGCTAACCCGAACTCCTAAGGCTCTGAAGAAGCTCCCATAGACTGCTGGGCAGGTAAGAGGCTTCCACCCAATGCCCCCCCTCTCTTCCACATTCAGGGCCACACTTGCCTCCAGGCTTAGGGCTCTCCCAGCCTTACCCAGTGCCCTCCCTACCGCTCCTCACAGGACCCTGGGATAAAGCATTCCCTTCATAAAGTCCTTGCTTAATTAATCTCATCTTAGTGACAGCTTCTTGGAGGCTCTGAATTAACTTACACATAAACTGAGCCAAAATCTTACATATATATTTGTCTGATGTGAGATAAAAAGTCTCCTTTTACATTTTACAACAGTTCTATCTACATGAACCACTGCCCAACTCTTTTCCCCTGTGGCCCCATTTTTTTCTAGTTGCATTATCCATAAGAGCAATGATGAGCTGTCCTCTGTGTGTGTCTGTGTATGTATGTGAGTGTGTGTGTGTGTGTGTGTGTGTGTGTGTGTGTGTGAGCGTGGGGCAGGGATGAAGGTAATGGTAGGAGAGGTAAAATCTGAGTAACAAAAAAAGAGTGAGAAATGAGAAGACATACCACTGATAAAAAAAAAAAAAAAAAGAGAGAGAGAGAGATCAGAAACTGATGATTTCCTGGAAAATACAAATGCTAAACCTTGGCCTTGAATAGAAAGCCTGAATAGACAAAGGAAGCATACAAGAAATTGAAAAGTTCATCAAGGACCTTCACCAGGCACAAGCAACCTTCAAGCAATACATCATTCTAACATTGTTGAATTATTGCAGAGTGTAGTAAGACATGGCAAGTTTCCCCACTCAATCTAATCAGCTGGCATAACATGGAGATCAAAATGCAAAAGACAGCACAGACCCATACACACACATGCGCGTGCACACACACACACACACACACACACACACACACACACACAAGTAACAAGAGAACAGGATCAGTTACAGTGTCAATGATTAATGATGGCTGACATTTACTGAAGATTTACCATATACCATGGACTTATATACTTCACCCCAATGCTGGGAGGCAAGATCTCTTACTATTATTCCAGTTTTCTGGAGGAGAAACTGAGGCACGGAGCGATGAAGTAACTTCCCCATGTCACAAAGGCCATAATTCCAGTAAGTACTGAGAATGGGGTGAATACAAAATAAAATCCTCAAAGTAATATTGATGAACTGAATCTATTGATATGTTTTCACATTGTGGCCACAAAAGGCTTATCCCAGGAATACAACACTGTTCCCCAAAAAAGTAGGAAATTTATTAATGGATATCAGAATAGTAAGAGAATAACCTTCATATGAAAATCATTCTTGATAGCCAAAAAACTATAGTCCCATTATGCTTAAAAATGAGACATTAAAACCACTTCCTTTCCAGAATGTCCTCTGCTACCCTGCTTTTCAACATCATACATTACATCCTGACCAATGTAACAAGAGAGAAAGATTTAAGAAAACAGAAAAACTGAAAAGGAGAAAAAATAATCATTATTTGTAGATAACATAAGACAATTTGAGACTCAGAGAGAGGAGAAGAGGAGATGAATGGATAGATAGATACTAGAATAGAGGAGTTCAGTTAGACAAGAGCACATAAAACCAAGAGCTTTTCAAAGAGTAGATAATATTTAATGCTGAAACCCTGAAGGTGTTGGACAAGGATATCCACTCTCACACATATTAGTATTAGCTAATACTGTTCTATAGTTATAGACTGATACACTTAAAAATAAAAATGAAATAAAAGATGGAAAAACTGGAAGAGATGAATAAACATCATTTACACACAATATGACCTCATTACTGATACCCAAAATAATCTGGGGAACAACTGTTACAAGCAAAAGGCAATAAAGTAAGGTAGGTGGATGAAAAATAACATTTAAAAATCAATACCTATGGTATATAAAAACAACCAGCTACAGACTTCAAGCTGTATTACAAAAGCTGTAACCACCAAGACAGTATGGTACTGGCACAAAAACAGACACTCACATCAATGGAACAGAATGGAGAACCCAGAAATGGACCCACAAACATATGGCCAACTAATCTTTGACAAAGCAGGAAAGAATACCCAATGGGATAAACACAGTCTCTTCAGCAAGTGGTGCTGGGAAAACTGGACAGCGACATGCAGAAAAATGAACCTGGACCACTTTTTACACCAGACACAAAAATAAACTCAAAATGCATGAAAGACCTAAATGTAAGACAGGAAGCCATCAAAATCCTCGAGGAGAAAGCAGGCAAAAACCTTTGACCTTGGCCGCAGCTTCTTAACTGAACACATCTCCAGAGGCAAGGGAAACAAAAGCAAAAGTGCACTATTGGGACCTCATCAAAATAAAAATCTTCTGCACAGCAAAGGAAACAATCAGCAAAGCTAAAAGGCAACCGAAGGAATGGGAGAAGATATTTGCAAACGACATATCAGATAAAGGGTTAGTATCCAAAATCTATAAAGAACTTATTAAACTCAACACCCAAAAAACAAATAATCCGGTGAAGAAATGGGCAAAAGACATGAATAGGCACTTCTCCAAAGAAGACATCCAGATGGCCAACCGACACATGAAAAAATGCTCAATATGACTCATCATCAGGGAAATACAAATCAAAACCACAATGAGATACCACCTCACACCTGTCAGAACGGCTAACATTAACAATTCAGGCAACAACAGATGTTGGCGAGGATGCGGAGAAAGGATCTCTTTTGCACTGCTGGTAGGAATGCAAGCTGGTGCAGCCACTCTGGAACACAGTATGGAGGTTCCTCAAAAAATTAAAAATAGAACTACCCTATGACCCAGCAATTGCACTACTAGGTATTTATCCAAGGTATACAGACAGGTATGCTATTTCAAAGGGACACATGCACCCCAATGTTTACAGCAGCACGATTGACAATAGCCAAAGTATGGAAAGAGCTCAAATGTCCATCGGTAGATGAATGGATAAAGAAGATGTGGTATACACATACAATGGACTATTACTTGACAATCGAAAAGAATGAAATATTGCCATTTGCAACTATGTGGATGGAAATGGAGGGTGTTATGCTAAGTGAAATTAGTCAGCCAGAGAAAGACAATATCATATGACTTTATTCATACGAGAACTTTAAGATACAAAACAGATGAACACAAGGGAAGGGAAGCAAAAATAATATAAAAACAGGGAGGGGGACAAAATATAAGAGACTCTTAAAGTGGAGAACAGAGGGTTACTAGAGGGGTTGTGGGAGGGGAGATGGGTAAATGGGTAAGGGGCATTAAGGAATCTACTCCTGAAATCACTGTTACACTATATGCTAACTAACTGGAATATATTTTCAACATTAAAAAAATTTTTAAGTAAAAAAAAAACACAGCTAAAACATGTAAAAAAAGAAAAGACTCCACTTAAAATAGTACCAAGAAGATAATATACTTTTGAGAAAATTTAAATATTTTAAATATTTATTTATTTTTAAGAGAGAGAAGAGAGTACAAGCAGGTGAGGGGCAGAGAGAAGGGGACAGAGGATCTAAAGAAGGCTGTATGCTGAAAGCAGAGAGTCCGATGAGGGACTCAAACTCACGAACCACAAGATCATGACCTGAGTCGAAGTGGGTGCCTAACCAACTGAACCACCGAGGCATCCCAGAAAACTTATTTTTAAATAACTTAACAGTAAAGATGCAAGGTCTATCATCTTTGATGAGAAACATTAAAGAAATAAATGAAGCAAGACATACTCTCCTCTTAAATAGTAAGATACAATATTAACAATATTAATAAAATTAAAATTACTAAAAGTTACAAAATTAATAAAAATTTATAATATTAATAAAATATCAGCTCTATACCAAAGGTATCCATAAAATTTAATGTATTCCCTTCCTTCTTCCCCAACCCCAAATCAGGATTTCTTGAAAACTACAGCAGCTGATTCTGAAGTTTATATGAAAATGGAAAAAAAAAAAAATAGAAAAGAAAGAAGGAAAAAATAACCAGGAAGATGTTTTAAAAGAAAAGTAATGATATGGCACATTCCTTTCAGATATGGAAACATTTTATAAAGATAAGTGAATAGGTACATCGTTGCTTCTGAAGCATAAATGGATAGATCAATGGAAAGGAATGAAGAGTTAAGAAAAAGTCCCAATAAGGGGCACCTGGGTGGCTCAGTTGATTGAGCGTCCAACTTCGGCTCAGGTCATGATGTCATGGTCTGTGAGTTCAAGCCCCACATCGGGCTCTGTGCTGACAGCTCAGAGCCTGGAGCCTGCTTCAGATTCTGTGTCTCCCTCTCTCTCTGTCTCTCAAAAATGAATAAAAACATTAAAAATTTTTATTAAAAAAAAAAAAGAAACAGCCCAATACACATAAATATTTAATATGTGATTTCAAAAAGCAGGGGAAGTATGTGTTATTCAATAAGTGGTATTGGCACAATAGAGTGGCCATCTGGAAAAACAATTAAGTATGAATCCTACTTCACTTCTTCATCAAGTAAATTCCAGATGGATCAAAGCTTTCAATAGAAATGTGAAATCATAAGGCAGAGAACGCAGAATAAAATTTGGGAGAAATTAGTGTTGGGGAAGGGGTTGTTTGTAACTTTAAAATAGAGAAAGGCTTGCTAAGCAAGGGATAAAATCTAGAAGCCATTTAAGAAAACAGATAAATTCAGCTACGTAAAAATTAAAAATCTCTGCGGAGCCAAAAACACAACATAGTTAAAAGACCAGCAGTCTCACTTCTGGGTATATATCCAAAAGAATGAACATCAGGATCTCGAAGAAATATCTTCGCTTCACTGTGCATCATGTCACTATTCACAATGGCCAAGATATGCAAATAATCAAGTGTCCATTAACAGAGGAATAGATAAGGAATTCCCTTGGTGTATACATACAGGGGAATATTACTTCACCTTTAAAAAATAGAAATCCTGCCATTTGCAACGACATGCATAAACCTGGAGGACATTATGTGAAGTGAAATATGCCAGATACAGACAGAAAGACAAATACTCTAGGACTTATATGAGCTGTCTAAAGTAGCCAAGCTCATAAAAGGAGAGAATACAACATTGGGTTGTATTCCCCAGCAGCTAGGGAGAGGGTGAACTGGGGAGTTGTTATACAACAGGTTTAAAGTTTCAGTTATACTAGATGAATAGATTATGGAGAGCTGCTATACAACATTAGTCCCTGTAGTTAACAATACGGTATTATGCACTTCAAAATTCGCTAAGAAGGTAAATCTGATGTTGTGTTCTTAACATACACACCCACACAGGGACACAGGAAACTCTGGTAGGTGTTGGATATATCTATTATCTTGATTATGGTAATGGTATCACAGGTGCTTACGTATTTCCAAATTCACTGAATTGTACATTAAGACACGTGCAAAATATGTCACATCAAATATATGCAATTCTTTATGCATTAATTATACCTCAACAAAGCCATTTTTTTTTTTAAAAAAGGCCAACAATGAAATAGAATAGGCAAAGAACATTAACAGTCCACAGGGGAAAAAATAAATAAAAATGGCTTTTAGATATATGAAAAGAATTAAAGAAATGTAAAGTAAGAGAATAGATACAATTTTCCTGGTAGCAAAAATTTTGGAGACTGAAAAGATCCATTGGTTGATGGTAGGCAGATGGGTATATCCAAATATTATTGATTGGAATATTAAAGTAGCATTTTTGAGGAACACTCTAAGATTTCAATATGCTTAGCCTTTAACCCACTTCTATGAATTCATCCTTTAGCCACGCATATATTCATACTGTGGAATATTGTACAACCATTTAAAAGGAAGGTGTTCTGTATTACTGACATGAAAAATCAAAATTATAACATGTATAAAATCATTTATGTAGAAAAAATGAAAATTTTTAAAATTCTCAAATACATACACATTCATATGTAATAAATATATAATACCTAGAAACACATCTAGAAACTGTCAAGATTCTGTTGAAAATGGTAGGAGAGAATTATAGAAGGTGTATTTGTCTTTTTCCTCCCTAAACGTATAGTTATTGTGTGATGAAATTTTTAAAAAATATTCACATATTTTAATCCAGTAAATTCCACTCATACAAACTTATTCTAGGAAGTGATCTAAAAATCTTGAAAGGTTTTATGTCTGAGAATTTTTATAAAAGTATGATTTTATACAGTGAGAACTATGTTAACCTACATGTAACCTAAATTTAAGTCAATGAGTAAATCCACAGGTAATGCTCTGTAGCCATTAAAATATTTACAAAGAAATCATAAAATCATGAACAAATACTTATTCCAGGGTCAGACTGGAAACAAGAGAAAAATATGCAATATGACTAAAGATTGCCCTTCAATGACATAGTTCTATATAGTTTTCATGGGGGAAGGCCACTATTTGTACCTTGCAAATGGTAGACTTCCTAATCAAACAATTCTTAAATGTATGGCTTTAAGAAAATTTTAAATAACAAGAGAAAGTACAGCATGGTTCACATGAAATCCTGGAAAATCAAAGAATATATTTAAATTAACGCATTCTAAGAGCTCCTGGGTGGCTCAGTCGGTGAAGCATTGGATTCCTGATTTCAGCTCAGGTCATGATCTCACAGTTCATGAGTTCAAGCCCCACATTAGGCTCTGAGCTGACAGCCTAGAGCCTGCTTGGGATTCTCTATGTCCCTCTCTCTGCCTCTCCTCCACTCACAGTATCTTTCTCTGAAAAATAAACATTTTTTAAAAATTAAAATAAAATAGGGATGCCTGGGTGGCTCAGTTGGTTGAGCATCTGACTTTGGCTCTGGTCATGATCTCACGGTTCATGAGTTCGAGCCCTGTGTCGGGCTCTGTGCTGATGGCTCAGAGCCTAGTGCGTGCTTCAGATTCTGTGCCCCCCTCTCTCTCTGCCCCACCCCTGCTTGTGCTCTATCTCTGTCTTTCAAAATTGAATAAACATAAAAAAAATTTTGAATAAAAATAAGTAAAAAATTAAAATAAAATAATGAATTCTACCGTCTACTGGAATTAAATGTTTTTTTCTCCTTAATCAGTGGCCAAACAAATTAAGCTGAATTTTCCTTTTCATGCCTTTGTTAGGTCTTTAGGGCGGAAAAAATTACATATCCAAAAGTTTAATGATAAGAAGATTGAAGAAAACAAGCCTCAATAATTCACAAACCAGATTATGAGTTCCTTATTTTTTTTTGAAAAAAAAAAAATTTTTTTAACGTTTATTTATTTTTGAGACAGAGAGAGACAGAGAATGAACGGGGAAGGGTCAGAGAGAGGGAGACACAGAATCCGAAACAGGCTCCAGGCTCTGAGCTGTCAGCACACAGCCCAACGCAGGGCTCGAACTCACGGACTGTGAGATCATGACCTGAGCCGAAGTCGGCCGCTTAACCGACGGAGCCACCCAGGCACCCCATGAGTTCCTTATTAATGCAGCTGGCTATAATGCCCCCAACACTTTTAAAATAAATTTCTAATTGTCCGAGATGTTTAGAAAAGTACCAAGTCACTTCCATAAATTACCAGTTTCTACAGATGTCACCTTTAACACTACAAGCTACATGCACATGACAGAGAATGGAAACATGTTTTAACCCCATAGCTCTAGAAGAGTTTTTTAATACAAGGTTTAATTACAGAGCCCTAGAGACTTATCTTTGAAAAGTGACTCCATTTTAAATAGCCCTACTATTTAGATAAACAACCAAAGTGTTTCTTAAACCGATAATAATAGACCCCCCCAAAATGTCAATGGATAAAAGCCTGACCAAACCAAAGCCTGAGAAATGAAAAACAGTGAGAGGACTTTTCAAATCAAAATAAAGCAGAAAATTAGAAGATTTGCAATATTTTGTCTTATTTTGGCCCTTCCTGCCTCCAATTTTCCCACAACTAATTACCTCCAAAATAGGAGGTAAATGTGCATTTTTTTTCTAATTACTTTTTTTCCCCTAATTATATTGTTTAAGTTTCTCAGACCTTAAACTAGCAGTCTGTTTCATCTCTGTGGTCTCAGCACCTGGCATGGTGCCCAGTTCTGTGCCTGGCCTATAAGCAGTCAATAAATCACAAGCTGGAGTAGATGTGTGTGGTGACCACTTATTTGTTGTTCGAATATATTCATCCTGTATTCAGTCATCATCAGTCAACTTGGAGATATAGGCTCCCGATCCCTTGATGCAGTTCCCTGAACTTGTGGTCTTTGGTTAGGGAGACTGAGCACAGACCTGGGTCACTGCTTTCTTTGCCAAGGGATGGAGGCTGTGAATTAGGGACAGTTCTCAGGCCCAGTGACTTGTCCTGAGACAAGAGACCATGGCTGGACATTCTGCTGACTCTTCCTAGTGGCGCCAAACTCTTTATAAAACCCCATCAGGAGCTTTTAAGATATCAAAATACTATATATATTAAAATCAAAACATAAAGCTCTCCTGAGACAAAAAAGACAATTTGAGTAAATGGAAAGAAACACAGTCCCAAATAACTTACCACTTTTACCCTATCAAACTGGCAAATACTAAACAGAGGATAATATGCATTGTTGGGGAAGGAACTCGGAATCTGACTCCCTCAGATACACCGTTGGTGGGTGTTAATGAGAAGAAAATATCTGGATGGCAATTTGGAAATATGAACCAAATTGTCTTTAAAAAGAGCATACCTTTGATCAGGAATGTCTATTCATTAGAACATATTTTAAGGACATAACTAAGAAGTATATGAAGATTTAGCTCTGAGGATAATCATTCAAATATTGGCTTTTAATAGTAAAAAACTGAGAAAAAAAACCTAAATGTATGATGACAGGGAACTGCTTAATTTGGACGTCTCCATTCCATGCAAAACCATGGGCCATTAAAAATATTTATCATGAGGGGTGCATGGGTGGCTCAGTCAGTTAAGCCTCCGACTTCAGCTCAGTTCATGATCTAGTGGTTGGTGGGTTTGAGCCCTGCATCAGGCTCTGTGCTGACAGCTCGGAGCCTGGAGCCTGCTTGCGATTCTGTGTCTCCCTCTCACTCTGACCCTCCTGGGCTCACAACCCTGTCTCTCTCTGTCCCTCAAAATAAATAAACATTAAAAAAAATTTTTTTAATATTTATCATAGAAAGCTATCCACGATCAATATTAAAAACATGTTATTAAACAGTATGTAAATTACTATCTCATCTCTGTATACATAGTATATTTGTATGTACATACATGGAAAAGACAGTAAAATATCCACGTCAAAGTGTTAGCAGTGTTAACATCTCCAAGTAATAGTATTTTGGTTTTTTTTTTGTTTTTTAAGAGAGAGAGAGAATGAGCAAGAGGGGCAGAGGGAGAGAGAGAGAATCTCAAGCAGACTCTAGCTCAGCACTGAGCCAGACATAGGGCTTCATCCCATGACCTGAGCCAAAATCAAGAGTCAGATGCTCAACTGACTGCGCCATCCAAGTGCGCCACTGAGTGGTAGTTTTGAAAGAAATCGTATATTCTAATGATTTTACAATCAATTATGAATTAATTACCTTATCAAGGGTCTTCCCCCCCCCCCCAAGGGTCTTTCAAATAACCTTAAAACTAAGGCTAAACCAAAAGAAAAGATTTTAACAAGTCCCTAAAGGTTAATCTCAAACTCCCAAATCACAATTTGAAAGCCATGAAAGTACTCACACACATACAAGAGCTGTACTATTTGTCACCGAGAAATGTAAAGCTCTGAACATTGTTTACATCATGAAATTAAATGACAAACAGGAAGTTGGGGAAACGATAGCCAGAATTTTGATAAAAGGGTTAATAATTATAACTGTGTAAAAAGCCCTCACAAATCAATAATAAAAATGTCAGCATCATAGATGTTTTTTATTTTTTTAATGAGTGAAAAAATAAGAAGAGGGCCCTGCTAACCCATATGGTACATTTGTACAGATGTTGGAAGGTGCCCTTTTCCCTGGGCAGAGGCCCAGGGGAAGCATGGCTGGAACTCAGCCCCAAGGTCCCCTCATCCAAGACACCACACAACTGTAGCTAGGGCAAGAGCCAAATCTTTAATAAAAAGAAACATAAATGACCAATAAACATCTGAGAAAATGTTAACTTCCTTAATTACCAAACTGCAAGTTAAAACAAAAGTACCCTTTTATTTTGCCTCTCGAGTTGACAAAAAAATTGTAATTCTCATTTACTGAGGACATGATGTGCAAAAGACACTCTCCACCACTGTAGGAAGAAAAGGCTCTACACTCTTTCTAGCAGTCATTTTCAAATTACAAATCAAGAACCTAAAAATATTTATGTCTTTTCATTTTTATACTTCCAGAAACCTATTCTGAAGTAATAACCAGAGATACTAAGATTTATATACAAGCATGATTTATAATAATGAAAAAGTAAAAACAGCCTAAATAAAAATAGAAGATGGCTGATTTCATCTTTAAGTGTTATGTAGAATACTTAAGAAACAAGTAAAATGCTAATAATAGAGCATTAAATGGAAAGCCCTGAATGGCATGAATGTTGTAAAAAGGGCGGATAATAATTTATATATTCTTTTATAACCACATTCATATGCAGGCACTTACTAGACACTGTAAGAAAATATACAGTGTTAGGATCCTGGAATTATGAATGATTTTTCCTCTATAACTTTCTCTAGTTTCCAGTTTTTCCTAATGACCATATATTATGTTCATAATCAGAAAGTCTCCACCCAAAATGGCACTTAAAAACACACACACACACACACACACACACACACACGTGAAAATGCAGAAGTACACTATAAAATAGTTACGATGAAAGTCAGCCTGGGAGATGGCCTTGGAAGCAGTTTAGCCTATCATGCAGAAAGGCTGCAAAACAGTGATTTACAAAATTGTCCAGCCTAGGGTCAGTACAAAAATCTCAGAATCATAACCTTTCAATGTCCTCCATAGTCTAGGAATACTGGTGCAACAACAAAATCTAGTTAGTCCAAAAAGCTCTCAGTGGTGTGTTCAATTTTCACCTGGCCAAGCATGGGTATGCTGCAATAGAAAAACTTGCAACTTGTAATTAAATGTATCCCAGGTATCTACCACACAGGTATTTCATTGTTTAGGAAGGATCAGGAAGACAAAAAAAAAGCATATGGGTCTTTTAAATGAGTAAAGAGAGAAACAATCACTACCCCAGTCTATTTCAACCTCAGGATACTAGAAGTGATCAATGAATCGTGTACCGAGATTTGCGGGCAAATTCAAAAAGCAAATTTGTGGTTTCACGTGGCTGAACAGAATACAAACCACACCGGTTAGGCTGTTTACTAAAATTGACAACAAATACGAATAAAAAGACAAACTGTAGCCCTTCGCTCCTGGCTCCCACAAGCCCTGTAAGAATACGTGCTTTTATTTAGACTTTGAACATTCAAAGAATATAACGATTTTTGAAAATGTAAGATACAGTATTTGAGGTCTGATGAATTTCTGCACTATAAGAAGGAACATATGGGGGAGGGGAAACCAGGTAGGCATGGGAGAGAAAGGGGCAATTGCAAATTTCACTTTTGAATCCACAACCAAAAGATACACTTACCATGAGTTTCTGTTTCAAACTCTTGTGTTGATTCCCATAGCCAAACATTGCTTTGGTTTGCTCCTATTTACAGACTTCATTTCCATTTTCAAAAAAAACTCCCTCCACCCTTCCCCCGCCCGTCCTTTTTTTTTTTTTTTTTTTTTTTTTTTTTTCTTTCCTTGACAGAAGTTTGGCAACTGCAGTGATTCTGTAAGGCCATTTTCTCCCCCAAGTTCATATTGTGTACTTTTTGTTCCCTACTGTGGATGCTCTCGGGTATGTTGATAAGCAAATAATTTCATATTTTCTACAAAGACTCCATTAAAGAGCCTGCAGGAAATCCAGTGATGCAATCTCATACAGCTTAACTAACAGACTCCAGCGCCCGTCTGGCATGATCTATGTACCAGCTTGTAGAAGCAGGTAGATGAGTCACTCGCTCGGCCCTCCAGGGAAAATGCAAGTCTACGTTATGGAAAAAAATAAATTGTGGAAAAAAATAAATTGTCGTTAAAAAGTAACAGAAACTCAAACTTGCCGACAACTGCTTTTTATTTTTAAAGTAAGTCATATTCTGTGCTCTCCGTGTTCCTCCTATAGCTTAAAAACAACTGGGCTCATCACCAAGTCTCTCCCAAGAACACTCAAGGCAGAGTCTGAGTCAAGGCTGCCTCCTCTACAGAGAATTTTCTCCAAGGGAAACCATGCAGGTACCTACAGCCTACTGAGTGGAAGGAGTTTCTCTCCTTCTTAGTCATTCCCCAGCTTCAAATTATACGAGGGTTGGAAACTCCTACACCCATTTGTTCTATTTTGAAAAATAGCTGGAAGCCGATAATTGGGCAAATCCAAAAATACAAGGTTGTTGAGACATAAACCCAACAAAGCTACAGGTGAGGGAGGCATAGCAGCAGTGAAGTGTACTGAGAGGCAGGGACTTCTTGGGGGGGGGGGGGGGGGGGGGGAGAGAGCAGATAAATGCTACCCGGAACAAGCAAGCAGGCGGGCTTTTCCATTGTGTAGACTAGGTAAGCGTTATTTTCAAATGTCTCCCTGGTGGAATGACTATTTTACAATGTAACCTTTAAATTTTTCTCTTTTATCACAAAAGCAGTGCAAGCTCACTAAAGCAAACTAGAAACACAAGTAAGAGACAGTAGTATCTATAATTTCTCCAGAGAGCAAACCACTGTTAACCTATTGTGGGGTTACTGCTATTATTATTGATGCTTTATTTTCTCTGTCTGTAAACTTTCCAACACAATACGTCACGAACATTTTCTCCTGCCATTAAATATTTTTAATAGGATTTATTATGCTTGCAGAGAATCGCACCATCTCACTGAGCACAGAAACCAATCCTTTGGAGCTAGGTGCTAGAGGGATTTTCTGATGTTTTGCTTTCAAAAATAATGCTACAATTAATAGCCTTGATTATTTCTTTAAGACAAATCCCTACAACTGGAATCCAGGTGTCCTGTCAACAAGTAGGCCCATTTCAAACGGTTTTACCACACTGCCTTCCAGAAAGTTTACAATAATTTATAATCCTCCTAGAAAGGTATTTTCCTCAAACCCAGTTTTTTATAACTTTTGTGCATTATCTACTCATGTTCTTTGACCATATTTCTATTGAAGCATCTGTCCTTTATTAAAATGCTTTCAAAGATATGTAAGATATACATATTTTTAAAAGGAGACACCAAGACTCCAAAGCAGCTTAAAAAAAAAAAAAAAAAATCGTGGTCTGCAGAGGAAGAACAATGTATGTAAAGGGACTTGTAACCTAGAAAAAGTCCTCCAACATGAAAATCTTCCAAGAGCTACAATCCATTATCCATTTTGTCCTGGTTAGCAGTTACTGACTTCTGAGAAAATTGACTTCAGAGACCTTAAATCCTACATATCACACAATAGGATACCAGAGGAGATTTTATTCCAGACCTAAATGAATGGTCATTATGTATGCCTGATGTGAAATAATATATTACCTAATAATTGAAGTGAAACCACAGATACTATTCTTATCCTTCTATTATTTAATACCTTTCCTGAACACTGACTAAACTACTGGCTTGGTAATATTGTCTGGCAATAGGTGTCCCTGAATTGTATTTTGTTAGGAGGAAAAAGAGTAGGGAAGAGGAGGAGAAGGGGAGAAGAAAAAGGAAGAAGAAAGGAGAAGGGGGAAGAGGGGGAGGAGGGGGAGGAGGGGAAGGAGGGAAGGGGAAGGGAAGGGAGAGAGAGGTTCTCCCAATTAGCCTAAGGTTCTCAGCTTGCTACATTTTACTGAATGTTCCATCTGTTCTGATATTGCCTCATTCTCACTCAAACCTGCCCAGGGCAACCCACTTCCTAGACTCTCTCTGGAAAGAGTTCTCAGAGTACCTACCAGCTCTTTTTATCTGATTTTCTTGTACCTTTTATCTATCATTCTAGCGAAGCTGTGCGGGGCTCCTCTAGGTAACCCACTGATTTTACTTCCTACCTGCCCATCTGAATTCCACGTGTCCCTCTGAATTTCTCCCACCTGCCGGATGTCTTTGTCATCTTAGTCAGACCACCTTTTATTCTGCTAAAGGGGTGAGGGTGGTTTCGGAGTGGAAGCAAGTCCCATTGTGCCCAGTACTTTCCTATCTTGCTAACACCCTTTACAGTTCCTGTGAGTCGCCACCAGCCCAGAACCCTCTGCAGGGAGAAAATGAGACTCAGAATTTTGCAGCAGGTATTATCCTCAGAGCTCATTTATTTCAATTTTATTTTACAGATGAAAAATAATGAAAAAAGAGTTCTTGGATCTTATGTTATCTTATTGGCAATTCAGGAAAGAGGCAAAAAAGAGCTACCTTTGTTCCTTGCGCTTCTTCGAAAAGTTAGATACAAGAAGTACAAAAAGCAGTTATTTTATGGGGCTCACTGAACTGAGAACTAAAAACAATGATTTGGGGTGAGTGTGGGAAGGGAAGTCCATTCTAACTCACACTAATACTATCAGAACCTTAAACAGGCATTTCATGTATTCATGTTCCTATTTTAAAAAGTAAATAGGCAATGCCTCCCCTGTTCCCAATCTCCCTTCCCCAAAAAGCCAGCGTATTTTTTTCAAATTAATCAAAATGTCCAATTTTCAACCCATACTTACAACCTCAACATGCAACACAGAATTAAGAGTGTATGGCACTTTACTTCTTACACCAAACTTTTAGCTCCAAATCCTATCTTGGGTACTCACATGCCCTATGTGATTTCTACAGCCCTCCCTAGCTCTAGGATTCCAGGCTTCAAGTTAAAGTCAGGATCAGTTCCCCAGAAGGATAAATAGCCACACGCCATCCCACAGTAAACCTCAGCCAGGTAGCGCAGCAACTTTCCTCCTACTAAGAAAATGCTGGCAACTCTAACAGTAACTAAAGAACAGTTTCTTCCTGCTCTCTTTCTCTTCCTCTCTTTACCGCATTTACTGCACTTGTCTTTTCTAAAACTCCAGTCTGAATTCAGAGACCTTAAAAAAAAAAAAAGACTGTGGCAAGGGGTGGGGGCGGGAAGGGGGGGGGGTAAGCTATACTTGTACATCCAGCGTTCAGATGAAAGGCGGGCACCAAAGTAAAGAGAAACAGCAAGCAAATCTTGCTGTCTTTTTCTACTCTGGAGGGTGTCTGCATTCACACTTGTAAAGGAAGCATTTCCTTGCGAGTGCATGTGAAGTCAGATCACTTTAAAAGTGCTCCCCACAAAGTTCATTGCCATGTTCATTACAAAGTAAAATAAGGCTCTTCATCCCTGCAGCGATTGCTTTCCACTGAATGCCCATTCAAATGCATAAACAATCTCCATAACCCTACTTATTGTTGAAATGTACATTGAAATCCCCTGAAATGTACCAGCTTTTCCAGGAGTCTCCAAAGAACTCTAAAAATGAGTACTTGTATGGTGTTGTATATAGCAATTCTAAACATGCTGTTTTTAGAAATAATGTTACTTTAATCCTGGTAGTCACCAAAACACATCAAGTTAAACACTGTTTAATCCTCTTCCTACTAAAAATGGGTGGGATGGGGTGGGGGTTGGGAGGTAGATCCTCAAAGAGATAGATACTTTCTTGTTTCTATCCCATTTAATCCATTTTAGTCCAGTCCTTTTTACTATTTACCATTAAAAGACTTACAGCATAAAATATAATTTCCTAGTGATGGATGGATGGATGGATGGATGGATACACAGATTTGAACCAAGGAGCTGGGACTTCTCTAAAGGATGGAAATATGCAGGCCAGGTGGAGAAGAAGGTTAACCCGAACTTTGGGGGCCTCAATTTGAAGACTTCTGAAGCTGTCTGAGGGACTCCCAGGTACATGTTGTTGTTACTGAGCAACGACTAGTCCTCCTGGGCCAAACTAAAAATTCCTATTCAACCTGTTGCTGCTTGCTAAGGAATTTTTCCTGAACAAGTTTGCCAAGCCAATCACTACTCAATTTTAGCTTAGACTTAGTTGTTATAATTGAGCAGGTATCCTTGAATCCCTTTTGAAAAGGAAGAGAAGGTCCACATCCTGATATGAAGCCAGGGATCATGAGTGGAGACTCTAAGTGACTTAGGATAAGGTTTCTCTTATGCTAAGAATAACTCAAAAGTAAACATTTTCCAAGGTTAAACTTAGTTGACTTAAATAAGGCAACATCATTTCTACTACCATCTTCTTAACTCTTGGCTCAGGTACAAGGATGGGATGCTATGCTCCATGTGAATGCTAAGAGAATGCAGTAAAGTTCACTGACTAAAATAGTACCTAAAACCAGATTCACATGTATCTCAATGCATAGATGCTATACATGTGTCCATTTCCACCAAGTACTATAAGGGGAAAAAAAACAATCAAGAAAGCAGTATCAGCAGACAGATTAAGGAAGAAAGGAAGGAAGGGAGGGAAGGAAGGGGTACAAATTTGGCTCAGACTAGGGAGGAGGAAGTAAGAGGGAAAATACTCTTTATCCCAACTGTTCATTTTTTAACCAGAAATGTATGCCCAGTTATATCAAAGTCACAAAGAGGAACCAAAGCATTTGCTTGAGGCACCTGGTTGAGCAACTGACTTCAGTTCAGGTCATGATCTCCCAGGTCATGGGTTTGAGCCCTGCTTCGGGCTCTGTGCTGACAGCTCAGAGCCTGGAGCCTGCTTTTGGATTCTGTGTCTCCCTCTCTCTCTGTCCCTCCTCTGTTTGCACTCTATCTCTCTGTCTCTCTCTCTCTCTCTCTCTCAAAAAAAAAAATAAATAAATAAATAAGTAAATAAATACTAAAAAAATTTTAAGTAGATTTAAAAACCTAACATCAAAATAATAATCTTTTTAAAATTATCTATAGATTTCAAACAAATACTTCTTAGGTTACTGAGTATTATTATTTAAATGTGCCTATGTATGTTGGACTTTGCTGACTACTTGTTTAAATTCTCCTTTTGACTGCAGAGTCTAATAGAAATTGCTAGATATAGTGCTTCATCAACTGCTCCAGCACTTACTCTAATCCTCCTTGAATCAGAGGGCACTGGGCCCATTTGGGTGGCCTGATCCTGGTGGTCAGTTTAAAACAGGACCTATTTACAGGACAATAGACAGTATACTACCATCTTATCAGGTAATACTTAATGCTACCCTTAGCCCTAGAAATGAAACTGCAACCATCATCCCATTAAATCATTTCACCAGGAACAACATCAGATTCGAACTTGTTATCTTTGACCTTGTGCTACCGAATAGATTCTAAATTCAATGACTATGCCTAGAAAAAGGTGCACTAGTTTCAGGTTCTAATGTGAAAGTGCAGAAGGTCAAGGTTGACCTTCTAACTCTAACCTAACTCCCTGGTGAGTAGACTCCAGCCTAAAATCTGAGCTTGACACTTAGCTACAAACCTGGCAGAGACCCACATGAGTGACATCACTCCAAATGAGGTCCTTAGCAGCTCTGGAAATATATGACCTGTCAAAAGGATCCCATTCTTCCAGAAGGGGCAGTTCAGCAAAACAACGAAAGCAAACAAAATTGACAGGGGGCCAAAGAATTCTTAAACCAAATTGAAATAGTATCAGAAGTTGCTTAAACAGGGTAGCTCAAAGAATGTAAAATAAAGCTCCCAGGTTTCATTTCACTGACACATTGGATATACACCTGAGTGTGTGCGTGTGTGTGTGTGTCTGTGTGTATATGTGTGTGTGTATATATATGTGTATATATATATGCATATATATATATACTGAAATATATATATATATATATATATATATATATATATATACTGAATTTATTATTTAAAGTAATGTTGAGTACTCACTTAAAGCATTATTTCACTGACACTATCATAAATGTACATAAAATATACCTGGGACAATTTATAAATTCAGATGCCCTGGCCCCTCTGATTCCATAGCTAGGGGGTGGGACCCAGCGATCTGTAGTTTTACCAAATGCCTCAGGTGATATTTTTGGAATCAGATGAGTTTGGAAAGCAATGATTTAAAGGATTTCTCAGAGATTTCTATTATTAAACACAATATACGTAAAGACAATAGTGTATTTATTAGGCACACATGTAATTTAACTTTTTTTTAAGTCAATCCAAATTCTTATTGTCTAGCATTTTCTTATTTTTCAATATGTTAATTTTGCCTGTATATTAGTTTACTTCATTGAAGCTACCAAGCTAACCAAAGCAGACTGGAGTGTCTCACTTCCAAACACAGTGGATAACTCTTGTTTCTTAAAGGATACAAGTTTGCACTGGATTAGGGCAAGAGGAAGGCAGGAAAGCAGGGTGAGAGAGTAAGCACCAGCTGTCCTTGGTCCCTCTTCTTCTGTTCCAGTTTCCAGGAATCTTCTAGGATATGTGAACTTATTCATCTCTAAATTAAGGAGTATATAGAATTTAATCCATTGTAGGGAAGAGAACACTAGAGCTTAACCATTAAACTGGTGCTACTTGGGTAAAGAGATAAGGCTGATGCTATTAGCTTACTATTTACTCACCTCTCCATTGCCAGAACCATTTATAATTGCCTATTTTTTAAATATACAGATATCTGGACTATGAAGGAGAGAACTGTTAGTTTACTTCATTACCATTATCTCTCTTCCTCTCTGATTTATGGGCTCCTTTCTGAATATGCCAAGGACTCTCCTACCTCAGGGCCTTTGCACTTGCTCTTCCATGGACCTGTACTCTTGACCCAGGTATCTCCAGTGCATCTCATCAGAGGCCATCCCTGACCACCTTATATAAAATAACTCCCATTATTCTTAATCTCTTCGGTCTGCTTTGCTTTCCTTCATATCACTTATCAACCTCTATTTTGTTATGTATTCCTTCTTGATTGATGGTCTGTTTTTCCCCCCACTAGAATGTAAGCATCATGAGGGCAAGGACTCTGTTCTATTCACTAGTGGGTCTCAATGCCAGGATCAATGCCTGGCACTCAAGATACATTTGTCAAATAAATGAATGGTTTTTAGTGGTTTGAGGAAGATATGATTACTTAATGTTTATGATCTTAAAATACATTTTATATAGCCAAATGGAAACAAACATGCATGTATAAAACTAAAGAGTAAAAAAATTAATTAAAATGTTTTATGCCATTACTTGAAAGTTTATACCACATGAGATATCTATAACTTTGAGCAATTTCTGTTTCTTTTCTGGAATAATGGCCAGACTCCTTAAACCACATTGAATGCCTAAAAGTAATTGTCCTAAGCAAAAACGAGGTGAGTAGGAAGGATTGATATACCATGATCTGATAATACATTATTATATTTTCTTTGTGATTTTTTTAGGCACTTACCAGGTATTGCCTTAATTACAATTATGTCTGCTCATGTCTCACCTTCCACGAGAATGTAAGCCCCTGGAGGACGTGGCTCATCTTTATACATCTTTTTATTCTCTTATAATGCCTATCTGAATGTGTTGCAAATAGCTGGTAATCAGAAAACATTTGTGTAATGAAAAATACCTGTGGATATCAAAATCATATACATATATATATAATATTATATCCTCAATATATTTGGTATGTTTTGGCAGCAAAAAAAGTTTCTAAATCTATCATTGCCTTGCTAGAATACACAAGCTTGTTGACAAAGATCATAAATCTTCATAAAATTTAAGAGGGAACAGAGAATCTTCAAATATGTACAAAGACAAGCTGTCCTAAAAATACTTTGTTTTAATTAGTGATAGCATCAACATTACAGAACATAAAAAGCAGAACGTTTCAATCTGAAAAGTCCACAACCATAAAAAAGATGATGCTACTTCAGTTCAGACTTGCTAACTGGAATTATCTTCCTCTGCTAACCAAAAGATTACCTACACTTTGATGGGGTTTATGGGAAAATATCCTGTGTGTATTCTTTTAGGTTACTTCTAGAAAACATGCCTCCTAGGTGGTTTTCCCATGAAGCCGATAAAGCTCAAGCTTCAGGACTCTGCTTGCTGTAGCAGGAAGCCCCAGTAACTCGCTCTTCTGTCCTTTTTCTTAGCGCCCACACCCCGACCCCACGTAACTAACACACACAATGGCATAAACTTCAGGCCGGCGAATCCGGGACCCACCCCTGCCGGTCCTCGGCTAGAGGAGGACGTTAAGAAAACAAAGGCTATAGTTCCCAAAATTGATCCCAAGGATCGTTTATTAATTTCAAGCATTTCTCAATAGCCCAGGCAAAGAGAGGCAATTGGGCTGCAGCAGTCTTTTATGGGTATCGTTCTTATTAGTATTACTTTTCCCAGGCTACAAAATTATGTCTTGGAAACTAGGATTAGATAAAAGCTATTTTCCTTAAATATAAGTAACCCCAAATAGTTATTACCCATAAAAATTAAGTAATGCATTGTGCTGAACTTTTCTCAATACTAAATACATCGTTTCTTGGCGCTAGGTCTAACAGGGCAAAAGAAACATCGACCCGTTTTCATTAGGAACTCATTTTGAGTCATGTTGTAATACAAAACTAAGCAGTGCAACCAAATGTTAATCGTGTGATTTAATTAAGGAACTGCAGGAAGTCTTTTCCGATTTGCAACCATTTTTTTGACACGAAGATCAAAACAATCCAAAAAGTTCTGCTGTCATCTCCGACTTCTGGCTGCTGGAGATTTCAAGCTCGAGTAGTGACTTCTCAGAGGCTACACAGAAAATGTGGCGGGGGTGGGGTGGGCAATACTCCCACAATCACACACCTTCCTATCCCTACCCCCACTCCTACCCTCTTCCAGCGTTTGTTTCCAGGAGTTCTTCCCGTCCGCTGTGTAGCCAGCAGTCCGCTTTTCGTTGGTGGGTAAAGCGGTACCAATATCTGGTAGGGTTTTGTTGTTGTTTTGGGTTTTGCTTATTTTTTATTTTTAAGCATGACAGCCTGTGTTGTTCGATACGCCTACTCTACCAGCGGCTTTACTTTGAAGATGGACCGCCCCTCCACCTCTGGACAGGTCCTCCGGGCATTCCTGTTGCCCACTCAGGGTCCGTCAGTTTGGGACTGGCCCCGGGCCACGTCAGGAGAGGGTCCGACGGCGTCCCGGCGCCCTGGCCCCGGCGGAGACACCCTCAGGAAGGTCTCCTTGGGGTGGCCACGACACCAGAGCAAAGTTACCAGGCAGCAAGGTGGCCCGTAGGCACTTCCAAGAGGACTCAGCCAGTTCCCAGCCAGGGACGCGCCCGAGAGGGGGAAGGGAGTGTCGCCACTTAATCCCAAGAAAGGCCGCGGGACCCACCTCCGGCTCCCTCCCGCTCCCGCCCTCGGCCCCACCTCCCCCTGCTAAGCACAAAGCCGTCCCCGAGGCGGGGGCCAGGCCTGCGGGAGGCCGCCTGGACGCGACTGGACCGCGGCCCGGGGCCCGGCTACCCGCGGCGCGGGCCGCGCAGGCCGCCGATCCCGGGCGAGCCCAGAGTTCCCGTCCCGGACGGAAAGGACGCGCTTGCCCGCCCTGCCTTCGAGGCGCGGGAAGCCGGGCCCCGCCGCCCCGAGCCCTCCGAGCCCCCCAGGAAGGCCCGGCGCGACCCTCGCTGCCCCGCCAGCCACCCCAGAGGTGGCGGCCGCCGGCGTGGAGCGCCAGGGCCCGGCGGGCCCTGGGGCCCGGGGCTCGCAGGGGCGTGCACACGCCGTCCGGACGTGGGTGAATCAAGTCGCAGGCGGCCTTTCCCGCCCCACGGAAGTGCAACATCGGGGCCTCAAATCAATTCCCCTCATTTCCGTAGGGCCCGGTCCTCCCGCACCTGCGTGAGGCGGCCAAACACCGCGGGAGCGTGGGGGAGGGGGACGGGGCGGGGGCTGGAGCCCCGCGACCCCGCGCCTCGCCCCGGCCCAGGGGCGCACACGCGGGCGCGCACACACGCACTCTCCTGCCCCAGTGCGGGAAGATGGCCGTTTCTGCGCCAGGATAAAGGCTCTTTGTTGCGCGCACACAAAAGCGGCCAAGACCCGCTCTTCTCGCAGGCCCTTTGCACACCTCGCAGGAGCTCGGCTGAATTTCCAAATGGCCTTAGCAGCCTGAAAGCGGTAGGAGCAACTAAAGAGAGGGGGGAATAACAGGCCTCCCGCCCTCATCTACCAAAACCTCTGTCAATATGCAAGTATTCGCCCTGGGAGACGGGAGGTGAGACCATTCGCAAGGGAGGAAGAAAAGAGGAAAACCTACTTTGACTATCAAGGCCCCAAGGGGGGATTAAACATTCACATTCTTGTAGGGTTTCTCCCCTTAACCAGGGTAGAAACACAATCTGGAGAAGTCTGGATACACCAAAAAGAAAAAGAAAAAAGAAAGAAAAAAAAAACCAACAACAGCAACTTAAAAAACAAAAACAAAAACATAACAAACCAGTTGCCATCAGCCCAAAGTGGTAGTAGCAGCAGCCGGCGCGTGTGATCCACTTACTTGTCCGACTCTTGTGACATGTTTGATCCAATGAACTCGCTCCCCTTTTCCTGGAGCCTCAGCCTCTGGTGAAACTGGACTTTCAAGTCTGTGCAGGTGAAGGTGTGTGAGAGCGCCCGAGATGGCAGAACAAGAGCTACAGGTAATTCTGCTTTTCCGTCCCCCCTCACCACTCTCGCTCGCTCGCCCGCTCGCGCCCTCACCTAGCCGGAAAGGTGGGATAAGGGGGGGCCCCTCACATGGGGCCCGAGCTCGGAGGCGGCCGGGCGGCGCGGAGTCCTCCTGGAAGGTGGCAATGGGCAGCCACAGAGCAGAAAGTGGCGGACTTGGGCGGCCACAGGTAACTTTCTCGCAAGGAGCTGAATTCTTTCACTAAAGGATACAAGCCCGAGGGACGAGCTGCGCCGTGATTGGCTGCAAAGCTCCCTCAGGTGAGCTGCCATTGGCAGAGGCGCGCTCAGGTAAGGCCCTTCTCCAAGTGCAGGTAACTCACTCCGTAGTTTACCTGAGTGGAGCGGCGGCACGTTTGCAGCCCGTGGGAGCTGAGGGTCATTTGCTAGGAGTAGGCTTCACGCCACGCTTTCCTTCTTCCCGGAGGCCGGCCGCGTGGGGGCGGGGGGGTGGGGGGGGAGGGGGCAGGAAAAAAAGAAACACTTGCCACCACTAGGGATTGTGGGTCGAACGGAAGGCCTAAAGGAGAGCTGAACCCAGGTACCCCAGGCCAGCCGAACCGGAATCAAATGGGCAGCACAACCGCAGGGCTTTTAACACACACTTGAAGAGGACTTTTGACATTGTCGGAAGAGTGAGGGACCGAAGTTTACTTTCTGCGCCGAGAGGGGAAAAACACAAAGATTGCCGAGTCTGTTGTGTAATTGCATTTTTAACATTCTTATCCAGAGCAAACACTTTCCGTGTCCCGATGTGTAAAAGATACCAGGTAGATTACAGATTTTCACATAGGTGAGCATCCTTTCATGAGCTGGCCAGATGGCTAGTGGCGTGGTTTTGATGGGGTGAGGAGATTTGGGGTGAATAGACGCCAAGATGGCCCAGGCCTGCCTCTTCGATGGCAACTCTAGTCTGGGATTCCAGAGCTGCAAACCACCACTGAACCCCTTCTGTAAGCCTGTTGTCATTTGACGTTCCCAGGCAGGCATCAACATTTACATTGTAATTCAATAGAAGCAGCGACTACAAAGGTGCTTTATCCTTCCAGCTTAATATGGTTGCTATGGAAACAGTTCAGGATGAAACTGACTTTTTTGTGGTGCTGTTTCTGTTTGGGAACAACACCAATTACCAAAGGTTTAATTTATAACCACTGTTCCTAAAGAAATATTTGTGAAAGTTCTGACAGGAAATCCAGTCCATACATATGAATAGTAAAAATAAAGAGGGCATGGAAGGCATATCCTGTTTTATTTCAAGTTAATACTAGGTTGCCAGAGATGATACGCAACTTCTGTTTTAACCTTTATGGGTCAGATATTTCCTGAGAATTCCATCATGAGACAAGGTTTGGTTGTTCCATGTTTCACGCTCAGCAAGTGAATTACAAAATTTTGTTCTTCGTTTTTAACCACAATATAAGCATACACACTTTTTCAAGATAATGTAATATTTTAAGACAGTGCAATACCTACCTTTTCCCCACCTTCTTAACCTCCTTTCTAGAGGCGTTCACATTCCACTTTTAGCTGTCTCTTTTGTCGCTGACCTCCCCATTTCTTTTTTTTTTTTTTTTTCTCAAGATTTCATTTTTAAGTAATCTCTATACCCACCGTGGGGCTTGAACTCACGACCCCCGAGATCAAGAGTCACACGCTCTTCGGACTGAGCCAGCTGGGTGCCCTGACCTCTCTGCTGCTAAATGATTTATACTGCTGTCTTTTGATTTATCATTTTAGATGTGGTGCTTTGACCACCTGTTGCCTTTAGATAAGGATTTAGCTCTTTCAAAGCCCAGAATCTCCCCTTCCACTGTTCTTCCAACATAGCTCACTCACGGTTGAGGGCCACTAAGTAGCTGATGACTGTGCAAATACCAGTCACAGCAGAGCCAATTAGTGTACTGTGGTTGTTTTCTTTCTTATACAGCCTTTAATCTGTTTACTTAGTTTGTTATGCACGTGTTCTTATATTTTTTTCTACAACGCATCTATCTAAATGACTATCACATTTATCTTCCAAATGACCAAACAATCCCATTTCCACCCCTCCCCCCCCCAAAAAAAAAAAAAAAAAAATATCCCTCCAAAAGTTCACTGTCCTCCTGCTCCAAAGAAGATGAATTCCTCTCAGGACCCACTGGTCAGCTGTCATCCTGGGACATTCCTTCATCTCCAGAGCAAAAACCCCATTTCTCTGTCCTACGCCTTCTTTCTTGGTTACCACTTCATTTTCATGGCACATGTTCCAGCCACAAACCAAGAAAAGGTACAGAAGGTAAAACTTGAAATGGCTCTGTTCAACCCATACTTTTTTTAAAATTTTTTTAATGTTTATTTATTTTTGAGACAGAGAGAGACAGAGCATGAACGGGGGAGGGTCAGAGAGAGAGAGGAAGACACAGAATCCGAAGCAGGCTCCAGGCTCCGAGCTGTCAGCAAAGAGCCCGAAGTGGGGCTCAAACCCGTGACCTGGGACTCACGGGCTGTGAGATCATGACCTGAGCCCAAGTCGGAAGCTCAACCGACTGAGCCACCCAGGCGCCCCTCAACCCTTACTTTAGATGGAAAGTTTGAACAAGTGTAGGATTCTAAGTTGAAATTCTTCATTAATAAGTTGATAAAAATGTGCTCTTCTATCTTCTAATATCCAGTGTTTCTGTTGAAAATTCCAATGGCATCCTGGTTCCCATTTCTTTGTGGCCTGGAATTTTTCTTTCTAGAAACTTGGAGAATAGTCTCTTTGTTTCTAATATTTTGAAATGTCATAATTATGCTCCTTAGTTCTCTAGTATTGTAAAATTTCACCGCGTTGAAGGCTTTCATCAAATGTTGCAAACCGTTGACTCTCCTTTCATGCTTAAGAATGAGGTCATAAAACCCCACCAGAAACTATGTGTGAGGATGGGAAGGAGTGGGCTTGCTGTATGGTGATCAGGTGGAGGCTGTTTATTCTATAGGCTCTTCTCTTTTCAGCTCTTTAGTTTCTCTGGAGAAGTATCTGCAATCTCTTGCCTGAAGTGACATTCACCTGGCTGCCAATATTCTGGAAGCAGTTCGGGGTTGGGGGGGGTGGGGGGGGGCGCCAGGTGAGTCACAGCTTACTATGCAGTTTTTCGTGTTCTTTTCTTTCCTGTGGGTGCCTTACTCCTGCCTTTCTTCATGCCTGGTGTACAAGTCTCTCTGCTGTTTCTCCAACTGGAGGTAATCACCCAGCTGCAAGAAATGGGACAGGGGACCTGAAGGCCTAACAACTCCAAATGCCCACATTCACTCAGGCCCCAGCCTCTCACCTCTTCCTCACTTCTGGGATGCTGGGACCTCTCATCAGCATTTTCTTCTGATGATCTCTGGACCCAGGGCACTCGGAAGCACAGTAGCATAATCTGGGCTTTTTCTGTACTGACCTCTAGGAAGACATGCGAGTGTAGCTTTTGCTGTTCTCTTAAAGCAGTTCCTACTGTTCCATCCACCCCGTCGCCCAGAATTGTACTGAAATATCTTTTGCAGATGACCCTTCCTTCATCCCCTTTGTTCCCGTGTATTTATTTTTTATGTCCCTTTACTGTCCTTTTTAGGAGACAATGAAGATAAACAAGTGTGAGTCCATCTGTCATCTTTAATTTGCAGCTACTTAAAAAATTATCCAAAAGCTTGTATCAAACTGTCCGGCATTTATGGCCAAACCTTTCTTTTTATTGGTCCATGATGGTCAAGATTCCTTTCTTCTTCTCCAGATTTCTTCCTTCTTCTTCTTCTCCTTTCTTCTTCTTCTTCTCCTTTCTTCTTCTTCTTCTTCTTCTTCTTCTTCTTCTTCTTCTTCAGTCCCCAACCTAGTGATTGTTTATATAATGGCTGACGACTGTCTTTACTTGGAACAATTAGCACATCAAAAAAAAAAAAAAAAATGAACCTGGTATTTGCCAAAGTACACGTCACAGACTTCAAAGTTTCAGCACAGTGTAGAGCTTTGGTTGTCACTTTAGGTGGCAGCAACCAAGTAAATTTCCAGATAAAAAGCTAGTGATAAAAGGGTATTGCTTTTACACCAAACCATTTCATTTATAAGATTAAAGTTGTAGTTAAATTCCCAGCCAAGAAAAATGGAATTGTTTATTTTTTATTAGTAATCCTTAGCGCGTGTTATGACGGCTAATCACACTTTCCTAAAGTAAAACGTTTAGTATTTGATACTAAATTGTTGTTTCATTATGGTGAGTCTATTACAGTGAGACTTTGGGAGAAGGATGCCCCTTCTGCAGCATCTGGGCAGAAATACCGAGTTTTCAAGGGCTACGGTTCTCGTCAGACAAGTCTGGCTGCTGCTTGTTGGCCCCCTACACGTTACCATACACGGGCCACTACAGCCTGTCTGTCCTTGAATCTGTTGCAGAACCGTGTTTTGCACTATAAAAACCCGAACTTGTTTGATTGGCTTCCCAAGAGGAAACCTTGGGAAGAATGAAAGGTACCCTGGATGCCTACATTTGAAATCAACATATAGATTTATAACTTAACCAACTGAGCGGTAAATAGTACTTTTCTTGCAGTTTGGGGGCCACTTCTGTTTTTCCTAGTTGCATGGATATGTATATCTGCATCGACATTTACTCCTGTGAAGGCTCTTGAACTAGTGGTGTGGAATTCAGCTAATAGTCAGCTGGGGTTTGCATACTTCCTTCAGGAGAGAACTGTTTCCTGGGCTGGCCATTAGTAAAACTCGTGGTCCTGTTAAAACAGGGTGCACTGAATACATGTGTTTACTTCTTCCTGCAGTCCCACTGATAGAGGAGTAAGAGAAGAGACGAGGAGGTTAAAGATGACAACAAAATCGGGGAAGTGGGACGTGACTGCAGGAGGAAGGAGTGACTTAGCTGAGCTGAGAAGAAGGATGACCCTGAGGAACTAGCCTGACTAGTCTGTAGGACCTCATAAGGCAGAGCAATCAAATTTCCAGTTATCATTGAAGGTGGGAGTGAGTGGTAGGGCTGAAACCAGAGGGACTGATTCAAAATCTGGATACAAATCTGTTAGGACCCTAGGTCCCCACCCCCACCGGCATAATCAAGCTCCCATCTGTATTGGTTTACTAAGGCTGCCATAACAAAGTACAACAGACTGTGTGGTTTAAACAACAGAAATTTGTGTTGCATGGGTGGCTCAGTCAATTAAGCGTCTGACTCTTGATTTCTGTTCAGCTCACAGTCGGTCGGTAGGTCAAGCCCCATGTTGCGTTCCCTGCTGAATGTGGATCCTGCTTGGGATTGGGATTCTCTCACTCTCTCTCTCTCTCTCTCTCTCTCTGCCCCTCCCCCATGCGTGCTCACTCTCTCGCTCTCTCAAAATAAATAAACATTTAAAAAAAATATTAAACAACAGAAAATTATTTTGTCACAGTTCTGGAAGCTGGAAGTCCAAGATTCAAGGCTTGTCAGGGTTGGCTTCATTCTAAAGCCTCTTTCCTTGGCTTCTACATGGCTGTCTTCTGGCTTTGTCCTCAAATAGTCTTGTCACTGTGAATGTACATCTGAGTCCTAATTTTCTTTTCTTTTCTTAACTTTTTTTTTTAAAAAAAGATTTTATTGTAAGTAATTTCCACACCCAAAGTAGTGCTCACACAACCTGGCGATCAAGAGTTGCACGCTCCACCAACTGAGCTAGCCTGTTTTCATGAGGCATTAGTTGTAATGGATTAGGACCCAGCCGTATGATCTCATTTTATGTTAATTGCCTCTTTAAAAGCCCATCTCCCAACACAGTCACATTCTGAGGCACTGGGGGTTACAGCTTCAGCACATGAATTTAGGGGAGACACAGCTCAGCCCACAAACCCATCCCTCTTCCATGGCAGGAGACAGAAGTGTCAGACTGAACCTGGAAGACTTGAGGCTTGGGTACATCAGTCATCAAGAGTGAGGCGTTGGACTGAATAGCCAGGGGAGTAAGTGAAAGACCATATGCTAATTAGGGAGATACCATCTCCTGGCTCTCTCCACCTAGCTTAGGGAACCTGGAGCAAAGCTTATACCACCACCACCCATGCCTGCCCTCCATCAGTCAACAAGTCCTGTCCTCACCCAGGCAACTTCTAATAAGCTTTTTATGCCATGCTCTTAAGTATAAATACGAAGTCAATGATTGCCACACCTTTGAGAAGAAAACCTCCAAAATGGAGTATAAAGGCCAGAGCAAAAATGTAATTAAGAGAGTGATTTTGGAGCACCTGTGTGGCTCGGTCGGTGAATTGTCCGACTTGGGCTTGGGTCATGATGTCGCGGTTTGTGAATTCGAGCCCCGCATTGGGCTCTGTGCTGGCAGCTCAGAGCCTGGAGCCTGCTTCGGATTCTGTGTCTCCTTCTCTCTCTCTCTGCCCCTCCCTGACTCATGCTCTGTCTCTGTCTCTGTCTCTGTCTCTCTCTCAAAAATAAAAACATTTAAAAAAATAAAATAATAAAAAATTTTAAAAAGTGATTTTGAGGAAAACAGTACCGTACAGGGATGGGATAAAGATTATATAATTAATATATAAGATATTACAGTCATGAAACAAGAAGAGCATACTATTTAAAAACAATGAAACAATCATCAGAACCAAAATGAGTTTGCAGACATTAAAAATGTAAAAGCTGGAATAGAGCCTTTTATGGTATATTTGAAGACAGAATCTAAGAAACCTCCCAGAAAATAGAATAAAAAGACAGCAAAATAGACAATACAAGAGAAAAAGATAAGAAAATTGCAAGAACAGTCAGGAAGATCTAATATGTGACTAACAGGTGTTTCAGAAAGAAAAAAATGGAAAAAAATGTTGGGGAGAAAACTTTTAGAGGAAAGATAAAATACTATTTTTGAGAACTTAAGCATTATGAACCTTCTGATTGGTCTGACCATGTAGTGCTCAGTACAGTGGATTCTAAATGATGTAAATTGAGGCAATAATGATTAAATTTCTGGGCTTACCTTTCCAGAGGGTAAAAATAAAATGAAATGAGCAGGGAAACAACTCAGACATAAAGGATCAAGAATCAGAATATATTAGCTTTCTCAACAATACTGCCAGCTTGAAGATATTAAAAGCAATACCTCTGAATACTGAATTCTAGGCCTAGACAAGTTATCAATGAAGAATAAAAGTAGAATAAAATTCCATTTCAGAAATGCAAAGTCTCGAAAGTGCCTCCCATGGACCCTTTCTCAGAAACATAGTGAATAATGTGCTCCATTAGGAATTAGGAGAACAAGGCAGAACCAAGAAAGAGATGGTCTTGAGACTCAAAAAAGGCAATTAGAGGGAGGCCAGAATGATGGCTTTGTAGCAGACTCAGAGAGACTGTCTTTCAACAGAGGTCTCTGGGTGACAGTAGGGGGTAGAATCCAATGATTGCATTTAACATTGTGGAAAGTTGTATTGAGAAATTCTTTTGAGGGGGAGGAAAGTCTTAGCAATAGGTACAAAGGAAACTAAGTAGACAGTTAACATTCAGTAGGTACAGGGGGAAAGAAATTTTATAAGAATGGAAATTCGATCATAGTAATCTTAGTATGTACTTGGCTTGACAGCAGATAATAATCATATGATCATAATAATGGAAATACTGAATGGTAATGTATTAAAACGGGTGATAAAACTCAATCGGGAAGGAGGAAGACAATAGTGTCTCACGGGTGAGGAGGAAGTGGAATGTTGTGGCAGAGAGTGATGTCATCTACGATCATAGAAAGTCAACAGTTGTTGCCTAAGTCTCATAAATCAAAACCTAGCGACATAAATATTAACAGTGGCTTAGAAAAATAAAATTTTGCTTTCGTCACCTTAATTTTTTTAAGTTTATTTTGAGAGAGAGAGCGAGCAGGGGAAGGGCAGAAAGAAAGAGGGAGAGAGAATCCCAAGCAGGCTCCGCACTGTCAGCACAGAACCCGAGGTGGGACTCAATCTCACAAACCGTGAGATCATGAGCTGAGCTGAAATCCAGAGTTGGTCGCTTAACCAGCTGAGCCACCCAGGCGCCCCTAGTTTTATTCACTTTAAAAAATAAAAGATCTGAAAGTTAACAGCTGCTCGCTTCAGTTCTGATGCTTAATTCTGGCATCTCTGAGATCCTCTGGGTCTTTTTCTGGTGGGCACAGATGATCTCTTCAACTTTAGCCATTGCATCTATGTTTAAGGCAGTAAGAAGGGGAAAGAGACGGTGTCAGCTTCAGCTACGCCATCAGTCATGACAGCAATTCCAGCACTGATGTTAGAAGCCTCCAGTGCCTTCATGTCCTCGCCCAGAACTGGGGTCCCACAGTCACCTCCTTCTGCAAGAGTGGCTGGAAACATGGGTATCTAGCTTTCCCAAACCCTCACGTGAACGCAGGCAAGAAAGGAAAAATTGGAAATGTATTCAGGGTCAGCCAATCGGCATATTGTTTAGAAATGTGGAAGTAAATGTTAGCATTTTAGAAAGAAAGCTCATTAAATAAGGTCACCTCTTAGCAGCGGGATTGGGCAGTAGAGTGAAAGTGAGGCATGGATTGGTATTTTTCAATAGCAATACTATATTCTACATTATTAGTTGATGTGATTATTTGACTTTTAAACCGATGGATATAGTTTTATACACATCTACAACTTAAGCACATACACCTACATGCTTATATGATTTTAATCAAAATAAATTTTGAAAATAAAAGTACGAATTGCAAACATACCATGTTCCCTCTTGCCCAGGGACTTTGCATTTGCTATTCTATCTCCCTAAACTTTTGCTGTCTTTTCTCTCTCATCTGACTAGCTCCTAACTTTCCCTCAGATCAGTGCTTAATCATCTCATCCTCAGGGAAGTCTCTCTGGCTCTTCCAGATTAGAAATAGGTATATTGGGAAGATACATTTCTCCATTATTGCTGTAGAAACATGCTCCTCTTCCTGAAAGCACCTGCCACAGTTACTTGAGGGGCGTTTGATCATTGACCATCCCCCTTCACTAGACTCTAAGCTCCAGGAGGACAGAGATTATGCCTATTAATAGGCTCATCATTGTTTCCCCAGAGCTTAACACCTTACCTACCATTTAGTAAAGATTTGATGAGTGAATAAATGACCGATACTCAGAATCATGAGCATCCTTCCCTTTCTAGAATTATTCCATGGTTGAGGGACTTCAGTTGAGGGAAACACCAAACTGAGCACCTTCACCAGCAATATTGAATAAATAAATGAATTCCATGAGCATATATGGAGTACCTTCCATATTCCAGGTGCAGAACTGGGTTCCTCCTTTAAGTTTCAATAGTACTTTATGAGATAGGTAATTACAACAGTTAAGAATGCTTTCAACCACAAGCCAAAGAGAAGCCAGCTAGCAGGGGTTTTTACCCAAGAGTGGTTAATTTATCTTACACGACAGGAAATTAGGATGAACAGGAGGATGCAGTTGCTGGTATTCGATTGGCAACTCCATAACTCAGAGGTCTGGGTCAGTGTCTTTGTGCTTATCTACCTCTCAAGTAAAAAGTATCATGTCTTCACACAGCCGAACTTAAAACCAAGGTAAAGGTAGACAAGGCACTCACTTCAGCCATGAAAATCTTTCCCAGGATCCCCCATCAAATTTTACCTTATATCTCATTGGTCAGCACTGGGTCACATGACCCGTATAGATGAGGAGCTGGATCCACCTTGGATCCATCAGGAGCTGAATCAAGGAATCTCCACTCAACATTTGAACATGTAAAGGTTATTTTAGCAAGAAAGAAATGAAAGACTGGCCTTTGGTTAAAAAGAAAAAAAAAAAAAACCAACGGATACCACAGTACTGATAGCTTCATAATCCAGATGGTAAATTTGACCTTCATTTTGGATCAGGTAGGTAGCAGATCTGGGATTCAAATCTAGATCTGCCTGATTCCAAAGCCTGCACCTTGCCACTTCCTAGCCTTGAATGTGAAGAAGTTCTTCCTGTATCAAAATGTGGTAGTTTTTGTCAGGAATGACTTCATAGAAGACAAATACTTTAGGCAAGGTTTTGAAGAAAATAACACAAATTGATTTGATGGAGAAAGTGAGAGGATAGTTGTAGGGTATTAATACTTTCACTCTCATAAAAAAAAAATGGTTTTCATGTATCCCACTGACCATCAGAGCATCTCTTCCTATTTGGGGAATTGTTATTGCTTTGATGGTCTAAATGAACTATAAATAAACTGAAAAGAGGCGACGTTTACCCAAGGGAAAATGCCAAAATGAGAACCCAGAGACCATGGCTAGGGCTATAGCAGAACAGAATGTTCTCTTTGAGATTTTTAATGAGGCATGCTCACTGTTGATGCTTCAATATACTCTTGAAAACGTCTGTACCTGGGAAAACATGTTCAAATAACCTAATATCATGACTGTCCCTTCCATGTTTGAAAACCTTGAGCAATTCCTCAGCACACATAGGGCAATCTAATCTAATCTAACCTAACCTAATCTAATCTATGAATTGAGAACTACCCCAATCTAACTCCAATTGCCTGAACCCAGCCCCACTGGTCTTCTGCTAAGGAAGCCCAAGCTGAATGTGGTCTGACGTGAGATCTGCAGGGCTACAGACTGGAGGGGACTGTCCTTGTCTAAGCCTTGGAACTGCGAAATATAAGTATGAGCAGAGCCATAAACCAGGAATTGAAAATGAGGAGGTGGATCAAAAATGCCAGAAAGGGTGTAAAGGGCGTAAAGGTGGTAAAACTAAGCCATGGATCTAGGATATGGGCATAAAGGTGGTAAATGGGTGTAAAGGTGGTAAAACTAAGCCATGGATCTAGGATATCAAGCCAAGACATATGCATGATATGTCTAGCTTAATATCCCAACCCCGCTGGGAGCATTGAGATTCAGACAGTAGAAAATTTAGGACAAGTGTCTGCAGCGTTTGCTTAATAGGAATGATTTGCTTTTATTATCTGCCCTGATCTTGATACAGCTCCCTCCGTCCCCTGCATCACATGATCTCACCTCTTTCTGGGTGGTTCTGGCAGAAAGCCCTGAGCTTTTCCAGAGTACTGTGGAAGATAGTAGGCAGGTCTCCGGAGCTGGTCGATGCCCTTCTCAATATACTAGGTTTTGGAGAAAACCAGAGCATAGTATGGTTTATCACTGTCCTTTTTCCATATCCAGTTGTAGAGTGTCAGGCAGAGATGTGCATGAAAAGAGGAGGAGGAGGTGACTAAGTCTAGATGGTCCGGCCCAGCAGGAAGGGGATGGTAATGAGCTCTTGCACTAGAGGCAAAAGCCATATAAAGGAGGGCTTCTGAGGCCATGGCTGGTCCCCATGTAGTAGTTTTCCAGGTTAGAAGAGGGTAGATTTGCCAGGAAGAGAGCCCTATAGTATTGCCCAGTTCTTATGTTCTCCCTAATTCTTAAGGCCAGTTGTCATATATCATCAGAAAATTTCTTGAAAATCTCTGATCTCTAGCTCCTTCTGGCTCCTGTGGGATATTAAATGCTAGAAATGCACTAGGGCTGGGGCACATGGGTGGCTCAGTCGGTTAACCCTCTGACTTCAGCTCAGGTCATGATCTTGTGATTTACGGGTTCGAGCCCCACGTCAGGCTCTGTGCTGACAGCTCAGAGCCTGGAGCCTGCTTCAGATTTTGTGTCTACCTCGCTCTCTGCCCCTCCCCCCTCATGCTCTGTCTCTCCTTCAAAAATAAATAAACACCAAAAAATAAATAAATAAATAAAAGAAAATAAAAAGAAAAGAAAGAAATGCACTAGGGCCTTGCTTCATAAAGTGGAGACACAGATTAGTAATTTTGGAATAACCTGAGGGCTTATTAGGAGTACAGAGTCTCAGGCTCCTGAATTGAATCCACATTTTAACAAGATTTATATGCACATTAATATTTAAGGAGCACTTGTTTAGAGGATGGTGATACAGCCATGAGTGGAAGCCATATCTTTTGGGGGTTCAGGGTAAAGAAATATAGTTGATCCTTGAACAGCACAGAGATTAGTGGTGCCTATTCCCTGTGCAGTTAAAATTCATGTATAACTTTTGACTTCTCCAAAACTTTACTAATAGCCTGCTGTTGACCGAAAGCCCTAACTATAACACAAACACATGTTTTGTATGTTATATATGTTATATGCTATATTCTTACAGTAAGTTAAGCTAGAGAAAAGAAAATGTTACTAAGAAAATCATAAGGAGAGTTAATACATTCAGAGTACTATACTGTATTTATCAAAGGGGCACCTGGGTGGCTTAGTCATTTGAGCGTCTGACTTCAGCTCAGGTCATGATCTCACGGTTGGTGAGTTCAAGCCATGCATCGGGCTTTGTGCTGACAGCTGAGAGCCTGGAGTCTGCTTCGGCTTCTGTGTCTCCCTCTCTGCCCCAACCCACTCGCCTTCTGTCTCTTTCTCGAAAATAAATAAACATTAAAAAAAATTATTTTTTAATTTGCATAAAATGGACCTGTGCATTTCAAACCTGTGTTGTTCACACATCAACTGTGTAAGAGATTGCCTTAAGTACATTGTAACCAGTGGGCCAGGTCTGTTGCTGTAGCATAGATTCCCCTTCAGAACTCACTTGAGATTAATCGATGGATGAAACTAACATGATGAATGGCTAATCGAAATTTAGAATGAGCTATTAGGTGGTCACCAACTAAACCATTGGTCGGTCTTAGCATTACTAAAAGTAGGACCACCAGACACTGTGGGCCTACTGAGGTACAGTACTACAAAGTCTATGACACCACTTTTGAGGTGTTATTGCCTAGAAATGAAGCTGAGTCTCATCAAGCCTCAGGAAATAAGGAAGAGCGAGAAACGAATGTTTCCAAGAAGCCAAATAGACAAATCTCGACCACTTCTTTAAGAAGTAGGCTTCTTAATTGCAACAAGTCCATGATGTGAAAAAAAAAAAAAAATTGTGGGGTGGAGAGGGGAGGAATCTGCATTAACGCAGATTTAAAGGACAAGCAACTGAATGTGATTTATGGACCTGCTTTGGATCTTGATTTAGACAACTAACGTTTCAGAAATGTACAGGGAGATATGTAGAGGTGCAATTATCCGAAATTTGCTTTAAAATAGTTCAAAAGAAGGGGGAAATAGAAGAGGTAAAGCAAATGTGGCAAAATCTTTCATGATTATTAAATGTAGGTGAATGAGTAGAAGAGGATTCATTGTATTGTTTCTCATCTTGCTGTGTGAGTTTAATTTTTTTTATCAGCAAAACATTTTTTAAAACAACAAAATCCAAAACTCAATTTCCATATTTGTCCATCTGCTATGCTGCAGGGAAGGGTGTGGATAGGTGGAGGTGGGCATGAGGGTTTTAAACAAGTCTTTCAAGAACCAGAATATGTGGAACTAGCTGGGGACCCCATGCTTCATTGGCCCCTGAGTGGATGACAGCTTGGGAAGTCTGCGTGTGTGTGCATGCATGTGCACACGCACATGCATGGGGGGGGGGGGGGAGAGGGGCGGGGGGGGGGCGGGCACTCAATTTGAAAATAGGACAGTTAAACAAAAAATGATACAACTCTCCTGGGGGCCAGTGAGAACTAAGCTAAGGATGAAATTTCTAAGGCCCAGGTTTGCCGCAGGGAATTCCTTTCCCAAGCTATCAGATAATGTCCAAACCAAGAAAACAAAGGGAGCAGAAAGAAAGTGGATGAGAAAACAGTTTCCCTAAAGCCAGGGAGGTCCCCTCTGAAACAAAGACGCCTCATGAATTAATATAGGCAAATTCATGGTCAGGCCCTGGAGTCAGAGATGAAGAGAAGGAGAAAACAAGATTTGGGGAAAATAAGGCATTGCTTATATCCATGGGGAATCAGGTATTGGCTTATCCCAGCTCCCTGGATCAAGAGAGAAAGGACATCAACTGACTTTTCTCAGTCTTACCTTCTAACAGTCTCCTTCATCAACTCTGCTCCAGGCAAACTACTGTGCACATTATGGCTTAGATCCTCACTGCATTTTCCAGTTGCACTTTTTTTTTTTTTTAATTTTTAAATGTTTATTTATTTTTGAGACAGGGAGAGATAGCATGAACGGGGGAGGGTCAGAGAGAGAGGGAGACACAGAATCTGAAACAGGCTCCAGGCTCTGAGCTGTCAGCACAGAGCCCTACACGGGGCTCAAACTCACGGACCGTGAGATCATGACCTGAGCCGAAGTCGGATGCCTAACCGACTGAGCCACCCAGGCGCCCCTCCAGTTGCACTTTAACTTAAATACCTTAAGACTGTCCGTGTAGGGGTACCTGGCTAGCTCTGTCAGCAGAGCATATGCAACTTTTGATCTTGGGGTTGTGAGTTTGAGCCCCATATTGGGCATAGAGGCATAGAGATTACTTAAAATTAATTAAACAGAGGGGTGCCTGGGTGGCTCAGTCACTTAAGCGTCCAGCTTCGGCTCAGGTCGTGATCTCGCGGTTCACGGGTTTGAGCCCTGCAACAGGCTCTGTGCTGACAGCTCGGAGCCTGGAGCCTGCTTCCGATTCTGTGTTTCCGTCTCTCTGCCCCTCCCCAACTCATGCTGTGTCTCTCTCTCTCTCAAAACTAAACATTAAAAAAATATGTTTTTAATTAATTAGTTAGGGGCCCCTGGGTGGTTGAGTCTGTTGAGTGGCCAACTCTTGATTTTGGCTCAGGTCGTGATCTCAATTGGTGGGTTCCAGTCCCGCCTCCAGCTCTGTGCTGACGTTGTGGAGTCTGCTTGAGATTCTCTCTCCCTCTCTCTCTGCCCGCCCCCCTCTCAAAAACAAATAAATAAACATTTTTAAAAAATGAATTAATTTTTTGAAAAGTCTATTTATTTACATTGGAGAGAGAGAGAGAGAGAGTGTGGACACACGTGCACGTGCACGGGATCAAGCAGGGAAGAAGCAAGGAGAGAGGGAGCACAAGCAGGCTCCACACCATCAGCACAGAGCCCAAGGCAGGGCTCGATCTCACAAACCATGAGATCATGGCCTGAGCCAAAATCAAGAGTCAGATGCTTAGCTGACTGAGCCACCCAGGTGCCCCTAATTAATTAATTTTTTAAAAAGACTGTCAGTGTAGGAATAAAAAGAGAAGAAGGAAGAGGAAAGGTGATTGCTCTTTACTTTAAGGATTTTAAAGAAGTAGGCTTCTTAGGCTTCCACCAGAATCATAAATAGTCCAGAAGGAAGGGATCCTGAGAAATTATCCCCACATCTTAGATTTAATCTTGCTTTTTTTCTCATTCTGTCAGTTGCTGCAACATATTTTCTGCGACAATGGTGTGCTCAAAGTCAGAGCTGCCTGTATTATTATTGCATGTAAGGCATTAATAGGCAATTCTCTGCTTTAAAAATGCCTTTGACATTTCAACAGAAATAACTCATAAAAACTAACAAACAGTTTTAGGAGTTCTGTTAGTATTTTTCAATACGTGATCATTTTTAAGTGAAAATGGGATGTTAGTTATTGTTATGTAATAAACCAGGCCAAAATATAGTAGGCTAAAACCACAAACATTATCTCACTTGATTTCTGAAAGTTAGGAATCCATAAACGGGGCTGCTGGGTGGTTCTGGCTCAAGGTCTTTCATGAGGTGGCAGCCAAGCCATGCTCTGGGTCTGCAGTCATCAGAAGGCTAGAGGATCTCTTTCCAAGTTCACTCACGAGGTTGTGCCATAGACTGTCGGGTGGAGGGCTCAGTCACTTGTCATGTGAATCTCTCCACAAAAATGTCTGAATATCCTCAGGAAATGACATCTGGTTTCCCTAGAACAAGTGACAGAGAGAGAGAGAGGGAGAGAGAGAAGGAAACAGAAGCCTCATCATCTTTTATAACCTCATTCTGGGAGTGGGGTATACCATTCCTGCTGCTGTATTCTGTTGGTCACACAAATCAGTCTTGATGCATTGTGGGAGAGAACAACACCAGGGTGTGAATATCAGGAGATGGGGATCGTTGGAGCCATCTTAGACATTGCCTTCCACATACGGGTCATTTTTAAAGCTTAAGGAAAAACAAACTTGAAAAACGAATGGACAGAGTAGACCCACCTACCTTCATTTATGACAAAGCTATATGCAGTGTGGTAAGGATAGGACAGTCTTTTTAATAAAAGAATCTGGGCTAATAGGATATCTAAAGAAAGAAAGGAACTTCCTCCGTACTTCACACAAAACAAGTTAATTCCAGGTGGATTATAAACTTATTATAATTTTTAATGTTTTTAATTTTTTAATGTGTATTTTTGAGAGAGAGAGAGACAGAGAGAGAGAGATTGAGTAAGTGGAGAAGGGGCAGAGAGAGAAGGCGACACAGAATCCTAAGTAGGCTCCAGGCTCTGAGCTGTCAGCACAGAGCCTGACTCAGGACTCGAATTCATGAGCTGAGAGATCGTGACCTGAGCCAAAGTCGGTGACTTAACTGACTGAGCCACCCAAGCACACCTTTTTTAAAATTTTTTAAATGTATTTATGTTTTTATTTTAGAGAGAGAGAGAGCACAAGCAGGGGGAGGAGCAGAGAGAGAGTGAGAATCTCAAGCAGGCTCCACACTCAGCATGTGGGGCTCAATCCCATGACCCTGAGATCATGACCTGAGCTGAAATCAAGAGTCAGTTGGACACTCAGGTGACTAAGCCACCCAGGCACCCCAATAGATTGTAATTTTAAATGTTAAAAGTAAAATCATAAGCCTTCCAGAAGATAACACAGAAGAATACCTTCATGACCTTGGAGTAGGCCAAAAGAAAAAAAGAAAGAAAGAAAAGAAAAGGAAAGAAAAAAAGAGTGAAAGAAGAAAGACTTGTACAAATCCATAAGAAAAAGGCAATCTAATGGGAAATGATCCAATAAATTTGAATAAGCAATTCCAAAAAGTGGATATTTAAATAATCAAAAAGCATAAAAAATATACTAAAAAAAAACCCCTTGTTTTTAATTTATTAAAACAAAGGCTTGTAAAAAGTTTTATCATGTGTGATAAAACTTATCAAATCAGTTTTATAGGAAAGCTTAAAATGTTCTATATGTCTCTTAAAAGTAGTTTTCATTTTGGATTCTGTAATATTATATTTTTTCTACAACAATTGAAATCTTTTTTTTCCTGGCTGTTATATTTTAGCCCGAGACATTTTGCCTTTCTAATGTGACTGTATATTTCTTATTTCGGCTGTTAGCTGTGTTCCCCAGTTGGTAGGATTCACAAGTACCCCCCAGTCTACAGAACCTGAACTTCTCCAGTTTAGAAAATAGAAACAGAGAGAATGGGCAGATTCAGAGGGAAAGAAAAATTAAGGGAAAGAAAGTCTGAGAGTGGAATTCGAGTGGAATTCGCCAGCTTGGAATCTGGGAGAGAGTGCTGGTGAGTCACCAGGTGCCTGGGTTGCCCCAGAGGCAAAATGCAAAATGGGTTCTTAGCTGGGATAGGCTCACCATGCCTACCCCCTTCTGTTCCCTGCTCCAAGCATCTCAGCCCCATGAAAGGAAGACAGCCTGTCCCAAAGAGGGGCCCCAATCCTGGCCCCCACAGATTTCATGACAAAGATAGTCTGTGCTCCAACCACATTAGGAGCTCCTTAATGCCTCTGGTAATAGGCAAACTAGCAGCCCTTGGGGGATTAGGGAGGATTCTGACCAAAAAACATATATATTTTGTTGATATGCTCAGTGATTCTTTTTGACGTGAGGCAGTACTTTTTTAATTAAAAAATTAATTAATTAATTTTTAAAAAATTTAGGGGTGCTCAGTTGGTTAAATGTCCAACTCCTGATTTCGGCTCAGGTCATGATCTCACGGTTCGTGAGTTCAAGCCCTGCATCAGGCTCTTTGCTGATGATGTGAAGCCTGCGTGGGAGTCTCTCTCTCCCTCTCCCAAAAATAAGTAAATAAACATTAAAAAAATGTTTTTTTAACTGAAATTTCACATAAAAACCGGGTTTCGGCTTCTTTTTAAAAGTCAGATGATCTAGCAACACTGGGCAATAATGGCCCTGAGTAAAGATAGATGCTTATGTCAGCTCAGCCCCTACCGCACCTGCATCTCCGAAGTCTTGTGCTGGGCATCAGCCATTTCTAATCACCTTTCTACTGGTTTTCTGTCATCGTTTTCTGCTCTTATGCCTTTAGCATAGATGAGGGAAAAAAACCAACAAAACCCTTTAGACTGAAAGGGCCACCTATTTTAAGAAAACTGTGAGAGGCTATTTCTCTGTGGAAATCAAGAATATTGCTATGTTTGGGGCGCCTGGGTGGCGCAGTCGGTTAAGCGAGGTCACGATCTCGCGGTCCGTGAGTTCGAGCCCCGCTCAGGCTCTGGGCTGACGGCTCGGAGCCTGGAGCCTGTTTCCGATTCTGTGTCTCCCTCTCTCTCTGCCCCTCCCCCGTTCGTGCTCTGTCTCTCTCTGTCCCAAAAATAAATAAAAAAAAAAAAAAGTTGAAAAAAAAATTAAAAAAAAAAAATATTGCTATGTTTATTATATAAAGAATGACTGTATCTAAAGAACACAAATCAATATTTGTTATAGAAAACCATAAGGAGAATAAGGATAAATGAGACAATACAGGATGAAAACTTTGCCAAACTAAAAAAGAAGATAAACATTTCAAAAGGTCATTTTAACATGTGAATAAAGTGAATGAAGTTGCTGCAATATGAGGTTATGGGGACAGCTGGGTGACTCAGTCCGTTTAAGCATCTGACTTCAGCTCAGGTCATGATCTCAAGATCTAGTCCGTGGGTTTGAGCCCCGCGTCGGGCTCTGTACTGACAGCTCAGAGCCTGGAGCCTGCTTCAGATTCTGTGTCTCCCGCTCTCTCTGCTCCTCCGCCTCTCATTCTCCCTCTCTCTCTCTCTCAAAAATAAATAAACATTAAAAAAATGCGGTTATGAATTTGACATCAGGACATTTAAACCTTTTACCGATGTGAGCTTATAAAAGTATTTATTGAATGCAGCAAAATATATCTGCCCTAACCAGCAACTGGGAAAAACTGGAACTCAGCATGTGCAAAATGAGGAGGGAAAAATTAGAGGTATGGTTTTTTGGGCTTGCCAAAGGAGCCCCCAGTCAATTGCACTTTTTTTCCCACACCTAGGTTCTGAACAAGGTGAGAAACAAAGTAAAGATTAAAGATGGAGGCCAAAAGGTCATTTTTGTAATTGAGAGAGGCACATTTGAGGTCAGGGCTTAATGGGAGAACCACAGTGGGCCTGCAGCCTGAACTCCAGAGTGGCAGTCTCCGGGGGTCCCGGGCCTGCAGACACAGGAAAGGCTGTGCTCCCTGGAAAGGCCGTGCTCCCTGCAGGCAGGTACTGTTCAAGACAACGAAAGAACACGAGCAGCCGAACGACATGTCCAGTTAATTTTCCAAAATTTTCACATCAGTTAAGCGACTCTAAAATTATCAGTGGTGTATTCGATTGACGAGTGCACAGGTGTGAACAGTACCCTCTAGTTAGCTGTGTTAATGAATGATGTCAGCAAGGATTTGGATGGGACCAAAGAATTCTTAGTCATGGCAACCATGACAGGAAAAGATTTGGTATTATATGCTGTGCAGTATAGGCTGCAACTGATAAATTTCGTTGTATGCCCTCTGATGGTGTCCTTGTGAAGGACTATGTGAATGTCAGACTTGCTTTAAATTTTTTTTTTTAATTAATTAATTTATGTATTTTGAGAGAGAGAAGGAGATCAAGCAGGGGAGGGGCAGAGAGAGAGGGAGAGAGAAAGAACTCCAAACAGGCTCTGCACTGTCAGTGTAGAGCCCCATGCGGGGCTTGAACTCTCGAACCATGAGATTGTGACCTGAGCTGAAACCAAGAACTGGATGCTTAACCAACTGAGCCACCAAGGCAGTTTTATTTTTGAGAGAGAGAGAGAGAGAGAGAGAGAGAGAGAGAGAGAGAGAAGGAGACAGAGGATCCGAAACAGCCTCTGTGCTGAAAGCAGAGAGCCGATGCGGGGCTTAAACTTATGGTGAGATCATGACCTGAGCCAGAGTCAGACGCTTAACTAACTGAGCCACCCCAGGCACTCCAGACTTGCTTCAAATCTTAATCTGTGGTGGTAATATATTTATGTTCACGGAACATAGAAATGGAAGCTATTGAACAGCAGAACGCAGCAATGAAAGCAAAATATGCCAATGCTGAAGTATCTAATTCTGCAAGTATCTTAGGAGTGGTTACCCTAAATGTAAAAACATAAGCCTACATTTATAAATAGTTGTCTTCCACTATGAAACAGAATTCAACTAATCCCACTTGGAAGATTCAGTGGAGTGACACAACATGAAATACAAGACCGACAGTAGCATTTAGGGATGTAAGGAAAGGCGAACGTTCTGTGAGTCTGACAAAAGAGGGGTGAAATAATACCTACCATGTACAGACAGCCTTGTAGAGTCTCTTCTCACCCTACAGAGTGTCTTTCTATAGGTTGGGTTTCCACAGCACTTGAAATTCATGCTTGTATTAGGACTCTGAGTTGCAAGTACTTGAGCTGGCCATGCAAGTGAGAATACATTATTGGGATCCAGGGGTCGCACGGAATCCAAAGACAGAAGTGCGTGTAGGTCTCAAAAAGGGTCTGTGGCCCGTAGCTGGGTGGCCTCTCACCGCCTCTCATCTTGGTTTCTCACTGATGGTCCCGCCATTCCTCTTTCGCGGCAAACTACCTTGCTGTGTTACTCATGCACTCCACGGGCAGAAGATGGTTTCCTATTCCATTCAAGTGTTTGTGATTGACCCACATGGAGGAAACCCACTAACTCCGTGTCTCAACCTTTCTCTCTGTCCTTCTCTCCTTCTCGCTCCTCCCCTCCCACGCCTGTTTCCCCTTACCCATTCTAAGCTCCTAGGAGAAAAATATGATTGGCCTAGGTTGGATGAGGGGTTCAGCTTGCGGCAGGCAGCGTGCAGGAGAAATAGCTACCACTCCCTGCACCAATCCCACTGCCACCAATTTAGAAGGACAATGTTTATAATCCAATAGGTGTCCACTACAACAGGGTATGGTGAGTTTGTGGGATTCTTCTCCTGGCTAAACACATACACACACATGCACCACGGGTTCAAAGCAAAGCATTGAATCTTACTCCTTTTACTGCTTTCTATTCCTAGCTCAGTGGCCTAGATGTTAGTGAAAGGAATCTATGTGGTAAACTGAATATGTATTTGTTGTATGATTGACTGTAAAATGAACAGACCCTGCTTCCAGGGCAAAACACACATATTTGGGTATATATGTATACACACATACATACAACATATATGCATGCGTGTGCGTGCACACACACACACACACACACATGCACACACTGAATGAGTTATGTCCCTCAGGATTCAATCAGAAGAAATTAGTTTAGGATACTTTAGCCAGAAACAGATTTCAGTGGAAACATATGGACAGCTAACAGAATCAAGAAGAAATCCAAATATTCAGGCTCAGGAGGGACAGGAACTGAGACTGCTCTCAGGTTCTGAGTCAGCAGAAATGAGTTAATGGTCTGCTCAGGGTGCTGGCACACCGTTTTCTGCCCCTTAGCCCAAGATTCAGATCCCAGAGAAGGCATCTAACTGGCCTACCTCTGGACAGATGGCCTCCTGCCTGCTTGCTCTAGCGCTTTGACTGATAGACCCGCCAAATGGCATCCGCTGGGACAAGGGTAGGGGTCCCCACGGCAACAGTGGGAAGAGGGGTACGGTCCAGATAGGCAAAGACAACAGAGGTCACTGCCAGAGCCCTTCGTACTATCTTGGCAGCGATGCCTCTGGGGAGGCGCAAGTGGAAAATGAGCCGGCTGCTGCCTAGTCCATTCATTTGGTCTGCCAGAAAGTCTCTGGAAAGCCTCCTCCTGCCTCAGCACCTAGCTGGGACTCCATCCAGGAATGTCACCTGACTATGCTCCCTTTTCTCCAACCTTCTTAAACAAAGTAGATCTGGGTAGGAGTCTGGACCAACACAGCTTTGGTGGAGTTTGACTCATCCCTAAACATTCTGGGGGCACTTTCTAAATTATGAAAACCAAAAGAAACAGCAATGAGGGGAAGAAGGGGGCCCTTTCCCTGGGGCGGCACAGGAAAACTTGAGCTGGTATTGAGATAAAGCTTTGGATAATTTAAACTGTTATCCAACTGCAGGATCTGGGGCAAATCCTCAAAAGTGTATGGAACTAGCAGATGTCCTTGAGAGAGCCTCTCCAGTCTTCTAGATACGGAGTTTTCCAGCCAGGTGATTTTATCTCATAGGTAGGGAAGCTGAAGTCTATTAATTTCCAGATCGTGGTTTATTGGACTGAAGTGACTGGCCCAGCCTCAGTCTGCCCACAGCTGTTCTAGAACATGGAATACAGTGCCTGGGAAGAGCTCCATCTCAAACTGAAGTCAGACCCCTTCAAGGCAACCTGAGTGCAGAATCCCTTCTATTTAAAAAAACAAAAAAAAACTCCTGCCTCTGTGGAGTCTTTCCAAAACATTCGATCTGGTTTGCATAGAGACTCTCTTTGTTTTCTTACTCGTATTTCCCTAATTTATGTAATGTTCAAGTAAATCACTTCCATTACAAGGGGCATAAATAGGTCTGGTGACAAATACAACTGAGCCCTGGCATGCTTGCCCTCAACTGAGAGGGCCAGAGCCTCTTGGAAAGGAGCCCCCAGCTGTGATGGGCTTCCTGCCTGTCACACAGAAATACTGACAACAGTTGATTCCAGTTGGTAGGTTTATGGATTATTTTTTTAGGTACTATTTTATAGTTTCTAAAATTTTTGTGGGCTTATATTATTTCTTATAACCAAAGAAATATAGGTCTTTATTTTATTTTTATTTTGAGAGAGAGAGAGAGAGTGCACGAGCCGGAGAGAAGGGCACAGAGGGAGAGAGAATCTTAAGCCAACTAAGCCACCCAGACACCCCAAGAAATACAGGTTTTTAAAGGCTTGTTTACACATTCTTCACCCTCCATATTTTTCAATATTTGTTAGGAATATAACAGAGATCATCTTCAAGGATTTTGTGGCTAAAGAGATAAAGATCTTAAAAAAGATAAAAACATCAGGGCATCTGGGTGGCTCACCTAATTCAAAGTTGGAGTCTTGATTTCAACTCAGGTCATAATCTCACGGTTCGTGAGATGGACCCCATATTGGGCTCTGCTCTGACAGCAAAGAGCCTGCTTCGGATTCTCTCTCTCCCTCTCTCTCTGCTCCTCCCTGTGCTCGCTCGCTCTCTATCAAAATAAATGAACTTTTTTTTGTAAAAAAGGAAAAAAATATCTTTTTTTTTTTTAACATTTTATTTATTTTTGAGACAGGGAGAGACAGAGCATGAACAGGGGAGGGTCAGAGAGAGGGAGACACAGAATCGGAAACAGGCTCCAGGCTCCGAGCTGTCAGCACAGAGCCCGACGCGGGGCTCGAACTCACAGACCGCGAGATCATGACCTGAGCCGAAGTCGGCCGCTTAACCGACTGAGCCACCCAGGCGCCCCAAAATATCTTTTTTTTTTTTTAATGGTAAATAGAAGAGAGGTTTCATAGATTTGTGGAGGACATTAGGGTTTACCCTACTTTAAGCAAGCCCCTCTATATAAATGGTAATTGAGGTGAGAACCAACCATTATAAAACCCCCTTAAATGGGCCAATGAAGATAGTATTTTTTAAAGTTACATTATATAGCATCATATATTTTTTACTTCCTAATTTTTTTTACCACAAAGTTATGGAATTCATTTCAGTAATCACTGTGGAAAGAAAGAATACAATAATCACTCATAATCTTGACCACCTAACTGTTGGCATTTTTGTTACAAGTTATTTTCTGCTGTAGAACTTCAAGCCATTTAATAAGTCTTGGCCTATTTTTAGCCTCAGAACAACATGCAAAACAGGCCAGGGAGATGTTCTTGTTCTCATAAGTGAGGCGTGGCGTCCACTTCCGACTGCTCTCGGCCAGAGGTTTCTCCAGAGACAAGCTGGCTGTGTCACATGAGGGACACCTGTACCCTGGGGACCATTAGCACATTCCCCAGAGGTAAGTCAATTCTCACAAACTAGACTAAGATCACTAAGGGCCACGAGGAAAGATTCAAGTCACTTGTTTCAAAGATTTTTGTTTCTTTTTGTAAGTCCTTTGTTTTATCTCATCTCTCAGAAATTTTATATCGATTACTTTTAAGTTTTTGCACCTGAATTTGATGTAATCATGTGAAATATTTAATCTGCCATGTGGGATCCTTTTTGTAATGACCCGAATACCCATGTAGCTAAAATTTAACATGAATTTTTTAAGTTGTTTACCTTTCTGTGGAAATACAAAGCAGTTGGAAATAGGCCAAATAGCCCCCCACCCAACCTCTTTAATTATAACAAAAACTCTGGAATTTTTTTTTTTTTTTTTTGTTCTATAACATTTTCTGAAACTATTGTCAAACCGCAGAATAATTATTTTCATTGGGATAACTTTCCAGCACTTTTGTGTGTTTTAGCCCAGAGAATCCAAACAGAACCTTGTTTACTTTTTCCACACTTCAGGAACCAGAGTAAATTCAGTCCAGAGAACCCTAGGGGAAAGGGGGGGGGGGGGGGAAAGTAAAAGAAAAAAAGCCTATTCATTGTGCACAACTGAAATTAGCAAAAAAGGCTTTATTTACACTGGACATTATCATCCTAATTAAAAGGGCAAAGCAATACATCCATAATGATAGGTAATTGTCCTTGAGAGTACTATTAATGAGATTTGATCATTGAAAGCTTGCGTGGGGTCATTGAGATGTTAATGGAGTCAAATTCTTTGAGCAGCCCAATTTTTGCCGAAGGAGCATTCCCTTTGGGCAGAGTGCATTTTTCTGGGCATCCCCCTTGACAAAGCCTTGCCTGGGTTCAAAGTGGTACTGTTTTTTCTTGGGTGCTTTTCTCTTGGTTAGATTAGCTTCCGGGAGAAAGGCCGGCAGTGTTGCCCTGCTCTGGGTTGTGGCTGGTGGCTGCGGTCGGTCAGTCTGCCCAGGTGGGCAGCGGGCCAGCCAGCCTGCCTCTGTTTGCTGTTACACCTGCCATGCCCCTGTTCCCACCTGTTGGCTCCTAGTGTGGGACACTGCTTTTGGGCTCTGGTTTTCTACCTCAGTGAGCATTCAACAGTCTGTTTTGATGCCTTGCTATTAGAACCTGGTTTTACAAAGCGAGGGATGGACTTGCCTTTCTGGGAAGTCAAGGAAAATAGTGCGATTCAAGCTTCCGCTGGGACGTTACTTCTATTACTGTTTTAAATCAAGGCTGGTCTTCTCCCTTCCGTGCGATGTTAGACCATACGCAACTGCTGCTCGTTAACCATTTTTGATTCTAAAACTGTTAATTTTATGTGATTGAGGTTAATAGCTGAACTCCGTGGAGCACAACGAGGTGAATTATGGCAAAGGAAGAGAAAACTGACGTTTAAAACTAAAGTCACACTATGTGCTAGACATGATAACCCACTCATACCTCGAATTATCCCTAGAACGCAAGCTATGTGAGGGCAAGGGGCGTACTTGCCTTGTTCACAATCACCTCTCTGTTTCCAGAGATTTTCACTAGGCGGTGGCATAAAATGGACTAGGACATCAATAACAGCTTGCAGGGTGCATGTGAATGTGAGCTCTCTTAGATACATGTGACATACAGGAAAAGTGATCAGCGAGGTGCCCCGCATATCTCCATACACATTAGGATGGAGAAATTGACACTCAGAGAGGAAATAATGTGCCCGAGGATAAACCGCTCAGCAGTGAAGGCGAATTCGAGCCTTTTGGTTAAATCCCAAGTCCACGTTATTTCCATCATGCTCATGCATTTGTATTTCATCGAAGTTCCAATCTTGTAGCTCTTTCTGTTCTGCTCCCCACAATCCTCCAGCCTCCATCCCTGAGTCTTAATCATGTTACCAGTGAAGTCTCTGGCTCTACCGTGGGTTTACTGTGTGACCTTGGAGAAGTTATCTTCCCTCTCTGAACCTTAGTTTCTTTATCTGTGTAAAAGGGAAGTAATAATGCTGACCTCACTGGGTAGTTACAGGATTTAAAATGAGGGTGTTTGTGAGAGACTTGGCTCACTTTAAAATTTTAATAAATAGCGATTCTCCGCCTTCCTCCTAGGGATTAGAGAAAGCAAATTCACTTTGCTTAAATGCATATAAAAAGGTTTCAGACAGTTTCTCAACAATGAGGATCTTTGTCAGTGAATATGCAAACCTGAAATAAAGAAAGTTAAGAAACCTTGGCTAGCAGTATCCCTATCTGTCCTTATGATCAGCCTCATCAAGAAGGCTTTCCTCCTTAGAAAAAAGCAGAGGCTCCAATTTGAGACACTCAGTCTCTGATGGAAGTGAACCCCCTCCTTCCCTGACTCCAGCCCATGCTGGGCACCAAAGGATCTTAGAGTGGAAAGCCCTCCCTCCCGGTGTTCCCTTTGTCATTAGCATATGGGCCAAAACTTAAAAGGAAAGGTTGAGGGGGTGGGGAAAGGGGGATGGGGAAAGACAGTGTTGCAGTTCAGTCTTTCTGCGTGCTATGAAATGTGCAAAAAAGAAGACAACTCGTAAAAATTCACAGGTTTCAGAATTCAAAGCAAGACCACTAGTGTGTTACTGTGATCGCTTTAATGACGTCGTCAGATCCCAGGTAAATTGACCACAGGTACAACTCGCCGAGACATTAAATGTTCATAGCACACACTTTGTGCTTACATGACAAATGTAAGAAACAGTTTCAGCTATTTTTCCATTTGTAATTGTTTTCTTTGGACCCTGATGCTTTGGTCATTGTTCATCATGGCTCATCAAAGAGCTTTTATTAACTCAAGTCTTCAGGTTAATTCTGCCTTAGAAAAGGAGTTGGATTTCAACGTGCTGCCTTGAGTCTAGGGATTGGCCTGATCCTGTGCCTCTCCTTACTGCAAGATGCTTGGGGACGCCCGTGAGGGCCCTGCATCGTGTTGCCCAGGGGCGCACATTCCGTTTTCCCTCTCATGTAACCCAAGGCAAACATCTCAGATGGACCATTTAACCCCACTCCCCACTTTCCTTCACCTCCGTTTGATCTCAGCCTTTAAAAAAAAAAATGGACTCATTCAAATTGACGTATTCAAACTGACAAAATGCAGTTTTCTGTAACTACCCCTGAAAACACTATAGGGATGGTCTTTATCATTGTGCAGGATCAAAAGGAGAAGCAAAGTGATTCAAACAACTGTTTGTTTATGTCATGCAGGAGGGAGTGGGGGGCAGTCTTGAGAGATGGCATTCTGTTTCCTTCCCACTTCTTTCCTCTGGTCCTGTACATTAGCCCATGCCCTCGGGGCCAGCAGGCCAATTTTCTTCTGTTGGGAGAGACTGCCTGCCCTTCATTTGGCCCACACTTTCCTTTTTTTTCTTTTAATTTATTTATTTATTTTTTTTAAATAACTGACTGTCTAGATCTCAGCCTGATTTTCGCTTTGAGGCCAGATGGTTAGTCTGGGACCCTTAGGCCTTTGCATGCCAAGAGAGGGAAAGTCTAAGGCTGAGATACGTGTGGATGTCGGATAGGTCTGCTGATACCTTTCTGGATTAGACAAACACAAGCCAGTTTACTCGCAAAAGCTTGTGTTTGCTCTAGCACTTACCTTCTTTAACTTAATGTCATGTTTATATGAAATACCTGGAAGCAGTTACATGCTATGTGAATGGTTCTTTTATTTATTTATTATTATTATTATTATTATTATTATTATTATTATTATTATTATTATTTTAAGTAGGCTCCACACAGGGCTGTAACCCACCACCCTGAGACGGAGACCTGAGCTGCGATCAAGAGTCAGATGCTTAACCTACTGAGCCACCCACGCACCCGAGTAGTTCTTAATTCACAGAAAGAATTCAGGACACCAGCAGCCATTCTGGCTTTGCTTTTCTAAGATGCCCCAACCCTGTTCCACTGTCACCAGTTGGGTTATTAACTAGAGTGTTGGCATTCCAAGAGGCAAGAATATATCAAATACTGGCAAAGCGAGTGCTTTTCAACCTTCACTACGCACTGCATTCCCCTGGGTGATTAAAAAAAATGCAGTTGTCCAAGCTTTACCCTAGAGATTCTGATTCAACGTTTTTAAATGTTCTTCGGGTGATTTTAATGAGCAGCCAGGGTTTAGAACCCTTGGGCAAGCCTCTCTCTTTTCCCAGAAATATGCAGAATTATTTTATAAGGATCTATCAAATGAATTTGTGGTTTGGTGGTCTCTAACTACTGAAATGAGAGCTATATGATTGTGCCTTATGTAATTAACTCTTCTATCATTAACACTAGTGGATACTCTAGACTCCAGTCTTTTCAAATGGAAGACGGAGGTTTGTTTATAGGATTCCAAACAGTACTTGGTAGCACCAAATCTTTTCTTTTTTTTAATTTTTTTTTGATGTTTTTATTTATTTTTGAGACAGAGACAGAGCATGAGCAGGGGAGGGGCAGAGAGAGAGGGAGACACAGAATCCGAAGCAGGCTCCAGCCTCTCAGCTGTCAGCACAGAGCCTGACGTGGGGCTGGAACTCACAGATTGTGAGATCATGACCTGAGCCGAATTCGGACGCTCAACCGACTGAGCCATCCAGGTGCCCGGGTATCCCCAAATCTTAAAGCTGACTCCCTCAAAAGGCTGGTTATGTGGGGTGGTGAAAAAAAAAAAAAGAAAGAAAGAAAGGACTTAATGGAACCTAGCCTCTTGTGACATTGGATAGATTCCTTAAAGATTCTGCCTCAGTTTCCTTATCTATAAAATGGAGTCAATAAGAGTAGCTGTATTACAATTTTTGAGATTAAATGAGTTAATCCACATAAAGTACTTTGAATACTTTTTGGCTATAGCAAGCGCTCAGTCAATAACTGTTGTTATTATAACTCCAAGACTCCTTCCTTTGACCCAAGTTCATTTGACTGCAACTAAAATCCTCTCCCTGCCTTCAGGTTCTACTCTCTCATTAGCTGAATGAAATTCGTATCAAGAAGGAGAGCAAGCCTAGCTGGAATTGTGAAGGCATGTCTGTTGCTGGAACCCTGTGAGAAAATATTACTTAAAAGGGACAAAGTCTAGGGGCGCCTGGGTGGCTTAGTTGGTTAAGCATATGACTCTTTTTTTTTTTTTTAATGTTTATTTATTTTTGAGACAGAGAGAGACAGAGCATGAATGGGGGAGGGGCAGAGAGAGAGGGAGACACAGAATCCGAAGCAGGCTCCAGGCTCTGAGCCATCAGCTCCAGAGCCCGACGCGGGGCTCGAACTCATGGACCGCGAGATCGTGACCTGAGCTGAAGTCGGACGCTTAACCGACTGAGCCACCCAGGCGCCCCAGCATATGACTCTTGATGTTGGCTCAGGTTATGATATCATGGTTTGTGAGATCAAGCCCCTTGTTGGGCTCTGTGCTGATAGCACTGGGCCTGCTTGGAATTCTCTCTCTCTCTTTCTGCTCTTCCTCTCTTCATGCTGCTCTCTCTCTCTCTCTCTGTCTCAAAATTAATAAACTTTCAAAAGGGGGGGGCAAATTCTCCATGTTTGAGAGTAGTCATGCCCCTACACAGAATAGTAGGGGCTTCCATAAGCTGTTTGCTCAATAGGGAGACCAATTTAGGGACTCCCATCAGAGCAGCGTCCTGAGATTTTGATTTTGTTGTAGGAAGGCTCCTCTTTCCTCAGGAAAGACTCAAGCATTCTCTCCAAAATCACAGAGTAGGGTTATCCTAGATTTTGCCACACACCCCTGGGGGCAGTGCTTCTGAAATACTGTGAGAGATGCAGGGAATGTTCTGGGGATTCTGCTCCCATAAAATAGAGCATATTTTCTAGTACAGTGCACATCCTAGTTCCTCCACTGCTCAACTTTTTCCTGTCTAGGATTATAATCCCGAACGTCGCTATGATCCTGAAAGAGAACAGCTATTTATACAAGCATGATATAAGTTCTCTCCTACCACATCTGTTGTAGCCTTGGGTTGTTCTTAAGCAATCAGAGAAAGTAGGTCCAGTGCTTGGAAGAGTAATCCTTTCTTCAAATGAGTCAAAATAGGACACTTGTTGACTTGTGCTGAAGACAGAGTAGGAGGCAATGATTTGATTTACTCAGGATTTCTCAGCTCATATCATGACAAGTTTCTCTTCATTAGGTTTCCTATTGCCTTTCAAATACAAGTTGACATGTAAGCATTTGATGCGGTGGGTCAGAGGCCCCAGGTAGTGGAGAGGACACTTGGTTTCCAGTCTTGCCTTTGTGTTGACCAGACCATCAGCTTTTAAAGCTTCAGTCTCTGTGGCCGTTGTAAAGGATGAGTAGGGGTCTGAGGGCCCTATCCATAGCAAAAAGTCTGTTTAAATCCAAAAGTCTGTTTGTAGGTGGCTTTTAGTCAATCTAGCTAATTGTTTGTCTATTTTGCTGATTCTTTTCAAAGAACCAGCTTTTAGTTTCATTGATTTCTTTCCTATGGTTTTTCTAGTCTCTATTTCCTTAAATTTTCACTTTAATTAGTTAATTAATTAATTATTATTTGGGGGTGCCCGGGTGGCTTAGTTGGTTAAGCGCCCGGCTTGGGCTCAGGTCATAATCTCACAATTTGTGGGTTCGAGCCCAGCATCGGGCTCTGTGTGGACAGCTCAGAGCTGGAGCCCACTTCAAATTCTGTGTCTCCTTCTCTCTGCACCTGCCCTGCTCATGCTCTGTCTCTGTCTCTCAAAAATAAAAAAATAAAAAAAATTTTTTTAAATAATGATTTTTATTTATTTTTTATTTTATTTTATTTTATTTTTTATTTTAGAGAAGTCTGTGCCTTTATTGGTGGAACAGCCTGTGGGGTGCCTAGGTGGCTCATTCAGGTAATTGTCCGACTCTTGGTTTTGGCTCAGGTCATGATTTCATGGTTCGTGAGTTGGAGCCCCACATCGGGCTCCATGCTGACAGTGCAGAGCCTGCTTGGGATTCTCTCTCTCCCACTCTCTCTGCCCCTCCCCCTCTTGATCTCTCTGTCTCTCTCTCAAAATAAATGAAATTAAGAAGATAGAAAAAATTTATTGGTGAAACAGGCTACTTGAGAGGGATAAAGCTGAGAAGTAGGTGGCCCCGACGACAGGTCAGCCAGGCTTCACAGGCTTGTGGATGATGGAGAACTCATCCGTGTAGTGGCCAATCGTCTGGGACTTGATTTCTACCTAGTTGAAGATCTTGCCATTGTAGACATCCACCATGCTGCCCACCATCTTGGGCAGGATGGAACGTGCATCTTAACCACCTCCAGCTTCCCTATGTGGGAAGCCTCTTTCTTGACCTTGCACGGGAGCTTCAGTAGGGAGTGCTGCGTCCTCCACAGACCTGGGCTGAGCCTCGTGTCTTTTGGGCACCACATCAACTGCTTGTAGGACGTGTCCAGCAGCTGGTTCAGGTCTGCCCGGGTAGGTGAGCTTGCGGAAGGTGTGCTTCTCCTGCTCCATCTTGTGCCATCTTGTCGGCTCTTCCTAAATTCCCATTTTAATCACCATTTCCCTCCTTCTGCTCATTTTAGGTTTAGTTTATTCCTTTTGCAGTATCTCAGGATGGAAGATCAGGTTATTGGTTTGAGATCTTTCTCCTGAATATAAGCAGCCACAGCTATGAATTTCCCTCTAAGTACCGCGATAGCTGAGTTCTGTACATTTTGATACGTTGTGTGCTCATTTTCATTCACCTCAAATTATTTTTTTTAAGTTTTACTTATTTAAGTAATCTCTGCACCTGTCCTGGGGCTGGAATTCATGACTCCGAGATGAAGAGTTGCACGCTCCTCCAATGGAGCCAGCCAGGCACCCCACCTGAAAGCATTTTTTTGATTTCCCTTTTGATTTCTTCTTTGATCCATTGGTTATATAGAAGTGTAGTGTTTAATTTCCACATGTTTGTGAGTTTCCCCAATTTTTTCCTGCTATTGATTTCTAATTTCATTCCATCGTGATCAGAGAACATACTTTGTGTTGTTTCTCTCCTTTTTAATGTACTGAGATTCGTTTTGTGGCTGCCATAAGAAAACACCATAGACTGGGTAGATTAAACAACAGAAATTTCTTTTCTCACCATTCTGGCTGGAAGCTGGGAAGTCCAAGGTCAAAGTGCCAGCCCATTTGGCTTTGGTGAGAGCCCTCTTGCAGACTGCTGCCTTTTCACTGTGTCCTCAAATGGGGGAGAGAGAGAGAGACAGTCAGTGAGCTTTCTGGTGCTTCCTCTTTATAAGGACACTTGCCCCATCAGTCACTTGAAGTCTATAGTCAACTTTCAAAGAATACTTCAGCTGTGTGGGGCATACAGCAGTTCGGCTTGTAAGGATTGTTACGTCTATGAAGCTATCCTTGTAAAACAAATAAATAATGAGATTAGCATTATACTTTTTAAAAATGGACAAGTAGGGGCCTGGAGCAGTGAGGAAGCCAGGATCCCAGTGAACGAGCCTGAGCAGGGACAGCAGTCAAGTGTTTTAAATGCACCCAGTGTTACCTTTCCATCAAACTAAACTGCCTCCCTTATGGACCAGTGAGGAGGTAGCAGATGTTCACATTGTGTGTGTGCACGCGTGTGTGACAGAGAGGGACAGACAGACATGGAGAGAAAGTGCACGAGCAATTGCAATGTTAAATTTCTGTTTATCCTGGAGCTATAGTCAGGTTTAATCATTCTTGGAATTCTGGTACATGAACAGGGTGTAGTTTGGGTCTCATTATTTACACAACATTCTCCTCTCCCTCTTGCCTGAGGGGGAAAGGGGCTTTCTCTAGAGGCAGCGGAGACCTCCCCACCTTATCTTTCCTAGCCGAAAGCCCACAAGCATGCCTGCTGCCTTCACAGGACTGTGTTTCAAATGTGCACGGGGGTGTCAGACTGATCATTAATAAGACAGAGAAGTTGCACACAGCTTCTCTCTTCTTTGCTTCCTGCCTTCCCTCATTCTCACCTGGCTGTCGACGTAGTAGACATTCAATCAATATTTATTGATTTGGTTTTGTAATGAGGCCAGGCTAAGTTATACTGTAGTTAATGAACTAGTGACTTCAGGGAGAGGTGGATTTGACAGAGAGCCCTGCAGACTCCTGGAGTCTCTCTGAGAAGAACGGTAGATGAAGACTGAGGAAGGAAATAAGAGGCAGCGCGGCAGCACAGCGAGAGGGGGGACACCCGGACGCTGGTCCTGCTGCTGAGGCTCATCACGTCTTAGGGGGAGCCACAGCCTCTGTCTCTCTGACTGTTCCCTGTCGGGGCTCAACGTAAAGGTCTGTAGGGTTTACTTCTCCTTTAACATTTTCTCTGCAAAACACTGCATTCCTTTGCTTCCTTGCTTTCATACTCCTACTCCGATTTAACATTTACAGAGCACATACTAAGTTCCAGGCACCAAGTAGACCGGAGGATGAGAGATGGGGACAGGGACGCAGAGATAAAAAGTGAACCACTGCAGCCCTTGAACCCATCTTGTTGGCTGGAGAGAGAGAATGGGAGACATCCACATGGAACACAGATAACTGGGCAGAATTCGGTTGATAGCTCTTGGGGTAACGCCCACATGCCTGCCTGTCCAGATGACGCTGGCCTCGGGAAGCTGGGGAACTGAGGCAAAGCTGGGGCGAAGCTGGGAGGTGGGAGGGCACAGTGGGATTCTCCTGAGTAATTATGTTTGAGGAGTGATAGATCATCTCTCACTTGGCCACTGGGGATCATTAGAAAATAATGGACGTGATGGCTGTGTGTCTAGGTATTTGGGGTGGAGCACCTGGAGGTGTTTGTGCTATAGACTGTGTCCATCAAATCGGCTCCCCGTGTTCTCTGACATCAGTTGCTCTGACGAGCATGTGTTTCTCAGAGAGCAACAGAGCTCAGGTTGGCGTGGAAAGAGGCCCATGGATCTTCTTGGGCTATACCCCTGGAATAGTGTCAATGCAACCTGACCTGCTGAGCATATGGCATCACCTCGACTCAGCTTAGCCCTACAGCTGACGATGGCAGATCCCACGTGTGTGTCCAATAGAGCTTGCAACCAAGGCCAAAGCGCAAAAAAAAAAAAATAAAATAAATAATTAAAGAAATCCCAAGAGACTGTGAGCCTGAATAATCTTGCTGTCGTGCACAGGAGCAGTCCATAGCATCCACTTTTGGGCTATTGGATGACAGGACTCCAGTAATACATTCACTACACCTGTCTTCACATGGGGCCAAAGAAGGAGAAATCCCACCTAGATCCGTGCACGCAGCCAGAAAGAGAGGCGAGGTGGGGGTAATTAAAATTTCACAATGGCAGTAAAAATGGCAGCACAACTCAAATGATTGCTTACCGTGGGCCAGGCTCTGTGTTAAGCGCTTTCTATACGTTATCTTACTTGGTTCTCAATCCCGTGAGATAGGTAGCATTGTTGTCCCCATTTTTAGTGACGGGGAAAGCAAGGCTTAGAGAATTCAAGCAAACAGCACAATAATTAAAATCCAGATGGGGTGGGGCGCCTGGGTGGCTCAGTCGGCTGAGCATCCGACTTCAGCTCAGGTCATAATCTCACAGTTCGTGAGTTCGAGCCCCGCGTCGGGCTCTGTGCTGACAGCTCGGAGCCTGGAGCCTGTTTCGGATTCTGTGACTCCCTCTCTCTCTCTGCCCCTCCCCCGCTCATGTTCTGTCTCTCTCTCTCTGTCAAAAATAAATTAAAAATTAAAAAAAAATCCAGACGGGGTAACTCCTAACGACTCAATCTTAACCATTACCTGGTGTTGCACTTCCAATGGGGTCTCTTTTACCATAAGCGAAAACGAAGCATCAGAACACACACCCTGGAACATCTTTCTTTTCCCATGGCTTGAGTTTTGATCTGAGTGTTTTTGTGTTTCCGGGGCGTTTTTGTTGGGTGCGTGGTTTCACCGTTGTAAGCTACCACAAATCCTTGATGGCAGTAGGCACATCTCAAAGCACAATGAACTAAAAAGGCGGCAGAACACACACAGAGATCACGGAAATCGGCTCCAGCCTCTGTCTGGTTATCACTGCTTTGGGGTGGGGGCTGGGGGTGTTGTCTCCGTGGCTGCCAGACAGAAGGTTATTTGAACTTGGCTGGCTCTGAGAGCCAACAGAGTGAACTTGGAGAGAAAGATAAACATACAACAACGGTTCAAAGCTTCAGGTGTTATGATTGCTAATTGAGAAAGGCTCTAAATAATACCTGCTGGTGTGTAGGAATTTCACTCCCAGGGATTAGTGGCTCAGGTAACACTGGGATTCTGTTCCTTCAGATTTGCCCTTAAAGAAAATTAAAAATGTGGTGTCGCAGTCAATCAGGAGTGGGTATGCCTCGGAGTAACCCAGGGAAGCTAAACAGCATGTTCACCTTTGAACTCCTTCGGTTGGACTCTTCACACACACACAGTCTCTCTCTCTCTCTCTCTCTCTCTCTCTCTCTCTCTCACACACACACACACACACACACACACATTCCTACACACACACACTCTCTCTCTCTCTCTCTCTCACCTGCACAACATACTTCTGGCAAAGCCACTGCAGCTGTACTAACCTGCCCAAGTTCCTTTCTGGGCCCAGCCCAGTCAGCATTTTCCCAGGCCCAGGCTCACTTTAGCCGCCCTGCTTGTATTCCCTCAGAGCAGGGCCACACGGTCCCTGACCCCAAATCACATATGTGTGAGGATTGGAAGTTGCCGAAGTAGGAGAGGGTGTGCCGAGCCGGTGGAAGCCGGGGGCCCCTCCGCTGACCTCCTCAAGGGGACCACCCAGCATCGCAAGCCCCATTCCGGCTTCCTCCTCTTCCAGAGACAGCTTGGGGCGGGGGACTGGGTTTGGGGAGACACGCAGCCTGGGTCGAGTCCCCGTTGTGAGGCCTTGGACAACTCCGTAAAGTCTGAGTCCCGATTCCCTCAGCTGTAACATAGAGTGAGCATGTCACAGAGTCGTGGCGAGTATCAAATCCCATGCTTGGTCCCGACGTGCTATCCCAGCGGGGGCTCTTAGCAGCGACTCTTCTGGCGGATGAGTTGTAAAATGTCTCTCGTACTCACTCCTGACTCACACTGGCAAACTTCCCTGCCAGATGAGTCAGCTCTATCTTAACATTACTTCAAAAATTAAAAAAAAACCACACGAGGCGCCAATACGCTACCCAGATTACCGTCACAAGAGAGCATCTTTGTGCTGTTTCTAACAAATGAAAGCATGAGGAGAGAACACTTTAAAAACCTTTGTTTTCGTGTGTAAAAATTTCAAGAGTAAGCTTACATGTCGAGTGACACAGGCTGCCATCGTCACGTGTGACTTTGAAGGCTCAGAAACAGTGCCCTCTTCCCTCCCGGGAGGCTCAGTTCTTCCGGGAAGTGTTTAATGGGGCTAATTAAGTACTAATGTTGATAAGCAAAATGTGACATACCACAGTGGCCCAGGAGGAGAAAACAGCAGAGAGAGGGAAGCTGCAGATACTGAATATAAAATACCTCTTTTCAGAATTTTTCTGAACACGGTGCCGTTAAATACCTTCCCAGTGGCGAAGATGATTGTAGATACCACTTCTTCACACCTGCTCTGTCCCGGGCACAATTTGGCATCTAAGAGACTTTGTCTTTCTTCTGCCTTGTAGCACTTACCACAACTGTAGTGACGTCAGTGTTTGTTAGAGTCGATTGAATGCTGATCTCTCTCACTAGAGGACAAGCTCCAGGAAGGGACCGGCGGGTCTGTGCTGTTCCCTGTTCTACTGCCCATGTCTAGCGGGGTGTCTGGCCCATGGCAATGCTTAGTAAATGCTCTCTGAATGAATGGATGAGCTATAGTCCTTGCAGGAAAGTAGCAAGGTAGGCATTATGATCTCCATTTTACAGATAAGGAAATGAGTGCTTTAAAAAGTTAAGTGACTCTCCGAGGAGATACTGCTTTGTGTGCTGGGAACCCAATCAAAGTCTGTTGATTCCAAACACATTTGCTCTCTTGCCTACTAAAGTAACTATTTATTTTATTATATATCTTTTTTTATTTTAGAAGGCGTGAGTGGTGAAGAGGGGCAGAGGGAGAGAGAAAGAGAAGGAATCCCAAGCACGTTTCATGTTCAGTTTGGATCCCAACGTGGGGCTCGATCCCAAGACCTGGGATCATGACCTGAGCCAAAATCAAGAGTTAGACGCCCAACCATCTGAGCCACCCAGGAGCCCCTGAAGTGACTATTTAAATGAGAGTCTCCTTTGAGTTGCCTTGGCTGGGTTGTGTAGACCCTGAAGAATATTTGACAATTAACATCTTCCTGGGCTTAGCTCCTTTCTCTGGCCCTTCATCTCCGTCATGGGTTATATGGCCTTACCTTTAGCTTCTCAACTCATTTACTCTTTCCCATCCTACTTTGTGCTGCCTGTGTTGTCAGCCCTTTTCTTTTTGCTTTGTGCAGAGGGTCCATCTCAAGACAGTCCTCATTTAGTCCTTCTTAGCCCTAGTCCCTTCCTCTTCCCCAGGATTCCCAGCCAGGAAGCTGCTCGAAGTAAATCTCACCACAGTTACCCCATGTGATGAACACCCACCTTGACTCCCTGGCTAGAGCCAACAAGAACCTCCTTATTGCCAAATCCAATAAACACTCCAGTGTTCTCACCCTTCTTGTACTTGAATCTGCATTTTCTACCAGTGCCTGCTCCTACTGGAAACCACTTGTGGTCCCCACTCCTACCCCTTCTCCTTGGCAGCCCTTCTTCCTCTAACTTCGTCGCAAATGGTGGTGTTTCAGGGTTCTCGTTTCATCCTCTGTAGTCTCCCTGGAGAACCTCATCTACTCCCCCGGGGCTTTGAAATCATCTTTATCCAGAGATTCTCAGTGTTAGTGGGCACGAGGGTAACCCGAAGGAGGCCGCAGATCATCCTGAGTGCTGATTTGGCAGGGCAGGACGCTGCGTTCAGATGATTCAGTGCAGGTTGAAACCACAGGATGAAACCCTGTGCTGTAGCTCAATTTCCCAACATCACGCTGTTCCAAGGTCTAGACGGTGTAGACGGCTTGATGTCTCCTTGGCTGTGGTAGTCATAGCAATGTGCTGCCCAGATCTCCCTTCAGGGAAGTACTTTCTGCCCCAGTTACAGGGGCTGCTGTTTGTATCCAGCTTTCAGCTGTCCACCCCTTCCAGCATTGCCTCAGCTGGAGAGACCCTCCTGGTCCAAGGTCACGCTGCTTCTCAGGCAGCCACATCCAGTCACTCATCAGTGTGGGATATGAAGCCTCTGCCATCTTGGCCCAACTTGGAATGGCTTTGAAAGGCCATGTTAGTTCTTCTTTTTTTTTTTTTTTTTAAGTTTATTTTTATTTATTTTGAGAGAGAGAGAGAGAGCAAGCAGGGGAGGGGCAGAGAGAGAGGGAGACAGAATCCCAAGCAGGCTCAGTTGCTGTCAGTGCAGAGCCCAATGGGGGGCTCAAACTCAGGAACCATTAGATCATGACCTGAGCCAAAATCAAGAGTCAGACGCTTAACCAACTGAGTCCCCCAGGTGCCCCATGGCCATCCTAGTTCTAAAGGGGCCCCGAGAGGTGAGCTGATGGGCCGGTTATCTAATGATGTGTAACAAACCACCCCAAAGTGTAATGGTTTAAGACAATGGCAACACTTACTTTGCACATGAATCTGCAGTCTGGGCTGGTCTCCATGTTGAAGAAGGGACAAAACGATTATTCGTCTCTGCTCCACCCAGCGTTTTCTGGGGTAGCTTGGAGGTTGGGGCCGGGCGCATTTAAAAGCTCGCTCACTCACTCATGGGTCTGGCACCTGGACTGGGCATGCTCAAACTGCAGACAGCTAGACTGCTGGCCTCCTCAGACTTCTCTCTCTACCTACTACATGATTTCTCTACATGCTTTTTCCAGCATGGAGACTTCAGGGAAACCAAACTTCTTACTTGTTGACTCAGGGCTCCTAAAATGCGTGTGGTGAGAGAGGAAGCCAGGCAGAAGCCATATTGCCTTTTATACCTAGCCTTAGGAGTCATGCAGCATCACTCTGGTCAAGCAGTTTAAAAGTCCCCCAAGTTCGAGAATATAGACTATAGACCCCACCTCTCCTTGGAGGAACTTCGAACTCACGGTAAGAATATGTGGGATGGGACACAGTTCGTGGGGCCATGTTTGGAAAATATACTCTGCCTCAGCCAAGGCAGTCATTAGGCCTGCCCTGCAGCTGGATCTCTCCTTCTGCCTACTCCTGTTTCTTTCCCCTCCTTTCTGTGTTGCATTCAAGAGCACACCCTAAGAAATACTTTGTTCATCAAACTGGGTCTCAGAGCCTGTTTCCCAGGAACTGACCCTGCAAGACTGGCCGCCCAAAACCAACATGTCCAAGCAAAATCAGCATCTTTCCCTGGTGTATGCCACCCCATCTTCTCCTCCTCTCTGTGCTTTAGCTCAGTGAATGGCCCCGCCCCTGTCTAGCATCAGCCCCTTCCCTCAGGCACTCTCCATGTCTGCCTCTCTGGGACATCCTCTGGGACATCATTCGCACATGTCCATTTCTCTTCTTTCCCTGGCCTTGTCCAAGCCACCCCATCTCTCACTCCGATCTGCACAATAGTCCCATAACTAGTCCTCCGCGCCCACCCTTGCCTCCCTACAGCATCAACTCTTACTTGTTGCCAGAATGATCTAAGTCCCATATTTGAATATTTTATGTGATAACGCCCAGACCACTTGCCTTCCTCTGGAGTACCCATCTCTCATCCCTGACCATCACACTCACTCACTCTGAGTTTCTTTCAGTTCCTTTGTTATGTTATGAGCATGGTAAAAATCTCTCTACCCTTTCAGGGATGTTCCTCTTGGTGGATGGGACGGTTCTTCTCCCACATCGCAGACCATCCTATGTATTTACGTTTCAGATTTTGGTCCAAATTTCAATTCCTCTGAAAGCCCTCCCTGACCCGTAGACTGGGTGAGGGGCCCTGACCTGAGCTCCGGAAGTGCCCCTCCCACCATTGCACAGCCACGCTTCATGGAAATCACATTGTGACCACCTTTCCTGGAGGTTGGAAGTTCCACCAGGGCAGTGACATTGCCATCTGGTTCACCAATGTAGCCAAGACACTTAGCCCAGTGTGTGGCACACAGGGGGCACTCAGGCTGCCATGTGCCACAGAGCAGGTTGTGCACTGGTCAACTCCAGGGAGCAACAGATACATAACCTGTGCTGTGGATACATCCCCTAGGATTATGCAGTACCCACCCTAAGCACATGCAGTGGCCAGCCAGAAGTTTTCATCGTATAATCAAAAGAATCGATGAATTATGCTATCTCTGGTGCTCTCTGTGAGCCATGAGATTGATGTTTGGCAAAAGGAAAATTATCTGATTTCAGCCGTCTCTTTTCAAATGCCGAAGAATGCAACACTGGCAACTAGAAAAGAGAAAGAAAAAGCCTAAAACACGGGTTCTCAATCCTGGATGCACACTAGAATTACTTGGGAAGTGCTGGAAAAATACAGATGCCTGGGCCTCACCACAGACCCATAATAGAAGCTCCGGGGGTGGGGCCTACCAGGGGGATTTTTTTTACTTTTTCCCAGGTATCTTTCCTGTCCAGCCAAGGTTGAGAGGCTCTGGCCTAAAGAGCCTCCAAGCACGTCCAGGGAGCTTAAGAAACCCACCAGCAATCATTAACCTTGCTCTCAAACACCTCACTCAGGAGCCACAGGGCTGAGCGCCCAAGATGAAAACCTTTTTTGGGTTAAATGTACTTCTCTGGGCTTTGGACCTCAGATGCAGACCTGAGTTTGTCATAACCATCAGTTCACAGTACGTCGTCTTCATCGGTCCATGCAAGGCCCTCTCTCGTATTTATTCCCTTTTACTCCGTTCTCCCTTGAGTTTCTCACCCCCTCACCACAGGCAACCGTCCTCATATACTTGATGCATGTACAACGTACACTGGTGTTCATATGCATTCTTGTGAAAATGTGTTTTGCTGCTCTATATACCTGTCCTTGTGTTATGTAAATGCATTATGCTCTAGCCTTATTCTGATAGTTCATTTTTCACTCCATCCAGTCTTTTGTTCCTGTCTGCTGTCGAGTATTCCAGTCCATGCTTCCAACATATTTTCCCCGTCCACACCCCCAGTGGTACCCACCCACATTGCTTCTAGCTCCCAAACACCACAGCACTGGAAGAGCCATGCTTGTGTATGTCCCCTTGTATACCTGCGTGACAGTTTACCTGGGGTAAATACCCTCTCGGGTTTATTAGCTATGTATTTTAGGTCTCATTACTTACATGTTTTTGCATAATGGCATAATGGACACTTTTATTCCAATATACCAAAAAGAAAAATCCAAGTGATTTGTGTAATATGTTGACTATAATAATGGGGCCTAAACAATATGAGTGAGTGGCTGTAAGAAAACAATGTAACACATTCTTTTTAAAAAAAAAAATTTTTTTTAACGTTTATTTATTACTAAGAGACAGAGACAGAGCATGAGCATGGGAGAGGGAGAGATGAGGGGAGACACAGAATCCGAAGCAGGTTCCAGGCTCTGAGCTGGCAGCACAGAGCCCAAGGTGGGGCTCAAACTCATGAACCGCAAGATCATGACCTGAGCCAAAGTCGGATGCTCAACTGACTGAGCCACCCAGGCACTCCACAATGTAACACATTCTTAATGCCACAAGAAGAGCTGGGAATCTTGGCATCTGTGTGTCATTTAAACCTGATGCTCTATCAGGCTGAATTTTAGTAAAGGAGGTAGTTTCCATGAGGGACCACTGGATCACCTTAAATGAAATCTCAGTGAAATGTAAGCATTTCTTGGATTGTTCCAAAATGTCACTGGGTAAGACTTCTGACTCCTGTAGATGTTAGCTGAACCTCTTACAGGTTCAAAAGGGGCAAACACTAAATCCAGAAATTAGGTGGTATGCATTAAACCTAACCTCTATTGACAAAACTAGGCAGAATCGGATATTCTAGCGTGGGAAAGAATTAAATGTTGCCAAAACTCTGCTTGTTATAATCACCATTATAAGCTGAATGGAATGTTTAGAGGCGACCCTTCAACATTTGAAGGGCAAATATTCTGAGTAGTAGTAGTTCACTGAAAATCCTTTGTATAATTGCTGTGTTATGAATGCATTGATGCCCCTGAGATTTCCAAACCAACTGTGTTTCAAAGCAGGTGTTACTTTAGCAGAAGTAGTAGGTTATGCTGAGACTTTCGACAGCTTCTCTGCTCGCCAGGAAGCCTCAACAGTTACCGAGCATTTACTCTCTGGCTGGTAGAGGGTAGTGGTTAATATCTCAGGTCACTTACTAGTTCTGTCACTTAGGGCAAGGTGATCAGCTGCTCTGTGTCTCAGTTTCCTCCCCCGTACCACAGGATGGTGTTAAGACACGCCCTTTGGTGGCGGTGGCAGGATTAAAGAGGATACCACATGTGAGGCACTTTGAATATAGTAAGTCTCCCAGTGTCATAAGCCCTGGAGATACCCAGCAAGTATCCTTGTGATGATTTGTTTGGGCATCGTGGACAGAGCTGGGACATTTGAAGTCCAAGTGATTTCTTTAAATTTTTTTTTAAACGTTTATTTATTTTTGAGACAGAGAGAGACAGAGCGTGAACAGGGGAGGGGCAGAGAGAGAGGGAGACACAGAATCTGAAACAGGCTCCAGGCTCTGAGCGGTCAGCACAGAGCCCAACGCGGGGCTCGAACTCATGGACTGCGAGATCATGACCTGAGCCGAAGTCGGACGCTTAACCGACCGAGCCACCCAGGTGCCCCAACAAGTGATTTCTTTAAATTAATTTATTTAACAGGACTGCCCTTTGCTGACTAATCCCATAGCGTATGCTTTTCTGCTCTCTGACTCCCTGTGTCCCCAGGTTAACCAAACCACACAAACTTTCTTCACTCATCCATGGCCGGAGACAGTCTGCATTTCCGTCACTTGTTTTGTCTACCCAGTTAGATGAAAATTGGAGGGAAGTAAACCAAGAAACAGACTCTTAACTGTAGAGAACAAACTGATGATCACCAGAGGGGAGGTGGGTAACCGATAGGTTAGATAGATGATGGGAATTAAGGAGGGTACGTGCTCTGAGGAGCACCGGGTGATGTAGGGAAGTGCTGAATTACTATCTCATACACTTGAAACTAATATTACACTGCATGTTAACTAACTGGAATTTAAATTAAAAAAGTATCTTCAAGTAAAAATAAAATAATAATAAAATTGCAGGGAAGTGATGATGTCTTCTCAGAAAGCCCTTGGCAAGTTCAAGGACACACGATAGACTGCTAGAACGCTTCTGTATAAATTTACAAAGTCTTTTTGAATTTTGCCCATATAAGAATTGTACTCTCTTTTTAATGTTTATTTATATCTGAGAGAGAGAGAGAGAGAGAGAGAGAGAGAGAGTGAGCGTGTGCGTTGGCAGGGGAGGAGCAGGGAGAGAGGGAGGGAGAGAATCCCAAGCAGGCTCCACACTCAGCACAGAGCCCAACACAGGGCTTGATTTCATCAACCATGAGATCATGACCTGAGCCCGATCAAAAGTCAGTCGTTTAACCAACTGAGCCACCCAGGCGCCCTGTACTTTCTTAATATATTCAATAAATGTATTAATGAAACCTGAACAGTGTAGCTTTTCCTTCCCTCTCCCAGAGAGAAGTTAGGCTAGTGTTTTTCTGCAGGCAGCTTTAGCCACTTCCTCCATCGGACGGCTCCTTTTTCGCCAAAGCTCCCAACAGGGTCAGCACGGATTTGCTTTGGACACACATGGGTCTGCAGTCCCACTACTTTTTTCATGGAAGGACTTGCTGTTGAAGTCACTGAGCAGCACAAATCCTGTTTTGTGTGCGTGCGTATGTGTACACGTGTGTGTGTCAGCCTCGCGGTGCTCACATGCCATTGCAGGCTGTTATCATTCATTATGATGAAACATTATTACCTTTTGCAGGTAGGAAGTTGGATGCATTTCAATTGCTTCACTCAGCCACTAATTGATTCATGTAGTTTTCTGACATTCAAGTTTAGACGTATTTCTTCCATAAACAGGAGCAATACTTTCCATTTGGGGAGATAGCCTGCCCATTCTACGATGCTCCCTCATAAAGCACAAGCTGATTTCTGCAGACCTTCTGTAAAAAACGTTTCCTCTTCTGATATGATTTCTTTGTTTAGCGGACTCGATGGGTGCTACTGATGACGTGGTGGGTTTTAGTTCTGTACTTCTACATTCAAGGAATGTCTTTACTTACATGTTTTAAAAGTTTATTTATTTATTTTGAAAGAGAGGGAGGGAGAGAGAGAATCCCAAGCAGGCACGATGCTCAGAGCAGAGCCTGATGCAGGGCTGGATCCCACGATTGTGAGATCATGACCTAAGCCAAAATCAAGAGTCAGTCGCTTAACCAACCGAGCCACCCAGGCACCCATCAAGGAATTTTTATAAGCACCATAGCTACCTTTCTCTTCTTAACTTCAATATTAATTTTTTTTTTTTTTTTGAGGGAGAGAGCGACAGAGCATGAGTGGGGGAGGGGCAGAGAGAGAGGGAGGCACAGAATCTAAAGCAGGCTCCAGGCTCTGAATTGTCAGCATAGAGCCCGACATGGGGCTCAAACCCATGGACCACAGGATCATTACCTGAGCCCAAATTGGACACCCAAGTGACTGAGACACCCAGGAGCCCCAATATTAATTCTTATTTCATTTTGTTATTGTGTACCGTACCTTATCTCAGAAAAGATTTACGATGGCTAGTTTAAGAAAAACATTCCTTTCTCACATCATTTGTTTAGCAAATCTTGCTGCATCCTCTAAGTTTTGAATTGATGATCTTATTCATTCTTTCACGATCTTGAATCCCAGCCTTTGGAGCAGAAACCAGAAGTCCAACAGGCAAGGGCTGTGGGACAAAGTGAAGACAGGGTGGGAAGGAGCCAAAGCAACCGGATGTGACTCCCTTCACACTTAGAGTCTTAACTGTCTGCTCCTGTTCATATTTATTTCCAATCAAAGCCCATGGCTAAGTCATGTTGACTCTCATTCTCTGGAAGGGAAGGAAGCCAGATCAGTTGATGTCCTCATGTCCTTCCTGGCATCAACTCAGACATTTAATCCTGAAGCCCTCTCAGGAGTATCCAGGTGAGACATTAGGCAGCACTTGGTGCATGCTATTCGTCTTCCCATGCTGGTTAAAGCAGTTCAGATTCAAGCTCCCTCCGCCATGTCTCTAACCACCACCAGTCCCAGGACAGCTTGTTTCTTCTGCATCAAATTTAGTTTGTCTCTGAGCTCAGGAGCACCGGGGGTCTTTGGAAAGATAGGGTGCTGGCATTCTTGTGTCCCCCACACACCTCCCAGAGCCCCTCCGTGTGTCATCCTCCCCCAGGCTCTTCCTGTTAGTCTCTAGGTGGTCTCTTTCTCTGTGGCCACTGTGGCCACTCCCTACATCTCAGCCTTTGGAGGACTGCCTTTCAGAACTCATTCCCTCCTAAAACTTTCTAATTGCTAGTGTCTAACCTCAAAGCAAAAATGTGTGTCTGTACCCAAAATTTTATTTATTTATTTGTTTGTTTGTTTGTTTAAAGTAGGCTCCACACCCAACTTGGGGCTTGAACTCACGATCCTGGGATCAAGAGTCCCATGCTGTACTGACTGAGCCAGCCAGGTACTGTCCCCCCCATCCCCCATTTCATTTGTAATCATTGTAAAAAAGTTCTTCAGAATGTGACTGTAAGAGTGTCTTTTAAATACTTATGTGAGTAAAAATGACTAATCTAGGGGTGCCTGGATGGCTCAGTCAGTTGAATGTCTGACTCTTAATGTGGCTCAGGTCATGATTCCAGGGTCATAGGATTGAGCCCTGAGACCAGCTCCACGCTGAGCAGGGGGCCTGCTCAGCATTCTCTCTCTCTCCCTCTGCCCCTCCTCCACCCATCACCACTGCTCGTGCACTCTCTTTTTCTCTCTCTCTAAAATAAAAAATAAAACAAATATATATATTTTTTAAATTGGCTAGTCTAGTGTGGCTCAAACAGCAACTGCTCCCAAAGGACCCAGACACCTTCCTTTGAAAAGTCACATGTTCACTTGAATTTGAATTTCTCTCATGCTCACGAGAATCTCTTGATCTCCTTCATTATTGCCTCAGAGCCTCATTAACTAATTATTTGACCCCTGACTTGTTTAATTACAGAGTGAGTTGAGTATTGTTGGGATAGCTTCTTGTAGAAGTTAAAAGCGTAGGCCTCAGTCCCATAGATCTGGATTAACATAGACTCTGCCTCTGTCTCAGCTGGCTGACTGTAGGCGAGTTGTTTCATGTCTTGATACTCAGTTTCTTCATCTGTCAAGGGGGCATGGTCACACCTGTGTGGTCCTACAGATCACATGAGAAAACGCATATTGAACAGCCCATCGAACAGTCTGTAGTAGTGACCTGGATGGAACGTCTGCCTGTTATTGTACTGGCAAGAGCCTGAGAGGGGGTTCCAAACTGGTTTTGGTAGAGTGTAGACACTCCTGAAGACAGCGATGCATAGGGATGGGTAGGGGTTGGGCAGGGAGGGTGTCCCAGGCAGGTGCTGTGTGCCCCAGATCCAAGATGGGGAGTGGCCAGGAGTGAGGCTGCAGAGAGAATTCTCAGCTAGACCATCAAAGACCACCTAAACCATTCTTAGAAGCTCGGTTAGGATGCTGTTGCATTAATTCAAATGCAAAACCTCAGTGCTCTAAGTGGGAGGCAGAGCAAGGAGAATGTGAAGCAGTCAATAGATATGAGAGATTTAGGGGGTAAAATTGAAAAGTTTTGGTGATTCATCAGATGTATGGGGCTCAGTCAGCCCGAATTCAACAACTATTTGTTGAGTACACCCTCTGTTCCAGGTAGGACCTTGACTGATTTACTTCCTTATCAACCCCTGGGCCAAATGTCCGGCAGAACTCCTCGTCCACCCCAGAGGCCATGCTGCTTTTACCGGGGGCAGGGCTCTGACCCTGCCCTGTAGAGTGTGCTCAGGGTAGCCCCGGGCCATTCTGATTTTAGAAAAGGCAGGGCTTTAACGAGAGCTGTCAACACTTGAGGATTTGGGAGCCAGATTACCCCGTTGGTAGATTCTCTCAGCCTTTAGACTCCTTGCTCTGAAAGCCTGCTTTGTGATCAGTGTGGTGACCTAAAGAAAGGGTGAGGGAGGGACAGTCACCCAATATCACTACTGCCATGTGGTCATTTGGATGATCTATAGCCAACAGAGGAGGATGAGGGTGGAGAAGATCCCAAGCCATGACCGAAAACACCCTCTCCTTCAGAGTGTGCCTTTTCTAATCAGGCTTTGGAGTCTTTGATGCTAAAATCTGTTTTCAACCCCACCTCGCTTGCCCACACATGACGAGTCGAGGCAGGGAGAAGTACAAGGGACGGCAGGGGAAGGAGCCTGGAATTGAAGGCAACGCGTGGACAGGGGGCTGCTATGGTGTGTGAGAAGACCCCCTTCACGGTGTTGGAGACCAGCAAGTAAAGAACTCCGAGTTACTCTGAAGTTATGTTTTGATCATCAGAACTACCATTCTGAAACTGGGCCACGTGGGTCACTATTTGGATAAGTTTTACGTCGGTCACGGCAACAAAAACAGCTGCCATTAAATGCATATTATGTGTGAAGCCTCATACATAGGCAGGAACGCCAGGCAGGAAACGCCATGTCATTTCTTCCACACAGTGCAGCCACGTCCTCAGTAGGACAGTGTTCCCATCATGCCGTTGAGGAAGCTAAGGGCTCAGGAAGCCCCTATAACGGGTTCAGTGTTCCACAGTCAATACGTGGCGGAGGGAACCGGGGAAGAGTATGAAAATCAGGATGTGTGGCACTTGATGGAAGCTGACGGCTGAACAACTCGTTATGTGTGGAAAGTTTTGTGTTTGGGAATGAGAAAACAATGCTAATCAGGTATGTTGTGTAAATACTGCGTAATGTTTATTTTAAAGCAAACACGTAGTGGTCTACATGTTCCGGAAGGTCTTCACAAGGAGACAAAGGGCCCGCTCGTCCAGTTTGACCTCTGAAGCCCCCTTCCGTCCATATAACCCCTTTCTGTGTGTCTGTCTGGGCAGGGGGTGGGGGGAGTGGGGGTCCTGGCGCCCACAGCGTAGAGCAGCCCTCGTGAGTTAATGGCACCCCGGGGACCAAACCAGGCAGGCTTCTGGTTGGAGTCCCTCTCCTTAAGCCCATGCACCGTATACTGTGCAGCCGGTGAGAAGGATGCTAAGCAGACCTGCAGACTGCCTGACTCCACCATGCCAGAGCCTCAAGGAAGTTTCTCTCTTGGGAGCCAGCCCTGCAGGTTTGGCTCTGGCAGACAAGTCTGAGCTGGATGAACGAGCAGGAAGTGCCAGACCCTGCTCCGCATGCAGTGATCCTTAGCTCTTTGTAGAATAACCTGTCCAGCCCGAGAGGAGAACCTCCCACCGCCCCCTCCCCCTGCTGCCCCAGCCCCAGCAAACGGGCCTGATAGCACCACCCATCTCGGAAGAGAGAGCTTGTGTTCTTTGCTTGGATTTTTGACATTCCTTAATTGGAGCAGTCTTGAGAGGGAGCATCTTCCGATGTCACTTCTCTGGCAGTGATTCTCCTAGCCCACAACGTTCACTGACTCCCACAGTGCCTTAAGTGTAAAGCCTGACTAACTGAGGGACATCTGGTAACTCATACCCCTTCTCTAGCTCTCAGATTCTTTATCTGCAAAATGAAACATTTGGATTCGGTGAACCTGTAGTTTTGGGTCTGAATTCATTACCAGCAGAGTAAAAAAGGATAGTCCGTACTACCAAAGCAATCGAGATAGTCACCTCTCCCAATTAAGAAGGACTGCACTCACTAGGTGAGATACAGAGGCAAACATAGGTTCAGATGGATGTCCTGTACTCTATCCAGGTTTCCCAAGAGGGGAAACCCATGCTTGAGGAAAAGTGCCCAGACCTGGTAACCTAATCAAGATGGCCCCAAGCTGATATAGCGCCCAAGCCTCCCACCCAGCCCCAAATAGTAAGGATGGAGAGGCATCGGCATTCCTGTGACATGATCCCCCTACTTGGAATGGAACCCGAAGAGGCCTTAGAACCTGTGTAGCCTCCTTCTACTCTTTACCAGAGAGAGGAAGTCAAGGCCCAAACGGTCCCCGTGACTTACTCACGGTCTCACAAGCAGCAAGTCTGAGGCTGAGGCTGATAGGCCACATTCTCGGCTGCCGGCCTAGTGCCAGGAAGGAGAGGAAACGAGTTTTCACCTGGGAGGCACCTCCATTTTTTAATCCACCCTAGGGAATTCACTCTCCATTTGGTCAGGTGGACAGCCTGTGATTTCCAGGAGTGATTTAGAGCTAGTGGGTTTCGTTTCAGGAGCTTTGCTACCCTGATCTTTGCCTTCTGGTCAATTCCAATTACCACGGTGTGCTAGTCCAGAAACCCCAAACACTGCGTGATCAGCTTTACCATCCATGGTGAGGGGGAAGAAAAGAAACTATGTGCCCGTTAAAAAGTCATCATTTGGATTTAAATCAGCCCCGGCTGAAATAAGCAAGGGAATCGGGAAACTATAGAAAGGTCAAAGGTTTGCAGGTTTAGGGTTTCGTGGGAACATGCGCGTGTTTGGACCAGACCCAAGTGCCTGGTTGACCTGTTTGACAGGTAACAATTAGAGAGTAGGAGCTTGCCTGGCTGGAATGTGGCTGCAGAGGCCGGCAGGAGGATCTGGTTTACCTGCTCAGCAGGTGGGGCCTGCCGAGTGGGACAGGCATGTGCACGCACAGCATTCCAGAGAATCGGTTTTCTTTTAAAGACACAGCGATGGCTGCAGGGCACAAAAGGGTTGGGTTGAGCCCTGGCTGGAAGCCGTTAGCTATTTGCAAGGTAAAGAGGCAAAATAAATAGTTCCCTCTAGACAGCTCAAGGAAGAAACTGTAAAGACATTCAGGACTCTTTTTTTTTTTTTTTTTTTTTTTTTTAATGTCTTAGATGAATATGTGCTTCTTGTCTCAAGACCTGAGAAAACTCCAGACTGGTAGAAAATGCCAAAGATAATAGAACTGAAAAGTCCTTCCACCCTCCCCTCAACTTCCCCCCCCGCTTTTTCTTTTTAAGGAGGCCATAATATTATTAAGAGCAAAAGATAGGCTCCTTAAAGGACGGTGTCTGGCTTGAGACAGTCTAGTAATGTTAGCTACTTTTATTAGCACAGTTACGGAAGACACCAGAAAAGTAAAGTTCTGGGTTTTTTCCTCAATAAATTGTACACAATCTGTATATTTTAAAAGTTAAAAGTGTTGTTCTGGTAAAACATAATTAAAGAAAGTAATTGTGTGGTTAAAATAATAGAATATTAGGATAATATTATATGCATAACATATATAGTATAATGGAGAGTCTACACATAGACCCACATGCATCACATGGCTTCCTTTTGATTCCAAGGGGCTTTTGGTACATCACTTCAACTTGCCTGTGTCATAATCATTGATGAGAAGGGAGAGAATCAAGTCAAGGGAGATTGGGACCTGAAAATTGATTGCAATATTGTAGGGTACATGGCTGAAACAAGCTCAGAACTCTAACATTTCCAAGTAATTAACTTCTAAAAATTTACCAACTCAGGGGCACCTGGGTGGCTTAGTTGGTTAAGCATCTGACTCTTGATTTCGGCTCAGGCCATGACCTCACGGTTCACGAATTTGAGCCCCACATCCTCATCTGGCTCAGCGCTGACAGCCTGGAGCCTACTTGGGATTCTCTCTCTCTCCCTCTCTCTCTGCCCCCCCCCTTTCAAAATAAATAAACTTAAAAATTTTTTTTTACCGAGTTAGTTTTCTTTAAAACAAAAACCAAAACCTCCCCTACTTTCACATTGTCTCTCTTTGTTGCAGAAGTTATTTAAGTCACCTCCAGATAAATGATAGGTGCTTCCCCTTCCCCTGTGTGTTCCCAAAGCTCTGAAGTCCATCATTGGGTGCACATCACTGAAGTCCTGTTAGTGAGATGGGAAGGCAAGGGAGAATTGGCAGCTGGTGATTACATAGAAAGAGCCTTGCCAGTTCAAAGACTTAATTATAGTGAAGCAAAGGATCTTAAAATTCAATTGGCAGAAACAAACAAGCAAACAAAAACTTAGCTGTCTCATTGTTGACCATTGCTGGTGGTAACACAGCTGCTAATGTAGCAATTTAACTCTTTGGGTATCTGTGCAATGTGAGGATTATTGTGTACGGACCAAGTACCAGGACTGATCCAAAGTCAGTGGTAATGATATTGGAGAGCTAGAACAATCACAGCCCCCAGGTAGCGAGCTCCTACTATGGGGAATGTGCTGTTCTAAACTGTCCACATTTTCTCATTGAGTCTCCACAGCAATCCTGAGACAGGTATTATTATGATCTCCATTTTATAGACAAGCTCGAGGCACAGAGAAGTTCCAGAACTTGCATAAGATCACATGTGGTTAAGTGCAGAGCTGGGATCTGAACTTAGGCGGTTGATTCGTTCATTCATTCAGCTTTGCATTCTTGTTCTGAGACAGGCACACTGCCAGGGTTCATAAGACCATGATGAAGTCTCAGAGTTGGTCCTCTGTGGACAAATGGGAAGTCACACAATCTAGTTATTGTTTCTGACTCCAACCCAGTTCTCTTAACTATCCCCTTAATGACGCCTTACTGCTACAAACACTTTTAAGTCTGCGGTTGTCAGGGTGCCTGGAGGGCTCAGTCAGTTGTGTGTCTGACTTTTGATTTTGGCTCAGGTCATGATCAGGTCCTGGGATGGAGCCCTGTGTCGGGCTCTGTACTGAGCGTGGAGCCTGCTTAAAATTCTCTCTCTTCCTCTGTTCCTCTAACGTGCTCTTGTGCATGCTCTCTCTCTCTCTCTTTCTCTCAAAATAAATAAATATATAAATGCATACATGCATAAATAAGTTTGCAGTTGTTTCTGAAACCACTGATCACCATACAGAGACTACTACCTTCATCCCCACCATTTTCTAGCCATTCTGAGCAGCGTCTCAGTGCAGTAAAGGTGATGGCCAATTTCTAGGGCATATACATGTATACTCCAGGCCTGCTTTGTTTTATTTGGCTAATTAGTTACGGGAGCAGGAAATTCAAGTTTGAAAGTCGTGTGAGCAGAGCTTACTATGGGTGTGAGAAGCCATTTTAATTACTGGGTATTGACAAATATCTGTTTGGTGCCTGGCTGGCTCAGTTGGTGGAGTGTGCAACTCTTAATCTCGAGGTTGAGGGTTTGAGCCCCACATTGAGTGTAGAGATTACTTAAAACAATCTTAAAAAAAAAAAAAAAGACAAATATTTGCATGCTGGTTTTTACCCTTGATAGTGAGAACTTGGTCTTCGTGGATTCTGAAATAATGGCTGTTTCCTGAGAATCCTGGGGGGAGGCAGGGAAGGAAAGCAAAGTTAACTTGCACTTAACCTACCCAAAGAGAAGTACCATTGTTTCCTTACCCTGTAGCATTGCACATTCTCCCACAAGGTTGTTTTTATTTCCCAAATGATATTTCCGTCTGATAGTGTCTATAAACTCTGACCTTTGTGCTCTTTGACCAGTCTGTCTTTCTTGTGCCTTTAAGCAAACTCTGAAGGACAGACATGGTTTCTCTGGCAATGACCCACTTTCAGTGGCCATAGAAAGGCTGAATGGCCACTTTCTTGGGACAGAGGAATAATAATAAATGGTAATAGTAGTAAGTATGCCAAAGGTCTGCTATGGGGTAGGCACTGTGGAAATACTCTACATGCATTGTCTCATTGAATAATTACAGCGTCTAGAGGCATGTGTTATGATTACAGGTACCAGGGAAGGAAGCCTACCCACAAAGCATAAATAACTTACCTGACGGATACAGCTAACTAATAGCAATACTAAGACGCAGAACTAGGCTCATTAGGCACTAGAGCCTGTATCAGGCAGAAAGTGAAGGCAAATGACCATTTGGTCTTTAAGGTTCTGTAATTCCGACATGCTCTTCTCTACTCTGCTTTGAACAAAGCATATCAGAAGTGTTACCCTTGAGTTCCTCTGGCCCCCGTGCTTTAAATGGGAAAAGAAAAAAATCTGAAGCAGGTTTTAAGGAGAACCACCAGGGGAGAAGATGCTCAAACCATATCATGTGAGGAAGAGTTTACAGAACCAGAAATATTTATAGCCAGATTTGAGGAGACTAGCGCTGGGGAGTTGGGGCAGCGTGGGGAGGAGAGTATGCTAGTTGCCTTCAAATAATTGACGGACTGTCAGATGCAACAAAGAATAGGCTGCTGTTGTGTGACTCCCAAGTTGGAACCTCAGGACCAATGAGGAGAAGTTGGAGGGAAACAGGTGTTGATCCTATATAAAGACAAGTTTGTTATTCCTCAGACTAGAAAGCGGCGGAAAGGACGTTTGAATGCCAGTTCCATCGCTGTGGTAGGCATCTGTTGTTTTGCTTTCCAGAGTCCCTTCCTCTTTATTCTAAAAGCAATAGCCTGATTTCTTTTGGAGAAATGACATTTCCCCATTGACAGCAGTCTTGGTGGGACAGTCAGTCAAGTCGTACCACTCACCCCTGGCCCAGAGTTGAGTATGCGACCCAAGTTGGCGCAGTCAGGTTCTTTTTCCCAGGACGCTGTCTTGAGCTGGGTGACATGAGGGTGGAAAACAACTGGAACTGATTCTTCCCTGACCAGGGCCCTGACCAATGAGCAGATACCAAAATGCGAACTATGTTTTGTATAGTAAGCATCTCCTTCAAGCTATATTTTCCCACCATTTGCTTTCAGTCTTTAAAGAGAATCATCAAGGATTGTGGATTCCTTATGGTGTGGTTTGCAATTCCACGCTCTACTCATCTCTTCCCAATAAATTCTATTTTTACGTAAGTTGATAGGAATTTTTTCAATGTGAGCAAAAGGTTCTGACTGACACCACCATTAACTAGATGTGTGGCTGTGATTGTGGGCAACAGTTTGAGCTCTCTGAGCCCTAGTTCCTTCATTTGAAAATGATCCCAGTAGGTTTTAATGTATAACATGAAATAGTGTCTATAAAGAGAAAGGCATATAGTAAGTGCTCAATAAATGCTGCTTCGCTTCTATTTCTCCTTTAAAACATAAATTTTCGGGGCGCCTGGGTGGCTCAGTCGGTTACGCGTCCGACTTCAACTCAGGTCACGACCTCGCAGTCCGCGAGTTCGAGCCCCGCGTCCGGCTCTGGGCTGATGGCTCAGAGCCTGGAGCCTGCTTCCGATTCTGTGTTTCCCTCTCTCTCTGCCCCTCCCCCATTCATGCTGTGTCTCTCTCTGTCTCAAAAATAAATAAACGTTAAAAAAAAAAAAAAATTAAAAAAAAAAAAAAAAAAACATAAATTTTCTATTTTCAGAAAAACGAAGATGCTTGTAGAGTGGTTAGCCTAGTGCCTAGCACATAGCAGGTGCTCAATAAATGGTACAATAAATGGTAGCTAAATGGTAGCTGTGGAAGTGATTTTATTATAATTTTCTGTCACTGGAAAATGATTGACCAGAGATCTACGGAGGTGATTCAACCTCTGAGGTGAGTGGTTGGACATGATAGTATCATTTCATTCCTATACCAAGTGTCTGTGAATCTACACTAGAGAGATTTAGCATGGATGTGCAAGAGATGGGCAACTCCTTTAAAGCAAAATGGCAGAGACCGATGTCTTGGTATGAGAACTGAATATGGTTGGGTGCATCTCCTGGGCTGATGTCCAAGCCAGCGTTGAGGAGGGGTCACTAACCAACCTGCCCTGGGAGAGGGCTCTGCTGGTCACCCAGGTTAGTGTCCCACAGACTAACTCACTCAGTGCTTCTACCAATTTTATCGTAATCAGGAACACAGACTCAACTCATGTTGTTTTAGGAATAATGGAGTTTATTGAAAGGGCATATATGCATGGGAGCCTGGGAAGAGCCAAGGAACCCAGCCTCAGGAAAGGCATGAATCAAGACATCTCTGTGACGTGCTCTTTTCAGATTTCCAACTCTCCCCCTCACAGCAAAGTCTCTCTCTGTATGTTGTCTCCTTTATCTTCCTCCTTGCCAGCTGGCTGTTTCTGGTTATTTGTACGCACACAGCCCAAGATGGCCATTCAGTCCCCAAATCTGCATGGTCATCCAGGTCCAGCTACCATACCTAACTTACATCTGGGTGTCTTTCCCTAAAAAGGATTTGACTTGAGTCAGTTGACTTTAGCTGTTGAGTCAGTCAGTGTCACAGGCTACCCATGGGCCATCCCTGAGACCAATGTCCTTGCTGGGTACAACCAGCTGAGTCTGGGGAGGCAGGCTCACCTGGTCTGTTGCCCACGCGGCAGGAGACGTGGACTGGTCAGAAAGTGTTAGCAATATCTGGTAAGAGGCACCTTACCTGTGATGATACCAAAATACAAGATGCATTTTTGTATATTAAATATCCCTTTTAAGGTATATTTTTTTCTACTACTTTCTTCTTGTTTTTAAAGCAAATTTCCAAGGGTTATGTCTCCCACCCAAATTCCTTTTGATGTGGTTTGCCCTTGAAGAAGATCTCCTGTGAGATTATGGAAATCTCCCTTCTGTGGTGAATACAGAGTGTCAGCTTGAAGCAACTGGGTCTTCAAATGTGTTGTGTAAAGTTCTCCAGCTAGCAGGAAAGTGTTTCAATGGAAGGAAAGGCTTCAGTTTCCAGTCAGAGGAGAGGTGGAAGGAGGCCCTCAGGCCATGGGAGTGGGGAGAAATTGACAGTAATAAGGGAGTTGGGTGTGAGAGCTGGGTAGGAGCAAAGAGAGACCCGGTGAGAGCCGGAGCTTGGAGTGAGAGGCAAGCCAGCCAAGACCACAAGCCAGACAAGAAGTGCTGCTTCCACGGTGGGTTCCAGAATTTATACAGTGAAACCGGGAAAAGACCACAGAGTCAGGTAGAAAGAACGAGAAGGCTGGGCTGGGTGGGGGCTCGGCCCCGGTGAGATTGTGGAGTGTCAGCGAGGCACTAGTCCCGTAACTTCAGGAGCAGAGCTGTGTTTATCTTGTGAGACTCTAATCAGCTTGTATTCGGCGGGAACACTTGTAAGGTCTTAGCTACGATGGTCTTAACGGCCTCCCACTAAAGGGAGGTTCAGAGGTAAGAAGGATACATTTTTAAGACCGGGTGAATGTCTTGTCTTAAACTCTATTTAACACAAAGCAGAGTGCAACATTCTAGAAGGGCCCTTGGACATACGTTCCCTGAGAAGTTTTGAAAGCCAGCCCGGGGATTGCCCTGTAATTTGTTGTAGGCTTGCATGCCATTCGGATGCTTGTGAGATCTGACCACAGGGCTGAACTCACATCTTTCCAAATTGTTTTGGGATGCTCCTTTGACATCATGACTCTAAGAAAACATTACCACAAGTCTCTCTGTAGGAGTAGAAGATTTGATGGACTGTCTGTGGGGGACTCTCCGTGGGCCTCTAGGCACTGGACTAAGTAAGAGGATTTGGGGTACAGAATTTTGGGCCCACACACTTCACATTAATGCTTGCTCCTCCTCTGAGGGAGTGGGGCCGGGGGCGGTTTAAGCCTCTGTTTGTTGATTTCAAATGTCCCAGACCCAAATCTTGAAGGTGAGCACTTTGTGAATGAGGAAACAGCCCCAGAAAAACTCTGCAGAAAGCCTTGCCTTAACTCATTACTCAACTTGGTGAATTTTGAGGACTTAATGAGACATTGTAAGTAAAGAAAGGGATTACTTAAAGGCTAAGGATATCTGGGACCAGCTTAAATTGGGCAACGAGAAACCTAAGTTGCCCTTTGAGGATATTATTCATCCTATAAAAACAAAGTGTGTTTTTTCATAGTAAACATGTCAGAACGGCAGTTGTATAGACAAGTGTAGACTGGTTGCTGTCCAATCTGCCAATTTTCAGAGAAAAGACCGGGATCTGATAAGTGACAGAACGCCATGAGAACATTTGCCACAGGATCTTTTCTGGTTCATCCTTTCAGCACCAAACGTTTAAGTGTATCAATAAAAGTTCATTACAATGGCTGTTCTCACAATGTATTTACAATATTCATCTGAAAGTCTGTCTGATGGCCACCCTGAAGGCATTGGAATCCCATGACCAGTGCACATAAATGAGTGGTCCTGGTGCTTAAGGACAGGGCAAGACCAGATCCCCGAACTAGAAGTAAATATATTTTTGTTGTATTTACGAGCAGATACCATCTCTTCTCCACCCACCAGTTAATGCATCTATGAAAAGGAGAGAAGTATCCTGTTCAGCATGCCCCACATTTCAAATTGCACACCACCTCATGATTTTTGTCCTGTCATCATACCATCTATAATATTATTTTTGGACTTTTTTCTTTAAGTCAACTCACTTTCCAAAACATCTAAATGAATGTATTTTGAATCAAGTTGTTCATCTCTTTTAAATCAGTTTTACCGGGGCGCCTGGGTGGCTCAGTCTGTTGGGCGGCCGACTTCGGCTCAGGTCATGATCTCGCGGTCCGTGAGTTCGAGCCCCGCGTCGGGCTCTGTGCTAACAGCTCAGAGCCTGGAGCCTGTTTCAGATTCTGTGTCTCCCTCTCTCTGACCCTCCCCCGTTCATGCTCTGTCTCTCTCTGTCTGAAAAATAAATAAACGTTAAAAAAAAAATTAAAAAAAAAATCAGTTTTACCTGTCATAGCTTTTGTGGGATAATTATTTTTTTCTCGTATCAATTGAAACAAATACATAGCTATTACCAAAAAAAAAAAAAAAAAATACTGGCCCATTTTATTTTATTAAAAAAATTTTGTTTAATGTTTATTTTTGAGAGAGTCTGAGAAGGGCAGGGGCAGAGAGAGGAGGGAAGAGAGGATCCAAAGTGTACTGACAGCATGGAGCCCGATGTGGAGCTCAAACTCACAAACCGGGAGATCATGACCTGAGCCGAAGTCAGCTACTCAACTGACTGAGCCACCCAGGCGCCCCTCATTTTAAAAGACAATAGCCAAAAACATCTTGTGTAACCATGAATGGCACGCAGACCACATTTTGGAAAATACTGCCCAGCTATAAGAAGGATGCTGGGTGTGGGAGGCACTTAATGCAGTCTGCCTACTTCTTCCCTGGAAGAGACCTGTTGGTTCCAATAATCTCATTAACTGCCTGATCAATTCTGGGTTAGTTATTCACCCCCTACAACTTCATTTCCTCCTCTAAGGAAGTTGGACTAAATAAGTTGTGAGTTCCTTTCTGTCTTTAGAGACCTGTGATTTTCCATGTTCTGTTGCCGGGCCCAGCACACTGGTAGGGGATGCTGTCAGGAGCAGTGGGGCTATGAACACAAGTTGTTTCCTAGCAGCACTCCATACATGTGCTTGCTCAATCTTTCTGGGAATTTTGGAGAGGTTTGCTTTGCTTTTCATCAGCAACGGTTAGAGAATATTCCTCCCAGCCACGGGAGGGGAGCAAAAGCCCCCTTTCTCTAGTTTGGATGAGTTGCACTTGCTGGGCGGTGGGGAGGCAAATGGGAAAAGAATTTGGAAGGTGACTTCGAAAGGTTGCTGATTTTGCCCTACTATGACCCTTTGACATTTCTAACCCCCCAACTACTCTGGAATGATCTTGGGGAAAAGGAGAACCTAATTTGATTACTCCACACCTAAGAGCACAGTGATGATAAATAGGGAGAAGGATGATGCATAATTAATGTGTTATTAGTCTAATAAAGTAACAGCAAGTCAACTAACCTCACTGAGCTTTTGTTTCCTCAGTTGAAAAAGACGAAATTTGAAACTGATGACGTGTGAAATTTCTGCTGGTTCTATAGTTCTTTGAATGTATGACTTCAGCTTTTATTTTTATTTTTTTAAGTTTATTTATTTTGAGATAGAGAGTTCAAGCAGGGGAGGAGCAGGAGGAGAGAGAGGATCCCAAGCAGGCTCTGTGCTGCCAGCACAGAGGCTGACGTGGGGCTCAAACCGAGGAACTGTGAGATCGTGACCTGCATCTAACTCAAGAGTCAGACGTTCAACCGACTGAGCAGTCCCGGTGCCCTGCAGCTCTTATTTTTTTAAGGAAAAAAGTACTAGATTTTAAATTTGATGGAATCCCTTTAAAAATCTGTTATCAGAAGACAAGAATGAAGTTCCCTTTTAGGATAACCATCTATCAAACTTAACGTGTAATTTACGTAAGTTTTCAGAACTATGATGTGGTCTGTAGTACAACTGAATCTAAATGTCACATGTCCATGTTCTTCATTATTCCATTCATTTATTCGGTCCTTCTTTCTTCAAACATACACTGCACTTCTGTTATGTACCATGTATCATAACATGGTGATTAGGTGTAATTCTGGAGGCAGAATAACTTGGATTGACTTTCATTTCCACTACACATTAACCCTCTGACATTGGGTAAGTGACTTAATCTCCTTAAGCCTGGTTCCCTTATGTGTAAACTGGGGAGGACAAAATATTGATCATAATTATAGGATCATTGAAGAGTAAAAGAGATAGCAGGTGGAAAGTCAAGTGTCGGGTATATAGTAAGCACTCAATAAATGGCAGCTGTTATCATCCTCCACATCACCATTGTTACGGGCTGAATTGTGTCCTCCCTCCCCCTGACTCCCCACCCTACAATTCATTGTTGAAGTCTCAAACCCCAGTACCTCAGAATATGACTGTATTTGGACACAGGACCTTTAAAGAGGTAATTACAGGGGTACCTGGGTGGCTCACTCAGTTAAGTGTCTGACTTCGGCTCAGGTCATGATCTCACAGTCCGTGAGTTCGAGCCCCACGTCAGGCTCTGTACTGACAGCTCGGAGCCTGGAGCCTGCTTCAGATTCTGTCTCCTTCTCTCTCTGCCCTTCCCCCCTCACACTCTCTCTCTCAAAAATAAATAAACATTAAAAAAGAAAAAGAGGTAATGACAGTAAAATGATCTCATATGGGTGGGTCCTAATCCAATATGACTAATGTCCCTATAAGAAGAGGAGATTAGGACACAGACACACACAGGGTAAAACCATGTGAAGACACAGAGAGAAGATAGTTATCTGGAAGGCAAGAAGAGAGAGCATGAAATTAACCCTGCCTATACCTTGAGCTTGGACTTGTAGTCTCCACAACTGCGAGAAAATAAATTTCTGTTGTTTAAGCCACCCTCTCTGTGGTATTTGTTACGTCAGTCCTGGCAGCTAATATGATCATCACCATCACTGCCATCCCCATGTGCTGGGATTCAAAGATGACTGTGCCATTAACTCTTTTTCAGTGAATTCACAGTCTGAGGGAGACAAGCACATAAGCAAATATACTTCATAATGCAGCCCGATAAGGAGAAGAGTGGAGGTCTGTACCCATTACAGCGTGGGATGCTTCGTAGTTGGGAGGAGGGAGAAATTACTTAAGGAGAAGCGAGGGAGAAAAAGGAAAGATGTTTTAATGGGCTCTCGGCTTGAAAAGATGGAGGGAGGTCACTTGGTAAATGAAGGGGGGGGACAGTACATATGGTGGAATTCTTATGGAACAAGGACATTCTTCAGGATTTGTTATTTAGGAATAATTTGTTCTCCAACATGGGACCTCACCTGTTTGTGGTGGAGAGGAAGTGAGTCCTTAACCATAGCAACATGAAGCGTTACCCATCAACAGGCTAAGCTGGCTCCTGAACATTCATTTCTGTGGTCCAGAGAAGTTGAGGATAGCACAGAAAGATACTCCATTTTGGTCCACCAGAAGCATTCAGCAGGCTGAGTGTTTTTTGTTTTGAAGCCCAGGTAACAGGACACCTCAGCTTTAGCTCAGAGTGGATAAGAGGACAATGAGAAGGGGGCAGAAATAGCCTGGTTCGGGAGGCGGTGGTTAACATGTAATCCATTGGTTCTGGTGTATACATACGTGAAGATTTAGAATACATAAAAATATGATTATAACTGGCTTCGCATAAAGCCCTCATCATGCGTTCAAATAAGTTACCCTTTAAATGAATCAGAATAAGTGCGGTGGGGGAGGTAATATTATTCTCTGCCTGCTTCATGGATTGTTGAGGATTAATGAGCTAACGTCTGTAAAGCTCTCTGGCAATGCAGAAGAAAAGAACTAGAGAAGTAGGAGGTGTTATTATGCCCTCCCCCTCCCCCCTGCAAAGCGAAAGGACCAAGTGCAAAACAGTCTGTCTTGTCTTCTGTCTTTTTTAAAATAACAAAAAGTGATTAAGGAACATTTTGTTAAAAGACACACGCACGAAATTTCTCATGTCATTGCGCCATAGTTCCTCCATCTTTATTCTGATTATACCCATTGGTTGTAACCATTCACGGCTTTTAAATACTTACATGTTTTGCATTAGCTTTCTTATATTTACTTAACATCATAATTTACTCCTGTTGCTACATAACCTTTAAAGTATTATGTGGATGTGTAACTTGTATACAATAAAATCCACCCATTTTAGTGTATCATTATAGGACTCTTAGTCAATTTATAAATTTATAAAGTAAGCAAATTTATATAACTGTGCAATCATTGCTAAAATCCAGTTTTAGAGCAATTCCATTTTCCCCAATTTCCCTTGTGCCCGTTTGTAGTTCCTGGTTTCATCCCCTGTCCTAGGAAACCACTGATCTGCTTTCTGTGTAAGAGATTTGTATTTCCTAGAAATTTTATCTAAACTTGTGTCTGGCGTATGCTGCTTAGTAAAATGTTTTTGAGGTCCATCCACATTGTAGTATATGTCAGTAGTCTGCTCCTGAATAATATCTGTTGTGTGGAGATATCACGTTTTGTTTGGCTACTCACCAGTTGATGGACACCTGGATTGTTCCCAATTTTTGGCTGTTTACTGTGCTGTAAACCTATGTTTTTACATGGACATAGATAAGTTGGAGTGGAATTGCTGAGTCGTATGGTAACTCTGTTTAGCTTTGTAAAGGAACAACCAAGGTGTTCCAAAGTGGCCGCACCATTTTACGTTCCCACCAGCGAGGTACGAAGGTTCCAATTTCTCCTCATCTTCGCCAACACGTGTTATTGTCTCTCTTTTTGTTTATAGCCTTTAAAGTGGATGGAAGGTGGTATTTCATTGGTTTCAGTTTGCATTTCCCTAATAACTAATGATGTGGAACATTTCTTCTTGTGCATTTACCCTGGAACATTTCTTCTTGTGCATTTACCCTTTATATATCTTCTTTGGTGAAGTGACTTCAAATACTCTGCCCATTTTTAAATTAGGTTGTTTTTCTTCTTGTTTCTGGTTATAAGGGGTTTTAAATATATTCTGGACTTACGTCCTTTGTTAGATACACTATCTGCAAGTATTTTCTCCCTTTTGGCTTTTCATTTCCTTAGTGCTATTTTTTTTGAAGAGAAAACCTCTTTCATTCTGATGGAGTCCAATGTATCAGTTGTTTGTTTTTTTTTTTCTTTTACAGATTATGCTTTTGGTATCATACCTCAGAAATGTTTGTCTAATCCCAAGTCACAGAAATTTTCTCCTCTGTTGTATTCTAAAGTTTTATAATTTTAGTTCTTATGTTTAGGCCTGTGATCACTTTTAACTTAATTTTTGTGTCTGGTGTAATGTGAGATCTAAGTGTTTTGGGTTTTGCATGTGGCTCTCCAACGGTCCCACTACCATTTGTTGGCAAGACTATCCTTTCTTCACTGAATTGCCTCTGTACCTTTGTCAAAAATCACTTGACCATAGAGGCACCTGGGTGGCTCAGTCAGTTGAGCATCCAAATTTGGCTCAGGTCATGATCTCACAGTCTGTGAGTTCGAACCCCGCATCGGGCTCACTGCTCTCAGTGCAGAGCCTGCTTCAGATCTGGTCTCCCTCTCCTTCTGCCCCTCCCCCACTCATGTGTGTGCATGCTCGCTCTCTCTCTCTCAAAAATAAACAAATGTTAAAAAAAACATTGGTTGACCCTAAGTATAACTAAATATAAGAGTGTGTTTTTGGACGCTCAATTTTGATTCATTCAGGTCTATCCTTATGCCAATAGCATACTGTCTTGATTTCTGTAGCCTTACAGTGAATCTTGAAATAAGGTTCAGTTTTGTTCTTCTTTTTGAAAAATCTTTCCCCTATTCTTTATAACACTGTTTAACACTGTTTATTCTTTGTAACGCTTTTTAACACTGTTTAATGGCTGCAGAATAGTCCATAAAATGGATGTGTTATAATGAGTATACCTCATCATTTAGCTGTTCCAGTTTTTTTTTTTTTTTCCTGTTGTATTTTTTCTCTTGGTGGTATAGTTTCTTAAGGTGAGTTCTGGGAGGGGGGTTGCTGGATCAAAGGCTATGAATGTATGTACCCACATGTTTGGTATAAAAGGGACAGCCTTGGGGCGCCCGGGTGGCTCAGTCGGTTAAGTGTCAGACTATTGATTTTGGCTCAAGTTATGATCTTGCAGTTCATGAGTTCAAGCCCCACATTGGGCTCTGCACTGACAGTGTGGAGCCTACTTGGGATTCTCTCTCTCTCCCTCACTCTCTTCCCCTCCCCACTTATGCGCTCTCTCTCTCTCTCTCTCTCTCTCTAAATAAAGAGATAAGCATAAAAAAAATTAAGGACAGGGGCGCCTGGGTGGCTCAGTCGGTTAAGCGTCCGACTTCGGCTCAGGTCATGATCTCGCGGTCCATGAGTTCGAGCCCCACGTCGGGCTCCGTGCTGACAGCTCAGAGCCTGGAGCCTGTTTCGGATTCTGTGTCTCCCTCTCTCTCTGCTTCTTCCCTGTTCATGCTCTGTCTCTCTCTGTCTCAAAAATAAATAAACGTTAAAAAAAATTAAAAAAAAAAAAATTAAGGACAGCCTTGACAGGTAGGGTAGTGCTTTTCACCCTGAAGGGCTAACATTTATTGAGCACTTGTGAGGTACAGGCATTGCACTAAATGTTTTATACCTATTATTTCACCGAAGCTTCACAACTACTTGTCAAGTAGATGTGATTATCCCCACTTAACAGGAGGGTGAGATAAGTATTTTGACCCAGTTTGACCAGCAGACAGATGGTCGAGCCAGGATGGCAGCTGAGAACATCTCCCTGACCGAAGTACTGAAATACCTCTGTTCATTCTCGGCAGCAGTTACTGGAAGGATCGTTTGGAATGGGGGAATTTGCTCAAGTTTCCCAGTCTTCACCAGATACGCTCATCTTCTCTGCTTGTCTTTATCAACACTTTCATTACATGTCACAAGGGCTGCCTTGTGGACTGAGGGGGCCCGTCTTACAGGCAGGAAAACCCAAAAATTTAAAGGTTGATCCCTGGAGGAGGCCAGGAAATGATTCTGACTCTAATTAATGTCTCCTAGGCTTCTTTGGTTTCTCCTGAGTACTACTGAAGGAAGGGGAAGCTTTCTAATTTTGTTCTATGTTATACTTTGAACGTGAAGGTTCATTGAAAGTCTTGCCAAAAGGCTCGGCCCTGGGCATTTGCACTCTCCATAGACATTCTTACTTTACAATGTTTTCCACCCTCCCTTCCCACCCAAGAGCCCCGGAGCCTTTTAAACTGAGGACACAGCATCTCCCACTCTCAGTGGCCTGGAACTCGGATTGAGGCACACAACGGCAGAGCTGTCCTGCAGAACAAAGCCAGCGTCCGGGCTGGGGAGGAGACTCCAGCCCCGCTGCTCTTCTGGCTCAAAGGAGCGGCAGTGAACAAAGCAGGGGGGCCCTGCCTGGGAGCCTGCAGCTCAGAGTAATGGACACTCGGCTCTGCCGAGCACAGGTGGCACACGCCAGGGGAGGTCGGGTGTCCGCTTTGTGCAGGCGGGAACTGGGGCTGCCTGGCCCCGTCTCGGCCCAATCTCAGTCAAAAGCTGGCATTGATGAGGGTGGCGGGTCCTGTTTCATTCCAAGGCTGTGCCCTGAAACAGCACGAGGCTGAAAGTCACTCTCCCTTCCCTGGGGAGATGCTGAGAACGCACGAAGCTGGAGCCTCACGCCCCCCTTTCCAACCACCTGCAGGTGGAACCAACCCCACGCTCCAGGCTATTGTTCAAATGTGTCCTCTGCCCAAAATGACCTTCCTGCCTGCCCATCTGCCATTCCTCCAAGTGCTGCTCCAATCATGTAGAATCACTGATTCTACACGAATGCCAACTGCACGTCAGGCACACGTCCCAGTCTGGGAAATTGTCCTAGGTCTCCCTGGTATGATTCCTCTCTCCTTCCCCAGTACTCTCTGAGCACTTTGTCTCGACCTCTACTGTAGTCTTTACACGGCTGGGCTGTCATTCTGTTCTACCCTCTGAGCCTGACCTCTGGAGCTTCTTCGTTACTCTGTTCTGAGCTTTTCTGTCTTCCAGTCTCTGGCTCAGCAAGCTGATTCTGATCTCCTGGTTCTGATTTAACCACAAGATTCTTTTGTTGTTGTTTTTCTCATGATGTCCCCTATAACCAGTGCTTCCTGGCATCCACTTTGGGAAACACTGCTGTACTTGTAACCCAGCCTGGAGATCTGACTCAGATTTTGATTGCTCCCTTGACTCATGGCTTGATTTTAGCCTTATTACCCCCAGGCAAACCTAAGCAATGACCATCCAGCCGTCAAACCTTTGCAGCAAGAACTCCCTTCCTTCCTTAAATATACATGTTAGTTGTAAGTGGCTCTTGCTATAGATAAAATTACCTTATAGTGGAGGAGGTGTACTTGTGATGGTTGGGGCTGGGAAGGGGATGGGGAATAGATTGTTCTGACTTTCTTGAAAATGTTCTTCTTTCAGAGGGTATGGAGAGTGAGGACTGGGGTTCAGTTCAGCCCCTGGAGGGAAAACATTGGGGCTGCAATGGCATCACTTAACTGGCTCTTTGTCCAGTGTTACTTGAGGATGATGAGAAATCCTGGTCCCCTAATACTGCCCGGTAACTAGTTTTATTATCACTGCAATGGTAGATGTTCTTTTCCAGTGTAAAAATGCTACTGTAATCGATCCATCAGTCTGCCTGTAGCTTCTGGGAGTCACATATATGTGCTCAGCACTGTATGAAATGTGCAATACAAAGAAATAACAGAGATGGCCCTGCCCAGAATAGACTATTCTGGGACCTTGTGCCCAACTTGCAATGCCCCCCCTTAAATTCCCACTCTATACTCACTCACAGGAAGCTGGCTCCCTACAGTCATGCTCATTGAACTTGATCTTATATCCTGGGCCCAGCTGATTGGACCACAGTTGTCCATTTGACCCACACAGACCCAGTCAGAGCCTATTCACAGTAAATGTCAGGGTGGGGCTGGGGGAAGGAAAAGAGAGAGAGAAAGACCGTGGAAGGTACTGGAAGAGGAAATGAAAGCTTCTGCCTTTAGCCCTAAAGATCAGAGCCACCATGAGGCCAAGAATGGCATGAAGAGAGTAACCTGTGCCACCGGGATGCCCATGCCCTTGCAGTAATGCCCACTTTCAGAGGCAGAAGCTCTTGTCCACAGTGGCGGCTCCAGAATTCCTGTGGGAGGTGACAGCTGGAATATGGGAAGAAGGCAAGTGCTAAGTGATTTTTTTTTTTTTGGATGCTGTATTTGCATAGTATATCCATTGTTTTCAGTTGGATTGTTTGTTTTGGGAGAGCTTGAGCAAGAGGAGACTAATTCTCCCAGCTACGTCCTGGCACTGTTACTGGTTGTATCAATGAGCGATTGCCACATACTGTTGTGTAACAAACCACCCCAAAACTCACGGCTTATAACAGCAACCGTTTATTCTCACGCTCACAGCTCTGCGTGTCTACTGTGGGTCAGCAGTGACTGCACTGAGCCCCAGCTCCAGCTGGACTGGGCTTCTCTTACGGATTGAGGTCGGTCTGTGTTCACTCTGGGGCCCAGGCCGAAAGGGCAGCAGCTAGAAGGGCGAGCTCTTTCCATGACCATGGCAGAGGAGCAGGAGGGCAGTGCCAATGCTGTGGGCTTGCGTTACAGCTATTAGCAACCCACTGACCAAAGCAAGTCACACAACTGACCCCAAAGTCAAGGGATAAGGAAATATACTCTTACCATGGAGGTAGACGGGAAGGCGTGAATATTCTTGAACGATCAGCCATCTATTGCCCTTGTGCTCAGGAACACTTCTCCATCCCCCATACCTGCCCGAAAGCAGCATGAGAGGTAGAAGATAACTTCTCTCTTCTAGACGGCCACATGTTAGTGCTCAGGGGGTGTGTGCTGATTCTTGCTGGGCGCCTTACTCTGCCCACCTGGAGAGCCTCCCCAAGACCGTGATTGGAATAGACCACTCCCAGAGGTCTGACGCCACTGTCCCCACAAAGCAATGATTACAGTTGGTCATTTTGTTTGCCGTCTACGCCCTCTCCTCCCGATGATAAACTTTACAAAGGCAAGAGCCTGTGTCTGTTTTACTCACCACTAGTGGCCCCAGCGTCACTTACAAAATAGGCACTCAAAAATAGTTGTTAAAGAAATGAGTGAATAGGCCCCACAGCAATAGATATCGTTGTATTGCAACCCTCAGGTTGTCAGTGTTTCCCCAAATACTGACCACATGCCTCATTTTTAACTTCTCCAAAAACCTCCTCCCTCCCCCGCTCTTTTGCCAAGTGAGTGAGGGTGGCTGGATCACAAGGCTGAGTGGTGACGCAGCCTCTCCATCACTGCCTCCCATCACTCCCCGCTCCTGGAGTGACCTCTGTTAACAGGTTATCTGCCTGGACAAGTCACCTCTGCCCCGATCGGGGTGCCCTCTGTGGGTCTCCTGGCCTGATGACAATCAAGGTGTCCTGATAGGCTGCGCATTGCCTTCGTTCCTCAGAGCTATCAGGGAGGGTGTAAATGTGTTGGGATCCATTGATTTTCTTCCCCCTCTCCGCCTCCTCTTTACTCAAGTGCAATGAAATAATCTCATGGCGGAAGATCTGGGGAGAGATTTCCTACCTGGTGACCCCTGAAATCAAGACTTAAGCTCAAGGCACTGTTCTCTCTAAATTCAGGCCTTGCCTAATAGGACAGTAGCAAATGAGCAATCAGAGTAATGCTGAGCCTTTCCAAGGGCTTTAGAGACACAGATATGGGTTCAAATCTGCTCTCTACCATTTTACTGAGCGTAGGACTGAGGACAGGTTTTGAAGCCTGTCAGTTCCCTCATTTGCGAGTGTTAAATGGCGCTGCCCCGCGGTGCCCTTGTGAAGATTCAATGAGAGTCTAGTTCAAGGGCCCGCACGGTGCCTGCCAAACAGAGTGCTCCAAACAAGGTACCCTTTCTCATCCCCAACCCAAACGCTTATTCATTTATCCATTTTCTTCCTCTGATTTTTGCAGTAAAGGCAGGTTAGAATGAACAATCACATCAACCTTGAAGAAACCAGGTTAAGCAGTAAAGTCTGAATTTGGGAGGAAAGAACAATCCCAGACGTTTTTCCCCTAACCTGCTCAAACTGTGTGTCTGATAAAACCTATCATATACAAACTTAATTATTTAGAATATTTTCTCATCCTTTGGAAGGCTTTCGTGTATAGTCAAGATTTGAAATGGGAAGCATTTAAGTTGCCAGAGGATGGTGGGTATATCAGGGATGTATTGATGGAGAAGATTCTGGGTTATGTGAAGCAGGGATGGTGGGGTAAATTTCGAAGTCCCAGCGTATCACCAAGGACCGCAGGCCACCACATTGTACTTCATAACGGGGTGTGGGGGCGGGGGGCCGTGTTTCTCACACTAATGTGTTCTGGAATTTTCGATACAGTTTAGCTCGCCAGTTTAGCTCACGGTTTGGGGGTTCAAGCCCTGTGTCGGGCTCTGTGCTGACGGCTCCGAGCCTGGATCCTGCTTTGGATTCTGTGCCTCCCTTTTTCTCTGCTCCTCTCCTCACTTACACTATGTCTCTTTCTCAAAAATAAACATTAAAAAAAAAAAGTTTAGCTTGCCAGCTTACAGTCAGGTGAGAGAATTCTTTAAGCATCCCACAGTAGCTCCCCCTCCTGTTCCTCCCTGCCACCGGCCCCACCCTCCCAAGTAACTCTCACATCCTGACCCCTTTTCACTCCAAAATGCAGATCTGTGTCACTGCCTTGCTAACCCCCTCTCCCGATCCCCCTGACCCTGCTTCCTGCACATCTGGGTTCTCCAGGGCAGTTGAAAAGAAAGTAAAGCAAAGTAAAATAGAATAGAGTAAAATTAAATAAAATAATATTGGAGAGCCATGTAGAGCTGCCAACTTTTTCCTTTGTCAGGTACGTCATTTGAAAGAATGACCACTTAATGACTGTTACCTTTTCATGAAAGAAAGGTCATTACAACCAAATGGTAAAAAAATACATATAATTTAAGGGAAAAAAAGTTCCTTAAATTACACAGATGTCCATACTTTCCTCATTTCAGCAGAGCCCGTGAAAACTCCATCACGAAAGACTGTTGAGGAACCAGGGCCAGTGGATGCATAAATAGCCTCCCCAGGATGTCGGCCCTGGGCCCTGGCCTTCTTCTGGAATCACCCTTGCAGACCCCCTGCCAGCTCCTCCCACAGACCCTGCTGTGCCTGGTGCACCTCCCTGCTCTCCCTCCTGCATTTTGCCTAGAATGTTCATGCTGCCTGTCTCTGCTTGGCTGCACTTACCCTTGGAAGCCCAGCCTAGGAACGATCTCATCCAGGAAGTCCTCGTGGTGACGGAAGTTCCCCCTTACCCCAAAGTGTAGGGTCTCTAGTTATCCCAGTCAACTAGCCTTTCGAGGTATTTTTGCCTTCAGGGCTGAATCTACCCTCCCGGCCCTTACCACCCGCATGTGCCCCTTGCAGCCCAGCAAGTCAAGCTCCCGCTTCAAGGTTTTTGAGCTGTCTTGGGGGCTGCAGTTTCCACAGTCAGTCTGCACCCAGTTTCCTGCTGCCTCATGGGTCCTCAGAATGGCACTGTCCTCCTCTTTCCTCAAGTGACACCAACATATCAGACTTTTACTGGAGATGTGGGTGGGGAAAGGATTAGATTGCAACCAACATAATGCAGCAGTTTAAAAGCATGTTTTCAATAGAGGCGTCCTAAAATTCTCCCAATCATTCCCTGTCCTCAGAGAGCCCCCTTAGATGTCTGCCCTGTCACGGGGTTTGTCTCATCCCAAACCCCTTCCTTCCACTCATCAGCTCTAACTCCCTTCCATCACCAGCCGTAACTCCCGTCCATTCCCCATGAGTAGCAATTTCAGTCTGCATCCCTCCTGTAAGTTCTGGGTCTACGTTTGAATATCTGAAACTCACAAATGAGTAAGAGTGCTGTCTCTCACAGATCGGCACCCTTTAGCAGGGTACATCAACAGCAGGAGCTCTGAAATCAGTTTTGCAAATACAAAACTCCTTCAGACACCGGGCTCCATCAGTGGGAAGGGAGCCATCCAGAAAGCAGTGGGGTTTGGTCAGTGGGACTTGGTTGGTTTGTTTGAGTTAGTGATTATTTTCTTAGAGATTTGTCAACACCACTTGTCTGCTAGGCTGGAGCTTCTGGGGACAGGGACTTACTTATCTTTATCTCCCCAGGATGAAGCACTTAATACATGTTTGCTGAACGAATTAAAGAGCTCATGAGTGGAACCAGCTCAGTTAAACCAATAGTGAGCATGCAAGGAATAATTTGTTGAATAAAACGCTAACTTGAAGATTGCATAGCAACATTATTTACAATAGCCAAATTATGGAAGCAGCCCACGTGTCCATTGATAGATGAATAAAGAAGACACACACACACACACACACACACACACACACACACACACACACACACACACTGGAATATTATCCAGCCGTAAAAAAAGAACGAAATCTTGTCATTATAGTGACATGGATGGAGCTAGAGAGTATAATACTAAGCGACATTAAGTCAGTCGGACAAAGACAAATGCCATATGATTTCCCTCATGTGTGGAATCTAAGAAACAAAAGAAATGAACATGGGGGAAAAAGAGAGGAAAACCAAGAAACAGACTTAACTATAGAGAACAAACTAATGGTTACCAGAGGAGAGGTGGGGGGGTGGGGAGAGGTGACATAGGTGATGGGGATTAAAGAGTACACTTATGATGAGCACTTAGTATGTAGAGAATTGTTGCATCACTGTATTGTACATCTGAAACTAATATAACACTGTATATTAACAATACTGGAATTAAAATAAAAATTTAAAAATAAGTATTTGTTGAATAATAGAGTGAATCATTGGTTTGATGAATACATTCTAAACTGCTATACCTTATTCCACTTTCTTCTTAGCAGGCTCATATCTGTCTGTTTTGGACTCAGGCCATTAACCAGACCCCAGCTCCTCCTGACATTCAGCTTGGCTTGACCTTGGGCTGTATAGAGTTTAGTGATTAGGGATGCAGTTTCTGCATCGAATAGATGATGTTTCAAATATGTGTCACTTAGGAGTCCTGCCTGACCTTGGGCAGGGCACAAGGCTTAAGTCTGGGTTTCTTCCTGTTAAAATTCAGAATAACAATAGTACTGACCTCAAAAGGTTTGGGGAAGGATCCATTGAGATAATCCCTGTAACGCAGCTAGCATAATGCCTTAATGTCTAGCACACAGTAAGCACTCAGTAAATGGTGGATGTTGTTATTAATTACTGTCATTATCTCCTCTTTGTTATTATTATCTCAGATGTCTGGGCTCAGGACAGTTTTGCGTCCCTGTGGAGACTACCATTTACCCCTCTTTGCAAGGCACAGCTGCAGTAAGTAGAGATGTTCTAATTACTCTAAGTGGGTGGTCTGGAAACCTAGTTTGGGGAGAACGTGGTTTGTTTTAACAACATAATTTTTTTCTCTTTTAACAAAAATTTACAAGAGATGCCAACACACAATGAGATCAAAGTGCAGCTTTTCATGATGTAGTGTTTATGAATGCAGCTTCTGCAGCCACTTGCCTCGTTGGAATCCTAACTCCTTCAGTTACTAGTATGTGAGATTGCTCAAATTAGCCAACGAAGCCTCAACGTCTGCATCTGCAAATGAGTATAATAATGGTACACTTGGCAAGCTAGTTGCATGAGATAATGAATAAACCAAATGGCACCTACTGTGCCCGCCAAAGCTAATGATTACTACATGGGCGTCTGAGAGTGGAGGAGAGGGTAAACCAACTTCCAACCGTGGCTCAGGAATCTCCACCGGAACCACATTTTAAAACTCTCAATCTTATTGGTTGCACTGTTCTAATTTTATATCTGCCTAGATTGGTGCCACCACACCTAGGAACATTCCAGATGGCCTCTACTATGACCAAGCATTTGGTTTTCTTCACAAACCTCAGTATGACAGAAATTTGCTTTGACAAGTATCAGTTCTTTTTTTTTTTTTTCTAATTAATTAATTTATTTGGGAAGGACGAGGGCCAGAGAGAAAGAGAGAGAATCCCAAGCAGGCTGTCACGCTATCAGCATAGAGCCCAAAGTGGGGGCTCGATCTCATGAACCTCGAGATCATGACCTGAGTTGAAACCAAGAGTCGGACACTGAATTGACTGAGCCACCCACGCATCCCTGAAAAATATCAGTTCTGCCCCAAGTTCATACCCTCGTCACATCCTTTATCCTTGGCTTTAAAAGCTATATTTATGGATGGGAAGGGGATTGCATCCAAATCATGCAGTCTCCCGCCTGTGTCATACTCAGTTTAATTGGACTCACTCTGAGAAGGATGCCTTTGCCTTTTGTTTGTCAGTCAAGGAAAATGGAAGCAATTGGGCGATTGGTATGGTCTAGTATGTGTCTTCAACTCTTTTCAAACTCTGTAATAATGTGCATCAATCTGAATTAAATTGGATCGATCTAGAAAAGGTCTAAGAGAGAATGTCACTTTTACAAATGTGTCGCTTTTCCAGACATGATTCTTTCCAGTTATGTAAAGACTACAGATGATTAGGACACCATTTGTAAATCTAAAAGGAGCTAGATTAAGTAATGAGGTATATGTGAAATCAAAATGACATTTACAAAAAACACATCAGGATTTCCTCTATTAAAGGGAGAGTGTAATTTTTAAAAATCAGGAAATATAAATAAGTATAAGCACTCTTTTCTTTAGATTTATTTATTTATTATTATTCACTTATTTATTAGATTTTCAGTCTAAGTAGCCAGAGTAATAAGATGCAGCTGTAATAGGTTCAACAAATCCTTGGTTGACTGGAATGCTTCAGGAGTGGCATGCTTTGGGAGTTGGATTTTCTTCACCTTGCAAGAAATTTTTGTAGAACATAGTTTTACCCCTCCCTTTCTCTTTCCTTCCTCTCTCCTTTCTATTTTCTCTCATTTCCTTCTTAAAAATGAGTATAAGGGATACAATTTGTCTGACTCTCCTGGACAATCATTCTGAACATGAAATGTTACTGTTCAGTTTTGAGATATGGAAATTAACTTGATTGATTTTTTGGACAATTGAATAGTGAAGAAGTCTATGCTTATTTGGCAAATCTCATCATTCTCTATGACATAGTCTTGATTTCTTCATAGCATTCAGTGCTAACTGAAAACAAACAATTCATTGTCTGTGTGTGTGTTTTCTATCTGCCTGGCCCTCTCAAACGGGAGCTCCATGGGGCACAGACTCGGTCTTGTTCTTGACTGAGTCTTCAGCACCTAGCTTGGCACAAGGTAGCCACTTCATGCAAGTTTATTGAAACACAAATCCCTTAGTTTCTTATTCTTTGCCTATCACTAAAAAGTCAAATGTGAACATTTTTCCTGGGTTCTACTTCAATGATGTCTTGCCAAAATACCATTACAAGAAGTCCTTTTTTTGTTCACCACATAAGTGTTCCAGAAGACACCATTGTAAAGCTGATTGCTGCAAAGCAAGTTCTATTTTCTCAGAAGGAGGGTGAGCTTCTTTTGAGGCAAAGGTATTTAATTAGAGAACATCTTGAAAGAACCCATAGCTGTGCCCAAATTTAAAGCCAAAAGACAGAATAACCATTAAACCACTATGAACAGTCACAATATTAAAATTATCTCCCGGATCATTGGTATTCAAATTGTGCTCCTCAAACCCCTGCAGGTTCAGCCAGGGTACGCTGGGGACTTCCTTGGGGTGTGGGAGGAGAAACCCATGAAAAGGCCTCCACTTCCCCAACTCTCCCCCATCGTTCAACCCCTTAGTTTCACTTAAACAAAGGATTCCACAGTTAAAGAACGTTTGAAAACCAGAGTGTAGGTCTAGATTACCATCATACCTCACTGGACCTTACAGTACCACAAATAATTTCCATTCATTTAGCCATTCAAAAATATTTCCTGAGTGCTTCCTGTCCATGGTCTGGAGTTACAGCAGTAAATTGAGTAGACAAAGTTCCTGACTTCACTAAGCTGGCATTCTTTTGGGTGAGACTACCAAAAGCAAACCAGTAAATACATATGTCAGGTAAGAAGTGGTAACAAGCACAGTCAACCAGGGTCAGGATTGGGAAGGAGGGTGATGAGGGAAGGCCTTACTGATTAGGCAACATTGGAGTAGAGGCATGAAGGAAATGAGAAATGAGCTGGGCCAGTTTCTGAGGGAAGAGTATCTCACCCGAGCAAAGAGCAAGGGCAAAGGTTTTGAGGCAGAAGTGTACTTGGTATCTCCAAAAAATGAGAAGGAGGCAGGTGAGACCATGAAGAAGCAGATAAGCCAGCAGATTGGGTTGGGCTGGTCATGACTCTGTGGCACTTTGACTTGTACTCTGAGTGAGATGGGAAGGCATTGTAGCATTTGTAGCAAAGGACCGATAGGATCCTTCTGACAGCTGTGTTGAGAATAGATTGTACAAGGGCAAGGATGAAGTCAGCAAACCAGGTAAAATGCTTCTGCAAAAATCCAAAATAGGGATGACGGTGACTTGGTCAAGGTGGTAACAGTGGAAAGAAGAGGTCATATCCAGTATATATTTTGGTGGTAGGACCAAAAGGACTCGCCAATGGATTAAAAGTACAGTGTGAAAGAAGGAGTCAAGGATGATCGCAAGGTTGTAGCCTAAGCAACTGGAGGGATGGAGTTGCTATAGAACATTATTGAAAAATGCCCTGGTGTCTTCCGAGAGCTCCAGGTGTTGAGGAGAGGGTCAGTCAACCCTAGTGGAATCGCAGCAGGTCTTAGGGGCCAGGAAGTCTAAGAATTCATGTGGTTGAATGGGAAAGGCTTGGGAGAAAGTGGCCTCCCTGGGGGAATGCTCCCCCAGAAAAGTGGAGGAGACCAGCTGGGGCTCTACCCAACCCCAACTCTCCCCACTAAGGGATCTCTGGAGGTTTAGGTGGGCAAAACCCAAAACTCCCCGAGCTAGGCTTGGCATGGTTTGGAGCAGAGAACCCTCCTAGATACCCATTCCTTTTGGTCATCCCCTTTCTGCTTTTCCTGTGGTTGTCCTGTCTTGAGCTCTTTCTGCTGGATTGTTCTCATGAAAATGAAGATATATGTCTGCTTTCTGCAAGAGCAGAAATGTGTGTTAGCCATGTTTGTCTCCCCAACACCTGGAACCTTGCATTTATTTGGCCATTCACCCATCTGAAGATTGGGAAAACAAGATAAAAATAGGTAAAGATTCAGAAAGTCCCACCTTGATGATTTGGTACCCCAGAATGTCTCTGCACGTGTTTGAACTGTTCCCCTCCCCGGGGCCAGTTTGCTACATGGAAGATACCAGAAGCAGTCAGCATGCAGTGTTAAGTAGGTTGGGAAGGCCTCGTCTCCCATCTTCGTGGTCCATATTCAATTTAAACAAATGCTTCGGATCTTTTAAATTCTCCATTAGTAACCTGCTCCTCTGTTTGAAACACTACCACGTATTTGGGGTTCTCTGTCCCCGTTGTGAAAATGAGCCCGTGGGGCCAGCTTTCAGGCAGATAGAATGGAACTGAGCTCAGGCTCTGAATCTAGCAAAGAAGGGAATGCTAAAGATAAGCGTGTTCTGTCAATTTTGCCTGATTTCTATTATCTTAACAACAAACAAAATGATGTCTTCGTGTTTCTAGTCGGGTTCTCCCATAGATTCATTTTACACGTGTGGGGCTGGATGCTCGAAAGGCTTTTGTTGGGTTCACCTCTTCAGTGTGCCCTGACGATTGCTCATTGCTTGGCTGAAATAGATTTCATACTCTCTGCATCATTATCCGCACTTGCCTCTAAGAGAGAGTAAAATAAAACAAAACAACAAAAAAGCTGATGTACTCACCCCTTCTGGACTAGCCATCACGGCACCCACTGATCAAGGGGAGGTGGGTGATGGCAAGAGGATTTGGGGAGGGGGGCAAAGTTCTCAGCAATTATGCTTGGAGGGGAAGCAAGGGTGACACGGTTAAGATGAACCTGAAGGGAAAGAAGCAAATGAAAGTTGCTGACAGGGTTGAGGAAGCCACTAACATAACAAGGAGATGCCTGTGGACACTGGAGAAGGATAGATCTGACAGGGGAGAGGCAAGGAGGTAAAAGAATGGGAACCCGTTGCCTCCTCCTGGAAAAGGAAATGAGCTGAATGTCAGCAGTTCCAGAGGAAACAAGATTCACAACCTCATGGCCATTTAGTTTAGATTTTGTCTGCTTTTTATGAGAAGTTCAAATCAGGGCACTGCTATCGACAAAATTTTATGAGTGATTATTATCATGTTTATATCTGAAAAGATGCTGTATATATGTGGTCAGAAATGAGAGTCTGGCAGCTGAGAATTGGTTTTAAGTATGTTGGGAAGTGACAGACCTCAGCCCTAAGTCCCAGAAGGAGGTGGAGAAGGTGGAGACATATGAACGGGGACTCAGGAAATCAGTAGCAAAGTGAGAAGTGGAAAGTGACAGGTGCTTTCAAGAGAACTCAAGCCATGCCTCTAAACTGCTACCTCTTTCAAGGACAGTCAGGGAAAATATGCTTGGCTACTGTGTGCTCAGTAATGTCTAGATTCATAAGATATCCACATGTATGAATTTTCATAATATCTGGCACTTTCTTCTTTGATTGCCAGTCCTTGTATATTGAGCCAATTTGAACAGATATCTTTCTAAGGTGTAGGGTATACATTTCTTGCCAGGGCATTGGAGCACAGACGCAAAGCATGGGCCTGGGACAAGCTTCTTTGCAGCAAGACTTAGAGAATAGAATGGGAGCACTGGTAAGCCAGGGCTCAGCCCAAAGCAGGGATACTGACCGGTGCAAGTGAAAGATGATCCCTCTAGGGTGTCAAGTAATGTCTGCAGATTGGAAGGGTTCAAGAGACTATGATAGTCATGAGAGAATCCTCTACTTCTGTCTATGCTGAGGATTCTGAGGGAGCTCTGCGGGGAAGATTCTGTTCTAGGCATTGGCCCCAGATGACCATCTGGAGCCTTTGGCCCCTGACGAATGAGGAGGGACCTCATAGATCAGGGAGGAGGACTCTTTTGGCCTCAGTTAAAACCCGGCTCGTCGCCTTCATGGCTCTCCGGGTCTTATCACTCTTATGGTGGAAAGGTCAGGGACAATTGATCCAAAGGAGGAGTGCTTCTCCTGAAGGCTCAGAGCAGACCTGGCACCTGCCAGTGTGCAATCTGCCACCATCTTGGAGCCTGAGGGCAATGGCAGCCCCAGACTCACCTACTCTGCCAGCCTCATGGGAACTTCAAGGATGAGAAAGAATGCAGAGAGAAGATGACAGAGTCAAGCTGAGACCACAAAGATGCCAGAGCTTCTCACCTCTTTGCTCTTCAGCCCATAAGCTTCACCCTGATCGCTGGGACTTGACAACATTGTTGGCCTGACCCATATCAGTCCCTCCTGTGCCCAGGGATCATACGGGAAGGGGGCTCCAAAGTCCCACAGTTGGAGAGGTGATCTGAGCATCAACCCCAAATCTCAAGATAGTCAGGTGTGCGCATAAATATTCATCGCCTCCCTGAACGCTTCATGCGCTCCGAGTGCCGGGCATTTGCTATCTGGTTTATGAAGATTCTAATACCGATCTACTATCGATCATTACTCTCATTTTATAGATGGAGAAACTAAGACTCAAAAAGATGAAAGAATTTGCCCAGGGTCAGACGGTGTGGGATGGTACCTCCACAGCCCATGCTCTTCCTTCTCCACCACATTTCTCCTGGGTGGAGGGTGTGTGAGCAGAGTTGAGCAGGACCTTCTAAGAAGCATTTTCTGTCTAAGCCAAAAATAACTTCAACCTTTCTTTGTCATCCAAGAGCGTCATTATGAATGTCCTCCGTTGAAACACATTATAATTCAGTCAACTCCATGAAGCATGTGGTTCCGCGTGCTGTGCACCAGATGTCCCCAACCAGCTGTGCATTTGTTGGTAGTTTTCCTTCTAGCACTTCTTGCCGCAGTCTGTGTTTCTCAGCAGCTTCCGGTCTTTCCACTGTCTTTGTGCACAGCTGCTGTGCGCGGGCCTGGGATGACGCCGCCTGTCCTGTTGAGTTTTTGAGAGCGTTTAGCTGCCTGAAGACCTTTTTTTTCTGATTTCGGTATGCATGGCAATTCTCTGAAGGGTTGGGTCACCAAATACTCCATTTCGGCATCACAGAGGTACTAGTCAAATTGGACTTACAAATTCAACTGGGTAGTATTGAGACGTTTCCTTTTAGATTTACTGAAAAGTTGCAAAGCTAATGCAAAGGATTCCCAATACTCTTTACTTAGCTTCCTCTAACATCTTACATAACCATGTGTGTTTGTCAGAACAAAGAGATCAGCATCATTTGTATGTTTTAATATGCTTCAGGACGTGCACACTACATTGTGTAACAGGTATTTCCTAATTATCGAGGCGATCTCATTTGTACATAATAGTCTAGGAAGCCGATTTCTTCTTGACGCCTCGGCTTGTGAAGTTCTTTGTGACAAAGTGTTCCCTTGCCCTGCTGGAAAGTTTATAGCTGCTGCAAATTCAAACTTTTGGTCCCTTTTTTTTTATTATTGTTATTATTATAGAAATGGATTAAGAGGAAGAATGAGATGTACTTACAGGAGAATTGGAGCTAAGTACATGGTTTCACCATCACTGGTTTGATTTTGTATAACAGGTCCTGGGTAAATACTATTTACTTAACCAATTATGGAAGAATAAATATTGCTGCACATATTTCACTTGACCCAGCAGATAAAATCCATTTTGCCATTTCTCTGTCCCTTAGGTTTCAGACAACTTGAGTATAGCTGTTGGGTAATATGGTTATTTCTAAGGAAAACCGAGAGACTGGGACCACTATCTTATAGGTTCTCTGTTTAGCGCCTGGGTAGCAACCCGATCATACAAACAAAGAAAAGAAGAAAGCTAAAGAGAGATCAGAAGTAGTGAGGGGAAGAGAGGAAAAACGAGGCATTTTAAAGTTGTCGAGGCAGAAAAGAAACCAGGAATGAAGATATACAAGAATGAACTTGTAAGAATTCCAGGTGGCAGAAAACAAGGTAAGAAGAAAACCAGGAGACTTTGTTATCCTAGGTCAGGTCCCCTGGAAATGAATTCTGGGCTGGAGATTCAGGAGTTCTCAGGAACAACATCTTTAGGGAAGTGAGAGAAGCAGGACTGGGCAGAGGGAGAAATTCAGATGTGATGCCATGGTTTTTTTAGTCAGTCCAGCCCAGCTCTGGAGCTGGATGGACCTTTAGAGTTGTTCCAAATTGAGGCAAGGGAGCTGGACTTTGCACCCTCACATCAACTCACATCAACCAGTCCTTGGGTATGGACTACCCCTGACAAGGGGCTTAGGTTTGGGCAAGGCAGTTTATTTATCTGAGAGCAGTTCCCAGAGATGGAGTGAGCCCCAAGCTGATTAACCACCAACATGCCTGACAACTGGAGGAAGAGCTCCTTGGCCTTATTGGGGGAATCTGACTGGCACAGCAAAGCATCTATTATATATGGTATCCTCATCCAAGAAAAGAGAATATTTCAAGAAAGGAGTGGTTGACTGTATGGAATATTTCTGAAAGCTTGACTTAGAGGAGGATAGACATATGCCAAGTTGAAGGTCTTGGTCACCTTAACCAGCATAATTTTAATGGAAGTGGAAGGATGAAATCCAGTTGAAGACACTGAGAAGAAAATAGAAGATGAGGAAATAGAGACAGCAGGACAGAGAATTCCTCTGAGAATCTTACCAGTCAATAGGGGCAGAGAGACTGGGTGGTAAATAGAGAAAGACGTGGAGTCAAGGGAGGTTTGTTGTTTAAGTTGAAAGACACTAGAACACGTTTGCTGACCCCAAAAATGACATGAATGATGGGAGAAATTGAGACCCAAGGGAGGGCTGGGATGGTTGCAGGAGTCACAACTCTGAGAAGGAGAGAAGTAGGAGATAGGTCACAAATGAAGGGCTGGCCTGGGATAAGGGACAGGATATATCACCCATTATAGAAGCAGCTTAGGCCTCTAGTGGGAACCGAATGACTTTAACTCCTTGCCTGTATTTGACAGAAGAGAGGCCTAAATGGGGCTATTAGATTTCCTCTCTCCGGAATTTGGAGCAAGGCTTAAGGGACAGAAGCCAGTCTGGGAATGTCTCTTGAATGGTGATTTGAAACCAGGAACCAAGGGGTGGCCACTTTCCATCCACATGTGCTCAAAGAAGTGGAAAGAGCTTGAAGAAAGTGCCTGCAGAGATGAGAAATGAGAAAGGTTCTTGTTGACTTTTCACAATCCAGGGTCCAGGATAGTCTTATTATCTACAGTATGGGGCACTGCCTGGCTGATATGCAATTAACCTCACTCCAGATACCTACGAAGGCATCCTTGACTTGAGCCAGCCTTCAGCACAGAGAACTGCTCTGCCACATGGCTCAGGCCCTTTCTTGGACCTATACCGTGGATCATGTGTAAAAACATTTCTTCTAGGGTCATACACTGTGGAAAAACTGGGTGCAAGAAAATGTAAAGTCATAAGGAACAATTAAGATAAATATGATCTATGTTTTCAATGAACAGTATCTAGCCATTCAGAGTGATTATTATGAAGACATGGAAACATAAGGCAAAATACGACACTGGTTTTAATGAACCATTATCACAGCAATGTAAAAAAATGCATTTGGGAAAAGATGGGGGAAATACATCAAAATGGGAGTCGTAGTAATGTCTTAAGTTAATGGGATCATGTGTGTTTCCCCCTAATTTTCCTAGTTTATTTCTAAAACATGGCTATCTTATGCAGATAATTTAAAACAATTCTTCTTCCTGCATCCCACATCTGAGCAATTTGGGTAATTTCTGTGAGGCCCTCAAATCATCACAGATCATATGTCTAAAAGGAACTGGAATCAGAGAAAACCACCAGAGGAAGAGTTTGTGTGCATCAAAGGGGACGCCCACCTGCCGGCTGGGACATGAACAACAGTCCCTCAATAAAGCCCAGGAGGAGAACGAGGTGACCGCTTAAGCATGATCAGATCTTGCAGCCTGTTCCCATTGCAGAAATACTGCCACGAAATAGCTGTGAAATGGGAGAAGAGGTCAGACCATGTCCTCCCAGTGAGCACAGGAGTCAGGATCCTGACCAGGCACTGCCCTCCCTCCCCCTCCTCCTCCCCCTGATCACCGCCTCCATTCCTCAACAGCTCTCCTCCCAGAAGCTCCAACGGTTTTATTAAGAACCGTACTCAGTACTGAACCTAAACTTCCATCTTTGCTAAGTGCCTCCAAATGATCTTAATGAGGATTCCCTCCACCCCCTGGGAAGTCAGCTCAGGGCTGTCCTATGACTCTTCTTTCCGGGCAAGTACAATAGGTCACTAAGGGGCTTCTTCCCCAAGAGAAGACCTAAAACGAGAACTTTGTGTTCCTGGGCTTGGGACTGTTTCTAAGCTCTCTGAGCCTGGCCAGTGCTTCAGGACAACAAGCACTGAAAAGAATAAGCAGTGGAGGGAACTGAGGGCTTGCGGCCCAAGCTCTGCCCTGAGTGCATGGCCACACTTCTGTGCACCTGCTGGCTCCCTGAGCTTCCGTTGTTACAAATCCATCACCCCATACCTACTCCTCCTGCTTAATCTTCCAGCTTGTACAAACAGAGGCCAAGGAAGGATGGACTGCTATGGGTTTAAGTTAATCAGAGTAGTGAGACATCCACCTCAGAAGCCAAAATATAAATTAGCTATTGGTCTTATATTTGTGGGTAGTAATAAGCTCAGGTAGGTAGATAGAAGTATGTTAGCAGTAAGTTCTTCCCAGAGAGCAAATGGATGTGAGAAAAAGGTGAGTGGAGACCCCTACCCAGAGGACCAGAGTGTTATCAAAGAAATGCAAATTACTTACTTTATATTAAATATTACTGTTTAGTGAATGGCTGCTAATTAGTGCAGGCCCTGTGCTAGGTGGGCCTCGTTGTGTCCTACCCCCTTCAGGTCTCTGCTTCAATAACATTTCCTCCCAGAAGTTACTTCTGACCCCCAGGACCCTACGTTCCCCTGTTAGATACTCAGATTATAATTGTGACATTCACGAGTGTGACTTTCTTTTAAAATTTTTTAACATTTATTTATTTTTGAGAGACAGAGAGAGACAGAGTGTGAGTGGGGGAGGGGCAGAGAGAGAGAGAGAGATACAGAATCCGAAGCAGGCTCCAGGCTCTGAGCTGTCAGCACAGAGCCTGACATGGGGCTCGAATCCATGCACCATGAAATCATGACCTGATCCGAAGTCGGATGCTTAACTGACTGAGACACAGAGGCGCTCCAGGCATGAGTTTTTTATTAATGGTCTGTTTTCATGAAAATAGGGATGAGGGGGTGTCTTTATGATCACAGTTGGGCACTCATCCTGGCTCTAGTAGGTTCTCTATAAATATTTAGTGAGCTGATATCCTTCATAGCACTCGCTACATGGAAAAGATGTAAACCCTTAGGTCATTCTTTCTCAGCTGTCTTGTTTGTTGCTAAGCTTCAAGTCCCAAGCACACGGGGACCTCCTTTATCTTGTTCTCCACCAGCATTGGCATGGTGCCTGCATATGGTGGCATCCAACGCTGGTGGCAGGAATAAATAAAAGAATAAACAAACATGAATAAAAGCCCACAGCTCTAGAAATGGGTAGGAAAAGAAAGACAGCACTGACAGGTTAGGAATCAAATATGTCCAAGAATGGAGCTAGGTGAACAGAAAAAAGAAAATGTCTAGGACTTCTGACTGAGTGGACGTGGGATGCCCAGATTCTCCTTTCCAGGTGTTGACTGGGTGGTGTGTGTAGCTAAGGGAACAGAGAAGGCAGGCCACCACGTTCGAGATGGTACACCGAGGCCAAGGGCCTCTCGAGCCTAGAGAAAAAGCTAAGCCAATCATTGCCTACACTGCAAAGTAAGCCTGGATCCTTTTCTTTTGTGAGATGAAGGCTTTGAGGTCCCAAAAGGTCTGGGGAACAGAGGGGCAATAGTTTAGCACCTGCAAACTAAGGTTCCACACATAAGGATGTAGCCCAGCCTCTTGACTGGGAGCTTCAGTGCATCTTGCTGAATCCTTGAATCACCGGAGGCCTGACTCATTAGGAGATTGGCTCCAGGTCTGGTACATGGAGACCTGAACTTACATCACTTGGGGCTGCTGCTGCTCCAACCTCTGATCCCTCTTCCCAGGTGTGCACAGACAGCCTCAGGAAAGGGTTCAGAAAGGTGAGTGAGCCTGCAATCCACAACAGGATGACTATGGAAGATGGGGGCCATCAGCAAAGCTTCTGGAGGTCTCTCTCATCTCTCTCTTTGCAATACTGTCTCCCCGGATCACTTGCCAGAGCTGGCTGCTAAGGCAGGGACCCTCTGGAAGTTAAGAAACTGTAGACTTTGTGTGAAGCATCAGGAAGTGTAAACCAAGTTCCAGATGGGAATTGCTGGAACAGTCCTCTCTTTCTGGTCCACCTCCTCCTCCCTCCACTACCGTTCTCAAACTTGTTTTAATAGGCTGTTTTTTATGAAATTCCCTCTTATTCCTACGTCAGCTTCCTATTTTTCTGGTCACCAAAAAGGGAAGCGAAAGCATTCAATGTTTTTTAATGTTTGTTTATTTTTGAGAGAGAGAGACAGAGAGAGAGACAGAGCATGAGTAGAGAAGGGGCAGAAAGAGACGGAGACACAGAATCCAAAGCAGGCTCCAAGCTCTGAGCTGTCAGCACAGAGCCCTACGCAGGGCTCGAACCCATGAACCGTGAGATCGTGACCTGAGCTGAAGTCAGATGCTTAACCAACTGAGCCACCCAGGCACCCCAAAAGCATTGATTTTTAAAGCAGCTGCCCTGTACCCCCTCCAACACACACACACATGCACGCATGCACTCACGCACGCACCCCACCCCCCTATACATATACACCACATCCCTCCAAAATACTTTATCCATTTTTAACAGATGAAAAGGGAAAGGAAAGTGTGGTATTTTTGATGGTCTTATTACTTGGTTAAATCGTTTGGATGGGAAATGATAGACTTTACAAAGATGCCTCCTATTTTAGTGTGGTTGCCCTGTGATGGACTCAATCTTGCTACAACAATAAGGCTTTTGTCACTAATACTTTGGAGGGCCTCTTAGAGGGTAGAGGTGGCATGCCCCGTATACAGCTTGTCTAGAGGTTTTTAATTTGTTTGTGCTAATTTTACCAGTCTTTGGGGGACAAGTCAAAAATGTGTGCGTATATGTGTGATTATTCTTGTATTCAGCACTTCAGTCCAAATCACCCAAGAAAATTTTCTAGATACATTTACTTTATTTACTTTTTTAATCAAAGTGTCACAAATGGCGGACATTTGTAAATTGCTCTGAATTCATTGAAACCATTGTCTAATTTGACCTTCACTATAACAGCAATAATAAAAAGTGTATTTGTATACTACACAAATTCTCTAGTGTTTTACATTAGAAGCAAGTACTTTATACATGTATTCAAATTAAGTGCTCAAAGTCACATTTTTACTTAAACACCAGGATATAAAATTTCCAGGAAAGAGTAAAGGGTGGTAACCCTAACTTGCAACTTTTTGAAGAGATCTCCTCTGCTTATACATGGAACCCAGCCTCAGTGTCTCCATACTGTAGGCAGGGCAGGGACTCCTGCTATGGTCCTGAACTGTCACTCACCTGCTGGCTGTGTAAGTGTGGGTCAGTCCCTTTCCCTTTGGGGGTTCCTCTTTCCTTCTGTGGCGCACAGGGTGACTGGATTTGATGGCTTCTAAGGCTCCCTCTAGTTCTGAAATGTCATGATACTTCGAATAAAGAGGAAATTTAGAATCATCTACTTTAGGGGCCAAGTCTGGCCCACTGCCTGATTTTGAGCATGGCAAGCTAGGAATGGCTTTTACATTTTTACGTGGTTGGTAAAATAGTATTTCATGAAAGGTGAAAACTTATGTGAAACTTACATTTCAGTGACCATAAATTAAGTTTTATTGGAGCCGTTCTTGCTTATTTGTGTATCGTCTCTGGCTACTTTTGCACTACAATGGCAGAGTTGAGCAGTTGCCATGGAGATCACATAGCCCACAAGCCTAAAATACTATGGGGTCTTTTACATCAAAAAGATTGCTGGCCCTAATCTAGTCCAACTGCTTGAGAAAATTAAAGGTTGGGCAAATTCTAGTTCAAAAAGACAAAAATCACAGTTATAGAAAGATGCAAATGGCCATTTTGAAGCATTCAAAGGGAGAAAAACAATTAACAATAAACAAAAGATTAAGGATGCAAAAGAAACTTTTTCCTCAAATGGCAATAATGTGTTTGTTAGTGAAGAGATAAGGACCAAGAAATTGTGAAGCCCTTGGAGCACCCTGCATTTATTCATATGAAAGAACCGATGTTTTGTGTTTTTTTTTTCCCCAAGTTTATTTATTTATTTCCAAAGAGAGAGAATATGAACAGTGGTGGGGCAGAGAGAGGGAGAGAGAATGAATCCCAAGCAGGGTCCACACTGTGAGCGTAGAGCACGACTCAGGGCTCGAACTCACGAACCATGCGATCATAGCGAGAGCCAAAGTCAAGAATTGGACACTCAACCACGTGAGCCACCCAGGCACCCCGGAACTGACGATTTTGTTTGTTTGTTTTTTAGTCTGGAATCAACTTACGATGGATTGATGTGGAAGATTTGGGAAGTGGGCAGATTGCATCAGGAAAACCTCAAGCTTCTTCATGCTGATAAGACTCTTGAAAACTTACATCGAAACTGAAGGAAATGGAGGTGAACATTAGAAATGCTTTAGTGGGCCTTTTCAAATGTGTTGGAGGTCTGGAGGCAGCGACGGGGGAAAGGAAGCCTAGAACAGATTAGAACTTTTGGTCAAATAGAAGTCTAGTGCTGGGAAATCCCAAAGCTCTTGATGACACAGAGGCTCTGCTTAGAATAGCCAGCATAGTTCTGAGAACCTGGCCCTTACTAGTGACAGGGCTTGAGCCCTGGCAGGATGGTGAATGGGAGCAAAGTAAGTGTGGAGTTGGCCACGTATTGATTTGGGGAAGGTTTATACAAAGTTTCACGGGGAGGTAAAGCCCATCATCCTTCAATTCACATAGGAGTATTTCCTTTTCCTGGGAAGTTACTAATGGTGTGCAATAAATATTTCAAGCCCAAGCATGAATCGGGGAGCAATGAAACTGACCCAAGATCCATACTGTTGGTGACCAACCATGTATCAAACATTGCTCCTGTGAGAAGAGTCCTAGGTAGTTAAAATATGAACTTGAACTTGCTGAACAGATAGGATTTACCCTGGAAATTCAGATTGTTGTCAACACGCAGCATGTGTACCTCTGGGTCAGTGAGTCAGAAGGGTTCTCTCTAAAGTTAAGTCAGTGGCTAACGGCACGAGTTTACGGCTCAGACTTCCCAGGGTTGCATCCAAAATCGACTGCTTGGATTCCCATCCCAGGTAATCCCAGGCAAATTACTCAACCTCTCAAGCCTCATCGTCTTCTCCTGTAACAATATAATAATAGAAAAAGAGTGATAATAATAGCACTTACACTATGGGCTGCCATGAATATTTAAAGGGAATTATCAGTAGAAGGTGCATGGGCAGATCTGAGAATTAGAGAGTGCTCACTAAATGCCCCCTGCTTACTGTTGGCTGCATTGTCCAGCCTGGTTGAGAATATGGATTTACTAAAAATATAGAGTTGGGTGTGACTAGTTTGGGATGGAGTTTCAGCTTCACCACTGAGCAGCTTTGTAACCAGGAGCAAATGACTTCAACTCTTAGAGCTTCAGCCTTCTTATCTGTAAAATAGTGATAATAACAGTACTTAGTGAGAAAATATGCTCAAAGTGCTTGGGAGAGTTTGTGGCAGTTAGCTATTCTAATGATGGTCATGATCTGGGTCACTATTAATATTCATTGGTTCCCTAATACCCAAAAATATCCTGAAGACAGGCTGAAACACAGTAAGCCTGGTATACGAGGCATGCGTGGCATCCACAGTATAAAGAATTTTCACATAAATGATTTGATCAAACGGCCGTAAATTGGGTTTAGGTTGTCATGAAAGTCCTCTGATGGTCTAGGGACAAGGTGCAGGCTCAAGGAAGATTGTGGGGGAGGACCCATTGGCCTTTCCCCGCTGGCCTGGGACCTCCTCCAGCCCCACAGCCCTCCGTGCTAAACCCAGAGGTGACATGTGTTCTGGCTCCTTTGATTGTCTCCTTCAGAATCACGGGGATTCTGGCTTCTTGCTTTCCCATCTTCCTTCTGCCAACTTCTGTTAGTCTTGTTTCCTGTCGAGCTGCTCGACATTTGGAACATGTGATTACAGTACACCTCGTGTTCTGGGTACAATGTAAGCCCCTGTCTCATTCTCTTTATCAGCAAGAAGACAGAAACGATGGCCTCTGGAAAGGAAAGGGGCCTTTAGTATCTGGCCCAGTCTCTCTTCTTAGTTTGTGGAGCTGCGCCCCATTTCCTACCATTAACAGATTTGTGTACCTATCTGATATTCCCCAGATTGAGTTGCCAGGCATCCAGGGTGATGGGGTTTGACAAAGCTCTTTCCCTAGTACTTGCTACCCACATCCTTTCACTTCTGCTAACTCCCTCACAATGAACAGAAGGGAGCTTATCTCCTGAGATCAGGAATTACAAGAACATGTGTTATAGATATCAGTGGTGCACCATTTAGCATAAATTGTGATAAGGCCGAGGTGTTTCTTCCACTCAGTTTCTTCCGAACTGAGGGCCTCTTCTCCCAAATAAGCCAGATTGGAAGGTTTGGCTTTCCTTCCACTTTCCCATGTGCCCAGATTGGGGGGGGGGGGGTGCGGGGGCAGGGGCACGCGGGGAGGGCGGCACTAGAGAATAAATAACGCATGTAACTCAAGCCCTGTATTCGTAGGATCTTTCTTATGAAAGGCTATGGGATCCCTTCACCCAACCTTTTCATTTTACTGATGAGGAAGGCGAGAAGGATGGTGACAGCTGGATTCTGGCCGAGTCAAGACAGGAGCCCAGTCCTCCCAACTCTCAGGCCACCACTCTTTCCTCTTTATTATTATTAATACTTTTAAAGTAGGCTCTACTCCCAATGTGGGGCTTGAACTCACAACCCTGAGATGAGGACTGTACTGACCGAGTCACCCTGGCACCCTACCACTCTTGCCTCTTTAGAGCCCTTATTGCCTTCCATGCTCGTGGCTGGAGTGGATTCTCCTTGGTGACATTTTTGACTGTTCTAGGCAGCGAGCACTCATTTGGGGTGAGCCCAACTTGTTCTCTTACTCTTCAGCTTTGGCTATTGTTTGGTCTTTCCGGTGTATGCCACCCACTACAGACTTAAAGATTTCCCCCAGTGGCTTATAGTCAGGACAGATGCTTATTTGGGGTGAGGGATCGAGATGCCTAAATTCAGCTGGCAGAAGGTGAAGTCACTGCATGTTCTCTCAGTGGATAGGGCCCAGAAGCCAAGTCCCAGTAGGAAGGCTGCCTCTGAGCTAGATCAGAAACCAAGCAGGCCTTAGAGTCTGAGGCCCACCTACTGCCCTCCCCCTCCAGCAGCCCGAGTCCTGCAAGGCTAGTCCAAGAGTGCCCTGATGCTTTTCATACATGGTCATGGTAGGTTGAGTCAAAGAGTGGTATTAGGATCATGTCCCAGGAAAAACTGATATTGAACTGCAATGGTATCTACCGAGTAGATGGCCAAAGACAGGGCCCTGCGGAGGATGTTGGGAATCAAGGTACAAAAGGCTGTCAGAGAACCATAGAAGGGCTCCTGGAGAATGTTGGTTTGGGCAGGACTGTCTCTTTTTGGCCAAGACAACATGGGCATCTCGCTTTGAGTTCTTTGAAGGAAGTGTTATTCTCCCCATCGTAAAGGCCATGAAAGTGAAACTTGGAGTCCTTAGCCAAAGTTACAAAGCCAGTGTCAGAGCCAAGACTGGAACCCACGTGCTCAGACTCTGAAGTCTGTGTTCTATCCAGGTCACCACGCTGAAATTTAGAAAACCCTGTCAGCATTCACCAGAAAACTCTGATTGCCAGTATGGTGTGGCATTCTATCATCATATGGTCAAAGAGCATCCAGTCCAACTCTAAATAAATCGGCTTCCTTTGCCATATGCCCTGAAGAGGGTTCTTAGGGACTCTACTGAGGACGGTGAAGGAGGATGGGCACAGGTGACACACTGTCTGTACTCAACCCCCATCCTCCCCCAACCATCTCTTCAACCAGAAATGCTCCGTTCTATGGGTTGGAAGCATGTGTTTGAAAAGGGTTCCCGTAACCTCTGTTTTCCCACACGCTGCAACTTCTGGTTCAACACCTTGTATAAAAGGAAACTCACAGGGCTCCAGGATCCTCCAGGGCTGAACACCACATAGGCTGGGTGGTGCCCATAGAATTGTCTTCTTGGTTGAAAAGCCCTCCAACACCAACAAAAGTGTGATGACCAGAAGCTAGCACAACCACGGAAGTTAACAGCTACCTTAGAATTCATTCATTCATTCATTCATTCACTCATTCATTTACTTGAGAATATTTAAATTAGAACCACTGTACTTCTGGCTTTCACAGAGGCCCCAGTAGATACTGTTGTGGCCCAAACAGGACAATCTCTCTGATGTTTCCCTCTAAAGACCAAAGCAGGGCACCTTCACATCACAGCTAATGATCTGTCGGGCATGAACTCATTTAAGCTTTTTAATAGTGATGCTGTTTATGGTTTTGGCTGCCATCACCTCTTAACACAACAAGTTCAGTAAGTTGCCATCACTTATGCGCTTCCTTTTTCTCCCCTGGCCTATATTTACCTGTCACACTTTCCAGGGGTGACCCCTAGGTGCTGTGGGTTGATAAACAAGCTCAACCTGAAGCGGCAGAAGCACCAGTTGAGCAAATAATTCTTGAATGGATAGTCCTGGCAAATGGCATCGTTGCAGATACACGCTAGGTCAGGTTTTCAGTCCCGTTAAAAGCCTTCCCCTCACCAGTGTTCTGAAATCTTGGGCCCATCAAGCAGTCTTTCTATTCCTTAGACAACTGAACAGCTGTAGAGTTCTGCACAGTTGGAGGAGGGGTGTTTGGTTGTTTCTCTTTTACCTGGGTTCCTTCATATATCCTCGCTTGTATCACCCTAGCCAACCCCATGTGCATGTAGAGAAATGCAAACAATTCTGTTATCTTCTGATATTCTGAGGCCAAGAGTTCTCATTCTGACCATGTCTGCACAAGTTATCAGTGATTTCAGAATCTCTTTGATGCCTTCTAATATTATCTCCTATAGATGTGCCCTAGTTAGCAGGCATCATGAGGGAATAAGGGCATAGTTCTGGATAAAAGAGTTCAGTTAACTAAGAGTATAACTCTTTCAGCTCTAAAGAGTTTTAAAATTTGTGAGCATTTGCAACCCAAGTTTTTCCATGTAGATCACATAGGCCTCACAGACTATCACAAATGATACCTTTCTGTGCTGGTGCCATCCGTTTGTATGGGACCGTGGTAGTCATGAAGGTGGGAGCAGGGTTGTCTGATGGCTCCAATGACAGCCCCTCCTGCTCTACTGTCACATGGGTGTCACCACCATGTTTTCCATGGGCTGCACCCAGCCAACGACTAAGCATGATGGAGTTCCTGGGCATGGCTGGACACAGGACTCCTCAACTGGGAGATGTTGGCTCCAGATCTCCCCTCGGCCAGGCTGACGCCTTCTGAGAACTGGCCCGCAGTCTGGGACTCTTCCTATTTAACTCCTCCTTCACAGGAGTCAGACACACAACACAAATCTGAGGGCTCTCCCCGCCTTCGCTGGCTCACTCTTTTTCCCTTCACAGGTATTGTCCTCCATCAGTCCCTTGACATCTAACCCTGGCATGGCGTCTGCTTCTCAGAGGACCTGAACAAACACAGGAGCCTCTACCCTGCTCTCTTTTAAAGTCGGTCTCACCCACCCCCAGCTGTTTCCTGGAGGAAACGCATGTGCTCACAGATGTGGGTTACCCAACACCACTCCTGTCCCCCCCGCTCCTGCTCCCGCCCTGGCTTCCCGGAGAGATGCCTGCACCACAGTCTCTGATGTTCCCAAAGCCTCACGAAGTCTCCTCCTTATTGTGCCACATCTGCTCCTGTCTGTGGGCCCCCTGACGCCCACTTCTGCTGACGCCGTGGGACTCACAATACACCAGAACCCTGTGCTTACCTGAGGTCATGCCCACTGCAGACAAAAGTAGCCAGGCCTGTCTGCTCAGACGAGTGCCTCACCCTTACCTCACTACAAGGGTCCCTGTGGACAGCTGCCTTGTGCTGCCATTGTCACATCTGACTTTTTGTGAGAAGAGGTCATTTCATTTTTACCCACAGTCTCCTTTCCATTGTTTTGTTGTTGTTGTTTTTAATAACAACCAAAATTTATTTGCTGTTTTAGAAGGTAAACATCCAATTGTTTAAAAACATATTTATTTATTTTTGGAGAGAGAGAGAGGTGGGGGGAGGGGCTGAGAGGGAGAGAGAGAATCCCAAGCAGGCTCCATGCTGTCAGCACAGAGCCCTACATGCGGCCCAATCTCACGAACCTTGAGATCATGACCTGAGGCGAAACCAAGAGTTGGACGGTCTGACTGAGCCACCCAGGTGCCCCTCCTTTCCTCTGACCTTAGTGTCAATCCTCAGCTAAAGGACCAGCTCTGTGACAGAGTCCTATGTATAAAATTGTGCTTCCTTTCTTACACTGGGAGGGCCTGACTGTCTTATCTCTTCAGATGAAGGCTTTCCTACAAAACTTCATTCGAAGAGTCTTCTTGTGGGTCCCCCAGAATGTTCAGATTCCAGAGTGGTTCTAGGCCCAAATTTGGCCTAGCACACTCTGGGTTGCTCTCATCGGGATTCTGTGGATTGTTCGTTTGCATGTTTGCTGTGTGTGTGTGTGTGTGTGTGTGTGTGTGTGTGTGTGTGCATGTGCACACATGTGCGCATATGGGGTGTGTGTAACAGAACTTGTGTGGTTCTTGCCTCTCCGTCTCCTGCCTCGTGATGCCCCCACATCCATCACTTTGATGGCAAACTGTCTCTCACTGCCTCTGTTACCTTCTCTGCCATCTGCCTCCACTCCTGAGGCTCTCTCATTATTACCAATATTTCTCCTTGACAACTTTTTTTGTCACTGCATATTTCAAAGCTTTTTTGGAGACTTCCAGCATTAGGAGTGTACTAAAATGTGAAGAGCTACAAATGAGTAAAGGGAAGCAGGTTTATAATACTTTGTAAATGATGACTAAATTAGGGAGGAAGGAAATGGAAGGAATGTAGGACTTACCTAGGGAAGAATGCTAGAAGCTACACTAAGTAGGCCCGGCAGATTTCCAGAAAAAATAATGGACACATTTGATGACATTTTTGACAGATGAATGCACACACAGCAAAAAAAGATACCTGTGGCAGACACTTTGACTTTCCTTGGACCTCTTCACTATTTCTGTGTACCCTTCACCTAGTTCAGGTGAGTTTTTACTCTAATAGCTTACAGCTATGACTTTGCTTTGGAACATTTCCCTCAGTTACTGGAACATTTCACTTGCAAATGCAGACACAGAAGTGCCTGGGATTTTACACCTTCCCGGGAAACCTTTATCTCATGATTAACTGGTTTGGAAATATGACAGTCCAGACTCCCTTGCCTCAGATGGGGACAAATGTGAGGCATAATTTTTAATGCAGATCTTCCCTGATTATATCAAAGCATCATCTCTCCAAAAAGTCTTGCCTGCCATCACACTCTTGCTTGGCTCCTTCTGCTTTCCTGCTCTCTTACTGGCCTCCTCCGGGAGCCCTTCTGAAATAGATGGCTTGCACATGAATCTTCATCTCAGAGTCTGCTTCTGGGAGATCCCAACTGCACTGGATTGAATAATGTCCTGAAAAAAATCGTGTCTGCCTGGGATCTGTCAGTGTGACCTTATTTGCAAAGGTAACCAATTAGGAAGCAGTCGTGCTGGATTAGAGTGGTGTCCTTATAAAAAGAGGACAATTTGGACACAGAGACACAGAGGTGGAGGAGACAGTCATGTGAAAATGGAAGCAGAGACTGGAGTGAAAGATCTAGAAGGCAAGGAACACTGTGGATTGCTAACCAGAAGGATGTGGGAAGCATGGAACAGATTCTTCCTCAGAGCCTCCAGGAGGAATTGATCCTGCTAGCACTTTGATTTTGGATTTCAGTTTCTGGAACTGTGAAAGAATAAATTTCTGTCGTTTTAAGCCACAGTTTGTGGCATTTTGTTATAGCAGCCCTAAGAAGCTAATATACCAACCTAAGACACAAATACAAGATATAGGAAGCATATGAGCATATGAGTATAATCTATATTACATCCTATATTTTACATGAGATCATGCAGCTTTTATCAATATTTTCAAAAAATTGATTCAGTGAAGACTCTCTTTTCAATCAATAGCTGACATTCATTATACTTACTGAGAGAAGTGTACAAGTAATCCAGTTAAAAATCAGAAAGAATACGAGGATGTTCATTATCATCATTAGTGTTTAACATTGCTCTGGATAGTGGATGTTCTGGCTAATGCAATAAGACAAAATAGAAAAGAAAAAAAAAAGAAATGAGGTATTTTGAGCAAGATGAGATAAATTAATCATTACCAGCAGACACTGGCTACTTGAAAAACCCCAGGCAGTGTACTAAAATATCTTAAGAAAGCTCAGGAATAAAAGATAACTTGTATATAGGCTTTGATAAATTTTAAAAGACCTGTCTAAATAGATTTTATGCCATGCTTCTGCACTAAAAACTAAATATTAAAAGTTGTTCCTAAGATTCCCATTAAAATATAAATGAGATGGGGGGGGCAGATGTAATTTAAAAATACTAAAATTCACCCAAAAGAACAGACATGAGAAGAGCCAAAACACATTTTGTGAAAAGGAAGAACAGAGGGGCACCTGGGTGGCTCAGTCGGTTAAGCCTCCGACTTCGGCTCAGGTCATGATCTCGCGGTCCGTGAGTTCAAGCCCCGCATCGGGCTCTGTGCTGACTGCTCAGAGCCTGGAGCCTGTTTCGGATTCTGTGTCTCCCTCTCTCTCTGACCCTCCCCCATTCATGCTCTGTCTCTGTCTGTCTCAAAAATAAATAAACCTTAAAAAAAAAAAGGAAGAAAAGAGAACTCTTACCTGGTACTAAAATGTATTATAAAGTTAGAGCAATCGACTGTACCCAATAAATGACTTGGTTCTGGTGCAGAAATATACAAAAGAGTACGGCAGAATAGAAGTCCAGAAATAGACCCAAATATTTATATAATCAGGATTTATATAATCATTTACAGTATGGTAATGGCGACGGTTCATGTCATTATAAAAATATTCCTCCATGAATTATGCTGGGAATGAAAGGGTAACTCACCCTAAATACATTCCAACTGAATTCATGTTTTCAAAAGCACTTTGGTTTTCCAGCAATGACAGACTAAGCAATTGAGATCGACCACTTTGCTGCAATTTCAAAAACTGAACAGAGTTTAAAATACATTTGCTTGAAGGCGTCTGAGAGCTAAAAAACCTGTGAAGAATGGCATGGCCAAGGTCTAACAGAAGGAGGAAACTCAGGGTCATAAACCCAGCACCTGGGGATGCTTTACTCCTCGAAGTGCTAGCTGATTCCAAAGTAGGTGGCCGAGAGGCTGGAGACAGCGGCACTTTGGAGAGCTCTGAGGAGTGAAGGGGATAAAAATTAAGAATACAAGATCACTGAAAGGGGAAGCCTCTAGTAGACGCCCCATGCATTGGCTCGGCATCCTGAAAGGTACATCTGACCTGACAGAGTGTGGAAATACATGAACCTTCACACTGAACGCAGCTTCCAATCATCTCAAACCTGGGAATTAGATTAGCTTGATCCTGGATTGTTAGAACCCTAAGCTTTCTTCCAGAAGCAGTGTAAGTCCTCTCTGAAGGATGATAACATCCTTGGAGACTTGAAATTATTCTACAGCGTTGTGTATGCAATATCTGAAAGTCAATAAAAAATAATCAAGTGCAAAATGAGACCAGATGGTGTTATCAAAATCCATGAAATTCTTCCTAAGATTCTCTCATTCTCTTGGGGAAAAAGTAAAAATATCAATCAATACTAAAAGACAAATGACCACACAGGCAAAATATTTGCAAAATACATGACAAGGAGTTAATGTCAATTCTATGTAATACATAAAATAAAAACATTACAATAGAAAAAGTAGCCAGAAGATACACACTGGTACTTGACAAAAGAAGATATACAAATGGTCCCTGAACATATTAAAATAATCTAATCTCACTAACAATTAGCTAATTTTCGATATGAGCTATTATTTTTTATCTATCATACTTAAAAAGATAACAAAAAATCATAATAATTAGTGGTGTGATGAATGTCCAGGAACTAAGTGGGAGGAATACAAAAAAAGTACAATATTTTTCTGGAGGGAAACATGAAAAGATTTAAATGCATACCGCTTAACTCAGGAAATCCACTGCCTTAGGATTTGGCTGTAAAACATCATACATTTGCCAAGATGCACTGATAAGATTGTTTATCGTAGCGCCATTTCTAACAATATAATTATAAACATCCAAAATTGGAAAATTGTCCACGATAACTTAGTAGCCACACTTAATGGGGTAGAGTAACACAATGCAATCCTTGAAAAGATAACAAAATGAAAAGTTATGCCTAATACATTGCTAAGAAAATAAAGCATATTGCAGAATGTAACCTTACTTTTGTTATACGTGTATAGGGTGGACAACAATTTGTTTTTATTATTTGTAGAGGTAGTTTTTATATCATTCACTTTTACATATCTGGATCTTAAAAAATAAAGCAAACTGGGGCGCCTGGGTGGCTCAGTCGGTTGAGCGTCCGACTCCGGCTCAGGTCATGATCTCGCGGTCCGTGAGTTCAAGCCCCGCGTCGGGCTCTGTGCTGACAGCTCAGAGCCTGGAGCCTGTTTCGGATTCTGTGTCTCCCTCTCTCTCTCTGACCCTCCCCCGTTCATGCTGTCTCTCCCTGTCTCAAAAATAAATAAACGTTAAAAAAAAATTAAAAATAAAAAATAAAAAAAAAATAAAGCAAACTATTCCTTTTAATCAGAAAAATGATCCTTCAAATCTCTTGTGCCTTCAAAATGTCACCTTCCCTTTCATATTTCAGATGAAATGCATAATAGGACACATACAATTACTTTCTCCCTGACCTTCTGTAGAGTTTATTTGTTCATACATTGAACTTGTTTTCACATCAATACTTGACATAGGGATTGAAGGAGAGTACTGAACTTGGTTTTTACTATTTTTGGAGCAATGGCTTCTTTATTCTAATTTTTTCTTTCTTTCTTTCTTTCTTTCTTTCTTTCTTTCTTTCCTTTCCTTTCCTTTCCTTTCCTTTCCTTTCCTTCTTTTTTTACTTATCAAGATGTATCGCTTCCTATAGAAAACGGAACACCATTTCCAAGGCACTGTATTGCTCATAAAGGTAATTCACTCACTTATGCAGTCAGTATTCATGAAGCACACCTCTGTCCCTGCACTGTGCCCAAGGCTGACAATAGAGGGCACAGACCAGACCAAATCACTTCTGCATTTGTGCTCATGGCCCAGAGCACACCCACTGGATGTGTACATATCTTGGCAACCCACTCCTCAGGCCAGTGTGAACGGTTCTCAAGTGAAGGCCACTCGTCCAAAATCCCAGGTCCCTTTAGTGCACATTTAATGGACCAAAAATAAGTTTATTAGCCTAAGCTTGTAAGTAACCCTTCAAAATGAAAATATAGCTTTCTTACTGAAAAATGAATATGTTTTTTCAAATATTTCTGGAGCTAAAATTTAAAATTTTAAGTTGTTTTAGGGGCGCCTGGGTGGCTTGGCTAGTTAAGTGTCTGGCTTTTGATCTTGACTCAGGTCATGATCTCACAGCTTGTGAGTTCGAGCCCCATGTCGGGCTCTGTGCTGACAGTGCAGGGCCTGCTTGGGATTCTCTCTGTCTTCCTCTCTCACTTCTGTCTCCCTCACTCTCTCTCTAAAAAAAAATAAACATTTTTAAATAAATAAACATTTTAAAATAATATTTTTAAATAAAATAAAATGAACATTTAAGTTGTTTTAAATCGGTTATCTTTTTTTATTAAAAATTTTTTTTAATGTTTATTTTTGAGAGAGAGAGAGAGAGCATGAGTGGGAGAGGGGCAGAAAGAGAGGGAGACACAGAATCTGAAGTAGGCTCTGGGCTCTAAGCTGACAGCACAGAGCCCGACAGAGGGCTCAAACTCCTGAACTACGAGATCATGACCTGAGCCGAAGTTGGACACTTAACCTACTGAGCCACTGAGGCACCCCGGATCAGTTATCTTTTAAAAAAAATTAGTTATAGCTGCCAACACTCTCTTACACTAAAGGATGTGAGGAGGATGAAATCAATACAGAGACAATACCGTTATAAAGAATGCACTTTTTTTTTTTTTTTTTAAAGTAGGCATCACACCCAGGGCAGAACCCAACACCAGGCTTGAACTCAGGACCCTGAGATCCATACCTGAGCTGAGATCAGGAGTTGGATGCTTAACTGACTGAGCCACCCAGGCAACCCCACAAAGAGGGCATTTTTCAAAAACACAAACAAACCCCAAACCATAAGTGCTGTGCTCCCTGTCTGACAGAGAGTGTAAATTTGAATCCCTTTCCAAACAATGATTCAGCGTAATGACAGATAGAATACAGGCTTAGGAGTGAATGAGGTGAGTCACACATAAGTCACAACACAGCATGCTATTAGTGAATATTTGTACACCCAATTTTCCCTCACTGTATTTCCTGTTCAGAAAGTCCAAATGCAAAGCTGTCCCAAACCAGATGCCTGTAGAAGGTTCAGGTGCAGCCGGGTCAGCCGGTCTCAGTGAAAGCATGTAGATGTGCAGAAACTGACCTTGACACAGGTATGGGGATGTCCTGGCCTAGTCTGGGACTGACAGGTTTGGGACCAGATCAGATGAGGATTGTTTTTGTTATCTATTGCCTTATAACAAAACGCCACAAAACGTAGCGGTTTAAAACAAATACAGTATTTATTATGTTTTCATGAGCTGGAGGGTTGAACAGACTCCGGTGGGTAGCTTTTCTTTGCTTCACCTGCTGCAGCTGACCTCACATGGCTGCGTTCCACTGGGAACTTGGCCTGGCCCGGTATCTGAGGTGGCATCTCATCCATCAGGGTCTCTCCCGATCTTCAGTAGTCTAGCTCAGGCAATTTTACAGTGGCGCAGATGACTTCCAGAATGTAAGCCTCGATGTGTCAGCACTAATGAGGCCTCTGCTTGCTTCATATTTGCTAATGTCCCACTGGACAAAGCAGGTCACATGGCCCGCCCCACGGTCAACGTGGGAGGATCTGTACAGGTGGCAACTATTCCAAGGTGTGGTTTATTGAGGGCCCTCGGTCCAACAGTCTCCCACAGGGACCAAGATGTGGACATAGGATGAGATAGAGGATGTGATAGGAGGATGCAGTGGGGAAGGGGGGCGGTGCTGTGGTGGGACATAGGCCTTGAGCATAGGCCACAATAAGAATGTAACCACCACCGAAAATAGTGCTTTAACTGGAAGTGGGGGCAGGGACAAGGAAATCAAGCTGAAGAGACCAACAAAGGGACTGTGGCTGGTTAAACAGAGACCATCTAGAGCATCATTAGGAGAGCAGAATAAAAATCAAAGAAGTCAGATAGGTGGCAAGGCAGAAGGTAGGCAATGGAGAGAAAAAGTTGCTGATTTCTTTCTGAAAGAGGAGAATTGGAAATAAAATGCTTACAAATCCATGTACCATTACTTTTTTAAATGAAGGAGCTTGGATTTTCCAAGTAGCCCTTGTGATGTTCTTTTTTATAGTGTTATTTTTTTAAGTCCTTTTTTTTTTTTTTTTTGAGAGTGAGCAAGCATGCATGAGCAGGGGAGGGACAGAGAGAGAGAGGGAAAGAGGGAGAATCCCAAGCAGGCTCTGTGTTGTCAGCATAGAGCCCCATGTGGGGCTTGATCCCAGAAACCCTGAGATCATGACCTGAGCCAAAATAAAGAGTCAGGTGCTGAACCAGCTAAGCCACTCAGGTGTGCCTGTTCTTTTTTATTCAAAGGAAGGATGGCCTGTGGTGGTTGGGTGACTCCTTAGAGCCCTAGCTGGACCCTACTGCCCCTCTCCGCCATTTTCCCTAGTTTTCCAGCCCTCCCTTCTCTGGACCCTGGTCCTAAACATTTGCTCAGGTGCTCCAACTTTGAAGATACATTTTTTTAATGAAGCTTAGGTCAATTCTACTTTAAGATGTAAGATGCTTTAAATGCTTGCTGAAGTTGAATATGAGTAATTTGACCAGTAGACTTACAGAGTCAGAAAAGTCTTATAGTGGTAGAAGGTTCCACATGATTCCTTGACCTCATCTGCTACCCACCCACTCCCACCCCCACCTCCATCTCTCTGGCCATATTGGCCAATTGTTTGATAACAGGACCTTATACCTGCCATATAGCCTCTGTCTGGAAATCTTTTCCTCTAGATAGCTACAAAGCTTCCTCTTCTTTTCCCCCCAGATCTTTGCTGATATGTTATCTTATTGATTATTTTCCTGGCAATATTCAAAACTAAAGCCTACCCTTTCCCCACGCTGTCCCTCTTCTCTGCTTTATTTTTCTCTAGATCCCTATCACCATGTAACATGCTATATATTTTGTTTTGTTATTGTTGTTATTGTTTGTCTGATTTATTTTTCATCTCCCCAGATCCCAGGGTGATTCTAACATGCAGCCAAGTTTGCAAGGAGCAACTTTAGGGCACAGGCTTCAGAGTTATGCAGACATCCATTCCAGTCCTGTCTTGCAGTCGAGGGGTGCCATGACCTTGGGTAGTTCCCTAACATCTCGAAACTTCATTTGCAAAATGCAAGTCACAGAAGTCCTTCTTGTCTCCTAGTTTCCTGTGAAGATTAAATGAGACCTGCAAGCATTGGGCTCCGCTCGCGGTGCCTGGCTCACACTAAGGCCTAAGTAACCGACAAGGTTGCCACCAGCTGGGATGTGACTGTCCTCCTCCATCATGTTGTGCCCAGCCTGCTTAGGATCAGTGCCTGGGGCTAAGCAAGCCTGGCCGCAGTTACTGCCTCTCTTTTTCTGGAGGAACTTGTTGAGGTCATTTAGCAAAGCACCTGCTTGTCCTTTTAGAGCCTAGGTTTTCTTTGGTGCCAATTCTCTTAACTGTTCCTTAGGCTGCACCAGTTTCTTGGAGCAAAATGGAGAATACTGAAATTGCAGTTGCCCAAGGTCCCCGGCTACAGGCAATATCAGCAGAGGAAACTGAACACTGGGGAACTCCTTCTGAGAAATTGAATATATGTGCTGATTGTATCTGAAATTTTCATTTGAAATCTTTCCTTCCTCCCTGCCCCCCACTCATTCTCTCTCTCTTCCTTCCTTCCTTCCTTCCTCCCTCCCTCCCTCCCTCTCTCTCTCTTCTTTCTTTCTTTCTTTCTTTCTTTCTTTCTTTCTTTCTTTCTTTCTTTCTTTCTTTCTTCCCTTCCTTCTTTCCTTCCTTCCTTCCTTCAAACTTTATTTCTGAGAGAGAAGAGAGAGATCCTACCAGGAAATGGCACTGGGAGCCTCATTTCAGGTTTGTTTGTTTGTTTGTTTTTAAACTAAACTCTTAGCCCAAGATGGGGCCCAAACTCATGACCCCACGATCAAGAGTCATGTGTTCCAGGGACTGAGCAACCCAGGTGCCCCAAGAACCTTCAGGTTCGTACCAGGAACATAACTAGGGTTTCTTGATGCTGCTTGTTATTTTGCTATTTCAGGCCTCTTCTCAGGGAGCCTTATATTAAAGTGACTTCTTGGGGCTCTTGGGTGTCTCAGCCGATTGAATGTCCGACTCTTGATTTCAGCTCAGGTCGTGATCCCAGGGTCGTGGAAATGAGCCCTGCATCAGGCTCCACACTCAGCATGGAACCTGCTTAGGATGCTCTCTCCCCCTCTGCCCCTCTCTCTTGCTCACACATGCGCACTCTCTCAAATAAAAACCAAATATTGAAAAAAATAATGAAGTGACTTCTCAGTGGAAACGATTTCTTTCTAGCTTGTTCTCCCTGAAAGATATGGTAACAGTGGAGGAGAAAGGTATTCTTTAAACAGAAACAGCAAGCAATAACTCCTAGCTAGGTATGCAAGGGGCATTCTGAACAGCTTTACAGAAGAGATTTTACCAGACCCAGACGGGGGGCGGGGAGGGGCCTGGGAGAGTAAGGATCAGCAAGAGCAAAGCTGCAAGTTTAAGACAACAGGTGCACGTTTGCAGGATGGTGAGAAGAGCAGTCTGGTGTGGCTCCCTGGGGGCCACAGGGAGGAGCTGTGGCAGAAGATGCTAGAAAGGCTGGCAGGTCATGAATGAAAAACCTGAAGAGGCACACTTAGAAATCTGAATGTCAGGGTACCTGGGTGACTCAGTCGGTTGAGTGTCCGACTTCAGCTCAGGGCGTGATCTCACAGTTCATGAGTTCGACCCCGCATGGGGCTCTGTGCTGACAGTGCAGGGCCTGCTTCAGATCCTCTGTCCCCCCACCCCCTCTCTCTGCCCTGCCTCTGTGCTCACTCTCCCTCTCAAATATAAATAAACATTAAAAAAGAAGTCTGAATGTCATCCTACAAACAACGGGGAGTCCTTGTTTTGAGCAAACCCAGGTCATGACTAGATCTGCGTTTCAGAGATCACTGAGAGACAGGGCCCCGATCCTTGACCTGACACTGAAGTGACATCATTGTGTGGGCTCTCATGCTTTAGGGGTGACGCTGGTGATCATTTGGGAGAGGAGCTATGGAAATCCCATGTCCCAGGCAAGTAGGCAAGCCACAAGACGGGCCATCCAGGCAGCAAAGATCCCAGAGCACGTCCAGTCAGCTTTGGCAGTGTGTAGAGAGATTCTCTGATAGCAGTTTATGCATTTGCTATCGACTGAGTATTTGTCCCCTTCACCCACAGTCATATGTTGGAATCCTAACCCCCAAGGTGATGGGAGTAGGAGGTGGGGACTTTTGAGAGGTGAACGGGACTAGTATCTTTATGAAAGAGACTCCAGAGAGACCCCTGGCCCCTTCCACCATGTGAGGACACAGAGAAGATGGCCATGTATGACCCAGAAGGCAGGCCCTCATCAGACACTGCATTTGCCCTGGTGCCTTGATCTGGGACTTCTTGGCCTCCATAACTGTGAGAAAATAAATATTTGTTGTTTATAAGGCACCCAATCTATGGTGTTTTGTTTATAGCAGCCTGAATGGACTAAGTCACCACCTGACTATGTCTCTCTCAGATCGACTGAAAACTGAGTTACCATTCTGAGTACCTACCCATTGGTACCAGTGGACATGACCATGGAAGGCTCAGAGTTGTGAGGAAGGTTGCAGGGGTGGGAAGAACATTGGAATGACTCACCCTGAGACTAAATGTTCTCTGATGCCTCCTGACAGCATTGCTCATCTTCATGTAATTACTGAGAGCAGCCACTCCTCACTGCCCCTGCCTTCTTGCCTGCTGTTTTAGGAAGCCCACCTGGGACAAGGACTTCAATGCAAGTGACTTGTTTGGGAAGTAATTCCAGGAAGCCCCAGGAGGGGTGTGGGGAAGTGAGACAGAGGAGAAAAGGAAGTCTATAGCGTGCATTAAAAAGCAGGTTCCTGGGGCGCCTGGGTGGCGCAGTCGGTTGAGCGTCCGACTTCAGCCAGGTCACGATCTCGCGGTCCGTGAGTTCGAGCCCCGCGTCGGGCTCTGGGCTGATGGCTCGGAGCCTGGAGCCTGTTTCCGATTCTGTGTCTCCCTCTCTCACTGCCCCTCCCCCGTTCATGCTCTGTCTCTCTCTGTCCCAAAAATAAATAAAAAACGTTGAAAAAAAAAATTTAAAAAAAAAAAAAAAAAAAAAAGCAGGTTCCTGGGGCACCTGGGTGGATCAGTGGGTTAAGTGTCCAACTATGACTCAGGTCATAATCTCATGGTTTGTGAGTTTGAGCCTTACATCGGGCTCTCAGCTGTCCGCACAGAGCCCACTTCAGATCCTATGCCCCCATCTCTGCCCCTCCCCTGCTCCCTCTCTCCCTCTTTGTCTCTCAAAAATAAATAAACATTAAAAAAAAAAAAGAACAGGTTCCTGCCATGGGCAACTGGGAGTCAATCACAGTGGACCTCTGGGTGACATCGTAGAACAAGGGCAAGGAAGCTGAGATATTCACCCACCATCTTCCATCTGTCATGGGCTGCAGGCTGCTCCCAGGGTGTAAACTCTCCAGCAGGACTAACACCACCACCACCACCAACGGACTAAACATGGTCCAGTGACCAGAGTCTCAGATGCTTATGGTAGGAACGTCATCCGCACACACAAATTTTTAGAACATCTACAGGGTGGCAGGCATAATGCTTGGTGCTGGGATAGGGAAAGTAGGGTAGACTCTTCCCTGCTGCCATGGATTTTTCCCTGATACCCCCAGGTAGTCCGGACTCTCCTTCCTCACTCTGGCTCCTATCATGGAAATGGGTTTGTTTGGTTTGATTGGTTGCCCTTAATCCATTTCTTCTCCTTCAACTTCCCCCAATTTCCTTTTGTATATACCCTGATGAGGTTGTTCTCCTCTTTCTGTTCTCTTCCAGCCACAGAGGTAGCACATGACTGAGGCTAGACCAGTCAAACACTCCCTTTCCCCTGTGGAAATTGACTGTTAGGCTGAATGGTAGCAACTGAAAATGGTTGATTTGTCCAAGAGCTCCAGCCTCATGACCCTCTGTAGAGCTTCTGGGTATTGCCTATTTTCACCCCTATTCTCTGTGACTTTGGGAGTCTCCCACACTCTTCCTATAACCCCCTTTTTGCTTAATAATATCAGTGTCAGTTTCCATTCTGTGCAAGCAAAGAACCCTGATGTAGCTCTTTTTGCAATTTTAATCATTTAAAAGGTATTTATTGAGCACCTACTATGTGTTAGGCACCCAGTAGTCACGGGAGATGCCATGTTAAAAAAAATGTCTGCCTTCATGAGGCTCTCAGCAAAATAGGAGAAAAAATTGAATAAATAGTCCCCCAGTGGGCCACAGAGTGACTAATGTGACAAAAGCAGGTTTCAGGATATTAAGCAAGTGGGTCTCTAAGATTTTAATTTATATCGAGCCCAAGGAGATAGCACAGAGGATGTCACATGTGGGCAGAGGCCTGAAGATTGAGTGAAGAACATTCCAGGCAAAAGGGGCAGCATCTGTAAAGGAAGACCTGAGCCAAGAAATACGGTTGTCCACCCTGGCCTGACCTTGGCCTTTGCTCATTTATCAGGTGGGACTTGATCAGATCCATTCCAGCCTCTTCCTGTTCTATCACCACCTAGGGCAGTAGTCCTGACCGCAGGAACTCAGCTCTCTTTCTCCAGGAACTCCCTGCCCTTTATTTAAAGCTCAATGCAACAAGTCAAATCAGTCACCTGCAGTGAATCCTAGCAATGTGGGAGGTGTGGTGGAGGCTGAGATGCACCGCCCTGATCCCCCTTCAAAACCGAAGAACTCACACCCCTCCCGCTGTGAGTCTTACTTCAAAGCAGACACTCCGAGAGCCACCCCGTGTTCAGAACGCTAAGACTTCCTTTGAGACTGCGTTGTCACCCAACTTCTCCCTCTGCCCAATGCCACTCCTCCCCTTCCCTTCTACAGACTCCAGTCCTGAGAACATTCCTTCCAACCCTCCTGCACATGAATCATCATCTCAGGGTCTGCTTCCTAGGGAACCACCTTGCAGCAGATGGAAGGAACCAGAATTAAGGATGAGAAGACTGTGTTCGTGCCTATCACATCCTGACTGTGTTATCTTGGACCAGCCTCATGTTAGTTCCAGGTTAGTACCAGCCTGGTCCACGGGAGGCTCCAAACGAGGGCTCGTTGATTCAGACAATAGATGGAGCTTTCTCCGGAAATGTTTTTAAAACACACGTAGTTGTCAGTTATGACTGTTTTGAGTTGGAAAGGGGAAAAACAAAATAACTCCAATGAACACGTGGAAGATAGGACAAGAGTCAGAGATCTTGGAGCAGGGACAGCAGTCAAGAGGACGCCACGGTTGTCCCGAGGAGACGCACTGATCACGAGAAGGCAAGCAAGCACTCCTGCATATGAGGACTTGGAAGGACAGGGACACAGAAACCAAAGGGTGAACAAGGGCACAGTTAATGGGCCATCAGTCGTGTGCGGTGCTTCAGAAATGTCAAGCGGGTTAAGCAGTGATGTGAAGTGTCAGTTTTAAGAGCATTGCCCACATTTGCTCTTCCAGAAATGTTTAATGGGCTCTCAGTAGTCAACCTGGAAAGCGGGGAGTGTGGGCAGGGACGTATCTGTTTCCTTCACCACCATGGACTCTGTGCTTAAGATGCTGTTGGTGCCCATTGGGCATCTGACAACTATTTATTATTGTTGAATAATTCGTAGGTGTTTGAAAATAAAGTGAGTGGCTTATTGTCACTACTGAAATAGCTTGTTGGAAAAAAATCCACATGCTACCAACCTGTGCCGCGAAAATATGAACACACACACGTACCTATCCCTACTCTGTCCAGCCCAGGGGCTGAGTATAAACAAAGCTATTTCCTGGTGCATGGAAGCCGTTTGTCCTATGCACCAGACCCGGGAGGGAATCCCTGAGCTTCTCCCTACAGTTACTTAAGGCCTCTATACCTCTTTTGAACATCGATAATTCTTTAAAGAGCATCTAAATGAACCTCTAATAAGACAGCATGCCTCTAAATTTAGTCAGGAGAGGGTAGACACATGTTATAGAATATAGATGAGAAACCTAACAGCACATTTCCAAGGGTCTACTAACAGGGTATTGGAGGCAGTGGGATTGTTTCAAAATAAAACAGTCCCCCTTTGAAGTGAGAGTATATCAAAGCAAGTTCTTATCGTTAATAATTGGGACCTATTGTCGGAGTAGAGAGTATGAATCCACATGCCCAATTGAATGGGTGATCATGGCAATAATCTCCCCTTTCCATTTTGGTCTAATTGTGGCGGTCTGTCATTTCTCTAGATGTGACCATGACATTTGGTGCATTTCTGCACGAGGATTTGTTTTTCTCCCCACCGGAAGGTGAACTTTTAAAAATCTCTGATTCCAGGGGCGCCTGGGTGGCTCAGTCAGTTGAGCGTCCGACTTCAGCTCAGGTCATGATCTCGCGGTCCGTGAGTTCGAGCCCCACGTCAGACTCTGTGCTGACAGCTCAGAGTCTGGAGCCTGCTTTGGCTTCTGTGTGTGTGTGTCTCTCTCTGCCCTTGGCCTGCTCACGTTCTGTCTCTCCCTCCTTCAAAAATAAACATTAAAAATAAAAATCTCTGATTCCCTAGCATGTTGCAGGTTACCTGGTGCATGGGAGACATTGAAAGCATATTGAAGGAAAGGAGAAGAGGAGAAGGAGGGAGGAGAATGGAAGAGTATCCAGTAAGACTCATGGGGATCATTCAGAGTAGTTGGAACACTTAGCTCCTGCTGGCCTCCATGTAGCTCTCTGACTCTTTGAGTACTAGGGGATGGAGAGAAATACATAAAATTGGGAATCAGGGGGGTGCCTGGTGGCTCAGTCGGTTAAGCGTCTGACTTCGGCTCAGGTCAGAATTTGTAGTAGGTGGGCTACACCTACTACAGAATTTGTAGTAGGTGTAGCTCAAGTCCTACGTTGAGCTCTGTGCTAACAGCTCAGAGCCTGGAGGCTGCTTTGGATTCTGTGTCTCCCTCTCTCTCTGCCCCTCTCCTGCTCGCGCTCTCTCTCTCTCTCTGTCAAAAATACACATTAAAAAAAATTTTTTTTTTAATTGGGAATCAGGAGACTTGGGTTTGTGTCCTAGATCTACTATTCAATGCAGGTATATCACTCACTTAATCTTTTAGCCTCAGTATCCCCTTCTGTAAATTGGGGATTATCCTTTCTACCATGAAGAAGTCTTGAGTGATTAAGTGACATAATATATGTGATATCATTCAGCAAACTACTAAATGTCATGTAATTGTGGCTTATAATTATTATTACCCTGGAATCAGAACAACCTACCACTGAATACTTTGAAGAAGAGGATAAGGCCTGACCTTTCCCTCATCTTCCCTTCTTATTTTGGGATTTTGCTATTGTATTTGTATTGGATGACTATCTTCTATCTTCCTTGTCCTCCTTCTCCTCCTCCTCCTCCTCCTCCTCCTCCTCCTCCTCCTCCTTCTATCTGGAGGCAACAGTGATTCCAAAGTTTGACGAGTGGTCTCCAATCAAATCAGAATCACCTGAAAACTTTATAAAATACGGATCCCCAAGTTCCAACCCCAAGGAATTCAACTCACTTGTTCTAGAGTGGGGATGTAGTTTGAAGAGCTGCCCAGGTGTGTCTGAGGAGCAGCCGGGCCAGGAAACCTAGACAGGCTGTCCAAAGACCTTCAAGGTCAGGCCTGAGAGTTTTCGAATATGCCCCTTTTTACTGGCTGAATGCCTGGGAAATGCTCTGAGGGGTGACAGCATTAGGCTTTGTTATTTGAGACTTGTAATGTTACAGTAGAAATGCTACCGTGAGCATGAAATTCCTGTAACAAATTCACAGACAGGCATTTGGACCTAAAATCAAAGCTCTGGGGGAGCATGGGAAGATATGGAGCTTAGTAAGGCGTTTAGAAAAAGCATTTCAGTTGCTTCCATAGAATTTCGTCCGCTTCAGGAAAACACGCCCCTCTAGCTCTCAGAGGGATGTTTCGATCTTTCGATCTCAGAGGGATGTTTCCATCTAACGTGAAAATGAATGGCGCTTTGGACTTCTTGGAAGTCCTCAGGGCGCATTATCATCTGCTAGTTCAGGCTAGTATTTCTCTCCAGAGTCACTATCCATCACAAATCTGATTTAAAAAAAAAAAAAATGGTCTGTTGAAATTCTCATACACTCAGTTGGATATGTAAATTGGTACAAACACTTTGGAAAACTGTTTAGTAGTATTTAGTAAAGCTGAACGTTCGCATACTGTATTCTGTTTCACTGTTACACGCATACTCAACAGAAACGCTAACATACGGTTACCAAAAGACATGTACTAGAAGGTTTATGGTCTCACAGGTCATAATAGCTCAAAACCGTAAACTTCCCAAATGACCATATGCGCTAGAATGGATAAATAAGTTTTAATATGTTGCCACAACAAAGAAAATGAGTTATCTATAATTATATGCAAAGTTAGATGTATTTCATACACGTGATTTTATGAAAGAAGCTAGACTTCAACTGGAAGCTGAAATTAACCCCAAGGATGTATCTCTGAAGTGTAGCCAGTGGTGTTCACCAAGGGAAAGCTGGCATTTTCCTTCTGTACAAGAAGGACCTCCTTTCATTTTATTTATTTTTTTTTTTTTAATTTTTTTTAACGTTTATTTATTTTTGAGACAGAGAGAGACAGAGCATGAACGGGGGAGGGTCAGAGAGAGGGAGACACAGAATCTGAAACAGGCTCCGGGCTCTGAGCTGTCAGCACAGAGCCCGACGCGGGGCTCGAACTCACGGACCGTGAGATCATGACCTGAGCCGAAGTCGGCCGCTTAACCGACTGAGCCACCCAGGCACCCCCCTCCTTTCATTTTAAAGACGCCAGGAATAGCCCACACACTAACCCTTCCCAACTGACCGTGGTGTTTGTCCTTAGAGAAATCTGACAAAACAATACCTGAAGAAAGATATGTCCATAGGGTATATTTTTTTAATGTTAATTTATTTTACTGTTAATTTTTTTAAAAAGGTTTTTCTTTTTAAGTAGTCTCTATACCCAACACGGAGCTCGAACTTACAACCCCGAGATCAAGAGTCACATGCTCCACCAACTGAGCCAGCCAGGCACTCCCATAAGGTGTATTTTATAAAAGCTTTCTGAGTTGATAATTCAACCGTGCCTTCCAAAATGAAGGGAAATGTTGGCTCCATGTCCAGAGTAACTTTCTTTTTATCCCCAAACCTGTCTTGAACAGAGCTCTGAAAAGAGTCCTGCTTAACTGGCCAGCTGAGTGAGGTGTTCAAAAACTACTACAGAAAAGAAAAAAAGTGGTGCATTTTGAAGAATTTTTTTTAAATGATTGCTGTATTGCTGTGTGTATGTTTTTAAATTTTGTCTTCATTTTAAGTCAATTGATTTGGAACAGTACAAAGCAGAAATCTTAAATAAAAATCACCCCATGTCACCTCCCCAAGTAACTCTTATGAGCAGTAAGTGAATATCATTCCAATTAGTCTCTAGGCATAGATAGGAATTATTTGGTAAACATGGGTGCAAATGTAAAAAACAAATTACAAAGGAAAATGGCTTGGGAAACCTCCCTTTATCTCTGTGGCAAAGAAGAGAGGAACTTGTGCTTTCAGAGACTGTAAAATAGCCTTTTTCTGGTCATTCCTTTGATGAGATGACTGCTCTGATAACAAAATAGTTGGAATTCTAAGGCAAATAGTGCCTTTCTGATCAAGCATTGACCTACTCGGGTGGAAAGCAGGCTGGAAGGAGAGAAACAGCCTCTAGTCCCCACGGGGACTTTTTGAGGGAAAGACAGAACCAAGATATAGACTGTCACAGAGGGAAGAAGGAAAGAGAAGGCATGACCCAGAGTTGCTGCCAGAGCAAAGCAATATACTGCCTGCCGGGGGTGGGGCGGGGGTGGGGGGATAATGAAGACTTGGAAATTTTGCAAACTGATCCAGAATCTGAGCGAAAGAAAGAAATAGAACGAAATAGTGTGCCATTGGTCTAACTACTCTTTAATGAAAATAATTCCACTTTCTTCTGTAACTTTTAAGAGGAGAGGTCTTGGGAGTGCAGATGAAATGTGCTAATCCTTAAACTCGAGCTGCTTGCAAGTAAGCTGAGCACAAAAATGAAAGTCTTGTTTGTTGCATGGCTCCTTCTCCAAAATTTTCACAAGATAAGGATTAATTTAACTAAGGAGGAGGGAGGGAGGATAGGAAGGTGTAAACCTGGCCTCTTCATCAGTCTGAGATGCTGCCCTTCTGACTCCCCCCCCCCCCCCCCCCCCGACCGATTTATCACTCACTAGTCTAAGGGACCCTAGGACACTTAGACTGAGAAGAAGAAAAGATAGCTGTCCCCTGCCCTGAGGCCTTCTCAAGCTTATAGATTACAGCCACCAGGGCAGAAAGCCCTTAAAACTTGGCAACTCTCCTTGGACCTCACTTCCATAACAAAATTTCCATTGATGTTTGCCTTTGGTTAATGAAATTAACCAGGTTTGCCTGATTAATGAAATTGAGTAAACCCAAGCCATTCATAGCCCACTATTATTGAACAATCTGTGCCCTTCCCTGGCCCATGAACTTCACATGTATTAGCCTGGTTAGTGCTCATAACTCTATAAAGTAAGCACTGTTATGATCCCCATTTTACAGATGACAGAATAGAGGCAAAGAGAAGTTAAGCTACTTGCCCAAGGTTGCAGAGCTAGCGTGTGAGACTCCAAAGTGGATACTCTTGCCAGAGGGCCTGGGGCCAAAAACCTGGCTCATGAAGACTGGAGCCAGTTGAAGCTAGGAGAGAGACCACATTGCCTCAAAATAAAGCCAGTGCCCTTGCTCTAAGCTCTCCAGTGATTTCAAGTGGCTTTGGAGTCACAAAACCCCACAACACACCACCTGCTTACAATTTATTATGTTGGCTCTTGGCCTCTTGACCTTGCACCTTAGCTTCTGTGCGGGAAGCAAGAGAAATACGTATGACGGTGTGTGAGTGTGCGTGTGTGAATAATGTGCATGTGAGTGGATGTTTGTAAGTGGGCAGGCATGACTTTATATGAGTGGAAGGGTTTCACTGCGAGCGTGCATTTGTGAGTGTGCATGTGTGAGTGTGTACAAGTGGAAGTGTGAATGAGTATGCACGTGAATTGTTGAGGACGGATGTGTACGGATGGATGTAAATGTGTCTGAATGAATTTGGATATGTGTGTGTGGATGTGTTTGCGTTAGTGTGTGTGCATCCATATGCGTGTATACGTGTGTCTGCAAATGTGCATATGAATGTCCAAGTGCGCGCACGTGTGTGTGTGAATGAACACATGTGCGTGTGCATGTGGTAGTGACCCACAAGTGTACTTGTGTCTGCATGTTGCATTTGTGTGTGTGAATGTGTGAGTATTGTGTGCTTCTCCCAGCTTCCCTTACTGGCGGCAAGTTCAAGTGACACATGGGGTGCCTGGGTGGCTCAGTTGGTTACGCGTCTGACTTCGGTTCAGGTCAGGACCTTGCCGTTCAGAGTTCGAGCCCCACGCTGGGCTCTGTGCTGACAGCTCAGAGCCTGGAGCCTGTTTCAGATTCTGTGTCTCCCTCTCTCTCTGCCCCTCCCCTGCTCGCGCTCTGTTTCTGTGTCTCGCTCTGTCAAACATAAATAAACATTAAAAAAAAAAAAAAAAAGATCAAGTGACACATGAGCTCTACTCTCTGACAGAAAAGCTTGAGGAAGTTGTCCCAGGACAGCCCTGGCCACAGAGAAGAGAGGATGTCAGCTCTGTGCCCCTGGGGGAGGTGGCCAAGTGGACTCTGACCTGCCAGACCATAGCAAACGCCCCACTGGTGCCACTTCTGGCCTGGCTCCCTGGCCCACTCCATGTGCGTGCCGCCCCCTACCTGGGGTCTCGTGGGTTTTCCTTTTCTCCTAGATGAGTGACCGGGGGCCAGAGAGGGAGTAGCACAGGCTTTGGAGTCAAACAGACTTGGGATCAAATTCCTGCTCTGCCTGTGGACCCTGAGGGACTGTGGACGAGCTACTTAACCATTCTGTCCTCAGCTTCCCCATCTGATAAAAGAGAGCAATTCTACCCTGCACACAAGTTTATGGTGAATATCAAAGGAGCCAACGCATCTAAAAACAACAACAAAACCAGGCATAGTACTTTGCACAAAGTATATGCTTAATAAATGATATTATTGTTCCAGTAGACCACGAGAAAAACAATCCAGCTTCTTTCTTCCAAGTTGCCCTTTTGGAGAAATCATTAACTCTCACAGTGGAGGCAGGCACAATGGGAGGTTTGTAGAAGCTTTTTGGCCCATCTTAATTATACATTAGGGCACTTTGGAAGCCATTTACAAGCAAGGGTCAGAAAGAGTTAATATACCAGAACAGGGACAACACTCCTCACAGTCACCAGGGAAATCGGTCCTTCGCTTTCCAAGAGGAAGGTAGAAAAGTCCCTATTTTGCAACAACCCCATTTCGACAGCTGAAAACCTTTACTAGAGGGAATTATGCCTCTTTAGAAATGAAACACTACATCTGTAAATGTGAGTCGATTGTCCGACTTTTCAAGGACCAGAAAATGAAATAAAGAAAAGAACTCTCAACAGGGAGGCCACCGTGTCACTGAGGAGAACGGATCAGAACAATGACTGAGTGGCTGGCCGAGGCCACCTGCCTTAGAGGCGGGAATTGAGTCAATAAAGGCACTAAACAAACAGTTGGGCTTTAGTGTTCTAAATCAGTTTGTACAGTGGTTAAAGCTTGTGAGCCGAGGAGCACTGAAGGCCTGTACACATCCTCTGTTAAATCTGAGCCAATCTCCCTGGCCAGTGCTTTGTTTACTCAGTGTCTTTCATTGCAAAATGGCCGCCCCACTAGGGTCATGAGCGGAGCTGGGTGGAGCAGGGGACGGAGAAGTCTCAGGGATGGGGGTTAGCATCTGCCTTCACAAGGGTGCTGGCTCCCCTGCCTACGCTGCTTATTCCTCACGGAGAGAGGCTGAGGGTCCCATCACCTGAATAAAGCTGAAGCCTCAGGTGAAGAGAATGAACTGGAAGGAAACAGGCATAAAACACACTCTGTTAGTTAGAGACAGTCTTGGGAAATAGTTTTTAAGGTTCCTGCTCCAAGGTGGGGAAAGGACCTGATTCGGAAGAGGTGGTTTCCAGAAGTTCTGGGTCACCCTAGAAAGCAGGGCCTCAGCCACCAGCCAGCATGCTCCTCCTCTGCCTTCCATCTATGTACTTTAGCAACACAGAGTCGTTTAGAATTTGGGCAGATTAGACTTAAGAAACTTTAGGAATATGTGTTATGGTTTCACAGGTGATAAATTGGCATAATGTTGTGTCCATGAACACCCGTATTTATGACGTTCACAAGAGGTAGCTTTGTCGCCATGAAAAACTGGAAAAATTTTTGAATGGGAGAGGATGGGGCAAGACGATTCCCATAATATGCCCTAACTTCACAACCTCCCACATTTTGGAGGTAACGAAGGAGAGGAGACCAGTTGGTTTCCTGTGTCCAGGGGACACAGAGCTTTCATGCAGGTGCAAGGCACTATTTCATATGGATGGTCTTGTCTTCAGTGCCCTGCTGCTTCCCATGATGCACCTATTTCTCACCTCAGAACACTGAGGAGGGTTTTCTGGGCCTGAGACACAAGCAGAGACGTAAAAGGGCATTGACACCCCTCTACCCACCCTTATTCAGGCCTGATCTGCTCTAACCGTGCCTAAATTTCTAACATTGCAAAATTTCTTCTTACTCTCTTATTCCATCAAACTTCTCATTCTGTCAGTATAGCGGCTCTTAACTGGAGAGGATTTTGCCCCCAAAGGGACATTTGTCAACATTTGGAGATATTTTTAGTGATTCCACCTGAGGGTTGTAGTGCCCCTGGCATCTCCTGTGAGTAGAGGCTGGAGATGTTGCTAAACATCCTACAAGGTATAGAAGATCTCCTCACATCGAGAATTATTCAGCCCAAATGTCAGTACTGAGGCTGAAAAAACCCTGCTTCCATGTCTTGACATCACAGCTTTTTATTTTTGAAAATAATAATTTTACTATTGAAAAATATCTATTTGTACTAATTCACAATATGGTTTAAATGGTCAATAGTCTACATATAACCTGCCAGGGTCAGTGGCATTTAAAAGAGATTTTTGTTATGATGAGCACTGGATGTTACATGTAAGTGATGAATCACTAAGTTCTACTCCTGAAACCAATGTTACACTACATATTAATGAACTAGAATTTAAACAAAAGTTTGGAGAAATAAAGGAGGTTCTTACTCATTGGCAGGAATTTACATCATGCAAAAAAAGGAAGTGAAGACTTTTGGGAAGCTCCAGGGAGAAATATTTTGTATGTGTGCATGTTGGGGAGGCCCTTCTGGCTATCCCAATAGTCTCATCATGGAGGCACCCACCTACCTGTTCCATGGGCAGAAAGAGCACACTGTGCACTCCTTCTGGCAAGGGCTGAAATGAAGACCCAGGTGTGCTGTCTCCCTTACCTGCAACCAATGGAAGGCACAAAGCATTGACTGACCTACTATTTCCTGGTCTAGGTCACCATGTGATGGGAATGGTTTGAAGTTAAAATATTGAAGGGATAGCATAGGTTGGGTGAAGAATGAATACCCCAGTCCCTGATGCCTGCACAGCTCTCTGCAAGCTGTATGCAAGAATGCTCTAAATGAATCTCTGAGGTCAGAGACTTTCAACCTTGGCTGCATGTTAAAATCCACTGAGGGGGCTTAACAAATTCTAATGCCTAGGCTGACCCCAGGGCATTTCATAAAAATTCCGAGAGGTAAAACCCAGGCATCAGTATTTGCTGATGTAAATAAAAAGTTAAATTTTCATTAAAGTATAACATACAGATGCATTTTTATCTCCAGCAAATCCACTTCTGGGTACATACCCAAAAGAATTGAAAGCAGGGTTTTTAAAATTTTTTTAACGTTTATTTATTTTTGAGACAGAGAGAGACAGAGCATGAACAGGGGAGGGACAGAGAGAGAGGGAGACACAGAATCTGAAACGGGCTCCAGGCTCTGAGCGGTCAGCACAGAGCCCGACGTGGGGCTCGAACTCACGGACCGTGAGATCATGACCTGAGCCGAAGTCGGACGCTTAACCGACCGAGCCACCCAGGTGCCCCGAAAGCAGGGTTTTGAAGAGATAACTGCATACCCATGTTTATAGCAGCATCATTCCCAATAGCCAAAAGGTGGGAGCAAGCCAAGTGCCCATCGATGGATGAATGGATAAACAAAATGTGGTCTATCCATACTATGAAATACTATTCAGCTTAAAAAGAAAGACAATTCTGACACACACTACAACACAAATGAACCTTAAGGACGTTATACTAAGTCACAGAAAGACAAATACTGTTAATAATTCTACTTACATGAGGTACCTGGAGTCGTCAAATTCATAGAGGTAGAAAGCAGAGTGGGGATTGCCAGGGGCTGGGGGAGCAGGTAAATGAGGAAGTATTTACTAGGTATGAGTTTCAGTTTTGCAAGATGAAAAGAGATCTGGAGATCCCTTGCACAGCAATGTGAGTGTACTGAATACTACTGTGTACTTAAAAATGGTTAATACGGTAAATTTTATGTGTGTTTTTAAAAATGCCTATGTTAAAAGAATACAGGTTGATGAATTTTCACAAAGTGAAGACACTTGTACAACCAGCACTCAGGTCAAGAAATTCAGTATTACCAGCACCCCTTTATACCTCTTCCATACCCCTCCCAGTCACAATCCCTTCCCCAAGAGTAATGATATCCCAACTTCTAATACCATATCCTAAGTGCCATTTAATGGATCTACGATTGTTTACAGGCACATCATATTTTATCTAACCGCTCCCCATTCATTTAATTAGACTTGGAAAATGCTTTTTAAAAGATGCCTGATGGGGCGCCTGGGTGGCTCAGTCGGTTGAGCGTCTGGCTTCGGCTCAGGTCATGATCTCACGGTCCATGAGTTCGAGCCCTGCGTCGGGCTCTGTGCTGACAGCTTGGAGCCTGCTTCAGATTCTGTCTCCCTCTCTCTCTGCCCCTCCCCAACTTGTGCTCTGTCTCTCTGTCTCTGTCTCTGTCTCTCTGTCAGGGATGAATAAACATTAAAAAAAAATTTTTTTTTAATGCTTGAGATGCTTTGTGCATATGTCTTTGTTCACATCTCTCTTTTCTTAGAGTAGATTGATTCCTAGAAGTGGAATTGCCCAGTTCAATGGTATGTAATTTTTAAAGGCTCTTGATTCTTCTGGGCATCAGTACTTTTAGAGGTTTCCAGGGAATCACGATGTGCAGCCACAGTGGAGAATCACCGCCTTGGTTTATGAAATGCTTCAGATTCATTCTCTAAGGAACATACCTTGAGCCACCACTGGTAGTTGGTTGGACTTGATCCCAATCAAAATTCTTCACAGATGCAACAGATACTGACATGACAGTTAGGATATCTTTAGTGCAAGGAACATTGGCCAATTGCACATCACTTTAACAACATTGCTTGTTCTCACCAAACAAGAAACCCCAGGTATGTGGATAAACAAAGAATTTGGTTAGGAAGAGAGTGAAGCAAACGATATGTATAAAGCATCCCCTTTTATTTTATTATTTATTTATTTTTTTAACGTTGATTTTATTGTTGAGAGACAGAGACAGCGTGAGCAGGGGAGGAGCAGAGAAAGAGGGAGACACCGAGTCTGAAGCAGGCCTCCAGGTTCTGAGCTGTCAGCACAGAGCCCGATGTGGGGCTCGAACTCAGAACGGCAAGTGAGACGCTTAACTAACTGATACCTGAGGCACCCAGATACCCCTAAAGCATCCCCTTTTAAATAGCTTTTAGAACAACAAATGTATGTAGTAGCCAGGGAGAAGGGGACACGGAGTGGGAGAAGGAAGGAGTCTAAGTAAATAAATCATAATTTCTCAGGCCAGATGCCTGATGAAGTATTTATAATTTATTATTTTCATTTAATTTGACACACACACACACACACACACACACACACACACAGACATACACACAAAATATGTAATAGCTATTGCTGTATTTTACATGAGGTCCAAGTCAGAGATTTGAATGATGTGTCCAGGATCTTACAGTTTAGCCAGCAACGGCCAGGGAACCAACATAGTCTCAATTCTAGTGCCTTGGGCACTTAGCCTGCCCAGGGACAGTTTAGAGACACTTGCATCCAATGATCTCAAAGATTTATTTTGGATTTTTTCATTGACTTGAGTGCCATTTTCCAGTTTTATGTTAATGATCTACTAGAAGCAGGACAAAAGAATAGATTTGAAACCAAGGACATCAGCCGTAGCTTCAGGAACCATACAGAGATTAAGGACACTTTAGCAAAAGCTTTGGCATTTAGCCCACTAAGGCAGACTGTGGGCCATGGGATCCAAAGCCCCATCATTGCATGACTCTCCCTGGATTCTGAGCCCTCCAGAGTCCTAAGGCCACCTTCTTCCAGTGGATGGGGCTGGCATAAAATTCAATTGCCATTAACTTGTTTCATGATAAAAACCATGTGGTTGCCCGTGGCCCTTTTGTTTTTTTTCTTTGTTTCTTAAATATGAAATTTATTGTCAGACTGGTTTCCATACAACACCCAGTGCTCATCCCAAAAGGTGCCCTCCTCAATACCCATCACCCACCCTCCCACCCCCCCCATCAACCCTCAGATTGTTTTCAGTTTTTAAGTCTTTTATGGTTTGGCTCCCTGCCTCTCTAACTTTTTTTTTTCCTTCCCCTCCCCCATGGTCTTCTGTTAAGTTTCTCAGGATCCACATAAGAGTGAAAACATACAGTATCTGTCTTTCTCTGTGTGACTTATTTCACTTAGCATAACACTCTCCAGTTCCATCCATGTTGCTACAAAAGGCCATATTTCTTCTTTCTCATTGCCAGGTAGTACTCCATTGTGTATATAAACCACAATTTCTTTATCCATTCATCAGTTGATGGACATTTAGGCTCTTGCCATAATTTGGCTACTGTTGAAAGTGCTGCAATAAACATTGGGGTACAAGTGTCCCTATGCATCAGCACTCCTGTATCCCTTGGGTAAGTTCTAGCAGTGCTATTGCTGGGTCATAGGGTAGATATATTTTTAATTTTTTGAGGAACCTCCATCCTGTTTTCCAGAGTGGCTGCACCAGTTTGCATTCCCACCAACAGTGCAAGAGGGTTCCCATTTCTCCACATCCTCGCCAGCATCTATAGTCTCCTGATTTGTTCATTTTAGCCACTCTGACTGGTGTGAGGTGGTATCTGAGTGTGGTTTTGAGTTGTATTCCCCTGAGGAGGAGTGACATTGAGCATCTTTTCATGTGCCTGTTGGCCATCTGGATGTCTTCTTTAGAGAAGTGTCTATTCATGTTTTCTGCCCATTTCTTCACTGGATTATTTGTTTTTCGGGTGTGGAGTTTGGTGAGCTCTTTATAGATTTTGGATACTAGCCCTTTGTCCGATATGTCATTTTCAAATATCTTTTCCCATTCTGCTGGTTGCCTTTTAGTTTTGTTGGTTGTTTCCTTTGCTGTGCAGAAGCTTTTTATCTTCATGAGGTCCCAATAGTTCATTTTTGCTTTTAATTCCCCTTACCTCTGGGGATGTGTCAAGTAAGAAATTGCTGCGGCTGAGGTCAGAGAGGTCTTTTCCTGCTTTCTCCTCTAGGGTTTTGATGGTTTCCTGTCTCACATTCAGGTCCTTTATCCATTTTGAGTTTATTTTTGTGAATGGTGTAAGAAAGTGGTCTAGTTTCATTCTTCTGCATGTTGCTGTCCAGTTCTCCCAGCACCATTTGCTAAAGAGACTGTCTTTTTTCCATTGGATATTCTTTCCTGCTTTGTCAAAGATTTGTTGGCCATACTTTTCTGGGTCCAATTCTGGAGTCTCTATTCTATTCCGTCGGTCTATGTGTCTTTTTTTGTGCCAATACCATGCTGTCTTGATGAATTCAGCAAAGTTGCAGGATACAAAATCAATGTACAGAAATCAGTTGCATTCTTATACACTAATAATGAAGCAACAGAAAGACAAATAAGAAAACTGATCCCATTCACAATTGCACCAAGAATCATAAAATACCTAGGAATAAACCTAACCAAAGATGTAAAAGATCTGTATGTTGAAAACTATAAAAAGCTTATGAAGGAAATTGAAGAAGATATAAAGAAATGGAAAAACATTCCATGCTCATGGATTCGAAGAATAAATATTGTTAAAATGTCAACACTACCCAAAGCTCTCTACACATTCAATGCAATCCCAATCAAAGTTGCACCAGCATTATTCTTGAAGCTAGAACAAGCAATCCTAAAATTTGTGTGGAACCACAGAAGACCCTGAATAGCCAAAGTAATATTGAGGACGAAAACCAAAGTGGGAGGCATCACAATCCCAGACTTTAGCCATGGCCCTTTTGAACTCAGCTCAGAGCTTTTCCAACAACATGTCTCCCCTCTTCATGCTTCCCAGCCATAGAGTCCATCCATTTTTCTTTCTTGTTCTATAGCACCAAGAAAGACTTTTCTGGGCCCAGGAAATGGAGGAATCTTGTAAGTTAATTAAGATGAGCTGACTCAACACGAGTCAGAAGGAGCTGCACTTTCCTGGTCTGTTAACAGTATTTTTATTAACATCAAAACGTCTTTTGAGAAGGGCAAATTAACATTGCCATGAGAACTTCAGACTTTTCTGACGTTTTAGAGTTGACATTTTTAGCCTCAGGCTTTTCTCAACAAGGTACTAAGCATTTAATAAATTCTGGGATTAGGAGCTTTCTTCTCCAGAGAGCAGAATTAGCTGTAGTCTACAAAGACAGCGGTTGCCTAAATGTTGAATAAACCTAGAACGTTTTCCCCAGATATTCAGAACACACTTAATTCAATGCTGCCTATTTCTCACACTTCCTACAGCTGTTAGTGTGGACTCTTCTTCGTACACGTTCACAAAGAAACAAAAAGAATCTCCAGGCATTTCTGAAGTGGGAATTTTATGTAAATTTTTTTTAGTATTCACAATTTTAAATGTGAATAATTCAATTTTTAAATTTTATGTATTTATTTATTTTTTATGTTTTATTTATTTTTGAGGGAGAGAGTGAGACACAGAACACGAGTGGGGGAGGGACAGAGAGAGAGGGAGACACAGAATCCAAAGCAGGCTCTAGCCTCTGAGCGGTCAGCACAGACCCCGATGGGGGGCTAGAACTCATGAACTAAGAGATCATGACCTGAGCCGAAGTTAGAGGCTTAACTGACTGAGCCACCCAGGCGCCCCTTAGATGTGGATAAAAGTGATGTGATCAGAAACGTCAATTTTGGATTTAAAAAGAAATGGCAGTTTAATGAGTCTAAAAACTAGATGTTCTTAAAAGAATCAGATGAGTCTAGAAACTGGATATTCATCTTAAAAGAAGAAAAAGAAATTATTTCCTTTTTGCAGAGACAAAAACACGCTTCTGGGTATTACTTTGTCTATGTCATATTGCTAAGTGGATTCAATCCATCATCGTCTCTGTTTGGTTCAGATAATGTCAGCTGCATTGGGAGCAGCACACTTAGACTTCCCATCAACTGAGGCAACAGCAGTGAGGACAGACTATCCAATACACAATACACATGCAGCCCTGGAGTTTTCAGTGTTGACCATCCATCCATCCAAATTCACCAAGGGTGACAGTGCATTATCCTTCAGAATGGTTCCCATTTATACATTCTGCTAGGCTATATGAACAGATGCCAAGTCCTGCAGAAAGTTACCACTCTTATGTACAACATGGTAAAGACCTATAAAAAATGCTATGCAAGCCTTTTTCTCTATATCAATTCTTTTTTAAGAATTTTTTTGTTTATTTATTTATTTTGAGAGAGAGAGAGAGAGAGAGAGAGCAAGAGACAGAGTGAGAGTGCGGCAGAGAGAGAGAGGGAGAGAGAATCCCAAGTAGGTTCCGAGCTGTCAGTGCAGAACCTGATGTGGGGCTCGAACTCACAAGCTGTGAGATCATGACCCGGGCCAAAACTAAGAGTCGGACACTTGCCTGACTGAGCCACCCAGGCGCCCCTCTATATCGATTCTGATTAAGGTTTTCTTTTTCAAGTTAAAATTTAGTTCTTTATCTAATTTTTAAATTTTTAAATTCAAAACTAGTAATTAATATCAAAAGAGATCATGTGGTTTTCATTTAAAAAAAGCAAGGTGTCTATTTTTACTCTGGGACACGTAATGAAATCTTTTTAGTTCTCAACACTGGCCAGATCTGCATCTGGAAGAACAAGTGTTTCCCTGCTCCTAAACGAGTGGGTGGAAAACGAATGGCTATTTAACACACCTAGTTCACCCTTAGCCTATGAGGTCAGCCAAGCTGCTGGTCTGTGCTCTTGAGAACGGTCCTGCCAGATTGGTCCTTGTGTTGGAATTTTTCCTACAATGTGACCAACTAAATCATAAGTAAAGGGATGCAGCCCAGCCTTCCCAAGGCCCCTTACCTTACCCCTCACCTCCTAACGGGCTCTGAGTCTCAGCTCTCAGGGCTTCAGCCAGTGGTGTGCTGGTAAACATTTCAACAGCAAGCTTTCTAAACAGAAAAGCTTTGTATTTGCTAATTCTATTGGTGTAAATAAACCTGCCATGGCTGATTTCAGTCCACCAACGTGAGATCACTGAACACCGAATTAGAGAGAGACGTGTGTAGTTGGTTCTAGCAAGCTGGCATGAGCTGGCTCTAGCACGTCTCTGGCTTGAGCCCTGGAGACCAGCTCCCTGGTGACTGTGCCAGAGGCCCGAACCTTTTCTTCCTGGTGAGCAGGGCGGGGGGAGGGGCCCGGCCCACCACTGACTTGGCCAAGCAGGAAAGTCCTCAAGGCAGATAGCAACTTTCCCGGGCCCGGGTGCCTTGTTTAACAAGCTTAAGGACTCTTCCGTCCTGCTTCTTCCCCAGAGATGGGAAGCAACCAGCATCAGGGAAGATACAGCTCACGAGTGCCGTTAGCTTGGAATTCCGTCCACCATGTTACCACCGCCGGCAGTCATCACCCAGAGCGTGGTTCGCAAGTTAAAGGTGGTAGAAGTCACATTCAAATCACACATCATGGGAACTGGCTTGTCCAATTTGATCTATATTAATAGGCAAGAATGATTAAATTGTCCCAGAAAAGAAGAAGGAGAAGAAGAAGAAGAAGAAGAAGAAGAAGAAGAAGAAGAAGAAGAAGAAAAGAAAGGATCGAGAGCTCCACCAAATGTCAAGCAAATCAGGGGAAAAGGTGTCGATTAGTTAGAAGTGAAGAACTTTATCTCCCAACCTTATCTTAAACCTACAGGTGGAGTGTGATACAGATTTAGGACACCCTGGGCATCACACATTCATCTTTTCCACATACATTTTAGCCAAATGATAAACAGGCCTTTTTTTCATCGGTGGAAGATGCATTTATGTTGACTTGCCTGGTGAATTTCCTCTACATTTTTTTAGAAGAGGGAATTGTGGGGGCGCCTGGGTGGTTCGGTCGGTTAAGCGTCTGACTTCGGCTCAGGTCATGATCTCGCGGTCCGTGAGTTCGAGCCCCGCGTCGGGCTCTGTGCTGACAGCTCAGAGCCTGGAGCCTGTTTCAGATTCTGTGTCTCCCTCTCTCTGACCCTCCCCATTCATGCTCTGTCTCTCTCTGTCTCAAAAATAAATAAACGTTAAAAAAAAAAATTTTTAAAAAAAATAAAAAAAAAAGAAGAGGGAATTGTGAAATGAATCCTTGCTGTACTTTCACAGGGTTCAAGGACTGCGTGGAGGAAGGACTTTAAAGTAGTTTGCCTATTTCTAAACTGTCTTATCAGGACTCATACTCTCCAAGTTCACTGATCCAATCAGAAGAGTCTACTTGGAAGCATGTTAACAATCTAGTGATGTTTATGTATTGAAAAGTATGTTCAAAACAGGGTGTGTGTGTGTGTGTGTGTGTGTGTGTGTGTGGGTGTGGGTGTGGGTGTGGGTGGGTGTTTCTTTAGATCTTAGTTCGTGAACCATATGACAAACTCAGTCATAGTAATGATGTTATGTGTGAATTCAAGTGGCATTTTCCAGCAGTCATGAATCAGACTCATTGCCACATTACTTTTGGTAGCATCCAAAAATAAAATCCGTTTTCTATAAGAAAGACCGGCCTCACTGGAGTTATGGAAAAGAGGCTCCAGAAGCATTTTTACCTGTCTTTTTTCTCCTATTCTCTTCTTTTTGTAAACAGTATCACATATGCAGGAGAGCTGTGTAAGGAATAATAATAAAGCAAACATCTATATACTTAACCACCTAAGTTAATAAATAGAAACTTACCTAGGATCGGCTACATGATTATGGGGCCCAGGCAAGATGAAACTGAGGGGCCTCTGACTCAAGAAGCATAAATAAAGTGTTATTAAATGTACTAAAATGTAAAGCTTTTTCCGTTCTTCCATATTTCTCCTCTGCTCGCGTGCACACTCATTAGTCCATCAGACTTCACGTACAAAACACGCCTTCCAAGATAACATCATCAAGAGTTTCAAACCACCACATCAGGCCATTAAACCAAGTAATCTCTCTCTATTCATTCAACTATGGATTTAAATTAGAGGAGGTGGTGGTTTTATTTCATCCAGCATCTCTCAGCGTTTGTAATAGGAGGGGCATGCATATTAGCTTAATCCATTATATGGTCAGAGACAGACTTCCAATTCTATGCTCTTTGTGCTGAAATAAAGCAGTTTGCCACACAAGACTAACTAGGTTTTCATAATAAACAAAATTTAAGCACCCAGTCATCAAGGCTCATTAGAATCCCATCATGCTCCAGGTCCCAGGAGGATCCCCCAAACAAAATCAGGCCTAGATGCCTTTGGCTTTAGAATTTGGGGAATGGTTATTAAAGAGTCAGATGTGGAACTGCACCCCTCTGTGCTTTTTTCATTCGTTGTCTATTAATTTGCAAAGCTGAACCAACCAAGCCAGTACCATGGATTTTGTGAATGATAATAAGCCTGAGATTATTAAAACCCTACATAACAGCTTGTAAATTAATGGGATTTCTGCCTCCTGTTCAGATTCTGTAAGATGTTACCTTGAGTTCATTCAGGGCCAAGCAGGGGTCTCTCCTTCCTTTTGAGATTCTTCTCTCCAAAGAGGCAAGGATCCAGACCCAATATACAGGCCGTGACCAAGTATACATGAGAGGTGATGTAAATGTGCCTCTTTAGGAAGCAGTGTATCTATCAAGCAGAGTGTAAGATATGCTCTCCCCTAGCTGTGTTGCCCTGATTGACTCTATTTAAAAGGTAAACCCTAAAAATACATGGATGTGGACTTTGTGCTTGGGAGGAGGATGGTAATCATTGACATTTACCAGACTTTTACTGTGCCAGGCATTTTACAAGTATTATAGCATTTAATATTTGCCAAAACCTATGAGATAGAGATGATTATGGTCTCCATTTTACAGAAGGAACTGAGAAGGTAAGTAAATTGCCCAGTTAGTAAGGGAAAGGGACCGGATACAAATGCCCATCCTACTGGGTCTTTATCTGCCTTGACTCCAGAGACTTGAAGGCCTAGTTTAAACTTCCATCGTGGGGCGCCTGGGTGGCTCAGTTGGTTAAGCATCTGGCTGTTGGTTTCAGCTCAGGTCAAGATCTCACAGTTCATGGGCTTAAGCCCTACTTTGGGCTCTGCACTGAGAGCCGGGAGCCTGCTTGGGATTCTCTCTCTCTGCCCCTCTTCTGCTCGCTCTCTACTCTCCCCCAACAAATAAGTAAACAAACATTAAAAAATAGATAAACTTCCATCTTTAGTTTCAGCACTTTCGGAATTCTTTCCCCTAACCCTGTGGCTGTGTTCACTCCTTCTACCGTGGCAGCCATCACATTGCTTTGTGGTTGTTTGTAACTTCCTCTCCTGATAGGTTCTGAGTACTTTGAGGACAGATACAGAATCATATTCATCTTTGTCTCTAACACTGGGAATGGAACCAGGCACTCATTAAAGGAGCATTGTCCTTGGGGCGCCTGGGTGGCTCAGTTGGTTAAGTGGCCGACTTCGGCTCAGGTCACGATCTCACGGTCCGTGAGTTCGAGCCCCGCGTCGGGCTCTGTGCTGACAGCTCAGAGCCTGGAGCCTGCTTCCGATTCTGTGTCTCCCTCTCTCTCTGCTCCTCCCCTGTTCATGCTCTGTCTCTCTCTGTCTCAAAAATAAATAAACGTTAAAAAAAAAAAATTTAAAGGAGCATTGTCCTCATCAGGGCCGTTTTGATCGTAAGTGACCGAAATTCAGTTCAAGGTAGTTGAAGCAAAAGGGGCTATTTAGAGTTTATGTAACAAGGAAAGCTGTAGTTAAAGAAGACTGTCTTTCCACTCTCATTTTTTGCTTCTCTGTATTTATAAGCTCTTCTTTTCTTCCTCTAAAGGCAGATAGACTTATTCCACACAGAGGAATCATGGCTGCAGTATCCGCTCTCACATATCTTCCCAGCCTGGCCAAAGGAGATAGCAGAGCCCCTACCATCACCACCCAAAGACATTCAATCCCAAAAAGTTTCCTTAGGGTAGCGAAGGTGTCTCCTTAGCATGGCCTGGGTCCCATCCCTAGTTCTAATGTGAGCTGAGTGGGGCGTTCTGGTTGGCAGCCATGGATAGAACTGAACAGTTGAAGCAGGGAAGAGGATCAATTTCCCCAAAAGAGAGGAGAGAAATATGAAGTTTACTGGAAGCTACCAGGAGTGTTAGGCAAACAAAACAATGTATTACTGCCCCAGGGCTCCAGTTTGGTTTTGTTGAACTGAAATGGCATTGGAACTGTGCCAGCCCCACCAGGAGAACTTGGCCCCGTATTCTCTTCTATCTTCATAGATCCCTTGGTCTTACCTGATGCTTCATCTCAGGGGGACAATGGGAAACACCTAGGTGTGATTCTTGGAAACAGTGTGCCATGAGGGATAAGAAGAAATATATCAGGAAATGGGAGAAACACCACACAAAGATGTTGTGGGGGACCATTTTGCAGGTTTCCCTCAGGAGGAGGCTAGGTCCTGGTTAATCCTATGGCTGAGATTTTACTTGAATAAATAACTATTTTTAAATCTGCCACTTGAGCTTTTAGCCTTGCGGTGCTTAATAAATCAATGTGCAATTTAATAAGCCATTGCAAACAAGGAAAAAACTGCCTCAACATTTATGATTGGAAAGGTAAGTAAAGTTAGCTTAATCCCTGAGAATTATATTCTGGGCCAAGGTGCCAGGAACAGATGGGAAAAGACAAGACAGAAAGAATGCATCTGTGGTACAAGGAGTGTACTTTTTCTCCGACAGGAGAACGCTTCTATCCTGGTAATCCCTAGCTGGTGGAGCTGCTCCTTTTGGAGGTGTGAAAGCAGATTCCTTTACCTCCCTCCTTCTTTCTTCCCACTGTCCACTGAGCACCAGGGGAATACGACAAAGTAGAAACACGGTTCTTGCCTTGAAAAAAAAATCTTGCAATTACTTGGAGGGACATGACCCCAGACATACACAGGTGAAAGGGCATGAGAGTATTTGTTTTTGTTTTTGTTTTTTAATGTTTTTGAGGGCACTTGTTGGGATGAGCACTGAGCGTTGTATGAAAGTGATGAATCACGGGAATCTACTCCCAAAGCCAAGAGCATACTGTATACATTGTATGTTAGCTAACTTGACAATAAATTATATAAATTTTTTAATGTTTATTTTTGAGAGAGGGAGAGGGAGAGAGAGAGAGTGAGCATGAGTGGGGGAGGGGCAGAAAGGAAAGGGGACAGAGGATCTGATGTGGGCTCTGTACTGACAACAGAGAGCCCAATATGGGACTCCAACTCACAAACCGTGAGATCCTGACCTGAGCTGAAGTTGGACGCTCAACCAACTGAGCCACCCAGGTGCCCCTGGTATGAGAGTATTTGTAAAGCAAAGATGTCATTGGGTGGAAAATGGTTTTCCTTGGAATGGAAGGAGTGATGTCCTGGGGGTCAGGAGACTGGGGCTCTGGCCCTAGCTAGAGGCCTTGGAAAGTTCTGGACCTTCCTGCACCTTTTTTTTTTCTATAAAGTGGATAATGTAAACATATTGAAAAACACATATGATTCAGTAAATGTAGCCAATGATGTATTCTTGCACTTGGTTCTGCATATCTTTATGAGGTACCATTTTAAAACTGGTATTTAAACCTAGTATTAAAGTCAACTGACTTCAGGCTCAAGTGTCGAAATAAGATTTTAAGATAGTAATAATAAAAATATACTACTAATAATGGACTTTTAGTTACACAACTTTCAGGAACTTGGTATTGTATAGATAGCTTAAATTATTGTTAAAATCTTATTTTCCCTCTTCTCTCATTCTTTAAAAATATCCCTTTTTGTGTATATTTTGTATCATACATAATATAATGGCATAGCTGTATATGTGCATGATTTTAAAATAACAAATGCAAAGGCATGGGCACAAATGTTTATTTCAGTATTACTAGCAAGAGACACAATACAAAAAGTTTAGCAACTACTGTTCCAATCCAGGTAGATGCAAGCCCCTGGCAGGCCCTTCCCAGTAAGGCTCCTTTGGCATTTGTAGAGTCACTTTGGTTTCACTCTCCTAGGACCTCTCCAAGGTCCTTGAAATATGCTTTCATGATGAGGCTTCACACAGAATACAGTTTCCTTTTTTTGTTTTTTAATTTTTTTTAATGTTCATTATTTTGTTTTTGAGAGAGGGAGACAGAGTGCGAGTGAGAAAGCGGCAGAGAGAGAGGGAGACACAATCCAAAGCAGGCTCCAGGCTCTGAGCTGTCAGCACAGAGCCCGACACGGGACTAGAACTCATGAACTGTGAGATCGTGACCTGAGCTGAAGTCGGCCACTTAACTGGCCAAGACACCCAAGTGCCCCCAGAATACGATTTTCAAATAAAGTCCTCATTTTGCTGCAGGGCAAAAGCAGCCAATGCTCTTTCAAAACTCCCAAACCACAGTTTGCACCTTGGAAAATTGCATGCCTTTGGCACTTAGAATACCCCGTTTTCAAGGTGCTTCTAAGTCACCAGAGTAATTTAACAATCGTTTAAAATTGTCATGTGATTCTTCACCTCAAATGAGCAATCTCTCCTCAGTGCTCTCTATGGGGACCCAGTGTGCATCCTGAAATGCAGATAGCCCAAATGTCTTGCTCTACTGGAAGAGAATAGAGAAAGGGAATTTTCAAGTGTTTCTTATTCTGCAAAGCATGTGTCAGGACACCTTCTCTATATTAAGTGCCCCATACAGTGCTTGGCATATGGTAATCCCTCCATAAATGGCAATTATCGTTATCACTCAGTGACCCATGAATCCAGAGGGTAGCAGAAAAACATTTTGGATTTTAAAAATATAAAAAGAATCTAACTGAGGAAGTCAAACGATCAGTCCAGAAATAGAAGAGAGGAAAAAAGACTTTTTTATGAGCTTGGGTCAGGGCCAGGGACAATATTTTGTACCAGGAGTGCAGGAAATCTTTAACAGATATAATCGTATACTGTTCCCCAAGTTGTATGCCATCTGTTTAGGAAATGACCTAAATACATGAGAAAAAGCAAAATGATAAAATAACTTAATAGCATCTAACAGCAGAAGAAATAGCCCCAAGCACCATGCGATTAATTACCAGATAAATCATCAGAAACCAAAGGTGGGGAGCTCCAAGGCATTGGCATGCTCCAGAGCTGGGTCCTGTTTTAGGTGATTGGTCTATTGTGGCCATTTAGAACTGGAGCCATGTCTCATGTGACCCTCAGACCAACCACACAACTGGCCCCATATCAAAATAAGACCTTTTGCTGTTCTATTCAGCTCTACAGACATTAAGTACTTACTATATGCCAAGACCTGGGGTGGATACCAGGAATTCAAGGATGAATACGACTTGGTCCTGTCCTCCAGGAGCTTGTGGTCTAGTCAAGAAAACCAAAGTCGTCATTTCATTACAACATGGTAGGCGGAGTGGAAAATCAGCCTTAGCAATGGTACACATATTCAAAATACTCTCCTTTCCATTATTCATTTGATTCTGGAAACAACACTGAGAGGTGACGAAGGCAACCACTCTCATTGTTTTTTTGTTTTTGTTTTTTAATGATTATTTATTTTGAGAGAGAGAGAGAGAGTGTGAGCAGGGGAAGGGCCGAGAGAGAGAATCTCAAGCAGGTTCTGAGTGCTGTCAGCATGGAGCCCAATGTGGGGCTCGATCCCACAAACTGTGAGATCATGAGCTGAGCCAAAATCCAGAGTTGGATGCTTACTGGGCTGAGCCACCAGGCGCCCCTCCCCATTGTCATTGTTATTAAGATCTTCATGTTGTCCATAAAGTGTACTTTCCTAATTTCCAGGTGTACTCCCGTAAGTAACGTCAGTTAATTAGCTGTTGGGGGCCCTACTGCATGCAGGACTTCATACTGGGGATTGGGTGTACGTGGGGAAATGCAATTTGGTTCCAGAACTTTAAAAATATAAACTAGAGTTGGTAAAACAGACTATTCGAATAAACACTTATAAGGTAAAAATGTCAAACAGGAAATGAGTTATAGTTAGTAAGTGAAAAATGTATTACTGGGAATGACATAACAGGGCGGGACATAACTTGGCTAGGAGACAAGGAAGCTCAAATCTGGTCTCAGGTAGCTACTCTTTCCACATCATCCACCTCTACAGAGACTGAGAGAGACAGACACACCTGGTAAACAAAGAAAGACAACAAATATTTTATTACTGAGTGGGGCTTTGACACAGCTCCTGTGAGGTGACTGGCTCAGGGAGAATTCTCTCACCAAAGTTTAGTTTCCCAGCTTGGCCTAGAACAGAGGAAAGAGGGTCTGATCTTGATTCAATCACAGGTCTTCCCACACACCAAAGGGAAGCACAACATTAAAATCTGGAATACTCTCCCACTGTTGCTTAACAGAGTTCTGGAAGCACAGTCCAGTTCGAAAAAGGAACAAGAGATACAAATATTGGAAAGTAAAGTGACTGTGATTTATGGATGGTATGGTTATATTTTTAGAGAGGTAAAGAGGCTCACCCCAAAACTTGGGAGCTAAAGAGAGTATCAAAAGGTGGTGATTCATTAAAGTATACAAATAAATAGTTTTAATATAAATAAACAATAGCCTGTTGGGAAATATAATAGAAAGAATATCTCCTTTTACCATAGCAAGTGAGGAAGTAAAATACTAAGAAATCAATTGTAGAAGAAATGTGGAAAACGTATACACAGAAAACTTTTAAATAACTGAGCAATATAGCAGAAGATTTCCCTCATTCTGGAAACAGAAAATAATATAAAATCAAACCTCTCTGAATTAGTGCATACATGTTGTTAACTTCAATAAAATAGTATCTCGGAAGAGAAGGAATTTTACAAAATGATACCAGAATTCAAAGAAATGAATACAAAGAAAACTTGGTGGGGGGTGGGGGGTGGGGGGGGGGGGAAGGGATAGGAAGAATAAGTGGCCCTAACAGATATTAAAGCCTATGAGTGAATAAAATCCCATGTTCTTCTAGAGAGGAAAGGGCCAGATAATTCAATGGAATGGAAAAGAGAATTCACAAAGAAAACCAAACACATAGACTTATTTAGTACCTTCTGAAGGTAGTAGCATTCCAAACCAGTTGGACAAGTTAGATCACTTAATAAATTATGAGAAAACTGACTAGCTGTTTGAAAAAAATATAAAGCTCTATTCCTGCCCAGCGCATTTACCAAAATAAATCCCAAATAGGGCAGAAACTTCAACATTAAAAAAACAAACAAACTATAAAAGTAATGAAACAAAAGACGATCTCAGAGTGGTGTAGCAAAACACAGGATCCAGAGCCATAAGGCAAGTATTGATAAATTGCACAACAAGATAGTCAAACTATGTATGGTAAACATAATCAAATGACAAATGACAAGCTGGAAGGAAACTATATGCAACATATTTCTTAAATGTATAAGCTTCTTTAGTTTACAAAGGGTTTTAAATTTTTCTTACAAAACCAAAAACAATCTGGTAGAAAAATAAACTAAAAATAAGAGCAGGTAGATGCAAATGGTTCTCATAATTTTTTAAAAAATTTTATTTATTTATTTTGACAGAGTTGGGGGGAGGGGCAGAGAGAGGGAAGGAGAGAGAATCCCAAGTAGGCTCCACGCCAAGTGGAGCCTAACCCTAACCCTAACCCTCCACCAAGTGTGGAGCCTGACGCAGGGCTGGATCTCACAAGCGTGTGATCCCGACCTGAGCTGAAATCAAGAGCTGGACACTTAACCGACGGAGCCATACAGGCACCCCGGTTCTTAAAATTTTTTAAATATAAAAACAAACAAAAAGATAAAAATGTTGCACCTAGCCAATTTGCAAAAACTCAACACATTTGGTAATGTTCATTGTTGATGAGAATCAGGTTGTCTGACGTGTGGTTGTTGAAAGCATAAATTGGCACAACCTCTGGAGAAAAATGTGATCAAAATCTCAAAAGCATGTGCCTTTTGATCTGGCACGTTGCCAGACATTTAACCCAAAATATATTTGCAAAAGGACAGCCAGGTATATTCTTAGTCATTCTTGCATTGTTTAAGATAGCAAAGTCTGCCAACAACTTAAGATGCCCACCAATAAGAGACTAGAGTTAAATAAGGTATAATGCATTTATAGGATGGAATACTGTGTAGCCATTTCTAAAAATGATACAGATCCGCACAAGATCTGCGTAGGTATAGCAATAATAACCCAAACAAAATTTTACGTTTACAAAGCAAAGCATAGACCTGTGAACATGACATAAAATCCTTTTTACGTTATAAACTATTATTATGCACATCTTACAGATGAAGGAACGGAGGCACCAGAAATTTATCAATTTACCCCAAATCACACAGGTACCATGGAGTGGAGGCAGTGTTTAAAACCAGGCCGTTTAGGGTTCAAACTAAGTTAGTGGGGGTGAGGGTGGTGGGATCATACAATGAAATTCTGTGCAACGATGAAAAGGAACAAACCACACCTAATATACCATGACAGCCCAAACATGACATTAGGCAAAAGATGCCAGCACAAAGGAACCATCCCTGCACTGCTCCATTTACATACAGATCAAAACCAGGCAAAAACAAATCCAGGGTTAAGTCAAGAAGGTAGTTGCTTTTGAAGAAGAAGGAATAGGCAGTAGCTGGGAGAAAGCGTAGAGATGGCTTTTGGGCACCGGCATAATTTTCTTTCTTGATAGGAGTGCCATTAAGTGAGTGCTCACTTTGTGAGAATTTTGTGTTGTATACTTAAACTGTGTGCATTTTCTCATATCTGTGTGCATTTTACACCAGGGAGTTTAGATAATAAAAAGATTCGTCATTCGCCCACTCACTGATCTATCAGTAAGGCTTTGGTGAGGGTCAGCTACAATATAATTTAACTGTCAGGGAGCTGCAGTATAAGTTTCTTTTTAAAAAAATTTTTTTAAGTGTTTTTTATTTATTTTTGAGAGAGAAAGAGAAACAGTGAGCAGGGGAGGGACAGAGAGAGAGGGGAGACACAGAATCCAAAGCAGGCTCCAGGCTCTGAGCTGTCAGCACAGAGCCCGATGTGGGGCTCGTACTCATGAACTGCGAGATCATGACCTGAGCACAAGTCTGATACTTAATCGACTGAGCCATCCAGGCGCCCCTACGGTGTAAGTTTATTATGTGAAAAAACAAATGTTCTTGTCTCTTTTGACCCCATGATGCTGTGCAGAACGCTAAATAAAAAGCAAGTGTTCTGGAACCATTTTGTCATGGCGAATGGATTAGTCTTCCCTCCCTCATAACTTGCTGGTGAGTTTAGCCAAACCAATTTGTCTCTCTGGACATGTGGTGATCTCTGGAGTAGATGATCTGAAGTAAATTGTCCTTCCTTCGGCTTTGAAATTCTACTTAATTCAGTTAATTTTAGCTGAGCACGTTTTGTCTGTGCTATTTGTTGTGCTCAGGACGGGGAGCCACAGAAGCAAGCAATCAAACAGAAATGTGGGCCGGCCCTCCAGAAGCTCATAGCCTTGGGGCCAGCTCAGCAAGGGGCCATTATGATACCGAGACAGGGCTTTGGTGAGATGTTTGCCCAGATGCTGAAAGCACAAGCGAGGAGTGGCTAACCCAGACTCCCAAAGGCAGGCGGCCCACAGCTGCGACACCTGGGCCCACGTGGCCTGGGCACGAAATGCTGCTATGTGGGAGTGTTAGCCAGGCTGAGCCAGCAAGCCTTCTCTGAGGCCAGGAAGCGGGAGGAAGCTTCTACCAGGCAGCGAGGCAGAGGAAAGACGATCTAAAATGAAGGCTTGAGCGAACAAAATAGAGCTTTTTTTCATGCTTATTTTTCAGATCGTAGCCAATCTAATTGTCTGTGCAATAGAATGGTGGGGGGCAATGTGCGGAGGAATAGGAGTCCAGAGTGTGGCAGGCCCAGGGCAAGAAGGGCCTTGATTGCCATGATACAAAACCACAAGTCAATATTTACGCACCAGAAAGAGCTCCGTCTCCTCCTCCTCTAGTTACAACTTCCGGGAGTTACCCGCTGGCCGCTGGCCAAGCGAGGCCAGGTGAAAGCAGGGTCCAAGTGGAGAGTTTGGGAGCACCTGGCTGCCAGAGGCCTGAGGATCTTGCTCCAAAAAGTAAAAATCTAAGGGCTCTTCCAAACCTCCAGGGAATGCAGGCCCCTTGGGAATGTGGGTAATTAGCACACACAGAGTCCTGAAGTTAGCTGCACTGAGGAAAGCACGCTACCCGCTACCCGAAACTAGGGGCCTGGGTAGAAGTCCTCACCTTGGCTTTGTCAAATCGGAAAGCAGCCAGCAGATCCCCCTCCGGCAAAGGATCTGTTGATCCTGCTCACGCAACTCTCCCAAAGGCTACCCATCCTTTGAAAGAATGAAGGCTTGCTTTGCATTTGGTCGGGTTCAGCAAATGTAGCCATTTGCATATAGGTAAATCTCCCCATATAGACACAAAGATCTGGCAGGTCTTCAAATTATTAAATGTTAGGCAGATTGAAACCTAGAGCTTATCCAGCACCCATCAGTAAAATCAATATGTTTCAAGATTTATATCAGAGGGGCGCCTGGGTAAGCATCCCGACTCTTGGCTTCAGCTCAAGTCATCATCTTGAGGTTTGTGAGTTTGAGCCCTGCCTCAGGCTCTGTGCTGACAGCAAGGAGCCTGCTGGGGATTTTCTCTCTCTCCCTCTCTTTCTGCCCCTCCCCTGATTGTTCTCTCTCTCTCTCTCTCTCTCTCTCTGTCTCAAAATAAATAAATAAACCTAAAAAAACCCAGATTTATATCAGAAAAGCAAGATCTGTGGTTATTTTAAGGGAATGGGATACTCTTAAGAGATAGAACTGAGAAAACATTTCGGAGAAACCCATTTCAGCAAAGCCTGGCTGCTCGCAAGCACGCCCTGCAGCTCCTCCCGGAAGGCACCCCCCCCATCCCTTCTGGGGGATTGGGCTCTGGTTCCCAGGCCCAGTGCCCTGGCCTGTTCTGCTCTTTGGAGCTGCTCTCTGGTCCTCACTGATGAGGAGGCACTGCTGGCCTTTAGGGGGCAGGGCTGAGAGACACTTCACGATGTCTGATGTCTGGGACAGACCGGCCAGACGAAGGGTCATCCCGCCTCCTGCGTGACTTTTGAGCGTTCACTACAGTGAACACTTACAAATCACAACTGGGAGTTGCACCGGAATATTTAAATTAGGAGATAAGACATTTAAATGATGAGAAAGGAAATGTAGATCATTGCTAAAATATTGAAAATCCCTATAAAAAAATGAAGCCAGTTTCCAAAAGTCCAGTGTGGATATAATCTTTTCAGAATACCTGTGGGGATTAACGGTGCTAGGCTTTTTACCTTGAGGCATCGACTTGGGGTGTGTGTGTGTGTGTGTGTGTGTGTGTGTGTGTGTGTGATGGGTACACTTTCGGTGCTGAGGACTTTCAGCAGGTGGAGGTGATCTAATACACAGAGCCTGATGAGGCTGCAGTTGGGACGCTCATGGAGTGATGTCAACGTTCAAGGTAGATTACCAGGGAGGCAGCTAGGTTCGTGGATTGAATGTAAGAGTGTTGAGGGTGCTGGGGCTCCCCTAGTGGGACTCACAGGGTCCTGCTTTGGGAAAACTGTGTGGCATGAGGGCAGGGACCACAGTGTCTCCTATGGACAGCTCTGGAGATGCTGAAGATCTTTCCAGTCCATTCTTAGCATGCATGAACATGGCCTGGATTGCTGGAAGGCATTGGAACTGGGAAGAAAGAGGGGAGTGGGGAGGGGCAGGGTGAGTAGGTACCTCAAATGGACTCCTATAAGAGCCTGGGGAAACCCAAACTAAAGACTCCAGAGCCATCCTCCACAGCTCTCCCTCCACGTTCAGTGACCAGCAAGGCATGGGGGTGTGTACTGGGTGGAATGGTGGCCCCCAAAAGATATGGTACCTGCAAATGGGACCTTATTGGGAGAAAGGGTTTTGCAGATGTCATTAAGTATCTGGAGACAAAGTCATCCTGGGCTACCCTGATGGGCCCTATATCCAGTGACACATGTCTGTATAAGAGACACAAGAAGAGAAGGCACAGAAGGGTAGAAGGCCATGTGCAGGTCGGGGCAGAGACCGGAGTGTTGCAGCCACAGCTAAGTAATGTATGGAGCCCCTAGAAGCTGGAAGAGGCCAGGGACAATTCTCCTCTAGAGCCTGCAGAGGGAGCACAGCCTTGACGACACTTTGATTGCAGACCTCTGGTCTCCAAAACTGTGGAAGAATAAATTGCTGTTGACTTACGTCACGCAGTTTGCGGTACTTTGTAACAGCAGCCACAAGAAACTAACATGGGGCGTGTCTGGGAACCAGGCACACCCCAGGTTCGACTTTGTAATGCAGTGTGGGAACCCTGAGCTGTCATCAAAGCCACCAGGCGCTAAAAGTGCTTTCCTGGGGGAAGCAAGGAGGGGTGATAGGAGGGATGCGAATTTCACATAAGGAAAGGGACAGGGTCCAGCCAGTCAGGGACTCATCCTGAGGTCAGTGCTGTCCGCGAGGCCGGGCTCAGTCTCGCAACACTGGCTTTGCTGAGCCTCAGTTGAAAGAGAGGGTCACTATACTGTTGGGCCTCAGTGAGGACCTCGCTGGTGGGATGGAATAGCAGTGTCCAGGCACAAGGTGGAAGCAGCACTGAGAGTGGCCAAAAGTTCAGGGGGCAGAGTGGCCATATGGCCAGGGATCCCCAGCTATACAGGTGGGGTGGGACCAGTGGCCACGCTTTGCAGCAAACACAGAGAACAGTGTCCCGTAGGCTACAGCCAGAACCCCGGGCCCAGTTGCGGGAACCAGCCCAACACCTGCGCGGGAAAAGGGCAATCCAAGGCGTGGCTGTGGTCCTAGGGATCCCAACAGAGGTGGAGGTCATGACCACACATTTACACTTTGGCTTACCTGGCATAAAAAATGATAGCTGGGACTGATGTATGCTGGCTTGGGCTAAGGGCTTGGCACGCTCACCAAAACCCTCTAATTCCCATTGTACAGATGAGGAAAACAAGGCTTAGGGAGCATGAGCGCCTGCTGGTGCTCCCTCCACATGTCTCGGCTGGGATCTGTGTGCAGGTCTGTCGGCCTCCAGAGCCCAAGGGCTCACACTGCCTCTCCCTGGAGGAAGAGTTCACTTTCATAGTCACTGCAACCACTCTTTGCAGCAAACCATTTTTTCTCTTTCCCCACTTTGGTAGGAATCTCTTCATCTCTATCTCATTACACACTTACTTGCCTTATGAAATGGAGCATTGCAGATACAACCCTTGCTCAGATGGATGGCTCGGGGCCTTTATCACTGGGCTGAGCACTGTGCAGTGACACCTTGGGGCTGTCTGTCCTAGCCCTGCAGTCCCAGGCCTTCAAGTCTCACCTTCTGTTCTTTTCGTCTTCCTGTTCCCAGGCTTCCTACCCTGATGGATGAACTTGAGTTTGTCTTTGCACCTGCCCCCAGCGATTGTTCTCTCTTCCACCTCTGCTGTGTACCTGAAAACTAAGTAGCCACATTTGAATTCCGTCTGCATTAAGAGTAAACAGTTTCTAATAGGAGCTCAGTGTCTCTCTCAGGCATAAGTTACATCAATTTGTCTCTATGCATCCACTGTACAACCATTTTGTTGGTGTAAATGCTCCCCTCTCCCACCCTGATTCACTTTTAGAATGGCATTTTAACAACTGAAATTATTGGATCGGGGAATCTCTAAAGAAATGAGATATTGCTATAATCTCCATCGTCACTTTCTTTAAGTGAGGAACCTACCTTTCTGTTAAGTGACTCTGAGCCCTGTGACTAGCGCCTACTTTCAGGAGTCCAGAGGTCACCATCAGGGTCCAGTGGCTCTACTGCAAGAGGGTAAGAATGTGGGTCCCGTTCCTCACTGAGGTTCCAGGACAAGCACCCTGACGTCTACGCAACCCCCTCAAAGAAGCTGCCTGAAATATTTGTGTTACCTTCTTCATGGGAAGAAATAGGATTCAAGAGTTCAAATTGTAACCCATTATTTTATTGTAAAATACAGTTATATCCACGAAAGTAAAGTCACTGTTGACCTCATCGCTTAAGAACATTAAATGTTCCTTGCGACCCAATATTGCCACCTGCTGACCAAAGCAAAAACAGTGAAATTGGGCGCATTAAACAGTATGTGCAGAATGTGTAACAGCTATATCACCTTTAAAGTGGATACGGATTACAGCAATTTGTGTCTCAATGCAAAAAACAAAAACAAAAACAAAAACAAAAACCTATGGGATTTCCCAACTTCGCCCAGGCAAGCATCAACGTCAGATTCCTTTTCCTTTCTTGACTTCTTTAGAAATATGCTTCCATGTAAAATAAGAAACCACAAGGTTATTTCTTTTTTAATGTACTTTAGCCCTTACAGTTAATCAATAAGAACCGTAAAAAGAAAATAAGAACGGATGCACTATCTGGTGATGAGCGGAACTAGAGAAAGCATGGCGTGTGCTGAAGAGAGACCTGCTTTCACGGTTCCCCTCTCCCATGTATTAGCCGTGTTAACCTGAGCCCCGGTTTCTTCATCTGTAAAATGGAAATAAGAATACCTTAGTGTATAGTCCTGCAGAACAACCCGCATTTACATGGCTCGTAGCACAAGTACTTTAGTTCGTGTTGATTTAGTCTTCTTTTATTCAAGAAAAAAATCATTGTGTTAACTAGGCACCCATCCACCATCGCTCCTCTAGAACTCTCTTAAAAGAAATACAATTTTAAAGCATAAATCCCCTACAAGACTCTAAAAGTAAAAGGAGAACTCAGAAGGTAGAATAGATCTTTGGCCCTTTCTTTTTAAACTTCATGGTTCTTGGACAATGATTTTCACTGAAAACTTATCAAAAAATAAAACTTAGTGAAGTAAGATTATACTCTTAAAAACGTAGATTTTACTTCTAAAGTGAAGCCAAGACTTTGATCTGAGGAAGCAGACAGTGAAAGAGATCTGAGTGCCTGACGGCTCCATGAGCCGTCAAAATCAGCAAGCCTCCAAGAGGGGACTAGTATGTGGGTCTTCAAAAGAAAAATGTTGCCTTCGGAGAGCCAAGATGACTTCCTTGATATCTTTATCTGTTATCCTGACGTGAAGTACCTCCTACTAAAAGTATTGTAATCATTTATTTTAATTTAACAGATCAGTATAGTCCCTATTAATAGTGCACCAGTTAAGAAGGTAGATATTGGAGTCAGATTGATAGGCTCAGATTCCAGTCTTGAGCAAGCTACCCAAATTCCCTCTACCTTCCTTGCAGGGTTATTACTAAGGTTAATAAATCAGTGCATGCGATTGCATGCAGCTGGAACAGTGCTGGGCCCAGAGCAAGTACTCAGAAATGTTGATTATGTAAAGATATTTTGTAACATGGGAGATGCCATTCTGAGATTACTTGGATGAAACAAGTTCCCAAATGAGAACTCACATGTGAAGTGCTCAATATATGTTAGCTACTGTCCTATTGATAGCAGTATTATAATAAATAATAAATTGAAATAAAGAATCACCTCCCAGGCTTGTGCTAAATGCACAAAGGTCTGGAGGGGAGAAATGAAAATACGCTATTGGAAGGTCTGTGTACTATATGTGAAGTGATATAGTATCGCTGGAAGGTAGACGGATAAATTAAATATATACTCCAACTCCTAACACAACCACTAATAAAAGAAAACAAAGAATCATAGTTGATCAGCCAATAAATGGAATCGCTAAAAATATTTAAGGAATCCAGGGGTGCCTGAGTGGCTCAGTGGGTTGAGCATCCAACTGTTATTTCAGCTCAGGTCATGATCCCAGGGTTGTGGGATCGAACCCTACATTGGGCTCTGTGCTGAGCCTGGAGCCTGTTTAAGATTCTCTCTCTCTCTCTCTCTCTCTCTCTCTCTCTCTCTCTCTCTCCTTCCCCCCATCCCTCTCCCCAACTCATGCCCTCTCTCTTTAAAAAAAAATAAAATATAAAATATTTAAGGAATCCAAAAGAAGACAGAAAAAGAGAAAAGAAAGAAGACCAAATGGTAAAACTAGAGAACAAACAGTAAGATGGTCAATTTAAACAAGCTATACCGATCATCATGTTACATGTAAATGGTCTAAATACGTACAGAGACTGTCAGATTGCATTCGGAGGGAAGACCCAACTGTGTAGGGCCTTTCATAAATACACTTAAAATAGAAAGGCACAGATGGGATAAAACTAAAGAGATGGGGAAAGCTAGACCATGCCAACACCAGTCAAAAGAAAGTTGAGTAGCTATATTAATATTAGAGTATATTTCAGAGCAAAGAAGATTACCAGGAATTTTAAAAAGGCAACTTCTTAATGGCAAACGGGTCAGCTCCTCAAGAGGACATAAAAATCCTAGATGCTTATGTGTCTAATAATAGATATTCAAAATACACGAAGCCAAAACTGACTGAACTTTAAGGAGTAATAAATCCACAATTACAGTCTGAGATTTCAATGTGTCCCTCTCAATAACTGATAGGACAGGTAGTGAGCAAACCAGTGATGATAAAGAGTTTGAACAGCATTAGCAACCTGCTCGACCTGACATTCATAGAACACCACCAACAGCAGAATAGACGTTCTTTTCCAGTGCACACAGAACATTTACCAGAATAGACCATATTCTGGGCAACAAAATAAGACTCAAGTATAAAAAGACTCAAGTCACACACATTATGTTTCCTGACCATGATGAAATTAAATTAAAAATCAGTAATAAAACGATCTCTGAAGTCCCAGGGATGTGGAAACAAAGTAAAATAATACACTTTGACTAACCCCTGAGTCAAGGAAGAAATCAAAAGGCAAAATAGAACTTAATGAAAATGAAAACACAAAATGTATGGGATTCTGCTAAAGAAATACTTAAAAGGAATCTCATAGCACCAAATATTCAGAAAGAAGAAAGCTGTCAAAGAAAGGACTTCAGCTTTTATTTCAAGAAACCAGAAAAAGAAGAGCCAATGAAATCCAAAGAAAGGTGAAGGGGAAAATAATAATAAAGATAAGAATAAAAATCAATGAAAGAAAAAAATCTAGGGAAGTAATAGAGAAAAATTGATGAAACCAAAAGCTTTGAGGAGATCAATGAAATTGATAAATCTCTAGTGAAACTGGTCAGAAAGAAAAGAGAAAAAACACAAATTACCAATATCAGGAATGAGAGAGGTAGCATTGCTACAGATCCTGCAGATATTTTAAAAAATAGTAATGGGATAATATGAACAATTTTATGAACAACTTAGATGAAATGGACAAATTCCCTGAAAAATACTAACTAACAACTCACTCGAGAAGACACAGAGAACCGAGTAGCCCTAAATCTACTAAAGAAATCAAATATTTAGTTAAAAATCTTCCTACAAAGAAACTTCCTGGCTCAGATGCTTGTTTAGTGAATTCTCTCAAACAAACACTTAAGGAAGAAATAATACCAAATCGACATCAAATCTTCCAGGAAATCCAAGGTCTAAGGCTTCCCAACTCATTTTATGAAGCCAATATTACCCTGATTCCAAAATCCGACAAAGACTTTATAGGAAAACTACAGAGGAAAAAAAACAAAAGGAATGGAAAGGAAAGGAAAGGAAAGGAAAGGAAAGGAAAGGAAAGGAAAGGAAAGGAAAGGGAAGGGAAGGGAAGGGAAGGAAGGAAGAAAAGAGAAGAAAAACTACAGACCAAAATCTATCATAAACACAGTTGTTAAAATTCTAAATAAAATTTTAGCCATTCAAATCCAACAATACATAAATCATGGCCAAATGGGGTTTATCCCAGATGTGGAAGATGGGTTTAATATTCAAAAATCAATCAACATAATTCACTATATTAAGAAATTAACAAAGAAAAGCCATATAATCATCTCCAAAAAAAAAAAAAAAAAGGATTAACAAAACTCCAGTATTCATTCCTGAAGTCTGGGTCACATGTTATGGCTTCAAAGTTTCCTTCCTCTCTGCTCCTGAGAACTACCCCCACTCCCACCCCATCCACCACCACGGTCATCCTTTCCTACTGGCCTCTGAGAGTCCCGGCCCCTCTCTCACTATCTGCCCCAAGTGCCCACAGGGGCTGAGGAACCTGTTACTGTGAAGAAGGCAAGAAGAAAGATTGGGGAACAACTGGCCATCTGACAGCCATACAGTGTTCTCTTTAGTGTTTGGGTGTCTGCCAGTGGAGATGCACCATTTCTTAGTCAATTCTGTATCCCCAGAATCTAGCCCAGTGCCTGGCACATAAGGTGCTCAGTAAATGCTTACTGAATGAATGGGTCACAGAGCACAAACCTTCCATTGTAAACTCAGTAAAGATAAAGTAAAATGCATTTTATGTAAGTAGTGCATTGAGGATACTCATTACCTTCATTCTAATCTCAAAGTCTAAATGAGTTCTCATTTCTTTAACAATGGAAACCTTTGCATTAAAGCAATAGACAAGAGGCAGAAAACAAAAAGACTATACTTAAAGATGAGCTTAATCTCCCCTTCTGAGTTCTCATTTCACCCTCCTCCTTTACTCAAGACAACCACAAACCCCTAAAACCTTAGAAGGAACTTGTCTTTCCGTTGCCACCAGAGTAATAGGCATGATTGTCTGCCTGTCCCAGGCAAAGGGTAGCACCAATCAAGGAGAGGAGAGGGGGGAATGGAGATGAGGTTAATTTTGGTTTTACAGTGTCCAGGAACATGGTATTAAAGAAAACACTGCTGGTAGGATAACAAAGCAGGGCTTGGAAAAGCTTCCCCCAGGCTCTGCCCAGCTCCCTCACTCTGGCTCTAACTCTGGCTGTGTTCTCTCCTTTGCTCCTCACAGAGTTCAGTCTAGTGAGAAGGGTGAACGATTACAATTCAGAAAGATGGGTAACGTCCTGGGGTGTGACCAAGATGTTCAGGGCACAGCCACAGGTGGAGTGGCTGGGGGGCTCCATGGAGCTGGTCAAGCTTCAGAAGAGATTGGAGCGCGAATGAGAATTAGCCAGCCGTGGGATGAAGGCAGGGGGTGGTTCTAGACTTAAAAACAGTTAAAGCAGGAGGCAGGAGAGCACTGGCATACACACCCAGGGAACTCCTGATGGTTCAGTGAGGCCCTTGTGGAAGCTGCCACGTGGGGCAGGAGCTAGGCTCACCATGCCAAGGAATTTGGATCTCATCTCTTGGTGATAGAGAGACATTGACAAGTTTTAAGAAAAGGAGTAACATCATTGGGTTGGGTCATGGAGGCATTCTGGTATGAATGGCATAGGGGATAAAAGAGGGAAGACTAGGGACGAAAAGACTAGTGTAATCATCCAAGAGAGATAAGTGAAGGACTGGCCAGGGCAGTAACAGAAAGGAATGGAGTGGGGAGGAGAGACTTGGGAACTGAGGGGGAATCTGACAGGCTTTGAACAGTGATGAGCTCTAAGAGAGTGAGAGAGGAAAAGTGGGCAAAGGTAGTTTTCAAATTTCTGACATGAGCCATTTCAAGCTTGATGGTGCCATCACATTTTAGGGGAGCACGGTTGGGGAGCAGAGAGACTTCCATAAGTGGTGAGTCTGATTTTGTCACACTGAGTTTAAAATATCTGAGAGACGACCAGGTGCAGGTGTCAGGTAGGCAGTTGGATCCTCTGTCTAGCTCAGGAGAGATCCATGCTGGTGAGAGATATCTAACACCTGATATCTGTCCAAGGTTCCCAGGAAGCAGGCCCTGAGATGAGAATTCATGTGCAAGTGGTTTGATCAAGGAAGTGCTCCCAGAAGACACCTGTAAGGGAGCGGGAAGTAGGACAGGAAAAGGTAGGAAGCCAAGGGCATTGGTTTCCCAGGGCTGCCCTAACAAAGTGCTGCCATCTGAATGGCTTGTACAGCAGAGATGTATTATCTCATGGTTCCAGAGGCTAGAAGTCCAAGGTCTTGGCAGGTTGGTTCCTTCCGGGGGCTGTGAGGGAGAATCTGTTACACGACTCTCTCTCAGCTTCTGGTAGTTTGCCGGCAATCTTCGGTCTTCCTTGGCTTGTAGATGCTTCACCCCAATCCCTGCCTTCACATTCCCCTGGTATTCTGCACATGTGTACGTCTTTATGTCCAAACTTCTCCTTTATACAAGGATGTAAATCATATTGGATTAGGGCCCACCCTTCTCCAGTATAACCTCATCTTAATTAATTATACCTGTAACTACTCTGTTTACAAATAAGTTCACATTCTAAGGTACTAGAGGTCAGGACTTTAATGTGTGAATTAGGTGGTGGGTGCAGGGGGGCACAATTCCACCCATAACACCAAGCAAGGGGGAGATCTCAGGCAGAAGGCTCTGCAAGGCTCAGCCTCAGCCTCAACCTGAGGGGAACCATGGGCATAAGGAATGCCTCACAGTTGTCCCAGCCTCAGCTGGGTGTTTGTGCTCCTTCTACAGTCAGTGGCTAATGGTCTTGAGACTATGGAGGAGGGGATGGGGAACCCCTGAGCACTTCCAGTGCTGTGTCTTTGTGTAGTTAAACAATAATTAAAAATAGTAATATTTTAGGGGACCCAAGAGGATCAGGAAGCATGACATTGTCTGCTACAATAATCATCAGGAGAAAAGGTCATCACAGTTTGCCAAAGGAAGGGCTGAAAGCCAAAGACTCACATTCCAGAAGCAGGAAGAACAAGAGGGACAAGGAACAGAGTAAGTGGAGTGAAGGAGCTAAGAATTTGGGTAATGAAAGCAAGCACTCTATTCTTACAGTGATTTGGGTTCCCAATCCAAAAATCGAGACAGCTGGCCAACTAGACATGGTTGGAGACAAAAGGATATTTTAGAAATCAGGACTGAAAAATCTGAAAATATCTATGATTGTCATGTCTGGGCTTGGCAGGTGCTGGGAACTTGCTGATGGAACCCACGAACCAGGATGAAGAACACGAAGCCTCCTATTCCAATCCGCTGATGTCATTTCATGATGGTCAACAGTGTAAGAAAGCACATTTTCTGAGGTTTGGATTCTAGCTATTGGGAGTCTGAATGATAAAACAGCACTGACTAGTCTGGTGGTGACTAAATTCAGTCGTATTTAAAATAACAATGAAAGAAAACCAAAAAGACCTGATTTGAAAAACATCACCTGAGATAAGAAACCGATTTGACGTGTGAACACACTCATCATATTTCCAGGTCTGACCAGCACATTTCTAATCAAACCACCAAAAAAAAAAAAAAAAAAAAAAAAATCTCTTCAAAGACAGAACCATCCAGGAGATGAAAGTTGCAAGAACAAGCATTGTTTTTACATACTTAAAAAAATAAATAAAAAGAGATGTGCTTCTCAAGTGCCTGGGTGGCTCAGTCAGTTAAGTGTCTGACTCTTGGTTTTGGCTCAGGTCATGATCTCAAGGTTCATGAGATCAAGCCCCATGACAGGCTCCAGGCTGACAGTGGGGGCCTGCTTGGGATCCAATCTCTCTCTCCCAAAATAGATAGATAGATAGATAGATAGATAGATAGATAGATAGATAGATAGATAAAGAGGTGTGCTTCTCAGAATGATTTGCTAAATAAGTAATTATCCAAGGGACACCATCCTTACTCTAACCATTAGTCTGAGATGGGGAAAGGTCCCGGGGAACACCTGGCAGCTGCTGCCTCAGGAAGGGATATCGGATGCTAATTGGTAGGAACGATGGATGTCCAATGAAGGATTTGTGAGTAGAGACCTCCCCTAGAGACAGACTGAAGGGCGTATGGATCCAGAAGAGCAACTCGGTGGACGTCTCTCACAGCAGAACGGTTTATAAGGGGCTACCTTCGTGGTTCTTGTACCTGATAAGAAATACAAAAAAAACCCTGAAATATTGCTGGCAGTTACTATTTAAGAATTTACTTGTTAAGTTGCTAAGGAAGTTACAGAAAACAGATGGACCATACTACTCAGGAGATGAAATCTTAAGAGTTCCTGGGGGTTATGGGGCTCCGTTTCCATCCCTCCCTCACTCCATCTGGACTTTGATGTGGGCTGTGGCAAAAATACCACCACTTTCCTGCAGAACTGCAGAGTTTAAAATATGGCAATTTCATGCAGCTACATTGATGATATACCTCAGTTAGTGTCTTAGATGTCATACTTGTCTAAGGACCTTGCCTTTCGATTCCTTTCACGGTGGCTGGAAAGTAAACCTTTATTAAGTGAATAGAAGAAAATATGAACTAGTAAACAAGCAGTTGACACGTATACATCAAACTCTGGGTTAGATGCTTATACGTGTAATTTTAGTCTTCATGATAATCCTGAATTGATGATCGGAGACGTGTCTTCAAGAAACTATGGCTCTAGTTTGGGAAATTAAGCCAAAAAGAGAAAAATTAAATGATAAAAACAACAGGGTACAACAATACAAAATATTCATGTATTCATTCAATAAACGACATTGTGTTAGGTGCCTGCTACATGCCATGCACCGTCCTGGGTGCTGGAGAACCAATGGCGAGGAGCTCATGTTCTTTTTTTTTTTTTAAACGTTTATTTATTTTTGAGAGAGAGAGAGAGAGAGACAGACAGAGCATGAGTGGGGCAAGGGCAGAGAGAGGGAGACACAGAATCTGAAGCCGGATCCAGGCTCTGAGCTGTCAGCACAGAGCCTGACGCAGGGCTCGAACTCTTGAACCATGAGATCATGACCTGAGCCAAGGTCGGACGCTTAACCGACTGAGCCATCCAGTTGCCCTGAGGAGCTTATGTTCCACTGCAGGAGAGATTTGATGACGAGGTGAACAGAGAAAGTATGTGGGGACAAGTTAGATAGTCAAATTTCTCTGGAGAACCCAAGGCCACCTAGAGTATAATGTCAAATGAACTTCCATAAAGAGGAAGAGGAAGAGGTGGCCTGTGGCTGGGCCATCAAGAGGGAATTCCCACAGGAAGAGAACTTGAGTTTGTTCTCAAAGGATGAGTGAGGTGTAATTCAAAGTCACAAGGTTAGTAGCAGAGCTGAGATTTGAGTCCAGGCAGTGTGATTTGCAGAGTAATACTTTTAACCAGGGGTTGGCAAGCTATGGCCCATGGGCCAGATTTGTTCCACTGTCTGTTTTGGAAAATACAACTGTTTTTCTGAGAGTGAGAGAGAGGTCACAAGTGAGTGAGGGGCAGAGAGAGAGAATCTCAGGAGGGATGGGGCAGGGGGATCGGGTGAAGAGAGAGAGGTGGGCCTCACCCAAAACGGGGCTTGTGCTCACCTGATGCAGGGTTGGAGCTCACCCACCGTAGGACTCGAACTCATGAACCATGAGATCATGACCTGAGCCCAAATCAGATGCTGAACTACTGAGCCACCCAGGCGCCCCTGAAAATACAATTTTACTGGAATATAACCAGGCCCATTTGTGTTGACTATGGCTGCTTTTGTGCTACAAGGGCAGAGAGACTGTGTCCCATAAAGCCTAAAATATTTACTATCTGTCCTTTACTGAAAAGTTTGTTGACCCCTGACCTTAACCATCTCACCCTAGTGCTCCTATGGGCTAGGTGGACACGAGGGAGACAATGATAAACTAAATGGACCCTTCCCTGAAGGAAATCACAGTCCAGTTAAAATAAGGATCCTCTCCAGTGCATCCTGCTCTCACTGGGTAACGTAAAAATAATAATTAACAAACAACAATGCGGCGATAGTAACAATGATAATCATAGCAAACATTGATGAGGACTCACTGTCTGCCAGGTACAGTTTGTAGTTCCTTACACATATGAAGTCACTGCATCCCCCCAACAATCCTGCAAAACAGGCACTCTTATTATTGTCACTGTATGCAGGAAGAAGTTGAAGTACAGAGTTTAACAGCATTACTCACTAAAAGTTGGGATTATAAAGACACAAGCAGGCATCCTGGACAAGGAGAAGAATGCAGGGAAACAAGAAAGACAAGCACCAAATTATGGCAATGCAGGCTTCAACCTCCACACTAATGGGTCAGGGCAGTAGCTCCCTGGTCAATTATAATTAGAAATGTAGAAGATACATTTTACTGAAGGACCTGATCATTAGAAGAAATCTATTCTGACAAAGTCTGTGGCAGTAAATCTCACCAGGAAGTACCCTCCTTCACCATCAAACCTTAATTTCTCATAAATGGGAGTCTAAGCGGAGTCTCGTGAGGAAGAATGCCAGCATCTCTGAAATCACTGTTGTGGACAAAACTTTTGCTTTAGAATAGCAACTCACATCAACAGGCGCTCAGTAAATGCGTCTGGAATTGAAGTGTATTTCTAAAGCACAAAGATGGAATGTTCTTCTAACCATTCATTTCCTGTAGCATCAGGAATGACTCACGTGAGCTCGAATGGCTCAAATGGCTCACGTTGTTCCTGTACCATTTCAAAATGAGGAGAAGAAAAGGAGCTTATCTCTATTCAAGTGCTGAGTACTCTGCTAGGTGATTTACATCCCCAGCACATTACCAGGTTTAATACAAATTTTGAAAATATGAGGATTTTTGCTTCCGTCCAGGGGCCAGATTCACCCTCTTACCTTAAGCAACTGGATAAATGGACAAAATATACGAAATGATGTCTTTCAGACATTAAACAATAGGTACTACAGGGCAGTGATCACTGAGAGAACGGAAACAAAGGAGGTGAGTCCTATGAGTATCCGAGCTTGGGACTTGGAATAAGTTTACAGGCTGCAGTGCAGTGAAGATGGCCCCAAACAGAGTCTAGTAGTCTCACTGAGTTGAGAAGACTGAATTCAGAGCACAGGGGGGCAAAAATGATAAACTTTGCAGAGATAATGCTGGAGAAGACACATGCAGCGAGAGAGAGAAAGAGAGAGAACACTTCAAAGTTCTTCAGAGGGATCTCCTTGTAATCTTTGGTTGTGTCGTCCTGATCTCCATATGCATGTAAGGAAACCACTGAGCAGGGAGGGGGAATAATCCCTGGAATAGGGTAGATATAACAATTCCAAGAACTCTAACAAATCCTAGATCACTAGATTAGTTCATATACACTAGCCCAATTGGGAAATCTTCCCATGGAGCACTGGATAGTCATCATAGGGTGTTCCTCGATAGTGGGGCCAAATAAGTTCTAGATAAAAGACTATTCTAACCATTCCTTCCTAACTAATCGTAAATCAAGCTTCGAAAGGATCAGACTCTTCCGAAGTGACGTAACTGAATTCCAGAACAAAGCCCAACAATATTTAAAGAATATATCAATATATCCAGCATCCAAGAATGTAAAATTCTCAATATCTGGCATCTAATAAAAAATTACCAGACATCAGGGCACCTGGGTGGCTCAGTCAGTTAAGCAGCCGACTTTTTTTTTTTTTAATTTTTTTTTTAACGTTTATTTATTTCTGAGACAGAGAGAGACAGAGCATGAACAGGGGAGGGGCAGAGAGAGAGGGAGACAGAATCTGAAACAGGCTCCAGGCTCTGAGCTGTCAGCACAGAGCCCGACGCGGGGCACGAACTCACGAACCGAGAGATCATGACCTGAGCCGAAGTCGGACGCTTAACCGACCAAGCCACCCAGGCGCCCCAAGCAGCCGACTTTTGATTTCAGCTCAGGTCATGATCTCAGGGTTCATGGGTTTGAGCCCTACATTGGGCTCTGTGCTGACAGTGAAGAGCCTGCTTGGGATTCTCTCTCTGTCTCCCTCTCTCTCTGCCCTCTTCCCTTGCCTCTCTCTCTCTAAATAAATAAACTAAAAAGAGAGAGAGAGATTATAGATCCACAAACTTTAAAAAAAATTACTAGACATGGAAAGAAGGAAAATACAACTCATAAACCAAAAAAAAGAACAATTATTAAGTGAAACATACACAGAAATAGCATAGATAGAACTGAATTAACAGATATGAGTGGTACATGAGCTATTAAAAATACAATCCATGTTTAAAAAGTCAGAGGAAAACATGATGTGACAAGGAGAGAAATGAGAGATGTAAAAAAGACCCAAATGGAATTTCTTTTCTTTTTTTTTTTAAGTGAATTCATTTATTTTAAGAGAGAGAGAGATTGAGTGTGCACATGAGTGGGGGAGGGGCAGACACAGAGGGAGAGAGAATCCCAAGCAGGCTCTGTCCTGTTTAGTGCAGGGCCAGACAGGGGGCTGGAACTCACAAACTGTGAGATAATGACCTGACCTGAGCTGAGATCAGGAGTCAGATGCTTAACCGACTGAACCAGCCAGGTGCCCCCCAAGTGGAATTTCTAATATAAAAAGTGCATAATCAGACATGGAAGAAGAAAATGTTAGCATATTTGAAAACAGAACAATTGAAACTATACGAAATGAAACACAGGAATAAAACTGAAAAAAAAAAGAGTGTAAGAACAGAGTGTCAGTAATCTGTAGAACAATATAAATTGGCCTATAAATTGAAGTTCGAAAAGAAGAGAGAGAGAGAGTATTATAAGTTAATTGTGCCTGCCCTCCCCAATTCATATGTTCAAGTCCTACCCCCAGTACCTCGGAATGTGACATTATTTAGAGATAGTTTCTTTAAAGAGGTATTAAGTTAAAATGAGGTCACTAGGGGAGCCATACTCCAATATGACTAGTGCCCTTATAGAAGAAGAGAAAATTTGGACATAGACATGCATAGTGAGAAAACCATGTGAAGATACAGGGAAGACATCCATTTACAAACCAAGGTGAGAGGCCTCAGAAGAAACCTGCTTTGGATTCTGTGTCTCCCTCTCTCTCTCCCCCTCCCCTGCTCATGCTCTGCCTCTCTCTGTCTCCCAAAAATAAGTAAATTAAAAAAAATTTTTTTTAAGTAAATTTAAAGGTGCCTGGGTGGCTCAGTTCATTAAGCTTTGACTTCGGCTCAGGTCATGATCTCACAGTTCATGCATTCGAGTCCTGCATCAGGCTCTGTGCTGCCAGCTCAGAGCCTGGAGCCTGTTTCAGATTCTGTGTCTCCCTCTCTCTGCCCTTCCCCCGCTCGCACTCTATCTCTCTCTCTCTCTCAAAAATAAATAAACATTTAAAAAATTCTTTTAAAAAGTGAATTTAGCAAGATCACAGCATACAACAATATAGACAAATTATTTGTATTATTAAATACAATCATAACTGAAATTATTAAAAATGCCATAGGCAATAACATTAAAATATTAAATTCTTTATTGGAAATTTCATAAAACATGTATAAGTCACGTACACTGAAAATCATGAACCATTACTGAGAAAAATTAAAGGCGGCTAGATATACCATATTCATGGTTCAGAAGACTCAATATTGTTGAGATGTCAATTCTCCCCAAATTTTGATATATAAATGCAACACAATTTCAGTCAAAATCCTGGCAGGCTTTTGTGGAAATTGACATGCTGGTTCTAGAGTATACATGGAAATGCAAAGGAGGTACCATATGCAAAGCAATTTTAAAACAGAAGAACATCTGAGTTATACTTGCTGATTTCAAGGTGTGTTCTAAGTGTACAGCGATGATCAAAAGTGGTGTTGATGTAGATAGGTATATAGATCCTAGAAAAGACTAGAGAATTCAGAAATAGAAATATGCATGGCTATTTGGATTTTGGCAAAGAAGCCAAGGCAATTCAATGGGGAAAGAATAATAATCTTTTCCACAGGTGGGGCTGAAATAGTTGACTATCCATATGTAAAAGAAAAAAAAAGAAAAGAAAAATGAATGTTGACCCTTATCATACACTATAGATAAAAATTAACCCTGAATGGATCCTGTGACCTAAGGGTAAGAAAACCTTCAAAGCTTTTCGAAGAGAACACAGGAAAAATTTTAGTGACCTGGGTTGGGGAAAGATTTCTTACCTTGGACACATGAAACATGAGCTACAGAAGAGGAGGTTAATAAATTAGACTTCACCAAAATGAACAACTTTGGTTCTTCAAAACACATTGTTTAAAAATGAAAAGACAAGCCACAGAATGGGAGAAAATATGTGCGAATCATGTATCAGATAAAAGACTGTATCCAGAATATATATAAAACAGTGTTACCACTCAATATAGTTCAGAAAAGGAACTACTCAATACAAAAAAAAAAAATGGGCAAAATATTTGAACAGACACTACACCAAAGAAGACACATAAATGGCCACTAAGCACATAAAAAGCGTTACCAGAAAAACAAATGACAATCAAAACTACAATAAGTTACTACTGCAAACACATTAGAATGGCTAAAATTTTAAAAGACACATAACACCAAATGGTGGTGAAGATGTGGGGTAACTGGCACTCTCATACATTGCTGGTGAGAATGTAAAATGATACCACCATTTTGGAAAACATTTTTTATGGAGTTAAACGTACACCTGCCATATGGCCAGCACTCTCACCCTCAGGCACTTACATTGCAGAAGTGCAAATGTATGTCTGCCCAAAGACCTATATACAAATGCCTGTACTAGCTTTATTCATAATAGCCAAACACTGGAATTGAATGTCCATCGACTGGTGAACAGACAAATATATTGCATAATATTCACAAAATAGAAAACTACTTAGCAATAAAAAGGAATGAACTGTTTATTTTATTTTTACTTCAGGCTAATCAAGTGAGGCAGCGGGCAGGGAGAAGAAAGAAAGAAACCTGTAACTGGTTGTGACAATTCATTATAAAGACCACTGTACTTGAACTGGCCGGGAAGAGACTCTTGATAATAGCAACAACGTGGGTGAATTTCAAAAGCATTACGCCAAGTCAAGTCGGGGGGGAAAAAAGAATAGAACACAAAGATTATAACACTGTATGTTCCTTGGGATCATGACCTGAGCCGAAGTCAGACGCTTAACCGACTGAGCCACTCAGGTGCCCCTCATGATTTATTTAAGTAACCGCCACACCCAGTGTGGGGCTCGAACTCACAACCCCAAGATCAAGACTCTCATGCTCTTCTGAGTGAGCCAGCCAGGTGCCCCCGGGGGGAAACTTTTTAAGGTGATTATGCTCAACATCTTTACCGCAGTGGTGGTTGCACAATTATATGTGTAAAACAAACTTCATCAAATTGAACACTTAAAATTGGTAAGTTTTTGTTGTATGTAAATTATACCTTTCGTAAAAGTGACCTTGCCCCCAAATGAAGCATGTGTCACCTCCAGTCCACAGCTGAAGAAACTGAGGCATATAGAAGGTAAGGAACATGCCTAAGTCACAGAACTAGCCGGTAGTGGGGCTGGGATTCAAACACAGGTGTCCATTTGAGTCCGTAGCTCATCTTTTTTCTTCTGTGTTTCGCTTCCTCCCTTGCTATTCATTGTATAAATAATTATTAAAGGATTGTATTAAAAGCACTTAAAAACTAGCAGAACAGGACCTGTATTATGAAGGCCCCTTGCCCAAGAATGTCTGGTAGTCTTCCCCTTGTGATTCTTACTTCGAAACCCTACCCTCACCTGGCTTCGTTTGGAGGCAGTACACCCGCACAGGGCGTGTGTGTCCTCCCTCTGGGACTGTCGGGTTTCTCGAAGGCGCTGCCGTGCCCACACTGCCTGCCTCGCCCTCCACCTTCTCCTCAAATCCAAGTCTTAGCTTCCCTTACGCCAGCCTCGAATTCACCCCATCCCATGTTCAGCATTTACACTTGTATTTACCAGCTCCACGTGTTTGCTCTTATTTATCTTGTTCTTTCACCTGCAGGCCTATGGAGTCCCTAACTAAGCCAGAAGCGTTGTGGAACGCTGCTGATTGGGTCTGGGTGTCCCCGACTCCCACCTCACATTGCCCGAGACGACATCTTTGACACGCCTAGAGCTCCAATTTGGATCTTCTAAGCTCAATTTGGTTCAGGTGAGCCCACCTTTATTAGGTGTCCACTGGGTCTCAGGCCTGTGAAGCTGCCATTACCCATCAGCGCCGTGCGCGTGGTAACAGGAATGCGAGTAAGGCCCAGGCCACGACAGCAGACGGCGCTGTCTCCAGGGTGAGCGGGGGCGTGATAGAGGGTAGTGTGGGGAGGGAGCTGTCTTCACAGAAGAGGTGACCCCTGTGTTGGGTTTGAGTGACGGAGAGGAGATGTACAAATTCCTGGGAATATCCGCCCCAAACCATGGAAGCATGCGTGGGTGCACGTTTCTAGCAGAGGCTGGTACTGTTGGGTACAGAGGCAAAGGGAGAGGGCAGGAGCTGAGGGCCAGAAGGTAGCAGGAGCCACACAAGGGCAGGCTCCTGACGCAAGAATCGGGAGCCAGGTGGGGTGCCTGGGTGGCTCAGTCAGTTAAGCGTCCAACTCCTGGTTTCGGCTCAGGTCATGATCTCAAGTTTTTGAGTTCGAGCCCTGCGTTGGGTTCTGTGCTGACAACCTGGAGCCTGCTTGGGATTCTCTGCCCTCCTTTTTCTCTCTGCCCCTCCCCAGCTCCATTTATTTCAGTTATAAATAAACTTAATAAAAAATATAAAAATAAAGGAATCAGGAGGCAGGTGTGCTGTTTCCAGGTGAGCTGTTACCAAAGAGGGGCAGACTGTGGCCCAGGTACAGGACGCAAAGTGATAAAGGGAGCATGTATGAGCTTTGACTCTGTGTTAGGCACTTGTAATCACTTGACGTGTGTTAGGTCACTAATCCTCACAATCCTATCAGGTAGTAAGACCATTGTTAGGCTCATTTTACAGATGAGAAAACAGAGGCCTAGAGAGGGTAAGTAATATGCCCACAATTTTTTTAAATTTTGTTTTTTTAACGTTTATTCATCTTTGAGAGACAGAGAGAGAGAGAGAGAGAGAGAGAGAGAGAGAGAGAGAGAGAGTGTGAGTGGGGGAGGAACAGAGAGAGAGGGAGACACAGAATCTGAAGCAGGCTCCAGGCTCTGAGCTGTCGGCACAGAGCCGGATGCGGGACCTGAACTCACTGGCTTGCGAGATCATGACCTGAGCTGAAGTCAGAAGCTTAACCGACTGAGCCACCCAGGTGCCCCCACAATTTGTTTTTAAGATGCGAACCCAGGAAGCCTGACTCAAGAGCCCAACTTTAACTACTTTGCTACTCTTGTCCCAGAAATATTGGAAGGACTTCAGTTATTTATTTATTATTTATTTTTTATTTTTTAAAGCTCATGTATTTATTCTGAAAGAGAGAGAGACAATGGCAGGGGAGGGGGAGAGAGAGAGAGGGAGAGAGAGAATCCTGAGCAGGCTCCGTGCTGTCAGTGCAGAGCCCGACGTGGGGCTTGAACTCACAAAACCATGAGATCGTGACCTGAGCTGAAACCAAGAGTCAGACGCTTAACCGACTGAGCCACCCAGGCGCCCCAGGACTTCAGTTTTTTAAATGCCTCCAAATAGCAGTAGGCCGATCAGAGGGAGCAACTAGAGTGTAGGCAAAAATTTTAAATAAGGGAAATAAACCAGTCTCAAAATACCAAGGCTGGAGGTATTCCCCACCCCCCCCCCCCCCGCCCCGAAAAATAGCAAGATATTTATAGACCTCTTAGTATCTGGAATAGAGGGTTATCATCTGTAGAAGATTGTAATTTACAAACATCATAAAGTAGAAATTCATTGATGACCCTTTAAGGCAATGCTGCTCAGATTATGCCTTCCGAGCTGGGTTTCAAGCGTGTCTGGAGGGAGGTGGCATCTTCCTGGGCCACGGCTGCCTTTTCTCCCAGAGAGGACCCGGTGGTCTCCCCCGTGCCTGTACCCAGATGTTCAGGACCCATGAGACCCAACACCCAGGCTCAGAACGTATGTGAGTCACAGCATTCCTTTTGACCACTGGCATCTTCAAGGTCATAATTAACATCCTGTTGCTCATGAACAAAGTCCGGATTCCTCAGTTTGGCCTTCGCGGTCACCCACAACTACCTTTCCCAGTTCACCGGTCCCCACCTAGCCCCACGTATCTCTCCTCCAGCCCACACGACCCACTCTCCTAAATTTAGACCAGACTTGTGTATTCCTAGGTCTGGGTCTACATTCCCACTGTTGCCTTGGCCTGGTCACACCCCCTCGTCTCCCTCTCAGCTGTCCCGTCAAACAAAATCCGACCCATCTCTCCAGCCTCAGGTCAAGGACAACCTGGTCATGCCCATGAGAGGCAGCCTCTCCTGGGGGGGTTAGTGCCTACTGGCCACATGCCTCGCTCCCAGGGCTGGGTCATGCACAGGCTTGCATGCCCCCCAGGGACCAGGACTGGCCCTGATATAGACTGGGCACTCGTTAAATATTCGCTGAATGACTGCCGGGTTTACTTATTTTTTCATTTCCTCCAATTCCTGAGAACCTTCAATTCCAGAAATCTCAAATGAGTATCTGTCACTTATTGAAAAGACTCACAGAAGAGGTATTTCAGAGCTTCTCTCCATGACTTGGTCTAGAATATGGTATCTCACTGTTGGGAAGGTCATCCTGCTGTTTAATTCAGCTTCTCCAGCCACACCATAGGCTGATTTTTGTTGTTCTTGTTCTTGTTATCACCTCTGTACTTTGGAGAACAGCTGGTGCCCATATTTGGCATAACAATTTTCGGTAGACCTTAGAATTCTGTCACATGATCTGCTATCACACAGGGTAGCGTGATGTCCCTGAACAGAACCCCATAACATGGAAGCCTCCACATGGCATGACGAGCGCACACGCATCATAGTCCTGTTTTTCTCTAATCAAGGCCTCCTGTGCATTTGAAGGTTCTATGAAATTAACTTTCTCCTTCTTGGTTAAATAATCTCTGTTCCCCCAGAGATTATTTCTGGCCTTATCCAATGTTTTCAAGTTGAAATAGAAATAAATATTCTTGTAAGGGTCTAAGGAAACTTCTAAGTATATTAAATCCTGTGTGTATCTGTATGGTGTGTGTGTGTGTGTGTGTGTGTGTGTGTGTGTGTGTGTGAGTGAGTGAGAGAGGGGTGTGTATGTGGGGTGTGTGTGTTTGTGATGGGTGTGTATGTGGGGTGTGTGTGTGTGTGTGAGGGGTGTGTATATGGGGGGGTGTGGGTGTAAGTGAGGGGTGTGTATGTGTCTGTCTGTCTGTCTGTCTGAGGGAGACTGAGAGATTATTGAGCTGTCCTTCTAAAGATCAGGTTACGGTATAAAAATACTAAACTAGGGGCGCCTGGGTGGCTCAGTCGGTTAAGCATCCGACTTCAGCTCAGGTCACGATCTCGCGGTCAGTGGGTTCGAGCCCTGCGTCGGGCTCTGGGCCGATGGCTCAGAGCCTGGAGCCTGCTTCCGATTCTGTGTCTCCCTCTCTCTCTGCCCCTCCCCCGTTCATGCTCTGTCTCTCTCTGTCTCAAAAATAAATAAATGTAAAAAAAAAAATACTAAACTAGTCTGAAGTTTACCGAACATGCGGTAAGCATTTGGAAACCCGCTTAAGTACTTGGAATCTTCTAACAGCTGGGTCCTCTGTCATTTTAGCTCCAGGAAATTGATCAAAGACCATCAATTAGCCCTTTATGGGGTCACCTCAGTCTGGCCTCAGAGCAACAGATGTGGAAAGGGGCGAGAGAGCAGTGTTTCCCACAGAGTGTGAGCTTGGCATTTTTCACTTTTGAGAGCTACCTGAAGATTCCTAGGTGTGACTTTCCTGGCACGGACCCAGCGATTCTTCGCTGCCTGGATCAATCCTAAAGGAGTGGCGGGTTTTGGTTTTGCATTTGTGCTTTAGGTACAATCTTCATCATTGTCCACACGTGCACACACACCCACAATTTCATCCACGGTAAAATCTCAATCATTGTCTCCATTCTCTCTCTCTCTCTCTCTCTCACACACACACACACACACTCATCCATCGTGGTGCTTCACTCAAACTGGTGAATGGGCTGAGGATGAGGCTTGCCTTCTGCTCTCTTCCAAGGAGAGCCGCTTTGAAACAACCCACCAGGACATTAGAACAAACCCGCTTTTGTTTTATCCAGCAGATGGCGCTGTGCACCACACTCTGCTGGGCCATCTACCAGTAACGTCCAGGGACTCGACAACCTGGAGTTAGGGCGAGGCTCCACTCTGATCCACTCTCCTCTCCTCTGCAATCTTATAGACATTATGCATCCACCACAGCCGTCAATGGATCCTAAAACGTATAAAAACTGCTTCCTGCTAATACATTCATTCAGGAACCTTCCAGTGAGTGTCCCCTGTGTGACAGATGCAGTTCTCAGAGCTGGGGGTATGGGGGTGAGCGAAGCAGATGACTAAATGATGCCCACTGCCCGTGAGACGATGAAAACATACAAATAAATCTGTCACGTAACGTAATCTCAGTCATCAGTCATATTCGGAAGAGAAAATAAGCAGGTTCTTTCAGTGGGCTGGTCTGAGAAAGCCTTTCTGTGGGGTGACAGGTGAGCAGAGGCCTGAATGATACACAAAATGTGGCTCCAACCTCCAGGGCACCTGAGAATGACCTGAGGAGCTTTTCAGCACCCCTGAGGTGTGCTGACCTAATTGGTCAGGGCCAGGGTCGGGGCGCTGGGGGTTTGAACTCTCCCAGGTGGTCTTAATGTCCAGCCGGCGTTGAGAACCATTGACTCTCAATAACTCAGCAGAAAATCATGCCCCTTGGTAGAGTATTTTCCTGTAACTGAATGAAAAGGGTTCCATGATAGGACTCAGAAAGGTGTCAGCGACTCTTCTCGCTGCTGCCTGACTGACATATGGCGGGCTGCATCCTGGAGGCCTTGGGTTGGGACTGGACCGGTGGTGACACTGTCCCAGGCGGCTCCCCGAAGTCCAGCCAAGCTGGGCGGCTGAGCTCGCTCGGCCAGCCAGAAAACACACCTGACCCTGCCAGGCCTCCGGGCCCGGGAATCATCTTAGAAAGGATCCCTCTCCTACCCCTATGTAAGTACACTTGGGTGCCCTACCTGGGAGCAGAGGACTCTCCTACCACCTGTCTGTCTTAAGGTAGGGAGCACGCTTTCTGCTGTCCAGGTGACCACCTTAAGCTGCTTCTCCTACAACTGCACCTCTCTGACCTTGTACCTAACTCCCTGCCTCTCCGCCTTCTGCTCTGGAATTCATCAAGAGTCTCAGGCTAAACACAGAGGACAAACCAGTGGCTGCCAGAGGGAAAGGGCGTGGGGAGTGGGCAAAATGGGTGAAGGGGAGAGGGAGATACAGGCTTCCAGTTAGGGAATGAATGAGTCACAGGAATAAAAGGCACAGCATAGGGAGTAAAGTCAGTGACACTGTAAGAGCATTGTATAGTGACAGGTGGTAGCTACAGTTCGGGGAGCATAGCCTAACTTACAAACTTGTTGAATCACTATGTTGTACACCCGAAACTAATGTAACTTTCGCGTCAACCACACTCAAATAAATAAATAAATGGGGAGGGGGAATCTTTAAGGGAAAGGGGCTCTCGGGACTAGATTCTGGAACTATTGAGTGGGCCCAGGTGTGCTCTGGGAGCCTCATGGACTCCAGCCCTCAGCTGCTGACCCTGATTCTGTCTCGTTTGGGACACATGGGTCCCATCTCCACTGGTGCCCAACAGTGAGCTGTCTTGGAGAGCATTTCCTTGTTTCTCTTTCAGACAAGCTGGAGGTTGTCTTTCCCTCGTCTGAAATGCTGGCCAGGAATGGCTCGCCACATCCACCTTCCTGAGACTTGTGCTCCAGGGCAGATCTTGCCCTCAGACACTGAAGTGCTCAAGGAGGCGAGGGGAGTTTCTAGGCTGAGAACAGACATACTAAAGAGAACCCTCGGGGCACCTGGGTGGCTCAGTCAGTTAAGCATCCGACTTCAGCCCGGGTCATGATCTCACGGCTCGTGGGTTTGAGCCCCGCTTCGGGCTCTGTGCTGACAGCTCAGAGCCTGGAGCCTGCTTCAGATTGTGTCTCCCTTTCTCTCTACCCCTGCCCATGCTCTCTCTCTCAAAAAATAAATAAACGTTAAAAAAGAGAGAGAGAGAGAGAAGAGAACCCTCTGTAATGAGATCTCCATGGTATTTGTCCTGGGGCCCAAGGCCACAGTTCTTTTTCTCTTTATTTTTAATCATAGAAAATTCAAAGCACACACAGGAGTAGAAAGAATTGTAAAGTGAAACCCCAGGGACCCCGTCATCCAGCTTCAACAGGTTGTCATCTGTCATTATAACTCTAGGAGCCGGGGATAGGGAAGTACAGTAGGTTTCAGATAACATGTCATGGTACCCATAAATATGTCAGAGGCACATCTTTAACAGATAGCATTTTCAACACGCTCACCATGCATTTATCACCTAATACCACAGTAGTTCATATTCATATTTCCCTGTTGTCTTTTTTTTTTTTTTTTTCAACTTTTGAGTGGGGGTGTAGAGGGAAAGAGAGAGGGGAGACTCTTAAGCAGTTCCATGCTCAATTAGGAGCCCAACACAGGACTCACTCCCACGACCCTGGGATCATGACCTGACCCCAAATCAAGAGTCGGACGCTCAACTGACCGAGCCACCCAGGCGCCCCTCCCTATTGTCTTGAAGGTCAGTTTGCTTAAACTGAGACCAAATTGTTCCTTGATACGGGCAAATATCGTATTCATTTTCCATTTAACCCACTTCCAACTCCCCAGTTCTTGTTGGGTGAGGAGCAGGAAGTTAGGTAAGAACATTGACAGTGACTTGAGAGGTTTAGAGGAAGGCAAGTGGCTTATGACTTAGGGTGGGATCTGGATAAGCCTTCTCTTCCCTGCTCTCTGAGGGAAAGACAAGCTTACTTGTTATGAGCCTTAAAATTCACAGTGATCTGTTAAGTACTCATCAAAAGCAAATAAGCATTATTACATAAATCCCCAACAGTATTTCGCTATATAAAAAAAAAAGATATTAGTTAAGCTCTATTCTCTGATGTGAAAAGTCAACTGAATCACTCAGATAATTCTTAAGAAATGCATTCAATGTTTAATGGCCTTGTTCTTAAAAGAGATACCCTCCCCCACCCAGTCAAACCACTCTTTTGAGTTTAGAAGTGTTATTTAACAAAAACAAAATCCACTGTTCTTCCTTCCCTCGGTCATTAGAAGATGGTCTTTAGCTCTTGGTTAGTTTTCATTCTTTTCCCTGGAAGACATTCCCCTTAGAAAGGAAGGGAGAGTAAATCGAAGAGTGCAGTGCGTTAACAGGGATCTAGTCGCGGGTAGAATGCTAAATTGTAACTTCTCGCCGGGCAGAAGAAGATTTTGCTATATTTTATTTATTAGGTTGACTCCTTTGTTGATACAAATCCCATGAGATGTTGTAATCTCTTAGCTATGCTTTAGAGGAAGGTTTTAGTCTCCTTCTGCTACTGTAACACATTGGTCAAACTCGGTGGCTTAAAACAACACACATTTATCACGGTATGGTTCTAGAGATCAGAAATCTAAAATGAATTTTACAGCACTAAAATCAAGATGTTGGCAGGCCTGGTACTTTCTAGAAGCTCTAGCCGAAAATGCGTTCCTTGCCTCTCCCAGCTCCTAGAGTCCGCCCACATTCCCTGGCTCGTGGTCCCTTCCTCACATCACTCAGACCACTTGCTTCTGCATCACATCTCCTGCTACCCGCCCTGGTCTCCTGCCTTCCTACTATCAGGATCCTTGTGATCATGTTGGGCACCCACAGGTCATTAGGATGATCTCTCCATCTCAAAATCTTTCATTTAAATACATCTGCAAGGTCTCTTTTTTTTGCCATATATAGTAACATTTACAGGTTCAGGGGATCAGGATTTGGGCATTGCTTAAGGGAAGGAACGAGCTGTTGAAAATCCAGGCCTCATAAACCACCCCAGAACTCTCTCTTCTTTTAGTCTTCTTGGGGGTGGCCAGTTGACAGTCACATACACTGTACTCTGGGAAATCCAAAGCTGGTCATTTGTTGAAGGGTAGAAATTTGTGGTCCCCGAAGCAGACAATATGCATTTTCTCCCTTGTGAATCAAAATTGCTCAAAACTGTGAGTATCCATAGACAACTATTGAGATATCCTCATCAAATAGCTTCAGTCTTGGACTTGTGTGGTTTCTATGGGGTTGTGCAAACATTAGGTACATTTGCCATCCCTCTCAAATCAGGGCAGGGTCTGGGACTGCTTTGACCGTGTCCAGGCCTTAGGAGTCAGACAGCTTTCACTTCCTGTCTCCCAGAACACTGGATCTGGAGGCCTAATCTTCCAGGTAAGAAGTCCAACAACCTTGCTGGGGAGATTGCATGGAGAGGTCTGGAGGTTGCTGGGAGAGGAAGAAAGCCACAGCCTCCCAGCTATCCCTGCCAGGGCACCATTTATGTGAGCAAGCTGTCGTGGATCTTCCAGACCAGCTCACTCCGGCTGAATACCACAGAATGACTCAGTCTACACCACAGGCAGAAGAACCACCTTATCAAGTCCTCTCTGAATTCCTGATCTACAAAATTGTGACATACAAGAAAGAGGTTGTAGTGTTAAACCTCTAGGTTTAAGACTGTTCTGCAACAATTTGATGACCAGACAGAATTTGGTGGCCACTACTCACACACGGTGTGCTAGTCACTCTCTAGAGGGTCTAAGGGTAGAAACGGAGGGGGCAGCCATCCCCAAATCCCAATCCACAGTATCATCAGAGAGTGTAGATTTGGACCTTTCCTGTCTACATAGTGAGAAACTGATGGATTGACTCATCTCCGAAGTGAGGATCATGGCAACAAAGAGTCAGAGTTTTTTTGGAGTGACAAATGGAATAAGAAGAGTTTTGTAATCTGAGAAGGCCTATCCGGATGTCGTACTTAGTAGTGGTAGTTATAGTAACGGTGTTACAGGAGAATTAAATGGAGAATAGTCATTCTCTGCTTGTTTAATATTGTCTCCAAGGGTGGGTGTTGATAACAGGTTTAGAGCAATATGATTTTGCATCATAACTCATTTTCACTGTTGAGAAGGAAGAAAAGGACAAGGGAAGAGGAAAACAAGTTATTATTTTTTTCCTCCCAGAGAGTTTGGGACCTAGAGTGTTACTTGCTAATGTATTACGTAATTGTAGATTATGTAATTTGTGGACACATGTATTCTCTTCCTGTCCTGAGCTGACCCTCTCCTCTCTTGCTTTCTCTGATCCCCGTGCAATTTTCTGTGTATCCTGCCACTACAATAGAATGAAAATGTATTTTTTAGACCTCAGCTGAGCCTGTGACTGCTTATTTAAAACCAATTGCCCTTCAGAAGTTTGATCAAGCCTCGTATAAACAATGATTAAAGAGCTGGAGTGGAATAAGTCTGCCTCTCCAGGGAAGACAGTTCGTGCAATCAAGGCATGAACTTGAGCCCAGAAAAGAGCCAGCACATGTAGTGCCTTTGCAGACATTTCAAGTTTAGTCTGTCCATACTGAGGTCTGCAAAAGATTAGAAGCTGGAATTCTAGGCCTGTCAGGAACCAGACCCACACAGCCTCTGGGACCAGAGGCCTTTGGTCACAAGATACGGGAGCCTCTTCTCAAGCAACTGAGACAGAACATGCAAACGTGTATTTCTGTCTTGTAGGGTAAGATTCCTGGGCCGGATGTCCGTTTTCAATTTTAAAAACTGGTTTAGAATTCTCCCTGTGTTCTTAGCCATAAGAAAGGCTTTGCTCACTGTTGACTAGCCTACCCTGATGGAAAACAAACAAAATGTTAGGTTTTGAAAACAATACAAATCAGACTTCCCTGCCGGACCACCCTGTTTAAGGACAGCAGGAGAGATCCAGGTGGCTTTTCTGTGCTTGAGGTTTTCACCTTTTCACTGTGAGAGTTGCTCTGAGTACGGTTAGCACAGCTCTTGTGAGGTCAGGGTGCCATCTTCCAAAGACAGGACCCCTTATTTTGAAAGAAACCGGCTGCATCCTAGGCCAGATATTGAAAGTCAGAGACCTGAGGGCATCCCACGGCCTGGAGCGAAGGGGAAATGGCCAATACTGTGTTTTCCCGGTGGTGAGCTGTGTTTGCTCAGTCTGAGAAAGGAATGAAAGTGTTCCTTTCTCCAGATAAGGTGAAATTTCTCCCGACCAAATTCCCTGACACCCAGTGATTATACCTCTGAAGCGGCCAAGCCCGCAGCACACAGGAAGCAACAGTGACGTGCCCTGGAGAAGACACAGGTGCTACTGAACGGAGACGGTGAGGGCGGAAGGAGGGGGTGGAAGCTCACCCCGGGGATCCAGCGGGAGCTGGGGACGCAGGGCTGCACACGGGCCAAAAGGAAGGGATTTGGGATGGGCACACTTGACTTTGCCATTGGCGTGTGCCTTTGGCAAGTCCTCTGACGACTCTAAATTACATTCCTCATTGGGAGAATGGGGATATCGTCTGTTTCATGGATTCTGGGTGAGAGTGCCTGTTGCAGGTCATGTTCACGGCACAGGACGAGGGAAGAGTGGGGCTGTTGAAACATAAGAAACCGGTGAGACTGAAGTCATCGATACAAGTCATTCCCAGCTTGGGGGCAAGGACGGGGCTTCTGTGCAAGGCTTAGGGCCTCAGTCGGGATTGCTCTGGGATCCAAGGAGCTGGTGGTGAGTGGTCCTGAGTCTCTGCGGGGTCATTAACCTCTTCAGCTGTGCCACGAGGCAGGCAGGGCCTGGGACTCCAGGCCATAACAGAGCTGACACCCACGGCAGGCTGTGCATACTCTCCGTTCTTTTTATTTTAAAAAATTGTTTTAATGTTTATTTATTTTTGAAAGAGAGACAGAGTACGAGATGGGGAGGGGCAGAGAGAGAGAGGGAGACACAGAATCTGAAGCAGGCTCCAGGCTCTGAGTTGTCAGCACAGAGCCCGACACAGGGTTTGAACTCATGAACCACAAGATCACGACCTAGGAGGAAGTTGGATGCTTAACTGACTGAGCCACCCAGCGGCCTCCATACCCTCAGTTCTTAATGAAGGCTTGTAGCAACCCAACTCGTCTCAATTGCAGGTTATGCCGCTTTCCCAGTCTTCATGTACCCATCTGGCAAGCTTTCTTTTTTTTTTTTTAATTTAATTTTTTAAATTTACATCCAGGTTAGTTAGCATATAGTGCAATAATGATTTTAGGAGTAGAAGCCAGTGATTCATCCCCCACATATAACACCTAGGGCTCATCCCAACAAGTGTCCTCCTTAATGCCCCTTACCCATTTAGCCCAACCCCTCCAGCAACCCTTCCATCAACCCTCAGTTTGTTCTCTGCATTTAAGAGTCTCTTTATGTTTTGCCCCTCTCCCTGTTTTTATATTATTTTGCTTCCCTTCCCTTATTTTCATCTGTTTTGTATCTTCAACTCCACGTATGAATGAAGTCATATGATATTTGTCTTTCTCTGACTAATTTCGCTTAGCATAATACCCTCCATGTTGTTGCAAATGGCAAGATTGCATTCTTTTTGACTGCCAAGTAATAGTCCATTGTGTATATATATCACGTCTTCTTTATCCTTTCATCTGTCGATGGACATTTGGGGTCTTTCCATAATTTGGCTATTGTCAATAGTGCTGCTATAAACGTTGGGGTGCAGGTGCCCCTTCGAAACAGCATACCTGTCTGTATCCCTTGGATAAATACTTAGTAGTGCAATTGCTGGGTCCTAGGGTAGTTCTATTTTTAACTGTTTGAGGAACCTCCATACTGTTTTCCAGAGTGGCTGCACCAGTTTGCATTCCCACCAGCAATCCATCTGGCAAGGTTTCACCCATGAAGACTCACCCACTCTGATGAAAGTTGGACTTTAAATGAATATTTGGAAAGGGATTAGGTGGCAGGTCTTCATTTCCCATTCCTTTTTTGCAGCTGGTATTCCAAGTCACCAGTCACCAAAATAAACCTGCTTTTTTACTTTAAGCCAAAAATTTCTGTTGATAGACTGATGGTGTACAAATGGTGACCTTTCTGGATTTGCAGAATTCTTTGAATACATTATTTATTAGCTCACAGGTCCTGCATAGAGTTGTAAGATAGATGTCGAGAAGGCCAAAGAAGAAAATGCTAAAGGAAATTCTATTTGTGATAGGAGCTTCACAGGATTTCTAAATATGTTGTGAAACCTATATTTCGGCGTCTGCCTCCACAATGGCCATGGATGTTAGGGTGAACAAGTAAACAACTTGGCTTCACTTTTATCTTTTTGGGGAAGTCTAGCTTATTCAGGGGGAAAAAGGGCAAATAGCAAGAAATAGTATTTTTGCAATAATGCCTTTTCCAAATGTTTTGCATTTGCTCACCCATGAGATAATCGTGACAACCTTGTGATGGAGCAGGAGTTAGGTATGGTATCAACATTGACACCTGGCTGAACAAAGTCAGAGAGCTGTCTCTCTAGGGCCCTGGCAGAGGTCACAATGATAGTGACAGAGAAGGGCTGGAGCCAAGGTTTCCTGTCGGCCTATCTCTTACTGATGAAAGTTTTAAAAATGTTCTTTCTTTTATTATAAAAGTAATACAGGGGCGCCTGGGTGGCTCAGTCTATCGGGCATCCGACTTCAGCTCAGGTCATGATCTCACGGCTGATGGGTTCGAGCCCCGCATCGGGCTCTGTGCTGACAGCTCAGAGCCTGGAGCCGGCTTTGGATTCTGTGTCTCCCTCTCTCTCTGCCCCTCCCCTGCTCGCACTCTGTCTCTCTCTCTCTCTCTCTCTCTCTCTCAAAATAAATAAACATTAAAAATAAAATAAAATAAAAGTAATACGTACTCATGAAAAAATTAGAAAATAGAGAAAATTAGAGAACAAAAATTACTCCTAATTCTACCACTTCGACACCATTATTGTTAACATCTTTGATCCAGAAGATAAAGGACTTCTGTGTGCTCCCCTCTACACGCTCAGGTATGTCGTGAGTACCTGCTCTTAGCAATCTTACACTAATTGAACTGTCATACAGATCCTTGCTTGGCATTCAGAGAGACAAGTGGCTGTCCACCCAGTATGAGCTGAGCGGCACCAAAAGAGAGCCAGTTGTGCCCACTCCCTTCTTCTGGGACCATTATTAAGGCACTTCTTAGGCCAAGTAATCATGTCTCCAAAAAGCAGGTCCCTATTTGTTGCAATTAGGTCTTAGGAGATGAGTAACCCATTAGCATCTGTGAACAGAGACCGGTTTCTCAGATTAACTGGCTCAGAACAAGACTCTGATGGAAGGGAAGGATGGGTAATTGTTTGGTTTTTTAACAAATTAAATGCATTATTTACTTGTTTATTTTATTTTTATTTATTTTTATTTTTTAAATTTACATCCAAGTTAGTTAGCATATAGTGCAGCAATGATTTCAGGAGTAGATTCCTTAATGCCCCTTCCCCATTTAGCCCACCCCCCGTCCCACCACCCCTCCAGAAACCCTCTGTTTGTTCCATATTTAAATTTTTTTTTTCAACTTTTTTTTAATTTATTTTTGGGACAGAGAGAGAGAGACAGAGCATGAACGGGGGAGGGGCAGAGAGAGAGGGAGACAGAGAATCGGAAACAGGCTCCAGGCTCCGAGCCATCAGCCCAGAGCCTGACGCGGGGCTCGAACTCAGGGACCGCGAGATCGTGACCTGGCTGAAGTCGGACGCTTAACCGACTGCGCCACCCAGGTGCCCATTTGTTCCATATTTAAGAGTCTCTTATGTTGTGTCCCCCTCCCTGTTTTTATATTGTTTTTGCTTCTATTCCCTTGTGTTCATCTGTTCTGTGTCTTAAAGTCCTCGTATGAGTGAAGTCATAGGATTTTTGTCTTCCTCTGACTGATTTCACTTAGCACGATACCCTCTAGTTCCATCCATGTAGTTGCAAATGGCAAGATTTCATTCTTTTTGATTGCCGAGTAATACTCCATTATACATATACCACATCCTCTTTATCCATTCTTCGGTCAATGGACATTTGGGCTCTTTCCATCCTTTGGCTATTGTCGATAGTGCTGCTATCAACATGGGGGTGCATGTGCCCCTTTGAAACAGCACACCTGTAGGATGGGTAATTGTTAAAACTAGTGTGAGGAGTGTTTTCAAAGCTATAACAGGGGCGGGTGGTCTCTCTGGTCGATGACACCTGACATTCTACTGCTGCTGTCATCCTCATATGACAGGACAGATGGTTTTCCAAAGATGGAGATATCTATCTCATACAGCATGTCCTTCTTACAGTGCGACTGACACCCAGTCACTGAGAGGTAGAGTCTGTTTTCCTTTCCCTTGAGTCTAGGCACGAGCCTGTGACTGTGCTGACTACTGGGGAATGGCAGAAGTGAAACTGTGTGACTTAGGCTGCTAGATCCCAAGAAGGGTAAAGCTTCCACTTGGTGCTTGTCTTTCTCTCTCTCCTTCCCTTCCCCGCCATCTTCTCAACGTTCACTTCTGGAATCCAGCCACCATGCAGTGAGGAAGCCAAGACTAGTCCAAGTAGAGGGATCACATGGAGAGGAACTGAGACCTTCGGCCAACAGGCAGCACCGACCACCAGACACGCAAGTGAACGAGCCTTCAGAGGATCCCAGCCCTCAGCCTTCAAGGCTTCCAGCTGAGGCCCAGCACTGCGGAGCAGACACAGCAAGTTATCTCCATTCTGCCTCGGCTGGATTTCTGACCCACAGAATCCGTAAGCGTGATGGGTAGCTGTTTATGCCACCGAATTGAGGGGGTAACTGTTACATAGCCATAGTACTGGCACATGCATCTAAATGAAGAAAGACACCTACCCAAGAAATCAGATGCTCGCTTTGTAGAAACGTATCAGTGGCTTCTGACCCTCATGCTATAAACCCTGCAATCTAAGAGCGAAGACAAATGCCCCGCCCAAGTTCACCTTCCTTGCATCTTTACTTGACTAATTCTCCACTTCACCCCTTCCCCAGGTCAGAGGTGCTCTAGCCAAGGTTATCTGGGGACCATATGGTTCCTGTAGAATCCACCCTTTATCTCTCTTCTTCTAGTGTCTCCTCAGTGTGGAGGATGGTAGAAATTTGGAGGAATGGGACACATAGGCTTGTACGAGGGGCAGCATGTCAGAGGTTAAGATGTACAGTCTTTAGACACATGCTCCCAAGAGTGTGTGGTCGCTGTCATGTCTAATATTTGTAACCCAGCCCAAAGTAGTGCATGTTCAAGATTTTTTAAAAAATCCAAGTCATGCAGAGAGTGAGAAGTAAACGTTTTCCTATCCCCTCTTCCCACGCCAGCAGTGGGCGCAATTAGCCCTGGGTGGGACAGTGCTAGCCCTGGGAACCATACCCGCTCGCTTCGAATCCCTGCTTTGTGAGGGGACTAGCTACGTGACTTGGGCCCCAGTTCCCTCATGTGTACAATGGGGACAACTTATCCCCTAAGTCGTGAGTTGCTGTGAGAGTTACACGAGCTAATAGAAGTAAAGCACTTAGAACAGGGTCTGACGCACACAGTCCTACTCGGGATTAATCATCCCTACCATTACTGCTGCTGTTAGTATTATCATCATTCCTCGTAGGGTTTTCTGTAACGTTAATGGGTTCAGGAGATGGAAGATATTGGGAGGAACCTAGAGTTAGGGAGAAGGACTCCCAGACCATAGGGTGGCCGCTGTGGAATGTAGTGAACACCCTCCACGTCTCCTCACTGCAGCCCCTTCAAGGCTGGCTAAGCCCTGGACACCTCCGCCAGGTGTCTCTAACCACACTTTCTAGTTGATGGTAGAGGAAGAGGCTAAAATGTTGCTACAGGAAAGGAGGGAGGCCCAAGCTGGCCCAATCCTGACAGTTTGGGAATCCTGAGAGGTTGTGAGATGAAAATGTATTCACCTGGCCCTTTTAAGCAAGGACTCCCTCCAGCTTTCATCTTTGGAATTCTGTGAGGTTGTCACACATCTGGTGCCTCCTGCCCCTACCCACATGGTTGTTGGAGGTGAGTGTTGCACGTGTAGGCATTTGGTAAATGTCGCCAAATGAATGTGCCTGTGATCTGTTCCCAAGTACCTGGCAGAGAGGGCAGAGTCTTCGGTTTTCTCCATGTAAGAGGCCTCAAGGGGCAGTCAGCCTGGGCCCACTGATAGATAAGTAATCTCATCTCTTGAGTGGAGCATGGTTCGGGACCCAGAAATTTTCTTTTCTGTATCAGTTTGGATGCTTTTGGTAGCAAACAATAGAAAAACCTGACCAAAAGTAGCTTCAATATGAAGAAAAACTATTTCACCTGACCAGACGCAGAGGGAGGGAGGCCCTGGGTTGCTAGCTCTGGGACTGACAAGGGCATCAGGAACTCAGGAGATTTTTCACCAAGGAAAACTTTCCCATGGTGCATTCCCTTCCCTCCGATTTTATCTTACATCTCATTGGTCAGAGGTGTGTCACATGACTATGCCCAACCCAGTCATTGGCAAGAGGAGTGGAGTTACTATGATTGTCTTAGACTAATTGGCATTCATCTGAAGACCTGTCCAAACGGGCAGGCGTGGGGAAACGGGGCAGAAAGGCGTGCTGCAGACAAGTAGTGGATGACTTCGCTTTCTTATTCCAGAAAGCTCTCTTCAGTGGCACATGCAATTTAACAAGATAATATTCAACAGGATTAAGTGATGAGGATGGAAAAAACAAAAACGGAAACAAGGATACAGAAGACGAAGACTGAAATACCATCGAGTAAAAAAATGCATGCCACAACATCCTCTAGGCTTGCTAAGTGTAGGCCATGCATGTGGGTTCAGTAGTCAATGCCAGGAGGGTTTGCCTAAAGTTGCAAATGGCGGCTTGTGGGCCAAATGTGGCCCACTGATATGTTGTTTGGGTCCTTCCAGTACTATTTGTTCATGTTTCAGTTGGATGGTCGCCAACCTTAACAAATTGAGACATTTCATATTGTTCGAAAGCATTTCTGGCTTCTCTTTAAAAAAAACAATCAGAAGATATGGAAGGTACAACAATGCTGGGCCTGCCTTCCCAGATGGCAGCATCAGCTGGAGCTGACAGCTCCCCTCTGAAGGACACACGTGCTCTCAGTTGTCACGTGGCCCACCCAGCCCACGCTCCTCATGGGAAATGCCCCATGGGCCTTCAAGTGCGTGAGCCCAGAGTTCGTTGACAGGGTCCCTAGGATAGTAGCCAACCAGTTCCTCAGGAGAATGTGGGTATCCCAACCCTAAGCCTGGACCTCACACAGGGACCATTGGGATGGGATGAGCTCCCCCACCTCACCTCACTGCAGAGCCCTGGAAAACTCTCACAGACTGTTTCTTATCAAGGCTTTCTACACAAACCAGGGGGCAAAGATGGGGGTGGGGGGCACACGGACAGATAAGGAGAGGGGCAGGGACGCGTTCCACCACGTAGGGATAACTTTCCAAAAGAAAGCTTCCAAAGGTGCTTCCCGTTTGAAGAGGGCTGGACTGAGGGCAGAAGAAGAATCTGTCTCAATAGTTTTGAGATTAAAGGGAATAGGAAGAGGTTTGGCATGAAGACCGGATTTGGAGAATGATTCTCACTGTAGAACAGTTTTACAATCTGTCTCTATTTGGAACCTCTGATAGTTCCCTCCAGAGTTAAAGAGGCCTTAGATTCTAAGGCAAGAATTTTTCAGTCATGTTACTGCAAATGTGAAACTCTTTCTCCAGAAACAGGTAAAGAGGTCCCCGAGCAGATGCGCACACAGATGGGGCTTCTCTGATTTCCTGTCCATCCATGCCCACACACTGCAGGCTCTCTGGAAAGGTTAGATAATGACAGTGACTCAAGAAGCCAAGAATGTGAATTATGTGACATGCAGCCCGGATCTGGCCCATATATGGTTATTGTTCAACCCACCAGAGCAGCCTGGAAATGAGCCGCCATGTTGCTTTTTTTTTTTTTTTTTTTTTAGAGTTTATTTATTTTTGAGACAGAGAGAGACAGAGCATGAACGGGGGAGGGGCAGAGAGAGAGGGAGACACAGAATCGGAAGCAGGCTCCAGGCTCTGAGCCATCAGCCCAGAGCCCGACGCGGGGCTCGAACTCACGGACCGCGAGATCATGACCTGAGCCGAAGTCGGATGCTCAACCGACTGAGCCACCCAGGCGCCCCCATCTTGCTTTTAAAAAGGGGGAGTTTTGCAACACATTTGTGTCTGTGTAATAGTTTGTTGGAGACAGAGGCAGAGAGATAGAGACAGACAAGAGAGATTAGACCGAACCAAAAACCTGCTTTTGACTCCCTGCAGCATGCACACACCGCATTACCACTTACCCCCCAATCTGTGCTACCTGGTCTCCATCAGAATGGTAAAGGCCTGCAGTGGAACCAGAGCAGGAAACCAGAGCTAGGACGTTAGCTAAAGCAACTGGAAATCCATTATAGCATTATATGCTTCACTGAGCTCTTTAACCACAGAGAAGCAAGCACAGGATCTACCGCCATGATGTGACAAGTGGGGACAGCTGCTGTCCACCTAGACCTCGAGGGCAGGGAGACCAGGGCCTGAACTGCTGCTGGGATCTAGCGGGTCAAGGAGAGGAAAGAACAGAGACACTCAGAAGAGCTTAAGTGGATGTGGCCACACCCATTTTAGCAAGATTTGGCCAGGATTGAGCCCCTTGAGGAAGAGGAAAAGTTCACATCGTGTGGAGATAGCAGACGACCAGAGACCTGGGGCTCTGGAGAGAGACAGCTTGGCTTTGAAACATGGCTTTGCCCTGTATGATCTTGTACCACCCATTCGGCCACCCTTTGCCTCGGTTTCCCTACCTTTGAAATGGGTATGAGACTAGCCCCTTAGAGGAACAACGAAGAATTGTTATGAAGACAAAATGAGATTATATAGGTAAATCTGGACCCAGTGCTGGACACAGAGTACTCATATAATGTTGGTTTATTCCTAGCCCCCTCCCAAAAAATCTGACTGAAATTGCCATATAAAATACAAAATTTATCCCTGACTACATTCAGAAAAAAACAAGAGGTCAAATGAGGGAATACCCTTGACGTAGCTTGATAGACTGCAACTCAAATTTCAGAGTTCACTAATGCGATTTCAAAGAGGCCTAGCATTTTTCAGCAGAGGAGGGAAAAATCAAGTTAGAAAGTGTTCATTCCACTTCCACTATGTGCCTATCACTACAGGGGGAAAAGGGTAGAATAATAATTACACAATTAGTACCGATTTGCATACCAAGTACTGCCTACGAATGATCTGTGTTCTACGCTATCCTTCAAGCTCGAGATCATCCCTACTTTAAAAATGAGGAAATGGCGACACAGAGAGGTTAGGCAACTTGGCTAAGGTCACACGATCTGGGATTGGAACTCGGGTCTGCGGGCTGCCACTGGTGAGGGTGATGTTGATTACCGAGTGCCTTCTGGATGCCAGGCAATGTGCCGACCTCTCCTTCCATTGCTTCGTTTACTCTTTTCACACCGCTGCAGTGGGGCAGGTATTCGGGACAACTATTATGCCCATTGTACAGATGGGGAAAGATTAAGTGACGAAGGGTCACAGTCACATAGAGGAAGTGTCAGGTGTCTGCCCTAGGTCACGGTGGCCCAAAGCCCAAGCACTTACCTGTCGCCATACTGCATCCTCTGTCTCAACAACAGCAAGAGGCACAACCGGTCACAACACAAAACTCTGCATAATTACAAGGGCCCTCGGTTTGTGTGAACAGCCTGACTTTGGGAAGAGATTTTAATTTTTTTCTCAGCACTACAAATGGTTATTAGCAAACACTCTCTCCTAGGAAGATGTATTCAACGTGCCTGCCAAGGAGGTCGTTCTCAACCTCTCATGGTGACCTAATAAACTCAAGGTCATGGGAAACCTCGTCTCTAAGAACATGTGGCTGAAAGAACAGGAGGTACTAAAGTAGCTTGGATGTAGCTTGAACTTTACCGAGAGAACACTTGAGTGATTTTATATGAACTAATTACAAGACCTAAGAGCATCCTGAGGGGTGCCAGCCTTATTTATAATTAACGCAGGTAAGTCTATGATTTGTGAGTCCTATCTTTTATGGACAGCATCAGTGAATCATCCTCCAACTACACAACTTTTTTCCACAGACCCAGGGGAAAGGGAATTGTCAACAACCGGGGTTTTCACCCCACCTCTTCCACACCCCTTCTTCTTATCAATCCCCAACCCTTGTTTTTTAAGAAATCAAAACACTTTTTACTTCTATAAAGAGAAAGGTATGATTGACCCCTAATGTGTGCTCTCCGATATGATAGTCACAAGCTACATGTGGCTAGTAAAGTATAAGTTAGTTAAAATTGAGTAAACTTGAAAATTCAGCCTATCAGCCACACTAGCCACATTTCAAACGCTTCATAGCCATCCGTGGCCAGTGACGCTCGCTATGGACAGCGAAGATCTAGACCATTCACATCGCGCAGGAAGCTCTATTGAATAGTCCTGATCTACAAGCTCCAATGTAGGGCTTCTCCTCGGGTGACTGTTTTTGCTTGGGCTTCCCCGGAAGCAGACTGGGGGGCAAGTAGTTTATCTGAGAAGTACAGGGAGCGCCGGCAGGGAACCGACCCAGAGAGAGGGGCAGGCAGCGAATCACCTGCTTAAATGTGTGGCGAAACTGAGAGATGGTGTAAAATAACACATCTCCAAATTATCCTTTCCAAAGAGAGGGGGCTGGGGCATTTGTACACCACTCCAGAGAACTGCTTCCAAGGCTCAGAGTTTCCTAACGCTTTTTTTTTTTTAAGGAAAAATTCCATAATGTTTGTTTCTTTTTGAGAGACAGAGAGAGCCAAAGCGTGAGTGGGGGAGGGGCAGACAGAGAAGGAGGCACAGAATCTGAGGCAGGCTCCAGGCTCTGAGCTGTCAGCACAGAGCCCGACATGGGGCTTGAACTCACAAACTGAGATCATAACTTGAGCTGAAGTCGCACGTTTAACTGACTGAGCCACCCAGAAGCCCCGTTTCCTAGCACTTCTGATCTACATGCAGGTGGGCAGAGATTTCGGAGGTTGGGCAGGGGTGGGAGGTGAAGCCCCTAAGTTCAGAGGCAGAGACTTGCAGTGGATGTTAACAAGAGCCCCCAAATTCTGAGAGATAATGGATGTGGCATAACACTGACTGCTATATGAATGCTTAAGGGTCACATCCTTCCCAGAATTTTGCCTAGAACATTACGTCCATAACACTTCCCTAATGTTGGCACTGAAGGTCTCACATCCTGGGAAATTCCTCAGTCCCAGGAAAACTGGGACAGTTGGTGCCTTAGTCCATTCAGGCTGCTCGAACAAAATACCACAGCCTGGGTGGCTTATACACAACAGAAACTTCTCATAATTTTATTTTTATTTTTTTAATTTTTTTTTTCAAATGTATTTTGTTTTTTAATTTTTTTTTTTAATGTTTATTTATTTTAGAGACAGAGAGACAGAGCACAAGCAGGGTCAGGGCAGAGCGAGAGGGAGACAGAATCTGAAACAGGCTCCAGGCTCTGAGCTGTCAGCGCAGAGCCCGACGCGGGGCTCGAACTCACGAACCGTGAGATCATGACCTGAGCCGAAGCCGGAGGCTCAACCGACTGAGCCACCCAGGCGCCCCAAACTTCTCATAATTTTAGAAGCTGAAAGCCCAAGACCAGGGTGGCAGCATGGTCAGGTGAGGGCCCTCTTCCAGGTCACAGACTTCTTGTATCCTCACATGGCACAAGGGGGCTTGGGAGCTCTCTCGTCGGGTCTCTTTTATAAGAACACTAGTTGCATTCGTGAGGGTGCTAGTCTCATGGCCTAAGTACCTCCCAAAGGCCCCACCTCCAAATACCATCTCACTGCAGATTAGGATTTCAACATATCAATTTGGGGGTAACACATCCTATCAGACCGTAGCACTTGGTCACCCCAAATTTAGCAGACGCGGTTGAATGGTGGCAGGGTGTTCAGGAAGAGGGGGGAATCAAGAATGAACGACCCGTTTCAGATCTGATTAATCGTGGGGGCTGCCAGCACCTGTGAAAAGGAACAAAGGGGAAGCTGGTTGTTTTTTTTTTAATTTTTTTTTTTAACTTTTATTTATTTTTGAGACAGAGAGAGACAGAGCATGAATGGGGGAGGGTCAGAGAGAGAGGGAGACACAGAATCCAAAACAGGCCCCGGGCTCTGAGCTGTCAGCACAGAGCCCGACGCGGGGCTTGAACTCACGGACAATGAGATCATGACCCGAGCTGAAGTCGGACGCTCAACCGACTGAGCCACCCAGGTGCCCCAGCTGGTTTTGAAGATATGATGGTGCCATCAGTTTGGGACAGATGGCATGGGAGGTGTCTTTGGGACATATAGGTAGAGGAAACTGGGTGTGGCGAACGTCACCCTGGGAAAGAAATAGCTCGCTCTGCTATGACCAGGAATCCTTCCTGATGAGCACTTTGTTTTCCTTTGATCCCAAACCACATATTTGTCTAGAATACCAATTTAAAACTTTGTGACTGTCGCCTGAAATGGTTTTGAAGGCCACTCTGGCACTCAGAAAGCAGTATGCCATGAATGTCTAAGATTTGTTCCTCGATGCAGCCGTCTGTCACCTAGCAGGGGACAGGCAGGGATCTGAGCGCAGGGAAGGTCTGATGGCCACTGTCAGTAAAGTGGCAAATACAAGTGTCCTTGCATGAGGGAACCACACCAGGTGGTGGGAGGTTGTACCCACGGCCAAAGGGTGGGATGGGAGCGGATACCTGGGAGGTGGGAGGAAGGCTCTACGAGCAGGGAGGGCTTGGAGAAAAAGAATGAAAATCGTTTGGTACCAAGCTTGGCAGGTATATGAGAGGCCTTAACACTCAAGCCCCCCCTTCACTGACTTGCCCAAGACAGACTCTGGTGGCTCTGGTTAACCTCCCCTCTCCCCCCGCCTGCCACCCCCTTTGCTTTGATACATTTTCTCCATGGTAACTGCTCCCGTTTTCTAACAACTCTGACATTCTTTGTTTGGCTTTCTGGGCACCCTTAAACCAGCCAGGGCGATACACTCATTTTTGTTAACACAGTAGATCACCTTCTACCACTTCACACTTACTACCTTGCTTGATCCCCACAGTCACCTGGCAGATGAGGACTTTCGTTGCCGTCTCCGTTTTTACGAAAGATGAAATTGAAGCACAGAGAGATTTACGCAACTTGCCAGAGTCACTTAGCTGGCAAGTGGTAGAGCTGGTGTGTGACCAACATGATGTCAGTGACTAGGCAGCTGGAGAGAGGTGTCCCAGCGCGGGCCCTCAGCCCTGCAGCCCTCTCCTTCCCAGCCTGCAGATCCCGGAGAACAGCCTCTGCCCTCCCACTGCACGGCTCCGCTTCCCTAGCTCTAGCTGATGCCCGCGGTCCCCTGCCTTTCCCACCGCTCTCCTGGGCTTCTTCTTCATCCCACATTTATTTTATTTTATTTTTATCTATTTGAGAGAGAGAGATACAGTGCCTGTGGGGGGGGGGGGGAGGGGAAGGAGGGGCTTGGGCAGAGAGAAAGGGAGAGAGAGAATCCCAAGCAGGCTACACCCTGTCAGTGTAGAGCCCAATGTGAGGCTCAAACCTGTGAACCATGAGCTCACAGCCAGAGCCGAAATCAAGAGTCGGACGCTTAATCCCAGACGCACCTCACAATATCATATTAATGATTGAACAGATCAATACCTTTACTCCTCTCCTTCAGAAAGCATAGTCCTTTTTAGGCAGCTATGTACTGTGCTACATCCTAACCTGGGTTGGGAGTCAGGGACCTGAATTTGACACAAAGCATTGTCTTTTTTCTGTGTGTTTCTGGTTGCTTCCCATCATTGGGTCCCCCTGGCTTCCCACATCTAAACAATTAGTTGTTAACTTGGTTGGTGTTTTTCAGCACAGACAAAGGGATATCAGAACCATGGGGTGTAGGGGGTTCGGGACTGCTTCTAGCTGTGTCGTTCAGGCTGTCCTTGGTCACCTTTATCAAAATGTATCTGCCCTGTGTTGCCTTTCCCCCAGACCTCTGCCTTCTAGATGACAGAAAGCAAACCTGACAGGTACCTCCCCCAACCCTCTGTGATTCCAAATGTGACCCCCCCCCACCCTACCCCCAGTTAGAATCACTGCTTTAGAAGGGTTCCTCCTCCTGATCGAAGTGTGTTTCATCCTGTTAGAGGGCTGGGTGGAAAAAAAGATTGTGAATCGCTCATGGTTCCAGATGATCTTTCAGATCCATGGCAGTGCTTACACTCCACGAGACTATGATTCTGATAAAATGCTAGTGTGAACACCTAAGTCACCTCCCTGTGGTTTATGCCGCAGAGCAGAGGAAAAGATAATTAGCCTCAAAACACAATGGAAGGGGTGGAGTAGTGGAGGCGGGGCCGATAAGCCAGTCGGTCACACTGTGAGGCACAGAAATGTTCGGCATAGTAGGTCATCAAGAACTGCCCTGGGTTGTCTGGGGGAGGTGGGGAGGCTCACCCCTGTAGAGAGAGGTCTCAAGACTCACATGAGAACTCCAAGCTGCTCTGTCCTGGGAACTCTGCTCAGTTAAATCTCTGCAGAAGGGGCTGTCCACTCTATTCCTCACATCACTGATGAAATCTGTCTGTCCTGTTCTCAGTGCTATGGGTTAAGTCAACATAAGCATTTACTGAGCCTAGGATTGGGGCCAGATGGGGAGCAGGGGAGGAGGGGGCAAAACCCAAATAAGCTTTAGGCTCTGCTCTCAGGAGGTCTCAGTCCAGCCTCCTCCCTTAATAAGGGGAGAAGGGGAAGCTTGGGGAACGAACTGAAAATAAGGCCCTATCCTCATTTATTCATTCACAAGATTCTTCCGGGTGATGAGCACACCTGGAGTGCTGACAGTTTTCTGAAGGGAGTGAGGCCAGGGTGTTGTCCTCTGCCCCACGCCAGGCCTTCCCTGCTTCCCCCAGGCCTGGCGGATGGTCCATTCCAGTCCACCGGCCCAGGCGATGACCCACTTCCTGGGCGTTTGGACAGTTGTGCTCAGACCTGAATTCTTCCAGCTCCCCTGGAAACTCAGAATCTGGGCTGCCATCCCCACGAAAAGATAAACACACCAGCTTCACGCTTCTGCCTAAATGATATTTCTACAAAATTTCTAACACAACAGGGTTTTTCTATTACCATAGTAACTCCTGCGTGTGAACAGCAGACTCCAGAGAGAAGAGAATAAAAATGCAGAGGAACCCAGGCTTCAAAATGGTACCTGGGGAAAGGGGCAGGCAGGTGAGGCTGGCCAGCCACAGGCCTGGCCCTGCGGGGGAGCCTGTGGTCTCCATCTGGCCTGATCCAGGCCGTCAGGGCCGGAGGGATCTGTGATTCCTTTTGCAGCTATTTTTGCCCATAAGTTACAGTATCTGGAGGCCCAAGGACACTGACATTGCCCTGGTTTTCATTTGGTTGACACAGGACTTTCTTCTTCTTTCTTTTCTTTTCTTTTTCTTTTCGTTTCGTTTCTTTTCTCTTTTCTTGCTTGCTTGCTTGCTTTCTTGCTTGCATTCTTTCTTTCTTAGGAGATCTAGGGGAAGATACTTTTGTTTGCACATGGTGTCATTCTGTGGCATAGTTTGAAAGAGACAGGATGCAAACAAGGCTGAACACGATATGGGTACGGAATCAAAGAGCCGGAAAGGAAGAGCTGCCATGCCCCAAAGCTGAAAGCGCTCTGTCCCCCCTCACCAGGGTGGCCGGCCCTTTGGTCTTTGTCCCTTCTGGGTCACAAGGCCATGGGTACAAAGAGCCTCCATTCAGGCTTCCCCAACAAGAGCGACAAGCCAGCAGTATCTCCCGTCTCCGAGTTAGGCAGGGTATTATAAGGTCCATCTGCCCATCAAACATTCCAGGTCTACAGGAAGTGGCCTACAGCCTGAGTTGAGGGGAAATGGATAAAGACAATGGCATAACTGACGTCATGCAGGCAAACTGCTGACCACAGTGCCTAGACTTGGAGCTAACAGGTTTGCCGCTTTAAAATATGCAGCGGGAGGATTGTTCCCAGGGTCCCTGCATCTGAGAAGCAGTGGGCTTCCTCCTAGGGTCACAGTTTGTGAAACAGGTCCTGATTCCTGAGACAAGAATTATCGTTGAACTTTTAGAGAATGTTGCCTCCACGCGCGTGTGTGTGTATGACTCAGATACACGGACACCAACTTTTCAAAACGCTTAAATCTCTAAGTGACTTAGATGGCGACACTCCTCTGTGTTACGCATTCCTCTAGACACCAGGGCGGGAAACACGTAAAGGACTTAAGTTTCAGTAACAACAAACCGCGGAGCACTAGGAAGGCGCCGTGTCTCATCGCCGGGCCTTCACAGGCGCTGGCCTCTTTTCCCAGATCCCTTCCCCACACTCTCCTGTGCATCTGTCAGTGGCACTCTGAACATCCTCTCGTGCTAAGGGCTTCCCTAACCTAGCTTGGTTAGGAGCTTAGCCTAAAGGAAGATGCGCCATTTCCTGCCTGCGATTTGACTAAGCTGCCACCGGGGCATGGAGGTACCTCTGCTAGAGCTTGGCAGACAGTGACGAGCAGACCAGAACAGCTGCAAAGGCGAAAACACCAACCATCATCCCTTATCAGACACTTCCTGGGGGCAGGGTCTCTGCCCCGGGCGAGGTGGTTTCATATCTCATTTAAATTCTCTCACGGGTGGGTGTCTTCGCGTGTCCAGCTTACAGATCAAGAAACTGAGGCTCAGAGAGGGTAAAAAAAAAAAAAAAAAAAAAAAAAAAAATCTTCCCTAAATGGGGATGGGACGTACAGCACAGTGAGTATAGTTAACAAGACTGTGTCACATATTTGAAAGCGACGAAGAGAGTAGAACTTAAAGGTTTTGGTCACAAGAAAAAAAAATGTGTGACTCTGTGAGGTGATGGATGTTAGCTTATTGTGGTGATCATGTTGCAGCATATACGTATCATTGGGTCATTACTTTGTACACCTGAAACTAATGTACTGTTATATGTCAATAACACCTCAATCAAACAGAGAGATCGGTACTCCTATTTAAATTGTAGTAGTGTAACAGTGAATGAAATAAAGTTGTATCACTTTTTAAAAAGGTTTCTTAAGTAGGAGCGCCTGCCTGAGTGGCTGTCGGTTAGGCATCTGACTTCAGCTCAGGTCATGATCTGACAGTTTGTGAGTTCAAGCCCTGCATGGGGCTCTGTGCTGACGGCTCAGATTCTGTGTGTCCCTCTCTCTCTGCCCCTCCCCTGCTCGTGCTCTCTCTCTCTCTCACTCTCTCTCAAAAATAAATAAACACTAAAAACATTTTTTTAAATAAATAAATAATAAAAAGTTTCTTAAGTCAAACAACTATTAAAGGGCAAAGCAGGTGTTTAAACACAGGACTTGGGCCAGTGCCCATGATCTTTACCACCGTACTAAGTGGCTTCCCTTACACGTTCCCAGGCTTTCTGTGGTGCTTTCTTCACCCACGTGTGTAGACAAAGATTCTAAAACAAAGCAATGTGGCCATTTTGTGCCGATAGCTTCCTGCCTCCTTTGTAAGCCTTGGTCCGAATCCTGGCAGCAACAAATCAAGAGCTAAATTCTGAAGAAGCAATGCCCAGGCATCACTGGCCCATGCAAAGATCTGGGCAATTGGCCCAGGGAAGGTGTGTGCTTTGTTTGGGGTAGGTCAGCATTTCTATTCATGCTCCATTGATTTCTAGACAAAATTTATGTAAGTCCTAAAAGCTGGAAGCTCTGCCTTGGATTTAACCCCCACACAGTCTCTTCTTTCTGATTTGTTTTAAAGATATAAATAAATGTTTTTAATTTTATTTTTTAATTAAAAAAAAATTTTTTTTTGAGTTTACTGGCTTATTTGGAAAGAGAGAGAGAAAGAGAAAGAGAGCACAAGCAGGGGAGGGGCAGAGAGAAGGAGAGACAGAATTCCAAGCAGGATCTGCACTGTCAGCACAGAGCCTGATGCGGGGCTCGAACCCACCAACCACAAGATCATGACCTGAGCTGAGATCAAGTCGGACGCTTAACCAACTGAGTCACCCGGGTGCCCCAATTTTATTTTTTTATTAAGATTTTTATTTTAATTACAGTATTAACATGGTGTTATATTAGTTTCAGGTGTACAATATAGTAATTTAACAATTCCATATATTACTCAGTGCGCATGATGATAAGTGTACTGTTTAATCCTCATCACCTATTTCACCCATCCCCTTACCCACCTCCCCTCTGGCAACCATCAGTTTGTTGTCTATAGTTAAGGGTCTGTTTCTTGGTTTGTCTCTCTTTTTTTCCCCCTTTTGCTCTTATGTTTTGTTTTTAAATTCCATGTATGAGTGAAATCATAAGGTATTGGTCTTTCTCTGACCTACTTTGCTTCACATTATACCCTAGCTCCATCTGTGCCATTACAAATGGCAAGATTTCATTACTTTTTATGGATGAATAATATTCCATTGTGTGAATATACACCACATCTTCTTTATCCACTTATCAAATGATGGACGCTTGGGCTGCTTTCATAATTTGGAAATTGTAAATAATGCTGCAATAAAGACAGGGGTGCATGTATCCCTTTGAATTAGTGTTTTTGTATTTCTTGGGTAAATGCCCAATAGTGTAATTACTGGATCATAGAGTAGTTCTATTTTTAACTTTTTGAGGAAGCTCCATACCGTTTTCTAGAGTGGCTGCATCAGTTTACATTCCCACCAGTAGTGCACAAGGGTTCCTTTTTCTCCACATCTTCGGCAACATGATTTTTCTTCTATTTTTTTTTTTTTTATTTTAGCCATTCTGACAGGTGTGAGGTGATATCTCATTGTAGTTTTGATTTGCATTTCCCTAATGATGAGTGATGTTGAGCATCTTTTCATGTGTCTGTTAGCCATCTGTATATCTTTTTTTGGAGGAATGTCTATTCATGTCTTCTGCCCACTTTTAATTAGATTATTCATTTTGGGGGGTATTGAATTGTATCAGTTTTTATATATTTTGAATACTAACCCTTTATTGGATATGTCATTTGCAAATTCAGTAGGTTGCTTTTTGATTTTGTTGTTGACGTTTCCTTCACTGTGCAAAAACTTTTTATTTTGATGTAGTCCCTATAGTTTATTTTTGCTTTTATTTCCCTTGTTTCACAGACCTATCTAGAAAAATGTTGCTATGGCCAATGTCAACGACATTACTGCCAATGCCCCCTTCCAGGATTTTTATGGTTTGGGGTCTCACATTTAGGTCTTCAATCTATTTCGAGTTTATTTTTGTGCTTGGTGTAAGAAAGTGGTCCAGTTGCATCATTTTGGATGTTGCTGTCCAGTTTTCCCAACACCATTTGTTGAAGAGACTGTTTTTTCCCATTGTATATTCTTTCCTCCTTTGTCGAGGATTAATTGACCGTAAAATTGTGGCTTTATTTCTGGGTTTTCAATTCTATTTTATTCTTATTCCATTGCTCTATGTGTCTATTTTTGTGCCATTTTTTTACTAAGGATAAAATTAACTTTTTTGTAAAAAATGTAATGTTTATCATAGAAAATCAAACTAGGTTTAATCGAATGTATCAACAAGAGCATAATATACTGTCGTAAACAAGGATTTCCAACCTGCTGTGTAACTAAATAAGAAGTCAGTTAAACACTTGGTTTAGCGAAGGGCAAACACGAGTCACTGCCACCTCATCCCATACTTCCGTGCTGGTTCTCATTTAAGGAAAACACACAGTGGTCTCCCTGGCTCTTCCTGTTAGAAATGCATTGGAAAGTGACAAGCCCAGGGAAGAAGAGAAGAAGCTGTATAGCAAGTTAGAGCTGAAGTCAAAACTCTACTTCCATTGCCTTGGGGGAAGTGGAAGGGACGTTTGTTATATGTTCACCAGGTCTACATGGAAGACAGTTTGATCACAAAACAGCCCAGGGTTAAGATTTCATTTGTGGGGCATGGGAAACATGGCCATGTCCTAATTCTTTCTTGGGGTCTCAAAGTGTCTCTGGTCATGTACCCATGTTTAGGGGCGAAGGATATGTTAATGCTGTGCCCCAGGCCCTCCACAGATGCCACGGTGGCTCCTGCCTTGAGATGACTAAAAGGATGGCCCTCCTTTCCTTAGACAGACTGGCTCGGTGTCAGAAGTAGAGGCAGGGAGGTATTGTCAACTGCAATGAGTCGAGTCCACAGTTTATCCCACAATGGGTGCATTCGGCTTTTTTAGAACCTCGATGAGATTTTCAGTGATAGTCAATCACCTATGAGATATTTTCGCCTCTAGGAGACGTTTCTTACAAGTCTCTCTTGGGTTTGACTCGGTTGAAAGCTTCTCTATTGTTCTCGAAGACAAATGCAGTTCCTTTTAAGTTATAAACCAGCACTTAGGTCCTATAGTTTAATATGTCTTCATACCACCCCTGTTTGGAGCCTCCATAGAGACGGATGCATTGCACTGCTGCATGGAATATTCCATCTCAACCAGTTGGCAGCCCCCAATACTCAGTCCGTGAAACACAATCATAAAGTTCCTGGGCAGTAGATTAGACACTTTTGTTTACCTCATACTTGATTGGGAAGTTATTGCGGTCTCAACATTTTGATAATTACTGGTAGAGGCCCAAATCCTTTCATGAACAGGAAGCAGGCTGAGAAGTCTTCTTTCTGATTTTTGAGGCTTAAAATTCTTCTTTCATTCAAATTTGTGTTTCTGATGAGGATGTGTCAAGGCCGATTTGAAAATGTCAGACGCTGTTCATCACAGAGAGAAGCCAAAGGAACCCATCTGAGGCACTGGATGTGTATAACTTTGGAAGATGGTGCGTTTTCTACTTAATGCAATGGAGGAATGTCATTCTGAGTGGTGCCTTTGTTGCTTCTCACCCCCAGGCCACCACTCACATACTGGTGAAGGGACAGCCAGAGGTAATATGGCATGGTGGTGAAGAGCAGGGCTTTGAAAAGACTTGCCTCCCTAGCTTGCCACTTGTGTGAGCCTGAGTGCCTCCATTTCGAGTCTCAAATTCCTCATCTATAAAATGGGGACACCAATGCTCCTCTCAAACAGATGTTGAGGGAATCAAATAACATCGTGTATATAAATCATTCAACAGCAATACCTAGAACACAATGAATACTATAGTTTGGCAAACAAATCTAATGGACTTCATATTGGCCAATGAGGGAGGTTTAGTTCTAGTCAGGTTCCTTTGATTCACTTCAAATTCCCTTTTGACAAGAAACTTCCTATGCCAAAATATGACTTACATTTTTCTAGAGGTAGGAACTACATAGAGATGAGGTCCCACATGAGTGCAGAGAGTAGGAGCAAAGGAGAGGAAAAGAGAATAATGGGTAGAGTGGTCAGAATTCCACATGGCCCCCAAGATTCCCACCCCCCTGGTATATATTCTCTGTCTAATCCCCTTCTCTTATATGAAGAGGACTTGGGAATGGGATGGGATAGTCATGCCTGTGATTCCTTTGTGTTACATACACCTTCCATCTTAGCTGGACTGGCAAGAAAGATTTGTCCCACTGGCCTCAAAGAGGGAAACAAATTGCCATGTTGAGAATTGCCTGCTTATGGGGGCACATGACAAGGACCCGGGGAGACCTCCAGGAGCTGAGAGCTTCTTTGGCTGATGGCTGGCAAGAAAGCAGAAACCCCCGGCCTAAAAGACCCAGTACTGATTTCTGCCAACTAACTGAACTTGGAAGTGGCCCCTGAGCTCCAGCTGAGATCACACGCAGCTGATGTCTTGATTTCAGCCTGGTGGGACCCTGAACAGAGAGCACATCTACACCTGGACTTCAGACCCTACTGGAGATTCTGAGATAATGAATGCGTGTGGCTGTAGGCTGCTATATTTGTGCTAGTTTGTTATGTAGCATTGAAATCTCTACAGAAAGAAAAGGCAATGATTAGAGAAATTTCTTCTTGCCCCTTCTGCTTCTCCCACAAGTAGAGAGGGACCTTAGAGAAGGCATGGAAGAGGTGCCCAAGGTTAAGAGTCTTCCAGCTTTTGGCACACAGGGCCCTCCACACCTCTGGTCCTTCTCTTGCATTTGGGCCTCCCTGCCTCCAGTCTCTAGTTCAGCTCCCATGTTGCTGCCAGGTTTTTCTAAAGTAGAAATCAGATCACATTACTCCCCCATAAACGCTTCAGCGGGTTCCCCATCGCCCACAAGTTGGAGCAACTCTCAAGGGCTGCAAGGCTTCTGGCTCCATTACTGAGGAACGATTTGGGCACTTACAGAACATCCAACTAACAGAGGCTTCCGCAAGCAAAGACCTTTCATGACCTCACCTAGGAGAGGTCTAGAAGCAGGCCATCAGAGTGGGAGCAACAGCTCACCCTTATCAAGACTCATTCTTCCACCTTCCCTCTACATCCTCCTGACTTAGCACGTGGGTTTGCCAGCTCGAAGGTGCACGCGTATTGCTGGCACTCGGCGTCCGCATTCCCGGAAGCAGCCAGAGCCGCGCAAGGCGCCCGAGCGGCCCGAACGGACTCCTGCCTCGGGGGGGGGGGGGGGGGGGGGGGGGGGGGGGAGCACGTTTCTGCCGCAAAGCCCCACCCACACGAGCTTACGTGTCATTGGCCAGGACTGTCACGTGGTCCTCCCTGCTGCACAGGAAGGGGTGAAAGGCGGGCTTGGCTTCTCCAACCGCAGAAGAACGGCTAGGGACTGTCGCGTCGGTCCGGCAGCACCGGGGCCATCGTTGGTGGCCACTCCTGCTTTGCCCAGCCACCACCCCCCGAGCAGCAGGCCCCTGGTGGATTCTGAGTCTGGAACATCCTCCCCGCCTCGGCCGCCTGGCGACCCCGACCCTGGTGCAGTGCCTTCCTCGCCCCAGGCCCCAGCCAGCCCTGGCTGCTCCGAGGCATCCGGGCGACTTCCCCGCGGCCTCATGCTGGGACAGCAGGCGCTCCCGCCACGAGGGCCCTCGTTAGCCGTGAGCTCTTTGAAGGCACGTATTTGCGTCTCGTTGTTATTGTCCCAGATTTCAGGCCTAAAACCGGAGTCATACCTCCTTTCCTTGTTTCCTCGTCCCGTATCTGATCCATAGCAAATCCTATTAGCTCCATCCTCAAAATATATCCGGACTTCCTATGCTCCCTACCACCTGGACACCCCCCCGCCCCGCCCCGCCTGCTCCCCAACATCGGTCTGTCACTCCTACTGCGGGGGCCTCCACGGATCTTCCTGCTTCTGCCTCCCCCGATCCCCCAGCCAGTCAGTTGTTACCCCAGCACATTATGTCCCTCCTCTGCCCTAAAACCTTCAAATGGCTCCCCGTTTCACTTTGAGAAGTCATAGTGCTTCTCACATCCTGTAAGGCCCATATGATCTGCCTCTACCTATTTCCCAATCTCACCTCCCGCTACTCTCCCCCTCATTAACGCAGACCCAGCCACATTACTGGCGCCTCACCAGTCTTTCCAAACACTCTTGTGCCTCAGGGCCTTGGCATGGCTATTCCTCTGTCTACAGGGCTCTGCCCCACACATCTGTAGATGCTCATCATTACAGTGAGCCCTTCCCTAACCACCTTATTTTAATTTATTTAATTTTATTTTATTTTAGAGTGAGTGAGCAGGGAAGAGGGGCAGAGACAGAGAGAGAGAGAGAGAGAGAGAGAGAGAGACAGAGGGAGAATCTCAAGCAGGCTGCATGCTCAGCACAGAGCCCAACCTGGGGCTCCATCCCCCAACCCTGGGATCATGACCTGAGCTGAAATTGAGAATCAGTTGCTCAACCAACTCAGCCACCCAGGTACCCCCCCCCCCCCCCCCCCCCCCCCGCCCTGCTCAGTTTTAAGTTTATCCAACACTTTATCTCTCTCCCAGGCGTATTTTTCTTGAGGCACTCACCTAACATGGTATATCATTTATATATGTAATTTGTAAATGTGTCTTTGCCACACTCCCCATAAATTATAAGCCCCATGAAGGCAGCTGTGTTTTCTGCTGTGTAACTGGCACCTAGAACACATAATAGTAGCCTAACAAATATTGATAATTAATGGGTCGAACGAATGGATCTTTGCATCCCAGCACAATGCCTGGCCCACGGTAAAAGATCAGTAAATGTGTCGAGCTCATGGACAAATAACTGACTGAACTCGGAAGTGCAGATCAGAGAGAAGAAATGTGCTGTGCAAAGTCTCTGTGAAGAAGCTGGCATTAGGACAGCGTGTCAGGAACCCAGCATCACAGCACTGGGAGCAGGAGTGTGGGGACGGGAAGAGGAGGGCAGTGACATTCAAGCCATTCATTCCATCCGGGATTAAGTTCAATTAACCCCTCAAAAGGCGACTCGATTCTGTTTCCTCTTTCATCCTTCAAGTTCAAGTTCTATTAGCAAAAGCTGCTGCCCACGGCATGAATCTTGATTTAGAGGGTAGGAGGAGGGCTGGTTTTTGTGCAGATGGAGGAAAAACACAAGAATAGGAAGCCCCACTGACTACTGGGTGGGCCGTGGAACAAAGGTCCAATTGTGCTGGTGCGTAGCCTGGCCAAAGACAAAGTGCGGAGGAGAAAAAAGGGAGAAGAAAGGTCTTGGTGCAGTGCCCGAAATCTGGTCACTTTGGTCACACAAGCTGTGTTTGTGACCCATTTCAACTGCTGTTGGTTGTGTCAGTCATAGAGTCAAATCTGGGCAAATCTGGTGGCTGTTTTGGGAATCTGATTCAACTTGGATACATTTTGTACCGGGTTTCTTTCTGGTGTATCGTTTCTCCAGTAAGTGGGTTCATTACCTCAGACCTGGACTCCCGAAGAGACTGTGTCTCAACTGCTCAGGGTCGAAAATCCTTAACACCCGTCAGATGCAGGGAAGAGGCAGCTAGCCTTGTACGCACTTTGCGAGTGTTTGAATATTTGTGTAAATAGGTTTTACACAGGGCATCTCCGAAGTGGGAAGAAACTTAAGCCCCTGGGCACGAGGCTGCAAATGACACTAGGTGTGGTGGTGGGTAATTTACAATCTTTAAGATTAAGCAAGAACAAACGTGTATTTAAGGAGCCTCCGTATGTATGGTTCTGAGTTTAAATTTTGGTGTTTTTTTTTTATAGTCACCTACAGAGAATGCAAATCTTATTTTTAAAAAAAACTATCATGCGACTCTATTTCGATTCCCTTTAAATCCATAAAACACTTATTAAATCTGAAGAATGTTTTCTCGTAAAATACTCCAGGTTAAGACACAGGGAGCTTAATTTTGTTGATGTTGTAAAATAGGCAACTTAAAGCTGCTTAGTATTATATTTAAGGATAAATTGTCCCAAGAACAGCATAAAATGAGACAGTCAAGTAACAGAAGCCTGTTTTCATATTTGTGTAATTGTAATTTTACAAGCAATATAAAAATGTAATAAAATTATATTGCAATTAGGTTTTTATTAATTTTAAAACCTTTAAGAAATGATTTGGCTGCTGTGTTTCCATGTTTCTGGAGCATAGCTTTTTCAAATTAATGCTAAAACTTCACTATTTCTATTTGTCATGAAATAAAGTCCCTGGCACATTGTTGTCACCAGCTTTTCTTGTGAGGAGAGATCTGGTGGCAAAGAATTTATAATCTCGTTCTTCAAAATTCTAGACATTTGCCTGACCTACATGTTTCTTAAATCCTTCTGAAACTTCCTTGAAAGGAAATCAGAAGAAAACAACAACAACAACCCTGAAAACAAAGATAAAGTTTCCTTTAAAGGCTTTTTGTTTTTTTTAATGTTTATTTTTTATTTTTGAGAGAGACAGAGAGCACGAGCAGAGGAGGGGCAGAGAGAGAGAAGGGAACAGAGGATCCGAAGCGGGCTCCATGCTGACAGCAGAGAGTCTGGTGTGAGGTTCAAACTCATGAACCATGAGATCGTGACCTGAGCAGAAGTCAGACGCTTAACCAATTGAGCCACGCAGGCGCCCCTCCTTTAAAAGTTTTGAAAGAAAAATGGATCATGACATTAACCGAAAATCACTTTTTTTCCATGTTTGAACTGTTGACTTTACCAATTTCCTAATCTGAATTTTTGAAAAGAGTATCGTTAATGATCAGAGTTCTGCGGTTCCTCTTAAATATTAATCCTGCCAGGTTTCTTAGAAGAAACCTGTAGTGATCAATTTCTATTAAACTTGATTTCAGTATTCACAAAAGGATTAATAGAAGTTGTTTATAAATCACCTTAATCTTCTTGAAAGAAAAAAAGAATGTGAATTTAAAAAAATAAGTAAGTGTGGCTTCAAACCTCATAGCATCGTCAATGCAGCCCCACTGGCCCCAACTTTCTGGGATAATCCTGATCCAAGTCATTTTATTTTTTCCACTGATGGCAATTGGTTACATGTATAACTTAATGAGATTTAAATCTGATGAGCTTTCTTTTTCATAAGACCAAGTTCTGAAATTAGCAAGAACCATTGGTGAGACCACATATCCTGTTTTTTAGTTCAGAAAATACTGTCACTGTGGCCATGAACTCTTTTTTTTTTTTTTATATAAGATTTTGTTTCTTTAAGTAAGCTCTACACCCGACGTGGGGCTCGAACTTACAACCCCGAGATCAAGAGTCTGCATAGTCTACTGTCTGAGCCATCCAGGCACCCTGACCATGAACTTCTGTATTGAGAACTTTAATACTAGAGCTGGTGGGGTTGTCTTTAATTTCTTCCAGTTTCTCTGAGAGAATGCCAAGTAAAATGGGTCTGCAAAATCTCCTTCAAAACTGAATGGCAAATTTGCCTTGTGCAGGACCACGTTCCCAGGTCATGGGGCTAAGAGATAGGGAGAGGAGGACCCCAGGCCACAAGCGCCGGGTCCACGCTACTAAGTGGGCTCATCAAAGTCCCTGTTTGCTCACTTGCAACATGGGCCGGATAAACTGTACCTTCCTCCTCCTTGGATTTTTGCAACATCGCATGAGATGTCTGTGGAACTGCCCTGGAAACCATCAAGGGCTGTCTGTCATGAGCCAAGCTACAAGACAGGCACTCTGGATCCAACGGCCCATGGAGCCGTTCCTCCTTGCAGGAACCCAGCTGAGACGCTTGTGTGGCTGAGCTTGGCTGAGAGGCCACAACCCGGGTAGAGCTGGGCCCAGAGAAGCTTCCCCCCCATGGCAGGAGAGAGCAGGGAAGGCAGAGCAGGGCTGAGGCAACAAAAGACTGTGGGTTTGAGGGCCTGCTGCCTCTGCTCAGAGGAGTATCTGGGGTGAGCTATGTGTGTCCCTTGACTACCAGCTTGACCTTTGGCTGTCTTGGGGGAGATGATCTGTGGGACCACCCCAAAAAACACCCTGGGCTATGAACTGTAAAGGGCAAAGATGCACGGTCCTCTTCTTTTGTAAATTCACGTGACTGAATAAAAAGTAAATAATAACATTGACCCTCCCTTTCTATCAACTCTCGCCCCAGTTCTCACCCCTGCCTTTAAGAACCCACTTTCCTTACTCCTGGGAAGAAAGAAAGCAGCTCTTTCTGCTGATTGCAAATGATCCTAATGATAACCGTGAGTTCTAGTTACACAAACGAAAGGGAATCTTGTGATCAGACCCAGATTCGCTGTGTCACTCGTATCCACCTGTATACAGTTAAAACCTCTCACTGAACTAGAGATCCATTTGTACATGTAGCAGTCGTCTGAGCACAGTGTAACCTTGGATACCAAGAAACCCAACTTTCTCAGTCTCGTTGCCAAGGCAACGGGACAGAGTGGGTGTGGGGGAGCCCAGCATGTCTATCTACATGCTGTGCTACCAGCAGGAGGAATGGGATGGAGAGATGGGGAGGGTCTTGGGCTGCCCACCTCTCCGAGGCCTTAACTGCAAAGGCCGCAGGGATAGTGTAATGTCCTCTGTCACTGATAGCCGGGGAACCTCTAAGTGAGACCCTCTTTTATACTCCTGGAGGGATGCACAGCAGACAGGGTAGGCTGGGAGGAAGGTAGACAGAGGTGGGGTGAAGGAGAAGGACGCTGGTGAGTTAAGAAGTGTGGGGTAGGGGGAGACAGCAGCCAGATGAAGCTTGGATCCTGATATTACTGGTATTGGTACTGTGCCAGCAAGAGTCTGGTATTTCTGCCACAGACCCGAACATAAGTGAATCTAGAACATAACCCTAGCCACAAAATTCACACCAGTGGATTATGCATGTTGGCCTGGTTAATCCTATAATGAACCACCAGGGAATGGTTGAAAAGTAAAGCTGAACGCTTTAGAATATTCTAAAGATCAGGTAAAAGGGGAGAAAGGTACTAAAACAAGAAAGAGTCTGCTTCTCCCACATTGCTCGTTTGACCCAAGACCCTGTGTTTACTCTGATCTACAGAGCCCAGTGCCCTTGGTCTCCTTCAGGACGCGGAGGGAGAAGAGGGTCCCTAATGCCATCTGGACCGTCGTGGAGAATCACTCTCATGTGCCTTCCATCCAGGCAGTGCCTCCAGGGCCAGGCCTTCACGACCCCGAGCCACCTGTATCCACCCTATTCAGGTATCATTTGTAACTCTTACTATTTTGTTAGAATAATTTGTAGCTTGTTTAAAATATAGGGAAATTCACCAAGATACAGAGGCAATAGAACATTAATCACTGAGTGAAAAATTCATCAAATTTTGGAGGGAGGACAAGGTCAGTCAAGGAGCAGATAGGAATGCTTATGTTGGCTCAGCGACCGGACCCAGCCAGAGCCAGTGAGATTCAGTGGTGACCACTGCAGGGACTTCTGGGGAAGAGAGCGCTGTATCTGCCGGGCGTGGGGGGCCACAGCCATCTGGCCAAGCTGTGGAGCTCGAGTACGGAGCCAGCCAGCACAGAGAAGAGTGGAGCCAAAAGATGCAGCAGAGAGACCTGGGTCCTCATGACCTTGACCCAGGCCCCCTCACGCTGCTCACGCTGCTCACCCTGGGCCTGAGCCCAGACTCCTCTTCAGCTCTTCAGTGCGATGCACCAATACATTTGTTCGTTTGTTGCCACAGGCAAGTGAAATAGCCCTAAACTAAGGGATATATCCTGTCTGAGGTTGGGATGAGACAGAGGTGGTGGGGGGAAGTCGGCGGCCAAGGACAGAGGCCTCACGAGCAGGAGTAGCATGACTGATACGTAGAGAGGGAGGGAGAGAAGTATGAGTCACTCAGGTGTAGTGGTTGTAAGTCTAAGTGAGGCAAACCCGAAGCACTCCTAGTTTTCTTCTTTTTTTCCTATGTGGTCGAAGAAGTTGTGATTTTTGTATACTGTTGCAGAAATACACGGTTGGACCTTTTATTTAATAATCACTGGCACTGGCTTAGTTCCTTTGCGTAATTCTACCATATTTCCAAAAAGCTGAAGAGAGGAATGCACTCCCCCCAACATACCCCACACCATTCTCCGCTGCCCTCTACCATGCCATGTTTATGTAGCATATGTTCTTTTTAGGGCATGTTTGATTTTCCCCTTCGGTGACAACTGTCCAGGGCAAAAGAGCTCTTTACATAGGTGCTGCTTTGTCCCCAAAATCTACTGCCCCAGTTTGGTAGAGGACTAACCACTACCCTCCCTTTCCTCTTAAATTCCTGTTGTCTGGCAACAGAAGGACAGGTTCTCTGGTTATCTTCAAGTATATCATTCTCACCCTCACTTCTATTTCTAGAACAGTCGTTAAATGTGATCTTCCTTGGATTTGTATCTGTTTTCCAAAGTGGGTCGAGAAGAACGCACGTCCTCCGAGATGTTCCTCAAAAACAGAGCTTGAAGTCCAATTTGGAAAATATCACACACCATAACCCCCATTGGAGATTTCAGTGTGCACTTTTCATCTTGTGGCCTTGAGAGAGTCCTACAATTTAAATTTTGCTTAGCCCACCTTTTCCCATGTTCTGCTAGCAAGGGATTTTCTTTAATGTTGTGTTGCTAACATTCTTCTGAACAGGTATTCTATAGAGCATGCTTTGTGAACATCTGGCTTAAGATAGAGTGAATTGTACACAATCTTTTATTAACTCTATTGTTATAAGAATGTAACTTTAAATAACCTGAAGCAGATTAGGAATGTTCTTTCACCTTCTGCTTTGATGAAAGCAGAGGTTTTTTTTAATGTGCAAATGGGTATGAATTCATCATTTTCATTATTTTTCTTCAATCCTGCAACTCCAACCGTTGTTCGCACTGTAGCCGTGCAGGAGGCCAAGCGAGAGGAAGAACAAGGAATGCCTCTGGGTTTTCTCTAGGGGAAAACGCATGATATAAGCAGGAACAAAGGTAGTAGCCAAAAACAGGCAGCTGAGACAGAGCTTGGATCTGTGATGATGGCATTGAGAGTGTTAGGAGAGGTGGTGTGGTCTCCTTCGTTGTTACCTTCCGCTTCCCAAAGGTTCAGAGGAATACGGAGCCCAGGGAATGGAGAGGCAGAGCTGTTTGAGGTTCAAGACAGGGGTCTTGAAAGGACATCTTTTCCCTTCTTGTTCCCAGTGTGAAGCCGCGTATACAATTATGTTTTGAACACAATATGTGCCGAGCACAGGGCGAAGAGTTTAATATACAGTGTCTCATTTAATACCCACAAAGGCCCCGAGAATGTAATTTTTTACCGATTTGCAGATGAGGAAACAGATATAGAAGGTGACCTCAGGTCATCAACGTAAACTGGCAGAGTCCCTGTATCTCTTTACCAGGACACCACAAAGTCGCACATCACGTGGGCAGCTCACCCCCCTTCATCCCAAAGAGATGACATGGGAGTGTGGCAGGTGTGTCCAAGGCCTCAGGCCCACAGCCTGATAAGACTGATCTGTGTTAACTGACAGCCCTAAGTTGGGATGTGGGCACCTGAGCACCAGTCTGGGAGGAGACTGGAAGCCAGTTGACTGTCTCCAAAGACTTGTGAGCGGTTTTCAAAGTACCTGGATAGCTACTAAAAGGAGAGAGATGTAATTGGTGTATTTGACTCATATTTTCATTTTGCAGTAGCATGAAAATGAATTACTTTTATAATTAAGCGAGGCTTCTTGGTTTGAATAAAAATACAAGGGGAGTAGATAGGGAAAAAAAAAACTAGTCTTTCTTGGGTAATAGTTATTACCCAAATCAACGACTTGTAATAATCAACGACTCAAGAACAAGTAGGAATCTTAACACCTTCTGAGTTTTTTTATGAACCAGGGAATTTTGATGAAAATGACATGAGGAAGTTCTGGACGATCCGCAGCACCGTCTTCGGTGAGGAAGGGATGCCCACACTGAGTTGGGGGGTGCCTGGCGGTGGAAAAGAAACGAGGGAGAAATGTCTTTGAGGAGTATTATCTGCCAGGCTACGTATGTTTTCACCTTCACCTGCCGTCCGAAAGCCGGGGCTGGGTCACCCTAGCTAAGGCACACATTTACCTTGCATAGCCATCTGTTTAACTTACCTAGTACCTAACTTTGCCTGGTAGTATCGTTAACTGTTATGTGTCTGATGCCCCCGCTATTTCATACTTCGACATTCCGCTTAACATAAGCAACGGTAAGAGTGAGAAGCTGAAATCAGACTGATCTGGGTTCCAATGCTGGCTTTGCAAATTGGACAAATTACTTTAATTCGTTTTTTTCCCCTATGAAATGGGGATAATAAGAGTCCCTTTCAGAACAGTGAATAATACTGAATTAACTTTGTAAGGTGACAGACAGTAGCTAGACTTATTGTGGTGATCAGTTTTCAGTGTTTACAAAAGTCAAATCACTGTGTTATACACACACGCAACTAACAGAATATTGTATGTCAGTTATATTTCAATAAAAAATAGTCCCTTTCTCAAAGAGTTGTTATGAAGTTTAAAAAGCATGATGCATGGGAAGTTCTTAGTATAGTGCCCAGCACATAGGAAGCACCCAAAACATAATAGTTTCCCTTCTTAAGAGGAAAGCTCTTTGATAATAGGTAAAAATTTAATAACTATTTGTAAATTATTTTTATGCATATTATCCTGATCCTTATACAGGGCCTTGCAGTTAGGAAGTAGGTTATTGGGGAGAAATTGGCATTCTTTTGCAATTACGGCGGAAGAGTAATTGATCCAAATCTTTCTGGAAGGCAACATGGTAACAGATCAAAGACGTATCCTCGATGCTTTGAGACACGTATACAAACAGGCATATGCAGAAAGGTTCATCATAGGGGCACTTGGCTGGCTCAGTCAGTGGAGCGTGTGACTCTTAATCTCAGAGTTGTAAATTTGAGTCCCATGTTTGGTGTAGAGATTACTTAAAAATAAAATCTTTTTTTTTTTTTAATTTTATTTTTTTTTTAAATTTTTTTTAACGTTTATTTATTTTTGAGACAGAGAGAGACAGAGCATGAACGGGGGAGGGTCAGAGAGAGGGAGGCACAGAATCTGAAACAGGCTCCAGGCTCTGAGCTGTCAGCACAGAGTCCGATGCGGGGCTCGAACTCATGGACCACGAGATCACTACCTGAGCCGAAGTCGGACGCTTAACTGACTGAGCCACCCAGGCGCCCCAGTAAAATCTTTTTTGAAAAGGTTCATCATAGGGGCGCCTGGGTGGCTCGGTCAGTTAAGCGTCTGACTTCAGCTCAGGTCATATTCTCGCAGTCAGTGAGTTTGAGTCCCACATCAGGCTCTGTGCTGACGCAGCTCAGAGCCTGGAGCCTACTTCAGATTCTGTGTTTCCCTCTCTCTCTGCTCCTCCCCCACTCACGCTGTGTCTCTCTCTGTCATCTCAAAGATGAATAAATATTAAAAAATTAAATAAATAAATAAAACAAAAGGTTCATCATAATCTTATTATTAATAGTGAAATTTTAGAAACAACCTAAATGTCCAACAATATTAGATTGGTTAATAAATTCTGCTACATCCATGTAACATGTATGAGGAAACTTTTAGTTGCAAGTTACATATCATTGCTCATGCTAGCTTCTGTCAAAAGGGGATTTACTGGCTCAATCAGGAGAGGCAGACCTAGCTCAGATGCTACTGCTCTGTCAGCCTTCTCTGACCCACCAGGCAGGATATATAGATTTTTTTTGTATCCTTTTATGCATAAGTCCTAAAACAGTGCCTACTCTAGGCTGGGAGCTTAAATTAGCAAACAAATAAATCAATGGTTTTAAGTGAGGGATCACAAGGAAATCAGTGTGGCCTGGAGGAAAGAGGCTTGGAGGCAGAGAGACTCAGTACAGAACCTACCTCCTCGGCTTTTTAGCTGTGCGACCTTGGTCAAGTCAACCAATCCGAGCCTCAGGTTCCTCATGTAAAATCATAGGAGCCGCTTGAACGGATAACTGTAGAGGACTGAAGAAGCCATCTATCTCTTTAAAAATATTTGGATATATATTTTTCTAATTATCAAAGCAAGGGAATGAAATAACATCTTTTGATGCCCCCTGTGTAACTTCAAGATTTTAGCCTACTTTTGTTATCTATATTCCTTCTTTACTCGCTTGCAGGTCTATATAAATATAAGCCGGGATTTTAGGTGTTTCTTAAAGTAACGTTCTTTCATTCATTCATTCAATGAACACAATATACATCAGGCGCTGTATACAAGTTCTGACAGAGAAAGAGATTTTTAGAGAAATAATAGCGAGGCTATGTGGAAAGGGCTGTCAAAGAGGTGTGATTAAGAAGTCTGCTATGGAGGGGCACCTGGCCAGCTCAGTCAGAAGAGCATGAGACTTTCGATCTCAGAATCATGAGTTTGAGCCCCACGTTGGGTGTAGAGATTACTTAAAAGTAGGTAAGGACACTGCTATGGAAACACATAGGGGTTGGGGGGCTAGAATTCTAGGGCAGATGGAGGAGAGTGAGTCCTGCCCCCAAATCACTGCCATATGAAGCTTGGAGTTTGCCGAAGATGTGGGGTTTTTCTTCAAGTGCGGAGGTGATGGTCTTCCAGTGATGTCATGCGGTGGCAAAAAGGGCAGAGAAGAGGTGCCTTTGATGGGATGACCGGACTTATGGTTTCCTCCCATGAGGTAGGAGTGATAGGACTGATCCCTTGCACTGGGGAAGCCCACAGGGCTCTGGGATTCCATGACCTGATGAGGGACGGTGTGGACTTCCTGCTAATGGAGGCGTGAGGGGCCTCCACTCCAGGGGCGGGAGGTTGTTGTACCCACCTGGTAGAGCAAGAGACCTTGGTTACATTAGAAAACCGTGTTCCGTGCTGTAAGCTGGCATCCCCACTTGCCAAGATTCTATCTCCGGTTCCAATTACAAGCAGGAGCAAAGGCAGAGTTAGCCGGCAGATGTGTCTGGGGCCCCTAGTCTAATTCCATTCCATTCCATGTCTGTTGTCTTCTAGTGTCTTCAGCTTCCAAGGTCCCAGATTTCTGAAGCCCTAGGGCTGCCTGTCTTGGTGGCCACCACATGGGCATTCTAGCTCCCATCACCTTGCCAGGAAGGGTAAGGAAACACCCAGGCTTCAAACATAGGAGCCCTGGCTCTGGGTGCCCCATCCTGATTGTCCCCAGTGCACCTCCTTTTTTCTGGTTTTCCCATTGTCCTAGACCCACACCTATTTCTTCCTTTCACTGCTAACACCCTCTCCTCTGTCATTCTGTTGAGAACAGTGAGAACCTCCAAGTGCTCCCTGGTGCTGAGGCCTACAAGAAAAGGTTGGATGGGGTGCATTTTGAGCTGATCCCCCTTCTGCCCACTTGCCCTGTAAACAGGAGCCACCTGCCATTCCTCCTTCATCTCACAGCTTGGAACGTGAACCATGCACCAGGGAAATGGAATCTGCAGAGATGCATTTCCTGCACCTTAGGCCATCCCTGCATCCCTTCAATCTCAGGATTCTCCATCATCTCCTGCTGGGTGCTCTGAGGACACAGCCTGTGCAGAAACAGAACCAGGCAACACTACCCAGGAGCATTTGGTGGGTGCTGGGGAAGTACTTCCCCACGATGCTAATGATGGCAACTTGGCGCTGAGAAGCTCGTTAGCAAAAGCATTGAAGACGCCTGCCATAGCTTTCAAATGCTGACAATCCGTAAATTGAAATTAACAACGAATAAAAAGATAAGGAAAGCGCAAATTCTCCCTCACTCCAGCTTCCGTGGATGTTCTTAGTTACCAAAAGAGAACTGAAGCAGGAGGGAGAAAGATCCCGGCTGCGTTCCCCTGGCCACCCTTCTTCCCGCAGGTTTTGCCTTTTCCCGACCGCCTGGCGTGTGTGCATGTGTGTGTGTGTGTGTGTGTGTGTGTGTGTGTGTGTGTGCATGCGCAGAACCTCCCTTCTGTTCAGCTTGCCCCCTTGCCACTCCCCATTTTGCGAGATTTCAGCTCACAGTCAAAATGGGGAGATGGCCAAATTGTAAAAGCAACTGCAGGCTGCTGCCGCCCGCACTCAGTGGGGGTGTCTCGATGCCTCGTCACCACGTCCTGAGCAGGCCAGTGGGTGCGCGTGTCCGTGCGTTTCCTTCTGCACTGCACCAAAATACTGTCACTGGAAGGTAGATGGAGCCGTAATTACAGCTAACCGTTTGCTATTCAAAGGCTGTCCTTTTTGGCAGCTTCTACCTTCTGGAAGAAAACGAAGGGAGTTGACAGCAGGGTCAGATCTTTGCTTTGCGAGGATGGTTCTGGAAGCTATGTGGAAAACAGATCTGAAGGGTGCATTAGCTCGGGAGGTTGGTGGCTGCTGCAGGCAACTGGGAGAGAGATGATGTGGTTGTTCTCTAGTGACCGAGGATTTCCTGTGTTCACACTCTTTTGTGATGTGGCATCACCACTCCTCTGAGGAAGAGGTGTTTATCCTTCACACCTTTGAATTTGCCCTCGTCTTGTCACAGGGTTTTATCAGTAGAGTGCATCAGTAGACATCAGTAGACATGACCTTATGTGACTTTCAAGCCTAGGCCTCAAGAGGCCATGCAGCTTCAGGTTCTCCCTCTTGGAACTCTGAGACCACCATGCTACCCAGAAGTCAGGCAAGCCGACTGGATGATGAGAGACAAGGTGGAGAACTGAGCATCCCAGTCAGATAGTCATTCCAGCAACCCTCCGCCTACAACTGCTAAGTGAGCCCTGGCAAGACCAGCCCACGAACCACCCATCAGAATAATAAATGAGTGTTGCTTTAGGGTAGGTTTGTGAAGCAGCCCAGATAACTGAAATAGACAGTGTTAGTGGGATTCATTCATTCAACAAATATGTTGGGACACCTATTATGTGGCAGGCTCAATTGCAGGTACCAGGAATCTTGCAGGTGAACAAAATGGATGCACGAGCCTGCACTCTAGTGGGGGGTGGACTGGAGAAGGGGTAAGTGTGAGAAATATTTAGGGCCTCATGACTGACTGAAAATGGAGGGTGCAGGGGAGAGGAATAAAGTATGGCTTCTTGGGTTTCCAGTGTGAGCAGTGAGGGCAATGGTTGGGCCATCCCGAGATAGCAAAGCAGACTGGGAGTGGTCCAGTTTTGAACACATGCGCACCCATGGAACAGCAAGATGGCAGATGTAAGGAGGCGTCTGAAGCTTAGGAGGGGTATCAAGATAAATATTTTGGAGTCGTCTTATACCGTACAATTCAGCAAATATTTATTGACTGACAACCATGTCAATCATTCTGAGGCACCAGGAAATACAATGACAAACAAGAGATGGTTTAGTGAAAAAGATGAAAACATTCGCTGTAGCAAGTGGTTTAACAGAGACAATGCAGAGCTCTGACACAGACACGGAGAACCGAGAAATTGAATATAGACTGTGGTTGAAATCATGACACTGAGTAAGGTTATCCTTGGACTGCACAAAAGAAGAACAGTGGATGGGCCAAGGACAAAATCCTGGGAAATATCAACATTCGTTTTTGTGCTTAGCAGTAAGGGAGAAGACATACAAGAAAGGGTAGGAGATACTGGGGGCCAGGGAGGGGCAGGAAGAAGACGGGACCAGGGAGAGGAAGAGAAAACAAGTTGCTTTTTTGTCACTGACCAAGGATTTTAGGGGCAAGAGGCTGGTGAGAAAGTAACAGGCTAAGCATGTTCAAATTGTTTCGGGGTTGTTGGTTGAAACTGTTGCAAATAGGTTCTGATTTCGCCTAGATGTGCTGTGGGCTCTCAGAAGCTTTATGGTGGGGGGTGGGGGGGCACTGATGGCTGGTCTGCTTCCAAGAGTGCCCAGGAGAAGCTTTCCTTCTGCAAGTCCCTAAGGGGCTCTGAGCCCTGCTGCTACTATAACATCGACTGCTTTGTTTTCTCACACGCAACCCTGGATTCCCTTTTAAATGGCTGATTTATATTAATTTTGCTCTTACTCTTTGTTTCTTAATATCAGGGAGTCATCTCATCTGGGGCCCCAGGTTTCGTGAAGCTGCCCCCAGCTATAGCCTATCATTCCCCACAGGAAGATGCTCTCCTTCATGAAGGCAGGACACAGAGATAACCCCACAGCCAGCTCTTATTGTCTGCCTGAGGAGGACACGCTAGCCCAAAGAATTCTGTTAGGAGTTGAATTGTGCCCCCCAAGAAGTTATGTTGGGGTACTAACCTTCAGTACCTCAGAACGTGACCTTATTTGGACATAGGATCTTTACAGAGGTAATCAAGCTGAAGTGAGGTCATTTGGGTGGGCCCCAATCCAATATAGTTGGTGTCCTTATAAAAAGAGAAAATTTGGACACAGAGACAGATATGCACACAGGGAGAACACCATGTGAGGATTGGAATACGCTGCTACCAGTCAAGGAACTACCAGAAACTAAGAAAGAGATTTAGAACAGATTCTTTGCGGGGCGCCTGGGTGGCTCAGTCGGTTAAACGTCCGACTTCGGCTCAGGTCACGATCTCGCGGTCCGTGAGTTTGAGCCCCGCGTCGGGCTCTGGGCTGATGGCTCAGAGCCTGGAGCCTGCTTCCGATTCTGTGTCTCCCTCTCTCTCTGCCCCTCCCCCGTTCATGCTCTGTCTCTCTCTGTCTCAAAAATAAATAAAACGTTAAAAAAAATTAAAAAAAAAAAAATAGAACAGATTCTTTGCTAGTGCCCTCAGAGGGAGCATAGCCCTGCAGACATCCTGATCGCCGACGGCTAGCCTCCAAAAGCTTGAGACGATATATTTCCAAGTCATTCAGTTGTGATGCTTTGTTGTGGCAGCCCTCACAAAGTAATACACACAAAGTAATACAACTTCCAGGTCTTGGATATCCCAGAATTATTTGATTGAATCTTTGAAATGTATCAGAATAGAATTTTTATTCAATGGGATTCAACTGGATCAGGAATTAGGATGAATTCAGAAGAGCACTGAGTAAATTTTATCTCCGTCTGCTGAATGAGTAGCATAAAAGAGGAAGCATACACTACTCGAAGAAAACAAATTGTTTTCAAACTCTCATTTGGTTTAGAAGTACTATTTACATATAACTGAGGCACTAACTAAATGTGGTTTCTTATTTATTTACTGCAGTGATCACCCCCCCCCCCCCCCCCCCCCCCCCGCCCAGGGAACATTACTGATTCCCATGCTGGGTCTCATAGGCTAGTTGGTAGTTCAGATGTCTCTTTAACTTAGATTGACTAGTTGTCTCCTCAGCTAGTCAGAACAGGTAAGATTTTATTTTGTTGTTGTTGTTGTTGTTGTTGTTGTTGTTGTTGTTGTTAGAGCATGCATGGGGGAGAGGGCCAGAGGGGGAGAGAGAGACAGAGAAAATCTTAAGCAGGCTCCATGCTGAGCGTGGAGCCCAATGTAGGGCTCCATCCCGTGACCTTGGGATCACAACCCTAGCCAAAATTAAGAGTCAGACACTCAATTGACTGAGCCGCCCAGGCGCCCCTAAACAGGTGAGAGTTTAATGCTAGCTCTCCTGGGTAGTTTCTGCTTGTCTGTCCCTCCTATTTTAAGCCCTGGAAGGCTGACCCATGTGGACTGTAAAAACAGGTTCCCTTCTAGTTGGGTTCAGCTGAAAGGAGGTACTGGTGGGAATCGAGGGAGGGGGAAGGAGGAGAGACAAGGAGCAGCATTTGTTCCCCAGGGTGTGGTGTTCCCTCCCTTCAGATCACGTGGGCTGGCTGTATTCCTTTGGGGAAAGCCACAGCTCTGGCTGGTCAGGGAGGCGATCCCTGCAGCCCTTTCTGGGTTCAGCAAACCACTCCCTGCCCTGGCCCTAACTCACTGAGGGCTTTTACCTTCAGTGTCCCCACATTACTGCAGTATCCCTTGTCCTTAACCCTCATAATGCTGTCCATACCTTTGTAAATTCCTGTAGACCCTTTATTAAACCCTCCTGGGATTATTTAGTCTGAACGTGCCATCTGGTTCCTGCCAGAGCCCTGATGAATTTGCTAGTGAAGTGTACCAATGCTTCCCATATGTCTGAGGCTGTGCTAAGGACTTCATGTGCATTCACTCATTTAATCCTACCAGCAAGCCTTACAACATTTAATCTTGCTAACAACAGACTCACCTTCACACCGTGTTTTACTCAGGCTAATATTAAAAAGTGCTTGCATTACCTGAACAGCCATGACAGATACCAGAAGAACTTGGGAATCCACAGGGGCACAGGAAATGTCATGCTGGGTTAGATATTTACCACGAAGATGGGAGGAAGAGATATTCAACTATGAGTAATCAAAATGTACCTTTTGTAAAAAGAAGTTGGCTCTCTAAATAACGAGGCCTGGTACGGATGGGAGTGGGGAGAGAAAGGGTATCTGGAGAGGTGGCTTTCAGCCAGGGGCAGGAATTCCTTTGCAGCCAGGTAGCAGCTAGTGGCAGTGTGCCCTCTATCCCTCGCCCCCGCCCCCCATCGCCCTCTGTCTTTTACACATTAATAGTTCTTTATAAATATTGATGCCTGAGATGGCCTCATTAATATTTATTAGCCCACGCCATCCTTCTTCACCCGGGGGTTTAAGGAGTGAGCCATCAATTTGGTGCTGTCAGAGGTGACGTGTGCAAGGTTCCCTGGTGAGAAGCAATTAGATGGTCTCCCCTCCAAAAAGTATTCTGATATTCTTAAAGCACCAATATTTGCTGGGGGGGCTTCAATAAGATCTTTAGATTTTTCATTTTGTTTGACTCCTACGTACATTTTCAAGCTCAGAAAACTCCCTAACCAGCCTGGTGGCTTTTAAGGTGACTGAATTGCAAACCCTTCATCCCCAGGGGTTCCCCAGTGGCTAAGGCAGAAGCCATTCATGCTCTGCTGCAGGAAAAAAAAAAAAAAAAATTTGAAAGGCAAATTCCTCCAGGACTTTGAGTCTGTAGGTCTGTGGGTGAGCAGAATTACAAAGGCCACACGCGCCTTAGCACCACCCCTCTATGTCCCAGTCCCTGTGCCAGGGCTAACATCCTGAAATTGAAGCTCAGTGTTCTTTCTGAAACAGTGGCTAAAACAGGCTTTCAGAGTCAGTGATCCTACCAGGCTAGTGCCCCAAATCCTGTTTGCCTAAACACAAAGAAACCCTGGTTAATTAGCAAATGTACTTTGCTGCTCATGTTCTTGCTGCTGAAATGAATAGTAGTAACATGTGACTTTACGGACAGTTCTGTATCTAGATAGCCGGTTCTCTACTAAATTTAAACTTTCAGAAGTCACCGAGGAATTTCAATAACAACTATATGGGAAAAATAGATCAGAGAGTTACCGATCTTTGGAGCGGAGCAGAGCTGAAATTCTTGTTTTTATAGGAGACAGAAGGTCTAAAGTCATTTACCCAAAACCACACGGCAGTGTTTCACAGCAAAGGGTCCACCAAGAACTCTTGATTTCAAGTGCGGTGCTCTTTTCACAATGTTCATTATACGAATAGTGAGATGCTCTGGTGGTCCATTGAAAACATCACCGTTAGTCCCAAGGTCTGCTCTTTCATTCTTGCAGTTCATTCATAATCTAACTCTGACTACCCACATAATCTGCATCTCTCTCTATGTATCAAAGAGCTTGGCCAGAAAATAACATAATTTTTAGGAGTGTGTTTGATGATATAACAAAATTCGAAAATTGCAATAATGCAGAATATACAAAGAATATAATATGAACCACACTTTTGTGGCCCAGATATTTTGTTCATTCTATTAGTGTTTAGATAGAATGCATGAATCACGGGGGCAGGGACTATATTGGTCTTCTTCATGTTTTCCTCAGAGTGCCTAGAATATAGTTAGTACTCAATAAATATCGCTGAGTATGGGACTGTTATGAAATATTGGTACAAAAATTAGAAATGTATAGGTCATATCACGCAAAAGATATTAGGATATTCTTAAGATGACATCATGATTGTCAGATTTTTTCTTTTTGTCTTCAGATGCCTTTATATCTCATTGCTGACCTAGGGATATTATTTGCTTCTGACATTAACTATTGTTTTTACACAATATTACAATTTCCATGAGGTTAAGAACTATCTCTATATTATTCAACTCTGTACCTCTATAACTGAACCCCAAGCTTGGCACGGAGTAAGCACTCCATAAATACTGGTTGTTGTGTTTCTTTTTTACAACTCAATAAGAGCGTTTGCTGAGTCGCCATTTTGTGGTTGTCAACAAGATTTGCAGCTCTTCCCTCAGAACACTGGCCGATTTCAGGACTCTGTAGCTAGCTTTAACTCTTAAATGGCAACGAAAGACAACAAGCTGCCTAACTTTGGGCCAGATGAGCTCTTAGCATTTATAAACACAGTCATAAAGTGCCAATGAGAGTACCAGACAGTTCGGCTGTGGGATGGAAGAAGTAAGAGTCCCATAAGCCTTCAAAGGACCAACAAACCTCCTTCTTACCGACAGGAAAAAACAACTGGCAGCTCTCTTCACCAACTCTGCTTTCTCACCCAAGGGGAACGTTTCCTAAAGTATTCGCTCTTTTGAGAGCTTACAGACGGCAATGACTTCAATGCCTCTTTAATACTAGTAACACACCGCCCGATCCTCACCAAATTCCAAATGGCACCAATTGACTAGATTTGCAAAGTCAGATGCTCACAAGAGTCCGTGCCAAATGTCTGTCAATTACATTCTGAACTAGTAGGCAAAGATGTGGAGGAAAAAGACATTTCAGATAAGGGTATGACATGGAGGAAAGTATGGTGATAGGAGAAGAACAAAGAGTGGTTGACATGACGTACACCAGTGTAAATAAAGCCGTTTCTGAACAAAAGATAAGATGAAGCATATGGGTCGGGCTCATGAATTCCTATTCAAAGTTCTCAAATTCCACGTGACTTAGCTGTTGCCGCATAACAGACCATCATAAAATCCACTGGCTTAAAATAATAAATATTTAATGTTATTGCCCACAGTAATAATATCTTGGGCAGTTCTTTGGGTCTTCTCCGGACTTCTGCAGCCTGCTGTGGTGTGGGTAGACAGCCCTGCTGATGTTGGCTGATTCCTCTCACATGTTACATGATTGGCCGGCCGTCGGCTTGTCCAGGAGAAAGTTAACATTGTAGGCTGATGCTGCTCTTTAGAAAGACCTGCTTGCAGAGATGACCCTTGGCTGGTATCTGGGAACTTAAGTTTTGGAATGTTCTCTATGTTATTAACTGCTGATGTAACAAGTTGCCACAAATTTAGTGGCTTAAACTAACACAGGTTCATTATGTTACAGTTCTGGAGATAAGAAGTCCTTGCCTTTTCAAGCTTCTAAAGGTCATCTGCATTCCTTAGCTCATCACCCTTTCCTCCATCTTCAAAACCAGGACCATAGCAACTTCAAGTCAGTCTCTCTTTCTCTCTCTCTCTCTCTCTCTCTCTCTAACCTCTGCTTTTGTCATCACCTTTCTTTGACTCTGATCCTAGATAATCCAGGAAAATCTTCCCATCTCAAGATCCTTCAGTTATTCACATCCTCAGTGTCACCCTTGCCATGTAATGTGCCATATTAATAGGTTCTGGGCATTAGGACATAGGCATATTTGCGTGTTTCAGGTTCACTAACTGATGATGGAGAATACAGTGGGTTAACAAGCTGGAAATTTAGAGATAAAGCCATTAGAAGGTTATGGGAAATTGTTCAGGATGCAATAATCAGTGATTGGAGGTACTAGTCAGAAAAACAAGTTATTTACTTGAAACTGGTAAACAAACAAACAAACCAACCAACAACAAAACCTGTGTTAATCAAGACCAGTTTGGGTAGAGCTTGTGGTATTTATATTTATTCATTCAAATATTTATTGAGTGTGTACTATGCGCTGAGACTACAGGAGGAATAAAGTAGACATGTTTATATCTCCATAGAGCTTACCTTCCAGGTGGATGTTTCTAAGAAGGTTTAGGCTGATCCCTAAAGAATAGAAAGAGGCAGTTCCACACAAAAAAAATAAGGGGTTCCAAGGAGGGAAATGGCACGTGCAAAGCCCTGGGGTTGGAAAGAATGTTACCCTCTGTAAGTGTAATCAAAGTTCTAGGAGACTGAAGAATAGAGAATGAGGGGGAAGGATGTACCTAAGGTGGCAAGGAAGGTAAACAGATGCCAGTTCATGAAGCAGGGGCCTTATGGCCACAAGAAGGAGACTAGATTTCATTCTTAGCGTAACTAGAGTCACTGAAAGGTCTTGTTTTTCAAAATGATAACTTTACTGTTGAGGGACAAGAGTTGTAGTGGGAAAATCAGTTAGTGCCTTACTACTCAGTGTGATCCGTAGACCAGCAGCATCAGAATATTAGTCCTTCCCCAAATCTAGAAATAGAATCTGCATTCTAACAAGATCCCCAAATGATTCATTTGCACTTTAAACTTTGAGAAGCACTAAGCTGGAAGATCATGGTAGCTTGACCCAACAGAGTGACTGGGGAGGTGGGAGAGTAGAGGGAATGTCTTAAAGATAGTCATAGGCATACAGAATTTGAGTTGGGATTTAAAGCTGGTATAGGGAGGACAATGTTTAAAACACAGATATTAGTTAGATGCAGGCATGGAACACTAGTCTTTGGTGTCAGAGATGTTTTCAGGCAGAAGTCCAGTACCCTGGAGAGCTCCCCTAAACCAATAGGTTTTTGGAACTGAAGTCTAAGGATCCACAGAGATGCCTTTTTAGACTCAAAACTTTGAAGTCATCCTTGACTGTATTCTCTTGATAAAGCTCTGATGATCACTGGGTTAAATCCTATGATTACTATAAATCATCTTCAATACCCAAAGAACTTTCTGTTCCACATGATAGAATGGCCATGGTATCTGCTCTGACTTGCACACTCTAGTGTGTCCTAAAGGAGGCCAATAGGCTGAGACGAGGTGAAGGTAAGACCTTTTCTTCCTGACACTATTTGCCCTCAAGGATGTCTTCTTTTCTGGAACAGGAGCTAGAATTTGACCTAGGTTCAAGGGCTCAATCCCAGAATAAAAACTGTCAGAACATTAAATACAATGATAACTCTGAAATGGAAAAGGGTCTAGAAAATGGGGGAGATTATGAAGGAAATATCAGCAAAACTTGGTGAAGTATAGGGAGAAGGCAAGTGTGGAATTCCAGAACACCTAACTGATGCCAGGATCCTCCTATCGCCCTCATCTGTCCTGCCTAGAAGTGTGTGTAGGAAGTATAGAGAATTCCATTAAAATCCCACTGACCCTGTCCGATACCAGCAATATCATTCCCAGTAATCCGATTAAACTGAAAAACAAGTATAAGTGAGGGTATGAAGCAATTCATACATTATTGGTGGGAATGTAAAATGGTACGACCATTATGGGAAAAAGATCTGACAGTTTCTTAGGAAGTTAAATATATACCTACTGTGTGACCCAGCAGTTGCACTTGTAGATAAAACATACATCCACAAAGACTTTTTAAGAATCTTTATAGTATCTTTATTCATAATAGCCAAATCCTAGAAACAACCCAAATGTTTCTTAACTAGAGGAGAGGTAAACAAATTATGGTGTATTTGTATAATAGAATATTACTCAGCAGTAAAAAATAATGAGAGGCTCATACACTCAATAATGAGAATAAGTATCAAAAACATTATGGATAAACAAATTGTAGTATATTCATATAATGAAATATTAGCAATTAAAAAAATCAGTTACAAATGCATGCAACAAGGATATATCTCAAAAACGAGAATCCAGGCACAGAAAAGTAGACCAAAAAACAGCATACTGTATGATTCCATTTATAAGAAATTGTAGAAAAGGCAACTAATTCATGCCAATGGAAGACAGAAAAATTGTTGCCTACTGGTTGGGCAAGGATTAAAAGGAAGTGGACAGAAGACAACTTTCTAGGATGACAGAAATGTTCTACATCTTGACTGGGGGGATTGGTTACTTAGGTATATACTTTTGAAAGAATTCATCCAGTTGTAGTCTTAAGATCTCTGAGTAGTATTGAATATAAATTTGACCTCAATAAAAATAAGTTTTTGAGGCACCCGGGTGGCTCAGTCAGTTACGTGTCCAACTCTTGATTTCAGCTCAGGTCATGATCTCACTGTTGGTGAGATCGAGCCCCACATCGGGATCTGAACTGACAGTGTGGAGCCTATTTGGGATTCTCTCTCTCCCTCTCTTTCTCTATGCTCTTCCCCCTCCTTGCCACCTCTCAAAATAAATACATAAATAAACATTAAAAATAAGTTTTTAATTAACAATAAAAAAAATCCCATTGATCTCTGCTTCATTCCAAGGGCACATGTACCTATATATTGCTGGCTTATTTCACTCTAGAAAAATTTGTGATGGATACTCAGTCTTTCTGGTCTGGAAAGAATGTGGCAGAAGGGCTGGCAGTTTGCCCAAGTTGATGCAAAACTTGAGGCAGCTGGGCTTAGCAAAAGCTTTCACCCAACCTCTGAACAATGCTTGTAACCACAAATTGTAACATCCCCACTGGAGCCTGTGTGTCAATAGAAATCTAATTTAGAGTGGGCTCCCAGTCCTTCTAAGCCACAAGAACCTGATGAATTGCTCAGCTGTTCTTTCAGGCTGTTCCAGTGTCAATGGCAACCAGAGAGGAAGAAAACCCAGGTTTTCAGTGTTGCAAAAATTCAGTCTAGTATAAAGGGCCCTGAAAGAGGAGCCAAAGAACAAGACAACAGAATAATGAGACCCCATGCTCCTAGATCTGCTCCTCTTTTTTCCCCATCACCAATTTAGTCCCGATTCTAGTTGGTTCCCACCCAAAGTGGATTACTTCAACCAACATGTTGTATTTACTATGACCCAGGTGCTATGCCATGTACTTAGAATGCAGGTAAAAGATCCCAGTCCTTTAGAAACTGTCTGGTGGAATTACCTGCTATCACATCCGGCATCTAATTTGATCCTTACGACCTCTCTGAAAGGTAAGTAAAGCAAGAATAATTACAACCCCTGTTTTGCAAATGAGGAAATTGAGGCTCAAGAGAAATGAAATCATTTGCCCAAGGCTACATAGCAAGTAGTAAACTTAGGATTTGAATTCAGGTGTTCTTGTGCTCAGTCCCATGTTCTTTCTAATGCATATTAAAGATGTATGTAAAACAGGTATGTGTCCTTTATCTAGTCTAAATTCATTGAAGTCTTGAGTCTGAAGAATATTGGGACTCATAAGCACAGAACTGATGGGGAGAAAAGGAATTGGGACCAGTCAGTGCTTAGCCCTCCAGGGGTAATCCAAGATATTACTTGTGCATTGTCTGAATAGACACAGAGGGAACAGGCTTTGCTCATTCAGGCTTTGCTCATCCACATCCACAGTGATGTGATCCGATGGAGGAATCTGATGAGGGATGGTGAATGTTTAACCAGCTAAGTAGCTGGTAGGTTAACTAATTTCATTCATTGTCCATCAGTGTCATTCATTAGTCTCTGATCTATGGGTGAGAGGCACAAGAGGCCCAATGAGGTAGGTGGAGCTCCAAAGTCCCAATCTAGTAGGAGGCAACTCAGAGCAGCTTTTCACATCTCTGTCCAAGTTCTTGGTAGAAAGCCACAAATTTGGACTGTAACTCCCTTTGACAAAAATAATCTATTAAGAATACAGGTGGAGACGCCTGGGTGGCTTAGTTGTTTGAACTTCCAACTCTTCATTTCAGCTCAGGTCATGATCCCAGGGTTGTGGGATCAAGCCCTATGTCTGGCTGTGCTGAGTAAGGAAACTGCTTGGGATTCTCTCTCTCCCTCTCTCTCTCTCTCTCTCTCTCTCTCTCTGCACTCCCCTTCAAAATAAATAAACAGTAAAGAAGAAAGAATATAGGTGGCTCACAAATCTATAGAAAACTTGAACATTCAGCCCTCAGGACAAGAACTAGACTGATTCTGAGGATTCAGGTAACAAGGACAAAGGGAAAATCTCTTCCTAGTGCCAACTTAAACAGTTTTCTGGTCCTTTCTTCTTTTCAATCAAGATTCATTATCCAAGGGGAGACAGCCTGATTGGCTTAATATGGGCCATCTGCCATTACTTTGGCAGTCCCCAGAAAATTGCACAACAGTCTCCAGAAAATTGTATGCACTATGTGAAGACTTGGTTCCTCAAAGGAAAATCAGAATCCCATTAATTCTGTTTCCAGAAGAAGCAATGCTGAGAAGGCAAAAAACTTGGATGTCCACTATAGGATTCATAGGAAACTGAAAGGCTAGGAAGGGAAAGCAGTAAGGAGACCGGGTCAGAGAATTAAACAGCAAGAAAAAGTGAGAGCTCCTTGTAGCGCAGAACTTACCACCATGAACCAACCCCAGGTAAAGAGCAGTAGTGAGTCTTAAGCTAAGGCTCATGAGATCTTTATTGCCTTACTCAGAACAGGCTCAGGAATTGGAAGAATTTGAGACTGCAGATAGAATAATAACAACATTACGTATAACATCTTGAAGAAGCTAAAAAAAAAAAAAAATCAGGGGCTAGCTGGAAGGAAGGAAGGAAGTATTAAGCTCACTGTATTTTGTGGATAGTAAACAATAAGAATCAAATTACTTGGATTTAAATGATGAAAATGCATTACAGATATAGGAAACAAAAACAGCTGAAGATGTCTTAGCATTAGATACACTTCATCAGAGAAAAACAGTCCATTGGTTTGAAGTTTGTGCCATGATGCACCATTCAGAATGCTTAGGTTGTAAGCCATAGTAAAGCTTTACTTACTCTGGCTTAAACAAAGGAAGAAAGTTAGTTTGTTCAAAACAAGATACACAGAGCTAGGGCAAATTCTAGTAACAGTAAAATTACTAATTCAATGATACCATTACAGCTTAGACCCAGTTTGAGTAGTTCTCAAAACTATTGGTCTCAGGACACTGTTGATGTGGGTTATATCTATCAACATTTGTTGCAGTAAGAACTAAAACTGAGAAATACTCAATGTTGTTTTGGTTTCAAGTATATGGAAAAAAATCGGTCTTATACAGATAACGTAGTTAGAAAAGAAAGGAGCATTTTAATAGTCTTTTCAGATATTGTAGATATTCTTCTTTGATACTATACTCAAACCCAAGATTAGTTTCCTGAAGATTGGTTATAATGTGGATCTGAAACCCTATCAGTGAAGTTTTTATGTTCTGTTACATCCATTGATCTATCTTGCATGGATCTTTAACTCTTGCATAATTTTGTAAAGTCAAGCATTGGTCATTTGGAAAATATTAGTTCAATGAGTTATGCAGATCTTTTAAATATTGACACATTTCATTATACAATATCACAGTAATCTAATTAATTAGTATCACCACTGATCTTATCAGAAAAGTCTTTAGGGGCGCCTGGGTGGCTCAGTCGGTTGAGCATCCGACTTCAGCTCAGGTCATGATCTCGCAGTTTGTGGGTTCGAGCCCCGCGTTGGGCTCTGTGCCGACAGCTCAGAGCCTGGAGCCTGCTTCGGATTCTGTGTCTCCTTCTCTCTCTGCCCCTCCCCCACTTGTGCTCTGTCTCTCTCTGTCTCTCAAAAATAAATAAATATAAAAAAAATTTTTTTTTTATAAAAAAAAGTCTTTAAATATTGGGAAGCTATCAGTAAATATAGGAAAGCTATCAAGCTCACAGAGACAAATACAAATTTTCCAAAATTCTAATTTTGCTCAAAAGCTTGCCCTTTATCACTGGTAACAAATACTGTCCATTGTTTTCTCTGAAGTGACTCACTTTGTCCAAATTTGAGATAATGTCTACCAAATACTCAAATTTAAGTAACCATAGTTGATCAGTCCTTCTTTCAAGTAAAAAAGGAGCTAAACCGCAACCCCACAATCACATGTCTGCTTTCCCTCAAGACAATTATCATATTTTTCAATATGCAGAGAAGAAATTTATGAAAACTTGCCATTTTTAAAAGTACAGATATCAAAAATGCATATTCAAGGGTCAAAATTTAATGAATTAAATTTTTTTCTTCATCATCAAAGACATTAAGTAAAACTAGTTGGGGTGTTTTTTTCTGCAAGTGCATGGTGCAGTGCAAGAATACAATGATACTACTACAGTGTGTATGATATGTGCCAATGACTCGATTCATGCTGATGCACCGACAGTGCTTTTGCATCATGAGTGCAAATGTCAGCTACAGAGGAAAGGGCAAATAATATCTTAGTATTATTATGGAGATAGTTTTGATCCCATAAAACTCCTGAAAGGGCCTGGGGAACCATACTGTGAGAACAGCAGACTTAGGCTTAGCAAGATCTGGAGTACAGGGTGGGATCACTTTACCCTGAATCATAGAGGAGAGAAGTAGGTACTAAACAAAACTAGGATTCTGTTAGGAAGAAAGAGGGAATAATGGATACAAGTAGACAATCAGCAGTGTCCACTGCACATGGGCACGATACATGGAAAGTGTAGCACAGTTAATATGGCTAGCTGCTGTGGAATTAAACCAACAGTTATAAGCACCTTCCTAAGTATTGTCAAGATAACTGGGTATATACCTGCAAAGTATGAAGTTGGACCTCCACCTCAGACCGTATACAAAAATTAACTCAAAATTGGTCAAAGACCTACATGTAAGAACTAAAACTATAAAGCTCTGAGAAGAAAACCAAAGGGTAACTTTTCGTGACCTTGGATTTGGCAGTGTTTTCTTAGATATGACACCAAAAACACAATGAAAGAAAAAAAAATAGATGAGTTGAATTTCATCAAAAATAAAACTTCTGTAAATCAAAGAATTAAGTAAGTGAAAGGACAATCCACAGAATGGGAGAAATATATGCAAATCATACTTCTGATAAGGACCTACTATCCAGAATATATAAAGAACTCTTAAAACTCAACAACAGAAAGACAATCCAATGAAAAAAATGGGCAAAAGATTTTAATAGATAGGTATACAAATGGCCAACCAGCACATGGAACGATAATCAACATCACTAGTCATTGGGAAAATACAAACCCAAACCACAGGGGGATATTACTTCACATCCACTAGGATGGCTATAATAAAGGAATAAAGAAATAACAAGTGTTAGTGAGGACGCAGAGAAATTGGAACCCTCACTCGTTGCTGGTAGGAATGTGAAATGGTTCAGCTGCTCCTCATAAAGGTAAACATAGAATTGTCACATGACTCAGAAATTCCTCCCCTAGGTACATACCCAAAAGAATTGAAAACAGGTGTTCAAACAAAAACTTGTACACAAACATTCATAACAGCACTACTCACAGTTGCCAAAAGTTGAAAACAATTCAAATGTCCGTCAACGGACGCATTGATAAGCAAAATGTGGTATATGGATATAGTGGAATATTATTCAGCCATAAAAAGGAATGAAGTGCTCACACACACGCACATATATATATGTTCATATATATGACATAGATGAACCTTGAAAACATTATGCTAAGTGAAAAAGCCAAATACAAAAGGACACATGTTGTATGATCCCATTTATATGAAAATTTAGAATAAGCAAATCCATAGAGCCAGAAAGCAGGTTACTGGTTGCCAGGGGTTGGGGGAGGGGGAAATGAAGAATAACTGCATAATGAGTGCAGGGTTTCCTTGGGGGATCATGAAAATATTCTGGAACTTGATAGGGGTGATGGTTGCACAACATTGTGAGTGTACTAAAAGCTACTAAATTGTACACTTAAAAATGGCTACAATGGTGAATTTATATTATGTGATTTTTTTACCACCACTTAAAGAAAGCAAAACCAAAACCAAAAGACCCTGAGGCTGTGAGTGTGAGGCCAACATAGCTGTCTCAGTGGCAATACATAAACGCATTGATTGAATATACCACCCTGGAAAAGGAGACCTGGCTATGGATGTCACAGTTAAAACAGACCTTGAGGGGCGCCTGGGTGCCTCAGTCGATTAAGTGTCTGACTTCGGCTCAGGTCATGATCTCACAGTCCTTGGGTTTGAGCCCTGCATCGGGCTCTGTGCTGACAGCTCAGAGCCGGGAGCCTGCTTCGGATTCTGTGTCTCCCTCTCTCTCTGCTCCTCTCCTGCTCACACACTGTCTTTCTCTCTCTCAGAAATAAATAAAGATTAAAAAAAAAAAAGTAAAAAAGACCCAGACCTTGAAAATATTCTCATTAAATATGTAAAACATGTTTCAGAAATTTCAGGAAAGTCATGACATGCTTAGGGAAACATAGCTGGTTAGTGGAAGAACCTGGTCCAAGAGAACCAATGTGTCCTGCCTCTTTCTACCACAGGATCTTCAGAGTTGGAGAAATTCCATAAACATCTTTCAGAATAGTTACAGTCTGAGTGTTTAAGCCAGGGACTATATTTCCCCTACACATCCCCTGAAATATGTGCTCAAAGATAAACCTGCTATCTACACTTCTAAAATAGCTCTTACCTGTGTGCTCTAAGTCTTGGTTTGTGCCACACCCAAGTTAGAGAGCTGGCTTATCTGGGACCATCCCCCTACTTCACCCAGAAGCCAGTCACCAAACCTGCCAATTCTCATGTTGGCAACGGAGAGGATCTGGACACTCTCCTGTTCTCATCACGATTCCCTAATCTTTGGCTCGGACTGTTTCATACACATCTTAAATGCTCAGTGTTACCTGTGGCCCTATCTCACATGGACTCAAGAGGCACGTGAACTGTGGATAGGAACTTAGAGAGTTCCAATCTCTATGTATGACACTTCTGGTAGGTGGGATTGGATCTGGGTGGAGCAGTGTTCTCCTCCTTGGGCCTGGTTCCAGGTTAACAGTGACCGTGAAAATAAGCTGTAAATTAGTTTACAAGACTGACCTCAACAATGCCAATTGAGACAAAGTCTTGATAATTGATTCCTTCAGAGGCACAGAGAAAGCGATCTTGACTTAGTGGTACCAACACTGGATTGTCAGGTTTCCTTAGCAACCTGCAGTCCTGCCCTTGGTGACAAATTGGGAGCTCCAATTTCCTTCTAGCTCTAAAAATTCTCATTCTATGAATATCTGTGGCTTTAGAGAGCTTACTAAAGGGAGAGTGGTACAAAAGAAAGACTATTAAACTTGACTATTAAACATGGACTGTTGAAATAGAAGCAGGGACACAGATGGCTGGCTAGGAGGTAATGTGATGGAAGTCAGAGAAGCAACAGGCTATGTTTCGTTCACCCATGGGCCAAGTATGATATCAGGAGCATCCAATGGCAATTCTAAATTAACACAAGTTTAAGCTTGCTCCAGCCCACTCTGTTAACAAGGCAGGGTAATGAGTACATATTGTTGAAAGCTTTCTTTTTAAAATGGCTATACACTAGGAACTTCAGGAATTCAGTTGTCACATTTTAGAGAAGATGTCATTATCCAGAACTATTCTCTGCTAACACACGCCGAGCTATTACTATGTTGTACCATTAGAAGCACCGGTTTTAAGTCCAGACGTTCAGACCCAAGGGCAGAGGTTCATGTTTGATCTGATCCTGCGGCATCTGGAGGGACAAGGAGAGAAGTAGGAAAACTGTCAAATGGGGCCTGAACTTCCCAGTTCAGGACCTGCAGTGATACAGGTTATCCGTCTTACAGGAACAAAGTACATAATAGATTGCAATCAGTGTTCTTGAGCAAGATAAACTAAGGGTGGCTGTTCCCTTTTCTGTAAAATATGTGTGGTTTGGGACAGGGAATCTGAATAACATCCACCAGTCCCTTGCTTGTGGTCCCTTTTGTTTACTGTTCCTGTTAGTTTCTCTTTTGATGCAAATATCTCCATGAAGAGTTTGGGAGAAACTTGTCCACATATATCACAAAGAAGCCAAAAAGACAGTCAGGGATGTCACCAGGAGCCCCAAGGGAATGACAGAGCAGGCCAGGACATCTTCTTCCTCTGCTGGAGGCCAAGGCTTGCCTGCAGAAGCCTGGCTGCCCATAGCATTTTCCAGGCCCGCCAGGGATCCAGGAAGAGCAAGTCCCCAAGTTCTGGACAGAAGAGGTAGCAGAGAGCTAACAAAATTCCACCTTTGCTGCCAGTGAAAGCTAGGTCAGGGAGCATACCTCAGGGTCATTGCCCAAATGGGTCTGCTAACCCCAGTCAAAGGTCAGCCTCCACCCAAGGGAAGGTGGAATCTGTAAAGTAAACACATTTGCAGGGGGCAGCCTCTGGTTGGCCTGGAAGGAAAATGAAGGAGAAGAATAAAGTCAACTCATCCTTGCTGAGGAGCTATGGCCAGTCACTCTGCCCCGGCAACAAACTTGACCAATGACTGTCAGCCACCACCCAAGGTCTTACCCACCTAAGACCGCAGAGGAAGCAATGTGGTAAGAGGGCAGCTGTATGGAGGGAAATCCTTCACAGCACCCCTAAGACAAATAGATATTCATGGAGGCTAGGAAACCTTATTAAATCTCGCCAGTTTAGAAAATAGGAATATCTCAAATATTCATCCCCTTCCTGCTGAGCTTTGGATTCTAAAGGCTGTTTGTTCACTTGTAAGATCTATTTTGCCAAGGCCTTGAACCTGAAAGTCTGGCAGAGGGGGGGTAGGGGCAACAAGTGGCTTCCATACCTGGGGCTCAGTGTGTGCTTGAGGACAGGGTGGCTGCCCCCTCCCCTGCTGCCAGTATCTATGGGAGCCTTGAGCTGCCTGCATTCTATTAAATACCACTTGGATGTGCCAGGGACACTGGTCATCTGCCCAGAGCTCTGTTCCCCCTCCAGCTCCCTCTGAGAGAAGACCTGGCCTTGAACCTCTTCCCAGTTGGCTGCAGGCTCTTCCCCCCCTCAGTCTGGTTCCTGCTAGCTCTTTTCCTGCCTAGATTTCACCTCCTCTCACATTGCCCAGATGCTTCTAGGATACCCGCAAATCCCTGAGAACTATTGGCACTGCCCTTCCCTTGTTCCCTCCCTCCCTTCCTCCTCCCTTCTTGGATCAAATATTGGCTTGAGAATAGCTGGCACTCAATCCAGAGAGGCAAAGAGAACTGGCAGGAAATGGGCAACCTCCTCTCAGTGGGCATTTGCCCAGCATGGCACAGTGAGATCAACGTAAGAACCTGCCAGGCCCCTGGTCCTATGCCCCCCTCTCCCTCCATATTCCTCAGCATCCTCTCGCTTATACTCTTACCCTCTTCTTTCTCTGGCTCTTTTTCGTCGTTCTGCCTTATTGGCTATGTTCCTTCTCTTCTTCTTTCTATCTCTAGGTGTTAATTTGGTTTTTTTTTTCCAGCCTCCTCCCCAGCCCCCTTTCACTTCTTCCAGCTACTTAGCCTCTCCCACACATAACTGTAATCTGGTTGCCTGGATTTGTACAATAGCCTCCTAAAAATCCCTCTGTGGATGCAGCCTCCACCTCTAATTCTTTCTCCAGTTTAGACAGAGTGACTACTTTATGTCACTCTCTGATTCAAGACCCTGCATTGACTTCCCAGTAGCCACAGAACTGAGTCCAAACTCCAATATGGCAGACAATGTCCTTCATATGTGCCTTTCTTCCGTCCACTCAAGTGTTTATTGGTTTAGCAAACAAATTAGTTTAGCCAGTGAGTGCCTACCATGAGCAGATATTGTACCAGGAGCTGAAGATAAAATAAATACACAAATATTTTCAAATAAAACCATGTCTGGGATTTGCCTCAAAATAATCCAAGGAGTAGGGGAGGAGAGTTGGTCAAATGGAAGAGGTATAGAGAAAACAAGACTGACCATGAATCGATAGTCACTGAAGCAGGCTGATGGAGATGGGACTTCATTCTGTTATTCTCTCTGCCTCAGTGTAGGTTTGAAAATGTTTTGTTAGAAAAATGATGGGTAAAGAGAACTGGCAAGTCCTTGGCTTCCCTTTTCTCATGACTCTCCCTGTGCCCTATGCTCAGAATCCCTGAAGCAGCTTATTATCGCATGATTACAATTTGTTGTAATTGCTTGTTTAATTGTCTGCCTTTTCTACTAGGCTACAAGCTCTGTGTGCACAGGGTGTGCAGTAGGCACTCAGGAAATGTCCACTGAATGAATGAGTCCGACCAACTCTGGAGGCAGTAGCAGAAGCACCGGCACAGCAGAGTCTGGTGGAGGACAGGTGAGGCAGAGGACGGGCTAAGTTGGCACGCTGGCTGGGCACCACAGTTAGGCGTTTGCACCCTGGTCTAGCAGCTTTGGGGCAGGATCCACTTAGAGTCGTGTCCTAGACATTTTCCGGACAGAAAAATGTTGAAGCTCATTTTGTAACGTCTGCATTAATGATCTGGTAATGCTTTTCCTGGCTTTTCAATAAATTGTGAAGTGAGTCAAGAATGACATTTCTTGAAAGCTCCTTCTCAATAATACACCACCTGCCTCCTGCCATACTTGAACGCAGAGCAGATAAATAGGAGTTGTATGAAATGACATGATTTATTATTCAATAGAAGTGTCAAGTGCGGGACACTTCCACCCAGTGGACATACATAGCTGGTCATCAGGCCTTTCCTGAACTGTCCCGGAAGCGGAAGCGGCCACTCCAGTCTTGCTGTCTCCTGTTATCTTGTAAATAGCATCAATCACCGCCCACAGTCATGCGTAGTGTCCTGATTGGTTGTCTGCCTCCCTGCCTTAGAGTGTAAGCAACCTATAAACAAGGGCTCTGTCTACTGTTAACTGGGCACAAGGTAGGTGTTCAGTGAATGCATGAATGAAGCTGGTATTTATTACCGAGCAGAGCCCTTCTGCAATAACAGAAGCAAACGTTTTTTATATAGGTTTTTTTTTTTTTTTTTTTTTTTTTGGTCTCTGCATCCATGCAAGACTTTATAAAAGCACTCTTTTAGTAAAGCATACAAAGGTAATAAAACATTTTAACAACATGAATGAAATGAGCAAAAGAAAGACCTCTCTTATCCCATGATCTCTCTCTGCGATGAAAAGAAGTTCTGAGTAACAGAGGGCTTCTGATATAAAATGTTGACAGTGTAATCTCCTTTTATTTTTTTCCAGTGGAGTTCTTACATAAGTACTGTCTAACCAAAGAACAGTCTCTAGTATTTACAGAAACGAAACCATATTTACAACCCTTTGGGATTTCTTCCATGATAGGATTTTTAATGACTACATGTTTTGTTGTATGGATTTCCTTATTATTGTGCCTTTCAGTTAATAGTAATTTTCATTATTTTAAGTGCTGTTGCTATTAAAATGTTTGTATTAATAGTTACATCCTTGTGCTAAATAATTACTTCTATGGAATCAATTCCCTATAAACAAATTGTTAAACTGAAGGATATAAATATTATCAAAACTTAGGCTAGCTTTCCTTATTTCCAAGTTCTTGATCTATAAAACTGAGTAGATTCTTAACTCCTCCCTGGAACTAGAGTCCTGCTTTTTGTCCCTCTCAGTGGCTGGGAGATTGGCTCTCATATATCGGCCTCCCAGATGTCTATTTTATATCACAGGCATACCTCTCTGTCATGGCTCCCTTTCCAGATTTCCAGATTCTCTGCCCCACTGTTCTGTCTTCTGAGGCACGCCATTTTTCTGAACCATATTAGACATTACCAGACCCCTTGCACAGGGTCACCCTTGCCCTGGTGGGTGTCCGGAGTCAGGTGCTGCCTTCCCCTAATGCCCTCTCTATCTCGTGTGTAAACATACACAATAGTCTTAAGCTGTGACAACTATTACAACGTCTTGGCTTTTATGGCATATTTCTGGTCATCTCTGAAACTTACACATTCCTGCTTCCTTGCTCATGTACTCCCAAATGTAACTCTCGATTATAACTTTATTCCTTTAATAAAATATGATCTTCTTTATAATGATCAACTATGTGGCATGGGTTCTGGGATGCCTCATGGGAAAACCGCATGACAATTACTGACAGCCCATTAAGAGTAATGACTCTAATTATCTTAATCATAAAAGAATGATATTTAACGTGTTTTAAAATGTTTTATTACAGTAAAATACATACAACATGATGTTTACCATTTTAACCATTTTTAAATGTATGATTCAGTGGCATGTAAGTACACTCATAATGTTGTGTGACCATCACCATAATCCATTTCCAAAACTCTTGCATCACCGTAAACAAAAATTCTATAACCATTAAGCAATAATTTCGTATTCCCCTCTCTCCCAGCCCTAGAAACTTGTATTCTACTTTCTGTCTCTGTGAATTTGTCTCCCCCCCCCCCGCCCCCCCCCCCGGCCCCACCATGAGAGAGAGAGATCATGAGCAGGGCCAGGGGCAGAGGGAGAGAGACAGAGACAGAGAGAGAATCTTAAGCAGACTCCATGCTCAGCAGGGAGCCCAATGTGGGGCTCGATCTCACAACTGTGAGCCAAAATCAAGAGTCAGACGCTCAGCTGACTGAGTCACCTATGCACCCCCAATTTTTCTATTCTTGATATCTCACATAAGTGGAACCATACAGTGTTTGTCTTTTTGTGTCTGACTCATTTCACTTAGCATCATGTTTCCAAGGCTTATCCATGTGTCAGAATCTCATTCCCTCTTTATAGCTGAATTATATTCTGTCCCATGTGTTTATCACAGTTTGTTTATCCAGGCCTCTGTTGATGGACACTTGGGTTGTTTCCACCATTTGGCTATTGTGAATAACGCTGGTTAACAAGTCTACTTACTCTGATTGGACAACAACAATATTTAACCTGTTCTTGTGTTCCGTCTCTGTTTGTCCCCCCCACCCCCCATATACACCACTAGTGACTTTCTCTTTTAATATCAATGTTTTAAACAGTATACTAAACTAGCTTAATTTCATTTTTAACTTCAGTCCAGGAATTATTTGAAGAAGTTACAAAATACAAAAGGGTCAAAATAGGTAAAGAGGGAGGTAAAAAGCATACTAAAGATTGTAGGGCTACCTGGGTGGCTCAGTTGGTTAAGCGTCTGACTTCAGCTCAGGTCATGATCTTACAGTTCATGAGTTTGAGCCCCACATAGGGCTCTGTGCTAACAGCTCAGAGCCTGGAGCCTGCTTCAGATTCTGGGTCTCCCTCTCTCTCTGCCCCTCCTCTGTTGTGCTCTGAATCTCTTTCTCAAAAAGCAGTAAACACAAAAAATTTAAAAAATAAAAACTCCAAAAGAAATTAGAGACCTTAACCAAGACAATAACCTAAAGTCATGACCATTCCATTTCTTCAGAGAAATGGGCCTAAGTAAAAATAATTGAACAGTAACAATTTTAGAGTGTCTTAAAATAGACCTAGATATCCCTGAAATTTATATTATTATCCAATGATGTGTTTTTAAAATGTTTATTAACAGTGTCTATCAAACACTTGGAAAAACTCAAATGAGATAAATCATAAAACATCATCAGCTGACATGTTCAACTCAGGACATTATTACTGAAGTTTTAAGTAAAATCCACCAGGTGGCAGAAGAAAGGACTCAACAGAAAACATGCACATTTCTAATTTACATGAATAATGGCAAATAGCTGATTACTTCTGTTAATAGAAAAGACCTGCAGACCTTTAACATGAAATTCACTCTACGAGACATAGAACTAAATGGGTGATTTAAATCCGATTTAAATCTGAACGCCAATCTTTGCCTGAGGATATTTGCTACTAGAAAAAAAAATGGTGCTTATTCTGATTTGCCTTTGCACAATTTCCTTCTTCTGGGAGAGAGACTTTGCAGTTCTCCCCTCTCACTGTTCACAGGATGCACCAAGTGCACCATCTCCCACCCCCACTGGGCTCACGGTGGCCACAACCTCCCCACTCCCACCAGTGTCCAGCAGCTATGGAGCTTCCCCATGCTTCACCACTAGTAACAGATTTTTTTAAAACTCAATTTATTTAAGGGGCGCCTGGGTGGCTCAGTCGGTTAAGCGTCCGACTTCGGCTCAGGTCACGATCTCACGCTCCGTGAGTTCGAGCCCCGCGTCAGGCTCTGGGCTGATGGCTCAGAGCCCGGAGTCTGCTTCCAATTCTGTGTCTCCCTCTCTCTCTGCCCCTCCCCCGTTCATGCTCTGTCTCAAAAATAAATAAAACGTTAAAAAAAAAATTAAAAAAAAAAAACAACTCAATTTACTTAAGCTAAAAAACCTCACAAAACAGTTCATCCATTGCTCCCACCCCCAACCTTCTCCCACCCCCTCTTGTGCAACCACCAATCTGTTTTCCATAGCTGTGAGCTTGAGATATATATATTATATATATATGTTATATATATAATATATATATATTTATAATATATACGTTATATATATGTATTAGATTCCGCATATAAGAAAGATCATATATTATTTGCCTTTCTCTAATTTATTTCACTTGGTGTAATTCCCTCAAGATTCATCCATATTGTCACAAATGGCAAGATCTTATTCTTTATTATAGCGGGGTAATAGTCCATCGTATATATATACTACAGCTTTATCCATTCATCCATCCACTGATGGACATTTAGGTTGTTTCCATATCTTGGCTTTTGTAAATACTGCTGCGATGAACATGGGGATGCACATATCTTTTCCAATCAGTGTTTTTGTTTTCTTCAGGTAAATACCCAAAAGTGGAATTGATGGATCATATGTTAGTTCTATTTTTAAGTTTTTGACGAAACTCCATGCTGTTTTCCATAGTGTATGGTTGCAGAGCTTACATTCAGATCTTTAATCCATTTGGAGCTAATTTTTGTATATGGCATAAGGTGGTGGTCAATTTTCATTCTTTTGCACATGGCTGTCCAGTTTTCCCAATACCATTTATTGAAGAGACTGTCATTCCCCCATTGTACATTCTTGACTGCTTTGTCATAAATTAATTGACTAAATGCATGGATTTATTTCTGGGCTCTCTAGTCCTTTCCATTGATCTATGTGTCTGTTTTTATGCCCATATCACACTGTTTTAATTACTATAGCTTTTTAATATAGTTTGAAACCAGGGAGCATGATGCCTTCAGCTTTGTTCTTCTTTCTCATGATTGCTTTGGCTATTTGGACGTCTTTGATGGTTTCCTGCAAACTTTAGGACTCTTCTATTTCTAAATTCCTTCCTAACAGATCCTTAAATATTACTCTTTTTATGGAAAAAGCATTAAGGAAATGCTTTACCTGCTGTGAAGGCAAATTCAAAGTAACAGAAGTAAATGATGTAAAGAGAAAAAGAAAAAATATTCCCTATAATTACAAAGAGGCCAATAAGTAAGCAGATTAGATATTTTGAGTTATTCATAGAAATCAACATGTTTTTTATATAGGATCAATCTCATGATTATTTCATATGAGCAGTCCTTGATTTGTTTTCCATAAATTTCCAGAGGGATTCCCAATTAGTCTGCACACTGAATTAAGACAGTCCCTCTACATTTCCCCTCTCTGACACATACTTTGGGATGGCAATGAAGCAGGAATGATGTAAGAAATTTTCAACAGTTGTCTAGCTTATTTTTTGTTTGGAAGGAGGAAGAAGATGAATAAGAAAATAAAACTCACATTTGTGGAGCCAGAATTCCTTTTAGCAAATAGATTGATCATATGTTTAGAGGGTGGAAAATGACTGTCCATTAGTAATTCTGCAGGTGCATCATGGTACAGGGACACTTGAGGTTTTGGTGTGAGGGAGTCAGTGACATGGCATGTGAAGTATTCAGCTGGAAAATGCAGAACATCAGTCAGCTGCTCTCAGAAACGAACTCCACTGATAATACCAAAGCCCTGCTCTGACATTAGAACCCTATGGCCCGTTTTGTCTTATTGAAAAACACAGTGCTTGGCAATTTTTTTTAAGCTGACAAACATCATCCTATGGGAGCAGAAGGTGAGAGCTGTCCCCTAGTTTCAGAACCTCATGTTAGTCTCGGTTGGACTTGTCTAGCGAGTTGACTCATCCATTTCCCAACGAGGCAGCAACCAGATATATTGGCATTATTCAGGATCACGCCCTGCTGTAAATGCTTATTCAGCCGCATTTCCAATAGTTTGGACCTGCTACTTTCATTCCCATTTCAATACATGTTTATGACCTGAATTTTTAACTCTGCCGCTTTTTTGATCACAAATCAGACTAAGCATTTATATTATGAAAAAAAAAAAATGCTGGGCCAGCTGAAAAGTACACTCTAATTACAATAATAATGTAACAGCAAAAGAGACTTTATCTGATAATTAAAGAACTCTGGAGCATCATATTATAGCAAATTTTATGGGATGCTGCATTTTATTGATGAGTAAGAAAAACAGGGGTTGGAATAGATATGTTTCCTCAAAAAGTTTTGACTCAAAAACAGGAAAAATTCTCTTCCTATTTCTTTCAATTTCTTTCCTTTTCTTTTCCCCATATTGAATTTCCTCCAAACTGAAAAAGTTCTTTTAAAAAAAAGCCAGTGTTCAACTTAGTTATAATTAGGTTTTAATCAATGCAACTGTTTTTAACATTGTCTGTCTTTCTCTCCAGTTAATTGGATTATCTTATAAGCCAGTTAACAGCCTGCAGTCAACATATTGTATCGGGCAAAATATTGGCTTCCATTAAGTGTCACGGAGGTGTTATTATCTCTGGGGGGAAAAATGTAGAAACGGAGACACAAAGAAGTAGCATGCATGGCCCAGCTGATGTGAAAATGTCACATTTCCTGAACCGATTGGTGAGAATAGTTGGCTACGCTTTGGGTCCAATCCCCTGGTGGGCCAGATAATAATATACTATCCTGGTCACAGATTCTGGTGAGCCAAACGTCTGACCTGTGTAAGCCACATGTCAAAACATAGGTCAGGCACAAGAAGAATCTGTGTATATACCTGTCCTCATGGGCAGAAAGACCGCCGGAAGCACAAGCCCTGCTGAGACGGACGAGTAGTGAAATTAAACACTAAGGTTGACGCATACACACACATACACCTTGCAAATGTGAACTATGCCAGGTATGCTGAAGTATTCTGATGACTATGTTGGAGGAACCCACATGTCACGCTGCATTTGTCCCAAATGACACATCACTTGTTTATTAAAGACATCCTTCTCTTATTTGTCCTTTAAATTCCAGGCCACTAAAGATAGCTCTCTTTAAGGTTAACCAATTCATGTTCTTTGTTGACTTTCTGAAATTATAAGAAAGAAAAAAAAAAAGTTAAAATGTCAGCTAAATAAAGTGAACACTTGGGTATTTGGGTACTCCAAACCTACTTTGGAAATAAGAAGGCTATGAAATATAAATTTCTCATACATCAGATGTAGCAAAGTTACCAGCGTATTTTAAGAATCCAAGTTGTGGGGCGCCTGGGTGGCTCAGTCGGTTAAGCGTCCGACTTCGGCTCAGGCCATGATCTCGCGGTTTGTGGGTTCGAGCCCCGCGTCGGGCTCTGTGCTGACAGCTCAGAGCCTGGAGCCTGTTTCGGATTCTGTGTCTCCCTCTCTCTGACCCTCCCCCGTTCATGCTCTGTCTCTCTCTGTCTCAAAAATAAATAAACGTTAAAAAAAAAAAAAAAGAATCCAAGTTGTTATCATAAAAGACAGCTGTCTACTCCGAATCCCTTGTTTTTTCAGATTAAGAAACAAGAGCCAGACATGATAAGAGATATCCCTGTGGCACCCAAAAGAGCAGCAGGGCATAGTCGTGGCAACAGAGAGAAGCTTGCTGCCCATGTTAACCACTATTTAAGTCTGATGCAGGGCATCAGCAGTTCACAGGCACAGAAATTCTCCATGCTGGAATGCATTCCTGAGGCAGTGTGGTGTGGGGGAAAGAAGGCAGGGTTTAGAATCAGCTTTCCATTCTCAGTTCTGGCTCTTTTACTTACTAGCTCCCCACCCTGTAGCTGTGTGACAGTGACAAAAGTAACCTCTTGGAGCCTCAGTTTTTTCATCAAAAAATTGGGGATAATCAGACCTAACTGTGAAGGTCTGATGTGAGGATTAGAGACACACAGTAGGTGGCCAAATTATAGCTATTATCATCAATAAGAGGCTTGATGTAATTGTGAATTCAGTTTCTTATTTATTTTTTAGTGTTTAGTTTCCATGCAAGTTAGTTAGCATACAATGCAATAATGATTTCAGGAGTAGATTCCAGTGATTCATCCCCTTTGTATAATACCCAGTGCTCATCCCAACAAGTGTCTTCCTTAATGCCTCTGACCCATTTAGCCCATCCCCCCACCCACAACCCCTCCAGCAACCCTCAGTTTGTTCTCTGTATTTAAGAGTCTCTTACGTTTTGTCCCACTCCCTGTTTTTACATTATTTTTGCTTCCCTTCCCTTATGATCATCTGTTTTGTATCTTAAATTCCATATATGAGGGAAGTCATATGATATGTGTCTTTCTCTGGCTAATTTCGCTTAGCACAATACCCTCTAATTCCCTCCACGTTGTAGCAGATGGCAAGATTTCATTCTTTTTGATTGCCGAGTAATACTCCACTGTATATATATACCACATCTTTATCCATTCATCCGTCGATGGACACTTGGGCTCTTTCCATACTTTGGCTATTGTTGATAGTGCTGCTGTAAACATGGGGGTGCATGTGTCCCTTCGAAAGAGCACACCTGTATCCCTTGGATGAATACCTAGCAGTGCAGTTTCTGGGTCGTAGGGTAGTTCTATTTTTAATTTTTTGAGGACTCTCCATACTGTTTTCCAGAGTGGCTGCACCAGTTTGCATTCCCACCAGCAGCGCAAAAGAGATCCTCTTTCTCCGCATCCTCGCCAACGTCTGTTGCTGCCTGAGTTGTTAATGTTAGCCATTCTGACAGGTGTAAGGTGGTATCTCATTGTGCTTTTGATTTGTATTTCCCTGATGATGAGTGATGTTGAGCATTTTTTCATGTGTCTGCTAGCCATCTGGATGTCTTCTTTAAGAATTCAGTTTTATATGGGAAGAACAATACTAGGGACCTAGCTTCAGTAGGGCATGTCCTATGACTAATGGTTCCAAAATAACAAGCTGAAGTGATTATCTGTCATTCTCCACCTCTATCCCCACATGCCTGTCACATTATACTTTAAGATAAAACATTTATTTTGAGAATTTGACCCAGTCTCGGGGTTGGATGCGTGATCGTGAAATGCTATAAAGCGACATGGCCTGCGTGGGGACTGAGTTAGAAGTCTGGATTATCATTTGTAAGGTGTCCTAAGCAGGTGAGCCAACCATACCTACAAAGAACATGGAGGCCAGGGAATTCTCCCAGTTTCCACACTCAACAAACACTGAATGTAGATCATTGTCTCATCTGTACCCATGGGATTTTAATTTATGGAAGTAATGGAATGACGATATGGCGAGGTCAATGCCATTGAAAAAAGAGGGGCCCACCACACCACACAGGGTCATGGGGGGGTACCAGGTTGTAGTTAGGACACAGAAGCAGAAGCCAGTGGAAAGCCTAGGCCAGCGCCTTTATCGGGGTTTGTGTGGGAAAGTCAAGGCTGGGCAGAGCAAACATTTTAGAATTAGCCAGTTTGAATAATTCAGGCCAGTTTGGGGCTATAGGGATGATCTCTGATTGACTGGTACCTGGCCCTGGGATGACTTAGGTCGGGGTTAACACCGGTGTGCTGTCGGAGAGTCAGGGATAGTGTTGAGGGGATACACACGAGACTATACGTGCATACAGAAGGCATAGTTCTAGGCAGGTTGCCATTATCCCCAGGAAGTAGCTAGCACCGGGAGGGGCAGTCTCTCCCTGGGGCTGGAAGGCCTCCCAAATATTAAAACTCCATAAGACACGGGAAACAAAAAACATGATGAACACAGTGACATTAGTTTCAAACAAGTGTTTCCTTCTTCACACTATTTTTCTACCCATCCCTCAAACACTTAGAGTTCTCCTATAGTATGCAGAAACTACATTGTCATCTTCTATGTAAATAGTGAGCACCCTTGGTTTCAAATCTGTACCTGGGGGGGGCACCTGTGTGGCTCAGTTGGTTAAGCATCCAGGTCTTGATCTCAGGGTTATGAGTTCAAGCCCTGCATTGGGCTCTGCACTGGGTGTGAAGCATACCTTAAAAAAAAAAAAAAAAAAATGCAGCTGGATGGAGTTTGGAGTGGTTTTAATTCTGCCTTTCATAGATAGAGTTCTTTTAAAAGACCATGAAGTTCATGTTGAGTCATCAAGTCATAGAAGTTCAAGGACTAGAGGGGTCTGGGAAGTCACTCAAACCCCCTCTTTCATTTTGTATCTGGGGAATCAACCATTAAACATTCTCCGGAGTCTCAATGGCTTAACTACTATTAAAATCAAACACAGAATATAATTAAGCATGTAATTAGAAACATTAATAACCATACTCAGCCAAAAAGTAGTTACATTTCAGAGTGCAACTAAATGCTTTTTTCTTGTCTTCTCTCCTCCAAAGTAATGGTTCAAAGTGGAGACGTTAGAAAAATGTCTCTGCAGATCAGCAGAAGTCAGGCGAAACCACAGGAGTCATTTTCAGGACAGATTTCTCCGTATGGAATCAGCCTGCCACCACCAATGCAATCAGTGGACTTTGGACAAAATCAAAGCCATCAGCTAGACCAAGACAGCTCTCTGGTTAAGATCACGGCAAAGGCCCTCACCCAGTAGACATCTGTATGAATTGCTGTCTGGGGAAGAATGAAACACTCCATTCTTGACTTTTCTGTTTTGTCTTGGTGTTTCCACCTGTTTAAGACTAATAATGTAAAGGCAGCAAGGACAGGCACATTACATTTTGGATACTTTTCCCCCTAGCTCATTCAGCTGCCTGAGTCTAAAGATAAAGACGGTATGCCGAGAACTAGAAAAATGGAACAGGGGAAGCCAAGGCATGTCCTTACCTGGAATGAGAAGCAGAGACTAACTGCAGGGAGATGCCAAGGTGCTAATAAAACCTGGACTCATTATAATACCCGGAATTGTTCATCCGTCTTTCTGAAGCACCGAGCACTATGAAGACATACATACTGCCTGGAAACAGATACGGTTAGAAAATGATTAGAAACGCAGACTAGTTTGCTCAGTTAGTTTTTGTTTTGTCACAGTAACGCACGCGCACAGTTAAAACACCCTACTAGTCCTAGCAGGCTAGTTGGGAAAAACAGTTTCAGTTTCCTGCCTGCCGTTTTCTCTCTTTTCAGCCACAGCTGTGTACAATCCTGTCCGTCAATTCTTTTGGTATTTACCTCTACACTTCTGCAAAACATTCTTATACTACCATTTCCTGCAAGTTTTTCTCAGTGTTACGCATCATCCAAGGACTTCCCACTGTGGCAAGTAAGAATTTAGCTCGCTTTCAGTGCTCTTCCCACCTCCTTGGCCCCATCCTGCCTCGACTTCGCACCCCTGCATCCTCCCAATTAAGTTATATTTGTAGTTATAATTGTGGTTAGATCCATATCTACATTATTACCGCTGTGTAAATGCTATTACAGCATGCTCTGTGATACTCAGAGGAGGACTTCTCACCTAGTATGGAGGGATCATTCAGGTGTATCTTCATTTGACAAGTGTTTATTGATGCTTACACCCTGCCAAGCACTGTGCTCAATGCTGGTTACATAGGGGTAACCAAGGAGCTATGGGCCTTCCGTTGTGGTGTAGAACAGTCAGCCCAGGCTCTGGAACCAGACTGCCGGGGTCAAATATTTTCCACCTTCGGCGTGCCTGGGTGGCTCAGTTGGGTAAGTGTCCGACTTCCACTGGGATCACGATCTCTTCGTTGGTGGGTTTGGGTCCCACATCGGGCCTGCATTGGGCTCTGCGCTGGTGGGATTCTCTCTCTCTCTCTCTCTCTCTCTGCCCTACCTCCACTCCCGCTCTCTCACGCGATCTCTCTCAAAAATAAATAAATAAACTTAAAAAAAAATCTTTTCCACTTTCTAGTCATGTAATCTTGGGTAACTTACTTAACCATTTTATACCTCAGTTACCTAAGTATTGTTGACACAATTACATGAATGAAAATGTGTGAAGTACTATCAAGTATGAGTAATAGTACCTGGTAGAGAGTAGGCAACACAGAAATGTTACATATTATTGTTTTAGGAGTCAAATGGAAAGGAAAAATTTACATATATTCCACGAACTTACATATATGATTATATATGGTTGTATATGTATATACATACGTGTTTATGTATATGTGAATATGATGTCTATATTTATAATAAATTACTAAGAATGAAAAGTACAGAGTGCTAAACCAGACGGATCCTTGTTTGTCTGTTTATTTGTTAACACTTTAAGTATATTCAGTTTATTGTGTGTCAGTTACACCTCAGCAAAGCTCTTTTTATTATTTTTTTAAGTTTGTTTATTTATTTTGAGGGACCAAGAGAGAAAGCATGAGGAAGAGAGGGGCAGAGAGAGAGGAGAGAGCGAGAATCCCAAGTGGGCTCCGTGATCTGAGTGTGGGGCTTGCACTCATGAACCCTGAGATCGTGGCTGGAGCTGGAGTGGGACGCTTTAACCGACTGAGCCACCCAGGTGCCCCAACGGAGCTCTTTGTAAAAGTAAGTACCTGAAGGTTTTCCTGCATTCATTAGCCACCCTTAAAGGAATCAATAACCTTGACGCCATCCACTCAAATACTGTTCCACACCCCACTCCATCATAGCTTTTCTGTTCTTTGCTATTCAATATTTTTACTTTCATGAGCATAGTCGACAGTATAAAATGCTTCCCTTTCTTAGAATTGCCTTTTGTATTTGTGTTTCTCTCTTTTTTTAAATTTTCTTATTTGAGTATAATTGACAATGTTACATCAGTTTCAGATGTGCAACATAGTGATTTGACAGGTTTACACGTTATGCTATATTCACCACACGTGTAGTCACCGTATATTGCTGTTACAATATTATTGACTATATTCCCTCTGCTGTGCGTCTTATTCTTATGACGTATTTACTCCATAACTGGAAGTCTGTATCTCCCTCTTTCCTTCGCCCATTTTGCTCATCTCACCATTTCCCTCTGGCAACCATCAGCTTGTTATCTGTATGTATAGGTCTGATTTTGCTTTTCGATTATTTATTTTTGTTTTAGATTCCACATATGAGTGAAATCATGTGGTATCTGTCTCTCTCACTCTGACTTATTTCACGTAGCATAATACCCTCTGGGTCCATCCATGTTGTCTCAAAAGGCACGATCGCGTCCATTTTCATGACTGTGTGATATTCCAATGTGCGTGCACACTCGTGTGTGCGTGTGTGTGTACCACATCTCCCTTATCCACTCATCTATCAGTGGACACTTAGGTTGCTTACACATCTTCGCTATTGTAAATAATGCTGCAATAAACATAGGAATGCATATGTCTTTTTGAATTAGTGTTTTTGTTTTCTTTGGGTAAGTACCGAATAGTGGAATTATTCGATCATATGGTATCTCTATTTTTAATTTTTTGAGGAACCTCCACACTGTTTTCCACAATGGCTGTCCAGTTTACATTCCCACCAACAGTGTACGAGAGTTCCTTTTTCTCCACACAGAGGAATCCTCATTTAGATGGGGGCTCAAGGAAGGAAGGCTTTTCTGAGAATGTGATATTTTAGCTGGAATTTGAAGAAGGAATATAAAGTAGACATACTGGAAGGGAGGGCAGGGCATACAAGAGAGAGGAGGGCATATAGCAAGGCCCCATGGTAGGGGGGTGGCTCGGTCAGTTAAGCATCCGACTTCGGCTCAGGTCATGATCTCGCGGTTTGTGAATTCAAGCCCCACGTGGGGTTCTGTGCTGACAACTCGAAGCCTGGAGCCTGCTTTGGATTCTGTGTCTCCCTCTCTCTGTCTCTCCCCGACTCACACTCTGTCTCTGTCTCTGAAAAATAAATAAGCATTAAAAAAATTTTTTTAATATAACAGTTTTCATTGGGATATAATTCACATAAGATACAAATCACTCATTTAAAGTACACAATTCAGTAGTTTGCAGTATATTCAGAGTGGTGCAATCATCACCACAGTCAATTTTAAAACATTTTCATCATTCCAAAAGAAAGTCTGTACCCATTACCATATACTTCCCATCTCCTTCCAATTCTCCCAGCCTTAGGCAACCACTAATCTACTTCATCTTTAAAGACTTGCCTATTTTTGACATTTCAGATAAATTAAATCACACAATATATGATCTTCTGTGACTGGTTTCTTTCACTTAGCATAGTGTTTTCAATATTTGGCCATGTTGTAATATGTCTCAGTGCTTCATGCATTTTTATGGGTGTATAATATTCCATTTAGGGATTTTTTTTTTTTAAATATATATATTCCTTAAATGGATATTATATATATTCCATATTATATATATAAATATTATTATATTACATAAATTATATAATATAAAAATATTATAATATATATAATTATTATATATATAATGTGTATATATATGGTGTGTGTGTATATATATATGGTGTGTGTGTGTGTGTGTGTGTGTGTGTGTGTGTGTGTGTGTATATATGTATCTACCACTTTATCAACTCATCAGTTGATGAAAATTTGGGTTGTTTCTACTTTTTGCCTATTACAAATAGCCAAAATGCTATTTTGAGCATTCATGTACAAGCTATTGAGTAGATGTATGTTTTCCTTTCTCTCAGATATAGATCTAGAATAGGAATTCCTGAATCGTATGGCAGCCCTATATTTAACCTTTTGGGGAACTGCCAGAATATTTTCCAAAGAGGCTGCACCATTTTACATTGCAAGCATGGGGGTCCCATTTTTTCCACATCCACTCCAACGCGTAATTCCTGTCTTTTTTTATTACATCCACCATTTTAGTAGGTGTGAAATACTATCTCAGTATTTTGATTTGTATTTCCATGATGGCTAATAACAGTGAGCACCTTTTCTTGTATACATTGGCCATTTGTATATCTTCTTTAAAGAAATATCTACTCAGATTTGTTACCCATTATTTAAATAGGTTACTTCTTTTGTCATGAATGCTTTTGGTGTCGTATCTAAGAAAGCTTTGCTTAACTGAAAGTCATGCAGATTTATTCCTATATTTTCTTCCTAAGAATTTTATACTTTAGCATTTACACCTAGGTCTGTGATCCATTTTGATTAATTTTTGTGTACGGCATAAGATAAGGATTCAATTTCATTCTTTTGCATGTGGATATCCAAGTGTTCCCCCACCATTTGTTGATAGGACTATTCTTTCCCTGTTGAATTTTCTTGGCATCTGTGTTGAAATCAGTGTGAATATTTCTGGGTTCTCAAGTCTATCTGATTGACCAAATGCCTGGGTTTTTAAAAAAATTTTTTTTAAGTTTTTATTTATTTATTTTTGTGAGAGAGTGTGTGTGCAAGCAGGAGAGGGGGAGAAAGAGAGGGGGACAGAGGATCTGAAGCAGGCTCCGCGTGGACAGTAGGGAGCCTGATGTGGGGCTTGAAATCATGAACAGCGAGATCATGACCTGAGCCGAAGGCAGATGCTTAACTGACTGAGCCACCCAGGTGCCCCCCAAATGTCTGTTCTTCTCCAAGTACCATAGTCTTAATTACTGTAGCTTTACAGCCAAGCTTTTGAAATTGGGAAGGGTAAGTCGTCCAACTTGGGTCCTCTTTTCAACGTTGTTTTGGCTATTCTGATGTAAAGAGAGAGAAGACTCCTCCTCCCCGTGTCTCCTCTACTCCCAATACTTCAGAACAACACTACTTCACTTCTGACACCAGACATGTAGGTTTTCCAAACATCAAACAATTTTGCAACATCAGCTGGGTGTCCTACAGTTTAACTCAATTCTGACACTATCTACCCGGGGATATCATCAGGTCTCACAGGTTAACAGCTCAGTCCTACAAGACAGTGCCCTCTGCCACCACCCCCGCCCTTCTAACCTGCTATAAATTAGAGGTCCCCATGATCACCTCCTTAGGTTTGATTAATTTGCTAGAACAGCTCACAAAACTCAGAGAAACATTTACTTATGTTTAAACTGTTATTATAAAAGACATTATAAAGGATACAGATGTGCAGCCTGATAAAGAGGTACATAGGGCAAAGTTCAGAAGGGTCCCGGGTGCAGAGGCTTCTGTCCCCATGGAACTGGGGTGTGCCACCTTCCCAGCATGTGGATGAGTTTGCCAACCTGGAAGCTCATCTAATCTTGCTCAATAGTTTTTATAGAACTTCATCTCCAGCCCCCTCCCTTTGCCTTCCTAGAGCTTGGTGGTTAGGGCTGAAAGGTTTTTTTTTTTTTCTTCCAAATTTTTATTTAAATTCTAGTTAAGATATAGTGTTAACATTGGTTTCAGGAGAATTTAGTGATTCATTACTTACATATAGCCCCCAGTGCTCGTCGTAACATGTGCCCTCCTTAATACCCATCACCCATTTAGCCCATCCCCCACTTCCCTACCTCCATCAACCCTCAGTTTGTTCTCTATTGTCAAGAGTCTCTTATGGTTTGCTTCCCTTTCCCCTTTTTTTCTTCCCATATGTTCATCTGTTTTAATTTCTAAATTCCACAGATGAGTGAAATCAAATGGCATTTGCCATTCTCTGACTTATTTCACTTAGCATAATACACTCTAGGTCCATCCACATCATTGCAAATGGCAAGATTTCATTCTTTTTGATGACTGAGTAATATTCCATTACATATATAATGGAATGTAATGGAATATATAATATATATAATGGAATACATATATAATATATATAATGGAATATATATCTGTGTGTGTATATATATATATATATATATATATTTATATAAAATATCTTCTTTTTTTAATGTTTGTTTTTGAGAAAGAGAGTGTGAGCAGGGGAAGGAGGAGAGAGAGGGAGACATAGAATCCAAAGCAGGCTCCAGGCTCTGAGCTTTTAGCACAGAGCCCAACACTGGGCTCCAACTCACAAACCACAAGATCAAGATCAAGACCTGAGCTGAAGTCTGAGGCTTAACCCACTGAGCCACCCAGGTGCCCCTATATACCACATCTTCTTTATGCATTCATCTATTGATGGACACTTGGGCTCTTTTCAATAGTCTGGCTATTGTTGATGAAAGTTTTAATCCTTGGGGCTCCTGGGTGGCTCAGTTGATTAAGCTCAAAGCCTGGAGCCTGCTTCAGATTCTTTGTCTCCCTCTCTCTCTCCCCCTCCCACCCCTCCCTCAAAAAGAAATAAACATTAAAAAAAAAAAAAAGACAGTTTTAATCCTCACTCCCTTGTTTGATATGTTCACCAGTCCTATCTGGAGACCATCTAGGAGCCCCACCCTAAGCCACGCATTAGCATAAATTCAGGTAAGCTCAAAAGGAGCTCCTTATCAATGACAAAAGACACTCCTATCACTCAGGAAATTCCAAGGGTTTAGGAGCTTTGTGCTGGGAATGGGGTTGAAGACCAAATCTATTTCTTATTTTACCCTAACTGAGTTCCTTGGAATTTCCAGGTGAATCTCAAAATAAGCTTGTTGATTTATGCAAAAATGACAGCTGAGATTTTGATAGGGGAAGCACTGAATCTGCAGATAAATTTGGGGAATATTGCTAGTTTTATAATATTACATTTTTTGATCCATGTACATGGAATGCCTTTCCATTTATTTAGGTTTTCTTTAAGTTCTTTCAACAATGTTTTGTAGCATTTAGAATATAAGTTTTGCATTTCTTTGTAAAGTTATTCCTAAGTATTTTATTCTTTTTGATGCTATTCTAATAAATTGCGGTATTTTAAAAACCAATTCTAACATCTCTGAAATTGAGATATACTGTACAATCAAGGGTATCTTAGCATTATGCCATAGTACAAGTGGCAGTAATTTTTTTTTTAATCTTGGTGGAGATACATGTGATTTACCATCAATAGCTTCTTTGCTTCAAGACCATATGGTATTAAATGTGAAATGTCTATAAAACATTAAAGTGGAAATGGAAAATAGGCATTTGGATATATCGATTTAGAAATCAGAAGAGAGTTGAACTAGAAGATAGATGTAGGGTCATCTGAAGTTCATTATTTTATTATTAAAAAAAATTTTTTTAATGCTTATTTATTTTTGAGAGAGAAAGAGAGCACAAGCAGGGGAGGGGCAGAGAGAGGAGACACAGAATCCAAAGCAGGCGCCAGGCTCTGAGCTGTCAGCACAAAACCTGACACAGGGCTCAAACTCACAAACCATGAGATCATGACCTGAGCTGAAGTCAGATGCTCAACTGACTGAGCCACTCAGGCACCCCCGAAGTTCATTAATTTAAAGCCACAGCAATGAATGAGATTTTTTGGGAAAACAGAGGTTCCTGCCCTGAGAAATCACAATAAGAAGTCGATTAGAAGAATAAGATCTAGAAAAGGGAACATTTTTGTTTTGAGTTATTGTTGTCATTATTGCTATTATTATGCATCACTAAGTGGAAGGACCTATGGGGCCAGGACCTTGCCTCTTTTATACTCGAACGAACCTCTCTAAGCTAAGCACTTTCCTATATTTAGCTATTAACCTACATATCACAGATAAATTGGGAAAAGTGATTCAGAATAATCCGTTCATTTGAGAAATAATATATTGATTAACCATCAGCTCTCTCAGCCCTGAAAATCAGACATGAATACAAATAAATCAGTCTTTTCAAGTCTCCAGAGAAGCATTTTAATCTGATTGTGATTTTGGATTGAAAATAGGCACATGCTTATTGCATACTGACCTAGAGTAATTTTCGAAAGGTAGAAGAAGAAAACCAGTCGGTAGAAATACTGCAGCATTCACAATTAAAAGCAGAAATGTGTATAAAAATCCTTCCAAGGCGTTCGTATCCCATTTGCTGCCACATTTCTATAGAATAAGTAGGACACCAGCTGGTAGTAATGCTAATTCATCCGCCTTTCCTTTACTGTTTGTCACTTCTCAGATGCTGAATCTTATCCATCCCTTTTTTCCCTTTTTCCCTTCAGATTTCAAATGCCCTAACCAACATATAGTTACTATAATACCACACCCTCTATGCAGTAGTTCTCAACCGAGGGAGTTTTTTGACCCCCAGAAGACATGTGGAAAGGTATGGAGACATTTTTCTTTTGTCAGAACTGGAGATAGGGTGCTACTGACTTCAAAAGGGTACAGGACAGGGATGTTGCCTCACATCTTACAATCCCCAGGGCAGCCCCTCATAACAATGAATTATCTAGCCCAAAGCGTCAGTAGTGCCAAGGTTGAGAAACTGTACCAATGGGGCTGAGTTTTTAGGTATATGAACTTTCCGGGAGCACTCTCCTTAGCTTTTACCAAATTCTCAAAGGTGGTATAACGCAGAATTTTAAGGAACACTGGCTTAAATGGATGTTTCACCTAGGCCTTGGTAACAAGTGGCATATTAATACTATTTCACAGCAAAAATCACCTCTCTAGTTAAGACGACTTATCTTAGCTGGCCAAATTTCGCTGTCCCTTTCCACTGCCCACTCTGATTCATGGCCAAACACAACTCTTTGGATTTCCTGTCTCTAGGTTCTCCAAATACCACAATCCCCTTCTAGTAGACAGGTTAATACAGTTATCATGGTTATGGTGAATATTGATTAAGCTAGAGCTTCATGATATGCCAGGTTTTGGTTTCTCTAGACACCTCCAGTTCCTTTGGGTCAGTATCTATTTGGGCATGTGGTGATGAAAATTAGCTTACAACTGAAAACTAAAGATATTAAAAAAAATTTTTTTTAAACATTTATTATTGAGAGACAGAGAGAGACAGAGCAAGAGCATGGGAGGGGCAGAGAGAGGAGGAGACACAGAATACCAAGCAGGCTACAACCTCTGAGCTGTCAGCACAAAGCCTGATGAAGGCTGGAACTTACAAACTGTGGGATCATGACCTCAGCTCAAGTCGGAGGCTTAAGCGACTGAGCCACCCAGGCGCCCCTTTCCTGGTTAAACAGTTCAGCTGTAATATCTGTATCCCAGTCCAGCTAACCTGGGATGTAGTTATATTAAACTAGCAACTCCTGCGCACTTACAGGCAAATTTGGGAGAGTGGAGGCTATGGGCAAGGTGACTGGGTCAAATGCAAAAGCCTCCCTTTTCCTTGTTACGAATAAATCAAATTAGAAACCAACAAGGGGGGGGGGGGGTGCACGAGAGAATAAAGCCAATGTCTAAAATGCCCTTTCCAGATAATCAGCAGATACAATAATCGTTACAATCGCAATCGCTCTTAATCAGATACTGGAAGTTGGCTGTTGTGGCCTATAAATCAAGAGAAACCAAACCAACCCAACTTAGCCATTTCCCCAAATGTTAGCAACTCTGTATAGTTAGTAGTCCGCTAATCCGATCAGGGAGCCCTAGCCAGCAACACTGAGGCTGGAATCCTGAACTCCCTAAAAACCCCAGATTGGTAAAATAAATAAATAACCGGGGTTTCCGTGGGAACGCGGTAAAGGGAGGCCGATGAGAGAACAAAGGCCGCGTCCCTATTAGGGGCTGCCGGGCCCACGGGCCGCACTGGGGGCGAGGGCGGCGGTGCGTCCGGGTGGCGGGCTGCCCGGTGTCCCACGCCGCCGCGGCGCTGGCGCACCTCTCCCGGCCAGTCCCCGGAGCCACAGCATAGCAGGGCGCCGGCGAGGCGGGAGGCGAGTGCGAAGGGCCGCGGGGGCCGAGGCTGGCCGCCGCCCGAGTGAGTGTGCTAGCGAGCGACTTGTGAAACACGCCGCGGGCCGTCACCCAGCAGGACAGCGAACACGCGGCGCGGCGCCGGCTGAAGCCGCCTAGATAGCGCACGCGGGAGAGGAGGGGCGCCGGGGACAGAGGGCGACGTCCCCTGCAGTTCCCGTCTCGCAGGGGTCGCCGGCGCCGCCAGGCCCCGCCCCCTGGCGCTTATGTAATAGGGGCGCGCTGCCATTGGCCTGCGCGACCGGAAAGGGCGCAGGCGTGCGAGCAGAGGAGGGGCGGGGGAGGTGGCCGCAGCAGGAAGGCGAGTGGGCGGCGAAAAGCGGGCGGGCGCTGGGGCGACTGGGAGAGCTGCGCGGCGTGCGCGGGCACGAGCGTAGTGGCCTCCCCCGAGGCTGAGGCGGCGGCGGGCGCGCGCGGCGGCGGGTTCGAGGCGCGGGCTGTTGTGCTCTCCGCTCTCCTCTTTCCCTTCCTTGGCGGGTGGAGGAGGCCGAAGCGGTGCTGGGCGCGCTCCCCCTTGCTCTCCCTCCGGCCACCTCCCCCGGCCCTCTCGCGCTGCGCGGTCTCTCCGACGCAAGACTGTCCCGGCCCGGGTGAGCGGCAGTGGGGGCGGCGCTGACGCCGCAGGACGTCCGGGAGCCGGGGTGGGGGCCCGGCGGCGGGGTCGCCGCGGGTCGCGAGGGGCCGCCGGCCTCCCCGTCTCCCAGGCGGCGGCCCGTCCTGTCCCAGCGCGGGCCGCGGGCAGGAGGGAGAGCTCGGGCGCCTGCCAGGCCCTGCAGGTGGCCGGGTTGCAGGCCGCGGAGCGGAGCGGTAACCTTACCCCTTGGCGACAGCAGCTGGTCGGTTTCTCGAGGCCCGGGCTCCCCGTGGCCGAAGGGGCCGGGTTTGGGGCGGCCAAAGCCTCGGGGAGGCGCGTCTCGGGCCGGAATCTGTGCGGAGTGGCGGGTAGGTGGGGGCTGTGTGGCCGGACCGGGGAAGGAGCTCCCCGAGGCGGGAGAGGCCGGTTGGGAAGGAAGGTGGGCCGGGCTGCAGCTGGGGTCGGTCAAGTGTTGGGTGAGATAGACCTTACTCCTGGTGCTTTTCTCTACCCTCGGTGAACGGATGTAGTTAAAACGTGGGGGTCAGGATGTTGATCACTGCCTGGGCCTCTTCGTTTCAGATGGTTATGGAGAATGATCCTACTTCCTGGATCGAAAAATCTTTTCTTAGTTGTTTGGGTTTTAAGAGGATCTTAGGGGGCACTCCTTACTTGTCGCCTCCTGTAAAAGCTCTTCATTTTAGAACAACTCTTTATTCGTTCTACTTCCCTCTTTGCAGCCCTCTCGGAAAATTACAGTAAATAAGAGTAACATTAAAAATCTGCGTTTAAGGTGTTTGTAAGTGACTTGTTGCCCCTGAGTTTGTCGTATGTAATTAAGAAGTTGTGCTTAAGATTTTGTAGAAAATTCGATTTGGCTTGAGAGCATTTCTTAAGTTGAGCTGTCCAAAAGCAGGTGGCTTGTTCGTTTGCATTTCTGCTTTCAGAAAGGAAATTAATGCAGTGAGTTGTTGGAAGTTAGGGGCCTACCCCACGCATTTAGACTGTTGATTCGATTTCCTTTACGGGGTGTTCAGTTTTCTGTTTTAAAAATAAAAACAAGCTACAACAGTCTTTACTTATCAAAGCTTTTATGGTTTTATTTACTACTTTAGATGACAGTGGAAAATAGGTTAAATCTATTGTGTAATGTTATATTTTAGGAGAAGTCCTAGGTGGAAAAGTTAAAAATAATATTCATCTCATGACATTGTACAGAGCGCTGCCTGAAAGTGGTATCAGAATAGCTAATATCTTGTAATTATCAAAGAAATTTCTGGAATTAGTGGCATTAAAACAATTGAGGTTACCCGCAAAATCAGTGTTAGCATGCGTGGCAGACATTGTGTAGAAGAGTTCAGAAGCCTGAGAGGACTGAAGTATTGTAACATAAGGTACTGATACAAGATGTTATAATAGACTGGAATACATAAAGATTGGGTACCTATTACCATCCACATCATACATACTCAAGTATCTAAAACTGTTTCTGTGGGAACAGGTTTGATATGCTGCCATAACATTTGTACTTAAATATACTTAAAATCATTCCGTTTGGCTTGGAAATGATAAATATTTGGCTTTTGACAAGCGAAAATGGAAGTTTGGTGTTCAAGGACTAACACATCTGGTAATATTTACCATTATATGGGAACGGGGTTCTTACATTCGGCTAGCATACTAAAAATTTTTGTAGTTTGTTAAAATAGCTGGCTTTTTAGAAGAGCGTTGGGTCTCTTCTATATTTTACTTGACTTTCAGTTCAGTGTTAAATACTAGTGGGAACTTGTCCAAGCAGTGTATTTATGTATTGTTTCCCTTTTTCCTTTTTTAGGGAGAACCTCATGTGCTTCTATGAAATGCTTTGATTTTATATCCATTAACTAATTAGGATCCCAGTCAGAAAAAAGCCAGTACTGTTTTCTGGTTAAAGGTGATATAGGTCCATGTTATGTTCACGCCCTGCAGTGATTTAGAAGTTTAAAACTTAATTGCAGTGCTAGTCAAAGCTATACATAGGAATTCTACTTAGGACCCAATTTCAATATATTTAAAAGGTAGCTGGGGCTCGTAGGCCCTTTATGAGCACGTTTAACATGTGTTGTCCAATAGAAGACTTTAATGTTTTTTATTAAGTTTTTATTTTAATTCCAGTAGAGTTAACATGTAGTGTTACATTAATTTCAGGTGTACAATATTAGTGATTCAATAATTCTATACATTACTCAATGCTCATCATGATGAGTGTATTTCTTAATCCCCATCACCTATTTCACCCATCCCCCTACCCACCTCTGATAACCATCAGGTCTTTATAGTTAAGAGTCTGTTTCTTGGTTTGAGAAGCCTTTAATTTTTTTTTTAAGTTTCTGCAGTTCTTCCTTTTTTTTTTTTTTGTTTTTTGTTTTTGTTTTATAAGTTTATTTGAAGAGCGAGCAAGAGCAGGGGAGGGAGAGAGAGAATCCCAAGCAGGCTCTGTACTGACAGTGTGGGGCTTGAACTCAATAACCGTGAGATTATGACCTGAGCTGAAATCAAGAATCAACCAACAGCCACCCAGGTGCTCCACGAAGACTTAAATTTAATGAAAAAGTAAAAGTAACTTTTTCAGTGACATTTATTTTTAACCCATTTAGCTTCATTTCAGACTATCAGTAGTAAAAAGTGGTACCTTTCATTTTTGTAAAGGTACCTTTACCCTTTTTACAAGGTTTATTCTCTCAATTGGGAGCTAATTTAATCTTATTTAGTAATTTCTCCAGCAATCCTGCAAAGATCAGTTGTTTAGAAAGATTTAGAACAGCATAGTGGTTTTATGTAACCTGAGTATTTAGGAGAACAGTTCCCATTGCTCTTAGGATCTCCTTCAGAACCTTTAGATGACAGCTCTAAATTTCTCTTAAATTGTAAGAATCTTAATTCATGACAGTTAATACTAGAAAGGGAAAGTACCTTTGCAAAGTGATCAAGCAATTGCTTGGGGAAGAGTGCTAAACTTTTTTGGTAAAGTTTTGAAGGTTACGTATGGCAAAGTGTACAGATCTTAGATGTACAGCTCAGTGAGTTTTTACAAGTGAACACACCTATATAACCATTACCCTGATCAAGAGATAGAACACATCAACTGCCCCCCATGCCCTTTTTTCCCAGTCACCACCTCCTAGATTAGCTTTGCCTGTTTTGAACTGTATACAACCCGTGTGTTGTGTCTGGCTTCTTTCCTTTAACACTGGATACAACCCTGTTGTTACTTGTAACCATAGTTTTTTTCTTTTTGAATGCAGGTAGTATTCCATTGATAAGTATACCACAAATTATCCATTTTATTATTAACTGGAATTTGCATTGTTTCCAGTTTTGGAAACAAGTACTCTGGACATTCTCGTATTGCCTTTGGGTGGATATGTACATTTGCATTTCTGTTGGGAAATGCAACATTTCTGTTGGGTGTATATGTACATTTGCATTTATATCGGGAGTGGAATTATTAGGTTTATAGAGTACACCAAAACAGTTTTCGACAGTGGTTGTACTAATTTATTCTCTAGTAGCATTGTATGTGAGAATTTGAAAACCCATACATTTTGACTGACAGCTCTATAGAACTTAAGTCTTCAACTCTTGAGAGCATTACCATACTTCGATTACTCGGTATTAATCACTCTAATGCCTCAACTTCTGTTTTTAGATATGGCTCGTGGACAGCAGAAGATTCAGTCGCAGCAGAAAAATGCCAAAAAGCAAGCTGGACAAAAGAAGAAACAAGGACATGACCAAAAGGCTGCTGCCAAAGCTGCCTTAATATATACCTGCACTGTCTGTAGGGTAAGGGGAGTGGGATGGCATAACCCTCCTCTGGACAGTTCTTTGCTTAGATGTTGCTGTATCGAGGTTAAAGTTTTGCAGCCATGGCAAAATAAATAGATCGGAGAGCTGCTTATTTTAGGTTTCCATCTTCAGTTGTCTCTTCCATAAATATTTTCTTGAATGGCTCCTGTGGCCAGGCACAGTTCTCTAGGTGTTGGGGGAAGGGAGTGAACAAAGCAAAGTCCTTTTCCTCGTGAAGAATAAAGATGTCTTCTTCAGGGCAGATACTACACTTTGAACTTTGTAAGAAGTCAGATCTACATTCTTAGTTTAGAGCTGTACGAGACACAAGTATACCCCTGGTTATATAATTGTCTTTTTTTCTTCACTAAATTCTTAGGAGGTCTGCAAAACTCTACGGAGTATTTTTACGTTAGGGCCTTTCCTAGAATTAATATGTTTTATTAGATTTGAAGAGTAGTCATAACAACTACTATTGAGTGCATATCTGGTGTTCTACACGTATGAGCCCATTAATCCCCACAATCACCCTATGAGATAAAGGACTTTTATTCTCATTTTACAGAAAAGTAAACTGAGCCATGGGGATTAAATAACTTGTGCAGGGTCACCCAGCTAGTACAGAGAAGAGCTGGGATCTGAAGCTGGGCAGTCTAGTTCCTGAGCCCACCCTCCAGGCCACCATACCACACTTCCTTTCAAAGAAGTTTTTCTTCAGTTCCAAGCCAGTTTCTTTCTTGCTTTTTTGTAAGCTCAGCACCTTTGAAGTTCGTGAATAGAAGTGCCAAAGGAAAAATACATAGTGACGGTGGTCCAGTACATATGCATGTATACATATGTATATGTATTTTTTTCCAAAGCCCCACACCTTGGTAGGGTTGTGGGAAGGGATCTTGGTAAGACACGATTCCAAAACTAAAGTTTATCATCTGAAGGCATTACTGATGAAATTGAAGTTTCTAACTACATGAAAGTTCTTGTTAAGAGAGGAAACCTATTACATTAAGTATCTTGTTCATACTGAGCTTTGAGACACTCAAAATAATGCAATTGAGCAACTTTAAATTCTCTTTGGAAAGAGACAGGGTAAAAGTAAATTTCATTAAATTACTGATGAGTAAATGCTTCGATTTGAAAGTACTAGAGTAGGGGTGCCTGTGTGGCTCAAACATCTGACTCTTGATCTCCGCTCCTGAGTGGGATTGAGCCCTGCAGTGGGCTCTCTGCTGACAGCACAGAGCCTGCTTGGAATTCTCTCTCTGCCCCTACCCTGATTGCATGCACCCCTCCCTCCCTCCCCCCCCCCCCATACATACATACACACACACACACACACACACACACACACACTAAATAAGTAAATCAAGTTTTAAAAAATAATAAAAGACCTAGAGTAGTTCACCTCTTTAAACTCCCAAAAATAGCCAAAACTTGTATTTCATGTTTTGTTTAACTGCCTGAGCAAGAGGATCAATTACTGAAGGTCCTTGCCTAGGGAAGTTGGTGTAGTGTAACATTTGAGAACTGAAGTACAGTATGAGGTTGAAACAGGTCTTGGACAAATTACACCCTAGGTTTTAGTTTCTTACGTGAAATGAGGAATAATAGTAGGAACTAATTTAAGGTTAGTGGGAAGGTCCTATGAGAATTCAGGTAACCTGCTTAACATAATGTGTTAAGTAAATGTTATCTCTTGTTTCCTGTTAAACAAGCGGAATCCTTTATGTAACCCACCTATTCTCCATATGTGAAATACAGTCACACGTTAGGAATTTCTTTGTTACAAGGTCCTTTTTCATATGCCAGCCACTAGTTGCAGGAACTTAAAAGTATTTTGAGATGATTGTCTATCGTGAGCCGGCTCAGGATTTGAAAAGTTAACACATTTTTATTTCATGAATAAGGTCTAACTCTTTTTTTGCACATTTTTTAAAATTAGACACAAATGCCAGACCCTAAGACCTTCAAGCAGCACTTTGAAAGCAAGCATCCTAAGACTCCACTTCCTCCAGAATTGGCTGATGTTCAGGCATAAAGTTGTTTACAGGTAGTTGACCTTTTGTCTTTTCATTTGTTAATGTCAAGGTTGTATACGAGAGCCAAATTATCTTCTGTTACTGAAATTAATGTCTACCTTTTTTCTAGCTGAGATTTTATTGCTTCCCCTTTTTTAAGTTAGTGTTTACCTTCACAACTGTTAAAAACCCATTTTCCCAAACCAGATCTTCTCAATGCCTTTGAAACACCCAAGTTTTTACTACTGTAGCCCAAAATGGGGGGCTGAGGTGATGCTGGCCAGCTCTGGTCCAAGAATGGAAGAGACTTACCAGCCTAAAGAAAGTAACTATTATAAAGGCATTTGAGGGTCTTGCTCCCAGAAATGATGCAGAACAATGTTCCTGAGTGCCTTGTTGCAGGTATTTTAGAGTGTTTAACAGAGCTTCTGAATGCATTGAAATATGTAGCAAAATGTGGGCTTACACTGTATAAACTTTATAGTTGCTTGAAAATAATCAGTTTACATTTTTTGTGTGGTTTTTGTTTTCCCTAAGTGGTGGTGATGGTGTGAGATAACTTCCTTTTTAAAGTAAATTTATCAAAGATTTGTGTATAAAATCATTGACAGATCCATCAGAATGACTTGGTAGCTTATGCATGTGGTGCATTTTTCTTAGACATTTGAAATGCATATAAGTGGTATTTGTGCAATGCTTGCATTCACTGAAAATTCCGTTTATGTTTTATAGGTGAATTCACGACACCTTTGGCTCTTCTACTGTCTCAGACCTTAGGTAACAAACCTGCAGCTGCTTTTCTAACAAACTGTTGATCAGCAAAAATAAAGGGGCTACAGAAACACTCATTTTTATGCTGTTCCCTTTTGGGCTTCATGCAAAGACAATTCTGTGTAAATGTACAGTTGACTCTGATTTGGAAATCTGAAAATCAGTCCATCCTTGTTATAAAAAATTTTTTTACAATTGTAATTATATTGATGTTCATATTGTGTAAAATAACTCATTTAATAAAGTAGTACTTTGATTTTACAACATCACAGGATAAATGGTTCTAGAAATTCTGTTCTAACCTTCCACATTATTTGCCTTATAAAAATCTAATGAATTCGTCAGCTAGAATTGCAAGCGCAGTTCCTATCTCCCTTTCTCAGCTCAGTGGCAGGTTCGCTAGTTACATTGGAGCAGACTCATTCATAGTTTTACTGGCAGCTGCTGGTCTAGGTGAAGAATGACTTACCTGCTGCCTTAGTATATTACCACCATGTGTCATTTCCCCCTCTGATCATTTCCTGTGTTTGAGGTTGGAATATTTTAGCCTGCTGTGTGACCTGGCTGTAGCTGCCAGCCAGGTATACCCTCTAGATAACTGACAAATTCCTAATGTGGTTGGATTTTCAGTGAGCCCTTCTGAAAGAATAGGTTCTGAAGTATATGCCGTAGCGAAATAATCCAGCTTTCGTTTAATGCAAACCTGATGGATCACGTGTGAACTGGTAAAGATCTGTCTTATATAAGTTACACCTATGGATTCTTTCACAGTTCTTCAAGTTCATTAATTTGAGATTACAACTCCACATTTGATGGAATTTATTAGTAATTTGGCCAATTTTATGAGTGGTTTTCCTTAATAGGAAGATTGGAATGACTTGCTGCTGGGTTAATTCCCAGAACCTTCTCCCTCCTTTCGTTTGTAAGTGAATGGTTGGTTTTAGAAGTTTACTTTGTACTGGTTCCTGAAATCAAAGACTGTACAGTATGATTTGTCTGAACTAGAAAAGTATTAAAATGGGCCAATGTCCACATTCTGTTGGCTCTAAGGATGGGGAAGTGGGTTGGTTCCGATGGATGAGGTATATCCCATCCAGTTAAGGAAGACTAATTTTAGGGTCCTCCTAATTTGCTTTTGTCAGCTATCAGCTTTACTAGTGAAACTGCTTTAACTCGGTTTAAAATTTGAAGTTAATATAATAGGAAGAACACTCAACTATTTACTGGTAATTGCTTAGAGCCACGAATCTGATCCTGTGGGTCACAAAGCGCGTTCCCTCTTTCTGCTGTAATTCATCACTGCATTTGTTTCATAGCTGTGCGTATTCTGCCCACCTTGTTTGACTTCACTGTAAGTTTAAAATAAGATATTTACGAGGAAAAGCTTCAGTGGTGATAGTTTCTTAGCAACTTCTGTTACGTTCTTACTTTAAAATAGTCTTTTTTTTCCGTGTAATTTCCTAAGTTCAGATTTAATATCTGTTATTTCCTAATATGTTGGTTACCAGAACATTAGAATTTGCCTGATTGCTTGTGGTGGGTATTACAGAAGTTCTGGTTAAATTACAATTTAAAGGTTTTTAAAAGTGCTTTGACCATATGTATGTTTACATTTAGTAACAAATCATTTAAAAACCATTCACAAGTTTTGGTTTTATTTTTTTTTTCATTTGTTTTACTGGCTGTAATTCAGAATAAAAGCTTTTTGTTCTTGTCTTTAACCCTTTTTTATAAGCAGCTGAAGACACCATATTTAACTTTATATCTCAGTGAAGGAAAATAGCTGCATTGGTCTTGCATAAGACATTGATTCTCATACTTCATGTAAGGATTATTAGGATTATCCCTTCTTTATTATGTTTGAGTTAAATTTGCTCTAAGGGGAAAATTAAAATTCTTAAGCATCCTCATTATTTAATTTGAAGATTCTATAACAGACCACAGCAAAGTTCATTATAAAACTTATGGTGTCTTCAAAGACTTTATAAAATCTGAGACACTGAGAGAGAATTGGTCCGTTTGTATTCTGTATTTCCACTAATTGCCAAAAGGAATGGGGTTAAGGTTAAATTTGTTTCATTCTACTTCATATGGATCTACATCCCCATGTTTAACTGACACACTGGGGGCTCAGTTGTGTGCTGTAATGTCTTATTAAAGAAGATATTAAAGAAAACTAAACTAGTCTAATTTCTTCTACATTCTAGGAGATTTTTATATTGCCTCTTCCCATTTTTTTTTTTTTTTTTTAATTTCTCAACTCAGAGTTGCCTCTTAAGTGTAGAGCTCAGTCATTCCAAAGGCAGCAAGAGATTTCTTTCATTTCTCATTGTTTTTCCTGAAGTTCGGTCTATTTTAGGTGTACAGAATACTTAACAAGGGAAAAGGAAAAGGTTGTCATTCTGAAGCCTTCCTGTATAGAGTTAAGTGTAAGTTGTTGGAAGGGAGAAGTAATTGGCTATTAATATAAAAATAATACTCAAGTGAAAAATGTTTAGGTCAATAAATTGAATGGGTAAGTCCTTTAGGACACAGACTCCAATTTGAGATAACACTTTGGTTTTATATTAAGGCTACTGCATAGCTAGTTAATCACATCATAATGCAAACTTGAGCTATATGTAGCATGAATAAAATAGAATTTCCAATGTTAATATTTTGGCGAAAAGAATTCTTGTGTTTCATTTTTATTAGTATGTGGAATATGCTCTGTTTTAAAATGCAGTTAATATCAAAGCCTTTTTCTAAAATACAGTGATAGCCACAGCCCAAACTATAACTAAAATACCATATTTAAATTTAATCTGAATAATTTATTTGTGCTAGAATTTTCATTTTGGGGAGTTTTTGGTTTGGTTTGATTTTAGTCAGACATATACTTTTTTGAGTGTATAGAAATGAAGATTAACACTAGGGGTTGTGTTTACTGGAATCTTTCAGGCTTCCCTAATTTTATCTGTTGTAAATGTTTCAGAAAAACCTTAGCCCTTCCTATGTATAGATTTAATAAAACATCTATATACTTTATTGAGAAAATTGATGTTTTATTAATGAAAGTTCAACCTGTCATTAGTTGCAGATTACCATATTGAACTGAAATGTCTTCTATTTTAAATGTTCTTTGGGTAAGCTTTTTACTGAGTTACCATCTTTTTGGATTTTTTAATTTTTGGTTTTGAATAGGCATTCTCCAATTTTTTGTACATAGTAGGGCTCCAAATTTAAAATCTGCATGTATGGAGCCAGACTTTAATCATTTGTGTCCATATGGGCATATCTGCAATGTGAAGTAATTATGTTAAAATCCTATTACTTTCTCATCATTTTTTATGTATACACCATCATTGTTTTTATAGGTGATATCATTAGTAAGCTTAGGTTTTTGTAGACCAGATAAGTACCTTACTTTGTCACTGTCTTCAGTCTTATAAAATTCTAAGTGTGACTTGCTTTTTGGATTCCGTATTATTAAAATTTTAATTAGTAAGTAGGCCATCATAATATTTCCTCTACAAGAATATAACGGTGTTTCTCAAAATTAGATTTACAGTTAGGGTGACCATGCATCCTGGTTTGCCAAAGATAGTCTTGGTTTAAATATTGATTTAGTACTAAATATCAAATTTAAACTAGATATTAAGGTTCTTCATTATAAATCTTAATATTACCTCCTTTTACTTACACATGTTGAGCAGTTCATTGGTCACTTGTCAAACAACCAAGGTCTTTTTTTTTAAAAATGTACATTTTTGGGGTACCTCGGTCGAGTGTCCGACTTTGGCTCAGGTCATGATCTTGCGGTCCATGAGTTCGAGCCCTGCATCAGGCTCTGTGCTGACAGCTTGGAGCCTGGAGCCTGCTTTGGATTCTGTGTCTTCTTCTCTCTCTGCCCCTCCCCCGCTCGCACTCTGTCTCTCAAGCATAAATAAACATCAAAAAAAAGGTTTTTTTAATGTACATTTTTTTAAAAACCTTATGGCACCCATACTGCTTAGGTTTTGTCTTTTAAAGTCTTTCCATCTATTTTTATTTAAGTTTGTTGGTTGTTGGTTGGTTGGTTTTTTAAATCCTACTGAGACTTAAATATCTGGTCAAATGAACTAGATTCCAAAACCTTGAAATGCCTTTATTCACAAGCATTCATATGAACTTAATATTGTTTGTGCTGAGTTGTTCAGACTTTCTTTATTTTTTTTTAGTGTTTCTTTTTGAGAGAGAGACACAGCACGAGCAAGGGAGGGGCAGAGAGAGAGGGAGACACAGAATCCGAAACAGGCTCCAGGTTCTGCACTGTCAGCCCAGAGCCCGACGCAGGGCTTGAATCCATGAACCGCGAGATCACGACCTGAGCCGAAGTCGGACACTTAACCGACTGGGCCACCCAGGCGCCCCACAGACTTATTTTCTGATCATCTTTTCACCCAAAGGACTTAGGGAAACTGTCCAGTTGGGATTAGAGGTACTGCCGCTTAGTACAGAACATTTTTACTGAGGAGGGAAGGGAGACCTGCAGTCCTGGCTGCAGGTTAGGTGTCCCCTGGGCTAATAATAGCAGTGAACACTTGAGGCAAAGCTTGTGATTTTTGATACAGGAAGTTTTAAAGGTGTAGTATAAAGGCATTCTCATATCCCCGTGCCCAGTATCAGTTTATCCTACTGTTAACAATCTTAAACATTACTGTGGTGTGTTTATCACAACTAAGAAACCAGCATCAGTATTTTACCATTTATATTACCATTACCAGTTTGTCTATTAATTTTTTTTTTTTTTTTTTTTTTTTTTTTCTTAAAAGATCCAGTCCAGAATACCACATTGCACTTAGTTGGCATTCCTCCTTGGTCTCTTGTGGTCTACAATGGATTCTCAGTCTTCTCTTTGTTTTTCATGACCTTGACACTTGAGGTGTGTGGCAGCATGTTGTATAATGTTCCCGGTTTGGATTTGTTTTTCTCACGATTGCATTAGGGTACCAGGTTTTAGTGAGGAAGACCACAGATAAAGTGCCCTTCTCGTTGCATCCTGGGGGAAGATGACCCCCACATGACATCATGGGTGATGTTAGCCTTCATGGTTTGGTGAAGGTGCTGTCTGCTAGGTTTCTCCACTGGAAAGTAACATTTTTTTTTATTCCCCCTTTTTTCAAAGTCCAGCCCTTAACTTAAGGTGAGTGGGGATTTGGCTCCACCTCCTGGAAGGGAGTATCTATGTGTATTATTTGGAATTCTTCTATATGGAAGATTTGTTTTTCCTGTTATTTATCCATATGCACTCTTGATATTGTTTATTTTGTTATTCAAATTAGTTCAGCTTTGGCCAGTGAGAGCTCTTTCAGATTGGCACCTGTATCCCTTTCATATGCCCCCTCTTTTTTTGATCATTTCCTTACTTTTTACTATAAGAATTGCATGCTCATCTTGTATTTTCTCTGCCCTGGTCCTCAAATGAGCCATTTCTCCAGAGTCCTGAGTCCTTTTATTAGAGAATGGTGTTTAAAAACCGAGATCTGGGGGCACCTGAGTGGCTCAGTTGATAAAGTGTCCAACTTTGATTTCAGCCCAGGTCATGATCTAACAGTGGGATCAATCCCGGCATCAGGCTCTGCACTGAGCCTGCTCGCACTCTCTCAAAATAAAGAAATAAACTTTAAAAATAAATAAAGACCAAGATGTGGCCACTAGATAGGAGGTTGTTTTAAGTCACCAGGATATTCATTGAGAATAATACATGTGAAATTGCTTTATAAACTGTAAAGCATAATATAGAAGTAATTCATTATCATGAAAGAAATAAGCAAAGATCAAAAAAAAAAAAAACAAAGGTCCTTTATCTTTAGAAATTAAAATGCATTTTACATAATTTTAGGCTATGGGGTTAAGTGGTGGGTTTTATAAATAATAACTTCTACAGGAATATATACAAGGGAGAAGACTTGTGGGTTAGAGAGGTTGATTTGTGCCTGGAAGGCGGGGAGTCAGCTGGGGAGGAGTGGGAGTAAATGGGGGGAGTCCAAATGAGGGTGGCTGAGTGAGCAAAAGCTCAGTTTAAGTACATAAAGTTTCTTTGAAAGAAAGTGAGTAGGCCAGCCAGAGCATAAGGCTTGAGAATGAGAGCCTTTGAGCCCATGGGTGGGAGTAGGGAGCAGTCATTAGAATGGGGCCAGACTGCAATGTGTGCACATCATAATAAATAGTTCAAATTACTCCCAACGCTGTCAGGACACTTTCAGGGTTTGGGGGCAGGAGGGTGACATGATGGTAGGAAGAGTCATATTTACCAAATATTCTGTTGGTGCTTTTTATTTTTAATAGAGATCTTTTTACAACTTTTTGGACTTTTTTTTTTTAACAGTATACTCTCTGTGGTTTCACTCTTGATTATTCAGGTTCATTATGTATGCAGATTTACAGGCAAAAATTTTGTTCTGCTATAATGCAATGATACAGCTGGGCCCAAAGAGCTGTATTTTGAGATGTTTGCTTGGCCCTAAATGGTCCCAGACTACAGTGTATCTCTACATGATCCTTTTTGTGTTCTGCTCATTACAAAAATAACATCTTCAGTGCGTACAGAAATTGGAAGAATATAGTAAAGTTGGGTTTTTTGTAGTTGCTTTTTGTACATTATGTTTTCCATGTCACTTAATATTATAACAGGTGGGGTCTTTTCATGTTACAAAGTTTGTATAAGCCATTTTTGTGGCTGTTTAATGATCCATGCAGTAGATTTGCTATAGTCGGTGTTTTTTCTTATGTTTTTAGATTCCAGTAAGTTTGTACATTAGGTCAATTCAGGAAGTTGCAGTAAGAAAACAACCTTTCATGTTTCTAGAGCTTATTTCTGATCTGCATTTTGTTAAGTTCTGTTATTTCATATTTCTGTATATGTATATGGATTTTCATAGTAACAAAAGAGATTGTATTTAAGTCTTGTTTTGAATAGCCAGGAATATTTCTAATAGGAACGGTTTCTCAACTAGGATAGGAGGTTGTAAAACATTTAAGGTGGTAGTTGAATGACCAGTAAGAAAAATGGCAGCATTAAGGTTCAAATTCGCCTCTGCTTTTTCCCAGCTGAGTGAATGTGGACAGGTTACTTCACCCTTCCGAGCTACCATATCTTGTCACATTAGGAAACACAGAACCCAATCTCTACCTCAAAGGATGGTTCTAATTTAAAGAGGAAATGACATACAAGTTCTTACGCAGTCAGTTGGTGCTCAAGAACTTAGCTCTCTTCCCACTATCTTTCTTCTGCTAAAAGTTAGTACGTAATATGTCTCACACACGCCCTTCTTATTTTTTCCCATTTCTGCTTGTGTTTTTTCTTACTGAAATAGCTTTTTTTCCCTCTAACTCCAGTCTCTTCCTGTGGAAATGCAACCCATTCTTCAGGGTTCAAGTCAACTGCTGATATTTTTCTGAAAAGTTTCTAGGTTTCTGAAAAGCAGTAAAAAGGAGTGGGTGTTGGAGAGCACTACCTCAGCAATGTCTATTTACTTGCTATGTATTTTGTAAAAGGGAAACAAACCCAATATGATGGAGCCCTGAAGGGGAACAGGATTTCCCTGGGTCTTCACTTGGCCCTGGTCAATCACAACTCAGAAGGCTGTAGGAATTTGCAGTTTGTCAGTAAGTCTGAAGCACTGTCATTCTTAATTTTTTTTTTTTTTTTTAACATTTATTCATTTTTTGAGAGACAGAGTGAGACACAGAGTATGAGCCGGGAGGGGCAGAGAGAGGGAGACACAGAATCTGAAGCAGGCTCTAGGCTCTGAGCTGTCCACACAGAGCCCGATGGGGGGCTCGAATTCGCAGACTGTGAGAACATGACCTGAACCAAAGTCAGACGCTTAACCGACTGAGCCACCCAGGCGCCCCTGAAGCACTGTCATTCTAGGAAAGTAATACCAATGAGAAGCTATTCTAAAAAATATAGATAGGTAATCCGTCTTGATTTTCATAAAGCACAAAAGAGGATATCAAAGAAAGGACAGGATTTTAAATTTTCTCATAGTCTCTAGGTAATTAATTGCGTGCATTAGCTTTTAATTGTGGATCCCCTTTTCCTCACCTGCACTGGTTTTTGTGTGTAGCTTTCTAATCTCTTCCCCCAACTACATTTACTTTCCCTGCAATAAGAACCTCTCTGGAAGCACAGTTCAAGCCACATCCCCGCCTCTGAAGCTGTCGGGTGTTCCCACCACATGAATATACCCCCGTGCTGTGGGACTGACCAGTCGTCTGCAGTCTGGTCACTGTGCACTTCCTGCCAGCCCCTTCTGCTGCCCTGTCTGATCCCATGCTGTTCCTTGAGTAACTCTCACTACCCTTTCCCTGCGTCCACATGATTTTTCTGCCTCTTAACTAGTGTGCCATCTTTCTCTTCCATTCTTTCAAGTCCTAACTCTAACTTTTCCTGACGCCTAGGATCACTCTTTCTAGCTCTCCAGTCTCCTAGGATCACTCTTTCTAGCTCTCAGCCACTTGGAATAGTCTTTTATTTTTCCAGCTTGATGTATACTGTCCCTATTTAGGATTCTTAGGAACCAGGAATTGTCTCGTTATGTGCCTACTTGAATGTTTATGATGGAGTATGCAACTGTCCATTACCTTTAAGTGGAATATTCCCTGAATTGTAAGAAGTCGTTCTTGTTGCTTTTGTGGATTACTTTTAAAATTTTTTGGATTTCCTTTTTTTAGATTCCTAAAGTCATACCGAATGCTTGTTACAGGCAGTGCCATACAGGTGGAATACTTCATGGTTTTCAAAGTAGTTTTTCTTTTTTGAAATGCACACAAAACATGAAGTCAAGGGACAGCTTGATAATACATCTTAATTTCAGCAGGGCAGAGAATGTAATATAAGTGGACTCAAGCTAATTTTGGACTTCTGTACTGATACGTTTAATAGATGTTGTCAAACTATCAACTTCCATAAACCTCTGTCTTGTTCAGTTTAAAGTGTGTGTGTGTGTGTGTGTGTGTGTGTAGTAGCAGTTTGCAGGTACCACAAAATATGGAGGGAAGCCAGTAGAGAATTACAGTTCGGCAAGATTTTAGGCTGAAACACTAAAGTGACACCAACAAGAATTAGTTTAAATGGAATAAACGTTAAGTCCAATTAGGATTAATAAAAATCGTATTGTATGAGCCTAAAATATGGACAGAAATCTGTCTTTTATTTTCTTTCTCTTTTTTTTTTTTTTTTTTTTTTTTTTTTTTTTTGATGTGAGGGCCAATGTGTTTGTTATAGGCACATTTTGAGTCATATTTTGATTCAAATAGGATTTCCTTGCTTTAAAAGGTGGGAATGCAGCCTTACTTTAGGAAAATACACATAATTACACACAGTGTTCTTCATTCATTAATAGCCAGTTTTCATGTGAAATTGGTGTTTGATTCTTGGTGTCTTTGTTTTCGTTGTTTTCAAATGGAACAGTGCTTGGCTAAATTCCATTCGGTGGGAGAAGAGGTTTAGTATGTTGAGTAGACTTGAAGCTATGTTTGCAAGGGAGACACTTGGAAAGTTGTTGATTGTTCTAGGGGCTGGTCTGGAAGATCATGGAAGTCATTACCTGACTGTAAGAAGCGTCGTCACAATGCTGGATCTGGCCCAGGAGCAGAATGACTGGTTATGGACTGAGCTTCCCTTCCCTCAAGTTCTTAGCAAGGCAGCTGTCTGTCTGATCATGTCTGGGACAGCGCAGCAGGGCTTTCTAGCACGTGGAGGGAGGTAAAGTAAGTCAATTCCAAGATCCCTTCTCATTCAATAATCCTATGATACCAGGGCATGCACAGTGCAGGAGCTATGTAGGTAGTTCTGTACTTTGAGCAAGTTTTGTCAAGAGAGAAATAGAAAAAGTAGTGGGAAGAACTACTCTTACATTGACGTATTTTAACATAAAAACCACTTGATCTTTAATTTGTTCTCATCTTTCTCAGATGTTTATAAGCTTTACATGGGGAGAATGTTGAGTCAGGATAGGTGTCCGTATGTCTTTATCACATTTGGGCTTGACATGTACATCCAACTATAGGGTATATTTGTGTTCAGTATTTTAATAGGCTCTTAGATCTCAAACTTAGTTTAGAAGTGCTTCTTTCGGGGGCACCTGGGTAGGTTAAGTGTCCAGCTCTTGAATTTGGCTCAGGTCATGATCTCATGGTTCATGAGTTCAAGCCCCACATCGGGCTCCGCACTGAAGATGTGGAGCCTGCTTGGGATTCTTTCTCTCCCTCTCTCTCCTTCCTTTCCCCACTCACTCACTCTCTCAAAATAAGTAAACTTTTTAAAAAAAATGCTTATTTTTGTCACCTGGTGAATGGTATATAATAATATATATATAGTTTAAGTCAGGACTATTCTTCATGTCTGTGGACTCCAAATTTCAATTATAAAATTATGTGAGTAAAAAAATTCTTGACTGGGGCACCTGGGTGGCTCAGTCACTTGAGCATCCAACTTCAGCTCAGGTCATGATCTCACAGTTTGTGAGTTCGAGCCTCACGTCAGGCTCTCTGCTGTCAGCCTGTCAGCATAGAGTCTGCTTCAGATCCTCTGCCCCCGTCTCTACCACTCCCCTGCTTGTGCTCTCCCAAAAAGTACATAAATATTTTTAAAAATTCTTGAATATACACTACTAATGTATTTATCAATTATATACATGTGTGTTCATTATAATTATAACGCAACACAAAAATAGACCTTAAATTAGGATGAGATGAAAAAATTCTTTTTCTTTTCTGTTTTTTAATTGTGGTAAAAGACACATGACATAAAATTTACAATCTTAATCATTTTTTAAATTTACTTATTTTTTAATTTATATCCAAGTTAGCATGTAGTGCTAAAATGATTTCAGGAGTAGATTCCAGTGATTCATCCCCTACATATAATACCCAGTGCTCATCCCAACAAGTATCCTCCCTAATGCCCCTTACCCATTTAAGCTCATCCCCTCATCCACAACCCCTCCCGCAACCCTCAGTTTGTTCTCTGTACTTAAGAGTCTCTTATGTTTTGTCCCCCTCCTTGCTTTTATATTATTTTTGCTTCCCTTCCCTTGTGTTCATCTGCTTGGTATGTTAAAGTCCTCATATGAGTGAAGTCATAACGATACTTGTCTTTCTCAGACTGGCTAATTTCGCTTAGCTTAATACCCTCTAGTTCCATCCACGTAGTTGCAAATGGCAAGATTTCATTCTTTTTGATTGCCGAGTAATACTCCATTGTATATATATACCACACCTTTATCCATTCATCCGTTGGTGGACAATTGGGCTCTTTCCATACTTTGGCTATTGTTGGTAGTGCTGCTATAAACATTGGGGTATGTGTGCCCCTTCGAAACCTGTATCCCTTGGAGAAATACATAGTAGTGCAATTGCTGGGTCGTAGGTTAGTTCTGTTTTTAATTTTTCAAGGAACCTCCATACTGTTTCCCAGAGTGGCTGCACCAGCTTGCATTCCCACCAACAATGCAAAAGAGATCCTCTTACTCCGCATCCTCACCAACATCTGTTGTTGCCTGAGTTGTTTATTTTAGCCATTCTGACTGGTGTGAGGTGGTATCTCGCTGTGGTTTTAGAAAGAACATTTTAATAATTTTTTTCCAACATCCCACTGAATCGTATTAGTAGCTGGAACACACACACCTCACTTTTTTTTTTTTCAATATATGAAGTTTATTGTCAAATTGGTTTCCATACAACACCCAGTGCTCATCCCAAAAGGTGCCCTCCTCAATACCCATCACCCACCCTCCCCTCCCTCCCACCCCCCATCAACCCTCAGTTCTCAGTTTTTAAGAGTCTCTTATGCTTTGGCTCTCTCCCACTCAAACCTCTTTTTTTTTTTTTTTCCTTCCCCTCCCCCATGGGTTTCTGTTAAGTTTCTCAGGATCCACATAAGAGTGAAGCCATATGGTATCTGTCTTTCTCTGTATGGCTTATTTCACTTAGCATAACACTCTCCAGTTCCATCCATGTTGCTACAAAGGGCCATATTTCATTCTTGTTGCCACGTAGTACTCCATTGTGTCTATAAACCACAATTTTTGTTTATCCATTCATCAGTTGATGGACATTTAGGCTCTTTCCATAATTTGGCTGTTGTTGAGAGTGCTGCTATAAACATTGGGGTACAAGTGCCCCTATGCATCAGTACTCCTGTAGCCCTTGGGTAAATTCCTAGCAGTGCTATTGCTGGGTCATAGGGTAGCTCTATTTTTAATTTTCTGAGGAACCTCCACAGAGTGGCTGCACCAATTTGCATTCCCACCAACAGTGCAAGAGGGTTCCCATTTCTCCACATACTCTCCAGCATCTATAGTTTCCTGATTTGTTCATTTCATTTGTTCATGTCACTCTGACTGGCATGAGGTGATATCTGAGAGTGGTTTTGATTTGTATTTCCCTGATGAGGAGCGACGTTGAGCATCTTTTCATGTGCCTGTTGGCCATCTGGATGTCTTCTTTAGAGTAGTGTCTATTCATGTCTTCTGCCCATTTCGTCACTGGGTTATTTGTTTTTCGGGTGTGGAGTTTGGTGAGCTCTTTATAGGTTTTGGATACTAGCCCTTTGTCCAATATGTCATTTGCAAATATCTTTTCTCATTCCATTGGTTGCCTTTTAGTTTTGTTGGTTGTTTCCTTTGCTGTGCAGAAGCTTTTTATCTTCATCAGGTCCCAGTAGTTCATTTTTGCTTTTAATTCCCTTGCCTTTGGGGATGCACACACACCTCACTTTGGAAACCATTGTTCTTTGGCATAGAACTTGGGACCTTGGTTTCCCATTTGTTTTTAAGCTGAAGAGCTTCTAGCAACTTAAGGATGCATATGGATCCATAAAAGAGTAAAAGCAAGTGAAATGTATAAAGGGTCCACGCTGCATATAAAACACGCAAAGCCTGCAAAAAGTATAAGACTCAGTCTACCTTTGAAAAAGTAGACTGGTAGAAGGTACATGGCAGCACTTCTTGAGTAGTTAGCCCATTTAGTTTGGAATGTGACACTGTGACTTAAGACTGAAGAGAGAGATTTTCCTTAATGTGCATAATGGTGATCTTTGAAACCCTAGAAATGGTGTTTATTTCTAAGGCAGTATATAGTAAAAAGAAAAAGCTGTGTGTAAAACTTTGGAAAGCCTTGCCATTTGGAAGATGGGTAGAGAAGGAGCCAGGAACAGTGACTAAAAGAGCAGGTGACAGGGACACATTGAACGTACCAGGATACTACGGGCTCCGGGAGTCCTGTGAGAAGAGTGAGCAAAGGCCGGGCAGTCAGAGGCGTGAACTGCCATCATTCAGTGAATGCCTGCTTCGTGCCAGGGTGTGGATTAGATGCATTTCTGAACTGCAGCAGTCGTCATCCCAAGTGCTGCTCTGAGGTCAAGGAAATGCGGTTTCGGGAAAATAGACGGGTTAGAAACTGGGTAGCAAGGAAGCAGATGTAGACCACTGACTTGAGAAGCCCAGGAAGTGTCCTATGGTAAATGTCCATACCTAAGTCAAGGCTTCCTTCAGAGAGGCCCGGAGCCCTGATGGCCAGGGAAACCTGATTGTAGTTAGGCACCAGTGCTCGAGCTTAAAATGTACTTGGCGTTGTCTATTTTTTAGGCACAACTAGCTTAATTTATATTTAAAGTGTTGGCATAAAATACTTAGAAACAAATATGCCATATTCAAATATAGCATCTTAACCGACGTTTTCAGTGTTTTAGTCCTCGGTGACATAAAATATACTAGTCATTCTAGGTAGCATGAAAATAGAGGATACCAAGTTATTGATTCATTTATTTAGGAATATATTGACATTATGATATCCTTCCTGGCCAGTTTAAACTATGAGACTTATTTTAGTCTTTTAACTCAAATGTAATAGTGGTTACTTTCTCAAAAAAACTCCCAGAAGTGCAATTTCGGAGTTAAAGGTCTCTACACAAGCTTCCACCCTGGCTGTCCTTTGACGTGGGTAAGGAGGCCATGCGTCCCAACGTGTTTTGCGTGGACAAATGGCAGAGGAGCCATTCGGAAGCTCTTGTTAGCGGTGCAAGGAGGATATTTTTAAAATCTATGTTAAAGTGTTTTTGTAAAGTTTCGAGCCCTTTGAGGTGTAGTGCAGTGGTTCTCCAAGACCGTGTGCGATGTGCTGGTGTGTGCTTTCACGCTATGAAAAGCAAGCTGTTAACTAGTGATTGCTGTAAAGTACCAAAGCTTGTAGACTCTTTTATGAATTGGAATGGTTTCAAGACTGTCTGTCCCCTGCAAGAACACCACTTAAGTAGCATTTCAGCATGCTTTCTTCAGAGGGAGAGAAAGAGCTCGAATTACATGCAGCAGGTAGAGAACCACACATACAAACTCTAGGTATGCCTGGTTGTCACAGATGCGAGTGTGAAATCGCATGTGCATCATAGCAGGAAGAAGATAGTTAAGAGTCACAGATGCGGGGGAAATCGCCTAGGTCTGTGTCAGTCGGGCGAACTTAGATTTGAATCTATCCCTGCCATTGAGAACCTGAGTGACTCTGAGCAGTAAACTAACTGCACATCTCTGAATCCCACTGTTCTCGTCTCTGAAATGAGGATAACCACTAGCTATTACATGGTAGAAAGGAAAACCCTCAAACATGGCCCTTGGCCATCTGACAGGTAGCAGCACTCCCTGGAAAAGGAGGTTGTGCAGATACATTTTGGCCCAGGGCATCCGGTCTGGGTAGGTGCAGATATTCAAAATATTTGATGCTGTTTTGTGTTTTGAATGGATAGGCGGTGGGAAATACCTGTCTTAATTTGGAGCTTTTCTTCCCTTCCCTTGTTCTTTACAGTCTGGGTGGTGGTAATTAGTTTGTAGATAATAAGAGTAACTCGTGCTTTGTGGTAAATTATTCAATCCGTACAGACAGATGGAAATAGAAGCCCCTTACTTTTCCATCCATACTGTGAAACTGGTTTTGTTTGTTGGTTGGTTTGGTTTGATTGGTTTGGGTTTCGGCTTCCAAATTCAAAGTGCCACTATTTTTTAATGGTTTGTTTGCACTGTGTAAAGGGGAAAATTCTCATGACCAGAGTCACCCTGCTCAGCTGTGATTTAAAACACCTTGAAAGCTCTAACTACAAAACTCACCAACTCAATATAAAACCGGATTTTAATCGGCCCGCGTTGTGAAAGGCTCTAATTGAAGGGCCGGCCACTTGAGGGAAATGCCACAGCCGGCTGGACACGCCCTACGTGAGGGAGGCCTTGCCTCCACATCCACTTCCATAAGGGTGTTTGGTTGCATGAGCAAAGAACTTGAGGTTTACTGGTATTTTGTTGTTTTGTTCTCGAAAGTCTAACTACAGGCCTAAAAGAATTAATCTTCCTGTTGTGGGATTGATGTGACTACCGGCAGATCCCTGGGGGAAGATAGATTACAAGGAAAACTTGGAGTTTCAAAGGAAATGGTTTTAACGTACCAAGACCACGGAGTGACGCTTATGTCGAAATACAGAGGTTTGCCTTTCATATTCTAAGCTAGTTCTTCATTAACATAACTTGATCTAACGTGAAATAAAAAGTTCAGGGTCAAACGTTTTCACCCAAGAGGTTTGAAATTAGGATCCAATTAACCTGTATCCAAAGCTGATTAGTGGCTGTACCAGTCTGACCAGCCCTGCCACTTACCATATTAAGATGCTTCTACCCAGTAGGGAATAACTTAACCGATTATCCCAAATGATGCCCACTCCTCAGCCACGCTGTCCCTCTGCTTTCCGTAACCTCCTTCTGCCCTACCAACAAAAGGGATGACAGAATAGGGGCCTGGCAGACCCTGCGGCAGCACTGTGGCCCAGGACCTGACTGACCAGCCCGCGCCCCACCAGTTGTTAATACCGTATTTCGAATGTTCGTCCCTGTGTCAACAAGAGCTGAATGGCACTGCAGCGATTAATCCACAACCAGCATTTGGCAGTTTTTCCCTTAAGACCGAACAGAGGAATGTGATGTATGCGTTAAATGGTCAAATGCAAAACTGGGAATGGCAAATCTCAGGGGAAAACCACACGCTTGCTTAACTCTCGTAATTCTTCTGTATTGTCCTCTATTCCTTCTCCCTTTTCCATCTACTCAAATCTTCTCTTATTGCAGCCTGAGAGGACACTGCCCCATTTTGTTTGGTCCATGTATCATTGGGTCTTGACGTGGGTACCTCGAGTCAGTCAGTGTCAGTGTCAGCTGTTCTGTCAATGACGGGATCGCTGGCAGTGTTGATCTTACTGAGCTACTGTTCTAACACTGAGATCCGCTTATTTTTCTTCTAAGGAAAGGCAAAATGTAATTCTGCCCTGTGGCTTACTGCTGCTACCAGATGTTTTATTGACCTTTCATTAGCCTCCCAAAGATCTAACAGTCTATTCTTTTCAGTTCTGATCGTGTTGAGGGGAATGATCGTTTCTTGTCATTTGGGATGAAGCAGTATGGTGTGAGAATTTAGAACGTGGGCTCTGACCTCACCTGTGTTTGAGTTTCAGCCTTGCCTTTTCCCTTTGTGACTTTAGGTAAGTCACCTAACCTGGCCAGACCTATGTAGTCATCGGCAAAGTAGGGACGATGATGAGAGTTAGTTACCTCTTAAATGGGATGTAAGCACTGGATGCTTAGAGCGAGTGTTCAGTAAATGTTAACCATACACAATAAGCAGTCTACTTTTCTGACCCTGGCAGATAAGCCACTTGAATGGGAAAGTCACTTGATTACTCTGAGTTTCAGAAAATGGGAAAGCACCTATGGGACAGTTTGCTCAGCAATTGCCGAGGGCCTTTATGGGACATGATGATGGACAAAACAGACCATTGGTGTTCATGGCGCTTACACAGAAGTAGGGCAAAAAGGATTGATTTTTCAGCCAGAGAAGGTGAAGAAATGCCACGTATACAAGTTATAGAGCCAAATGTGCTTCTCCCTCACAAGAGAGTAGGTTTTATTCTCCACAACACGAGTGAAGCCTTCTAGGAGCTACAGAGACAACGTCAGTAGAACCAAACAAGGGCCAGTAGTTGGTGACTTCATTTACTGAGGGGTTTATAGATGCCTGCGTGTGAACTTAACGCTGCCTGTCTGGAGCACGGGCCTCAGTTGTGCCAGAACTGACCGGGTCAGCCAGTGGTTACCTATTCTGCTAGCTCCTGTGGGGACAAAGGTTAAGTGACATCTGGAATGTATCTCGAGTGATCTGGAACCCTAGGTGGTAAACCAGAAGTTCCGGGGCACAGGTGGTGTTTTTTTTATCTCTTCTAGTTGAAGGTCTTGCCTAGAGGAGGTGTGGGAAGGGAGCAGATGGTTTTACACACAGTATCAGGTAAGAGTTTGTTTTTCTGGACTGCGGTTTATAGTATCAATATTTCAAGGCTCTAAAGGGGCACCTGGGAAACTGATGCCAAAACAGGACTGGAAATGCAACAGGGTAGGGGACATGCCTGTGAAGGACCGAGGGAGAGGGTAGGAATATTCCTGGAAAGCCTCCAGACTACCAGGCAGTTCTCACGCCTGTGAAGGGAGAACTGATACGAAAGGAAGAACTGGGGAGAAGCGTCAGACTGCCACGCAGTCCTGAGAAAGCTTTCTGCCAGGCCGATGGGGTGTTCCTAAGCAGAAGTCGCCTGAGAGAGGCCTCCTGTGCAGGGGAGGGCTGGGCAGTGGTTGGGGGCCGGGTGGGCAGGGGTGGAGGGTGGCCCCAGAAGGAAGACCGCTGGATCCAACAGGGCCACAACTGGGGCTGTCAGCTGGGTTCCCATGGCCTAGGAAATTTGAGCAGCACACTTTCACGGGTGCCAGAGATCCTACAACCGCATACCTTTATGGGGAGCTGTGGCCTATGAAGGTCGGTCCTTAGGAATCTGTAGACAAAAGACCCACCTCTGGATCATCATTCAGTACCAATCAGCCACGTATCAGGGCCTGGGGGTGCAACCCTAGGCTTGATAGACAGGTCCTTGCCTTCATGCAGTTTGTAGTCCGCGGGGAAGACAGGTATTGTCAAAGTACCACAGGCGTGCCCTTCTCTAGATAGGTGGCCATCAGATTCCTCTCAGGAGGCCAGGTAACCTCGGCCTTGCAGGCTGAGGAAACAGCAAGTACAGAGCCCAGAGGCAAGAAAGAGCCTAGCCTGTTCCAGGACTGGAAGGGCCCCGTGTGCTGGAGTGAAGGGAACATTCGGGATGGTGTGGCATGGGATGAGGTTTGGAGGTGGGCAGGAACCAGATGAGGCAACGCTTTGTCACCTGTGGTGATGCTTTTGGACTTTATTTCAAATGCAGCGGGAAGAATGGAAGATGTTCTGAGAAGGAGAGGGATGTGACTCGATTGGTATTTTGTCGGGAGCACCCTTCCTGCCATGTGGAGGATCATCTGGAACGTGGCGAGCGTGGGAGTGGGAGACAATTAGGAGACTACCAACAATCCTGGCAGATGGCGGTGGAGACTTGGTCCTGGGTGGTGGCAGGAGACGAATGGGCTGACCGAAAAGATTTTAGAGGTAGAACCAACAAGACTTGCCGATGGCTTCTCTATGAATGAGAGAAAAGGAGGAATCAGAGCCCACTGCCAGGCTTCTGGCTTGGTCAGCTGGGCAGGTGGTGACGCCATAAACTGACCTAATGGGGAAGATGGGTGAGGGGAGAGTTTTGGGAACAGCACGTCAGGAATTTAAGAACTCACCTCTGGACAGGTTTGCGATGGCCATTAGCCCAGCGGCAATGTCAAGTACGTCGTACTTGAAGCACGTGGGTCCAGGTGCGTATGTGATTCTCAGGGAGGGATTGGCTGAACATAGAAATTACAGAGTGGTCAAACATGCAGAAGGTATTTATTTAAAAAAAAAAAATTTTTTTTTTTAACGTTTATTTATTTTTGAGACAGAGACAGAGCATGAATGGGGGAGGGTCAGAGAGAGAGGGAGACACAGAATCGGAAGCAGGCTCCAGGCTCCGAGCTGTCAGCACAGAGCCCGACGTGGGGCTCGAACTCACGGACTGTGAGATCATGACCTGAGCCGAAGTCGGACGCTCAACCGACTGAGCCACTCAGGCGCCCCCATGCAGAAGGTATTTAAAGCTATGGGACTGGGTAAGGTCACTTCGAGGGGAGGAGCCCTGAGCAGAAGCCAGCAGTCAGATGAAGTAGAGGAAGAGGAGTCAAGAAAGGAGAGCAGAACCAGGGGAGGAACAAGTCGAGCGGCTCAGAGAGGAGGGTGCCTCAGGGAGGGAGCACTCACTCCCTGGTAAGTGTCTCAGAGAGGAGAGCCAGGAAGAGGAAGCTAGCAAAGTCTTGGCGGCAGGTGGGCGTATTGGTGATCTTAACAAGATCATTTTGGAGTGGTGACAAGGGAAGCCAAAAATAAATGGGTTAACGAAGGAACGGGAGTTGGGAAGGTGGAAAGAGCAGGGGTAGAGCGCCCATCTCAAGAGTTCTCTTGTGAAACTGAGGGAAGGGCTAATCACTGGAGGAGGAGAGTCTGTGGAGTCTCAGAGAATCTTAAATATGTGTGTGTTCTAAAAATGGAGTATGTTCGGGGCGCCTGGCTGGCGCAGTCAGCACCCGACTCTTGATCTTGGGGTGGTAGGTTCGAGCCCCGTATTGGGTGCAGAGATTACTTAAAAATAAAATCTTGAAATAAAATGGGACAAGTTGTAAAAAGAACATCGGGACTAATAGTCTTTGTCCCACTTTGCCGATTAGATCCTCAAACAAAACAGAACAAAACCTGCCCGAAGCCACTGGGTAGAGACGGCTGGGTCCACACGCACTCCCACTGGATCAGGACGGTTGGGGTGAGTGTTAGCAGGTAGGAGTCCTTGGAGGTGGTCCCGAGTGGCATCAGTCAGATGTCTCTAACCTAGGTGTGAGGTGACGAACCGGAAGCTCCTGAGAGTGCTGAGGACTTCGGCAAGGCCAGCCTCTGACGGCTTCGATAAAGACCTGTGGCAGCAGGAGAGAGAAGCATTCCCCTTCCTCAGCAGGCAACAGCAGCAACTAGAGGAAGGGCCAGGTTGGCACGCGGGCCTTGGGAACATGAAGGCGGACACTCGACAAGTAACAAGGTCTCCTGAGATCCAGCCGCACCGCACGCTGCCAGTCAAGATTTGCCAGGTGTAGGGCAGACAAGCAGCCGGCTATTCACAGCGCAAAAGGTCGTGAGCCAAAAGTCCTCTGTTGTCATTCCTTTTGTGAGGGTTTTCCAAATTCTTGATGGTTTCTGGCAAGCAGTTGACCTGGAGAGCAACTGTCACGCCAGAACGATGGATTTCTGGTGAGAGCCAAAGTCCACCTGGGAAGATCTGGAAAAATGTGCTTGCCAGAAATTCCATAATTTCACCAAAAGGCCTTTACGCTGACATTTGAAAGGGTGAGAAAAGAGCTCAGGTGAAACTGTAAATGTTGGTATTCATAAGAAAGTGTGTGTGGCTGAGACAGAGCAGTTGGAGAATCTGTTAATTTTCATGGAACGATGGGAAAGGGTAAGGACTCTTATATTGGGTTTCAAGTTAGGAGATTGTATTAGGCAAAGGGAACTTGCGATGTTAACACCTGGAATCCCCAGGTACCCGAGAAGCAGGGTGAGGACTGGGATATGGAAGGCCTGATATAAGGGGTGACAGGGTCAGTGTGTGTCCCCAAATTAGAAGTGAAGTGACAAGTGATTTCGCCGTGGGGGTTATTACAAAACTTGGGGACCACGGGATCCAGCATCTGTAGGCCATGGTCTCCGAATCCTGATTCGAGAAAGAGGCAAGATGGAGTTAAGCATGTAGTTCAGTTCTCTGATCCTTTACCACAATGGTCTACTAAAAGCACGCGTTTGGCAAACTTGTGACGTGTTGATGATTTCATCGCTGAGATGAAGAATGAAAAATGACAGCCTATTTAGATAGACTTTTCTCCTAAAAGGAAACCTGTATGGTTGCAAGTTCACAGTTTCATATAGAAAAGGTATTGAGACTAACAGTGGAAAAGGGGTGTGGGAAAAAGAGCAAACACCGTGCCCAGATTCTAGTAGGGAGAGCCTGGGTAAGCAGAGAGCGTGGCTCTAGGGCAGGATGGGGCTCAGCTCTGGGGTGTAGGAGGCTTCGCTTGGATGGGGTGCACACTGTGGTAAGTTTAGAGACCCTGGGTAGGACTTCATGGCCAGAAAGGAAAAGGGGCCATGGTATAAGAGAGAGAGAGCCCTCAGAAAGGCAGTTTGGTCACATGAAAGAAGGCACTCGGGTACCTCAGAGGCCCCGGGACAGTGACAGAGCGCTCTCCTGGGTGGGAGGTACCCGGAGGGCTCCTGAAGCTGAGGCTTTTCCAACTGGGGCTAGTCAGCACTTAGAAATTGTGTTTAGATGTATGGAAACCAATTTGACAATAAATTATATTAAAAAAAAAAAAAGAAATTGTGTTTAGAGGGCAAAGGTTAAGAAAGGAGGGGCATGGTGTAAAGACAACAGCTGACCAAAAATTGCAGGACACGGCTGGGGAGGGATTGGTAAAGAATCAACCCGGAAATGATGGGGACCTTCCAGAAAACATGGCTTTGTCAGCATCTGTTTCTGTGGTCCAGGATCAGGCTTTTCCCTTTGGATCTGCTGAACTCTAAGCCGTCCCCAGTCCATCAGGGTCACGACTAACACTGAGAAGTTCTGCTGTGAATATACTGAACGGTGTCCCACGCATGTGCCACTGGCTAAGGCTGTGGACGGGAGCGTCAACATCGCTTGGCCTGCAGGTAATAAATGCAGATTCCTGACCACCCCCGCCTTCTTTCTGTCCTCAACCACTTCAGAATGGAGCTCCACCCCCCAGGAATCTGTATTTCAGACATGGTCCTCAGATGATTCTATCCAAAAATAGAGTTTCAGAATCACCAAGCTAAGTAGTCTGCCCCCACCCCTGATGCTCAGGGCCCCCACGGGTATGTGGGCTTACAGCCTGAAGGTCTCTTTTTATCTGCCACAGCTTCGCTGCAGCTGAAGCGACAACAGACAAGATTTCCTATGGAATAGAGCCTTAAAAAAAGTCATAACTTTTCTAATGGTTCGATTTGCAGTGATTTTCAATTCTACACGTTAGAAAAATACAGATGTCCAGGCCCCCAGCCCAGATCAATTAAGTCAGGATGTCTGGGGTGGGTTCCAGGCTTTTTTTTTTTTTTTTTTTTTTCTGTTTTGTTTTGCCTTTATCTTTCAAAGTGGTTCTGATGTACAGCCAGGGTGGAGAACCGTCCCTGTTTAAACGTTAGAAGGACTCTATTCTTCGTGATACCTTTAAGTCAACAAATAACTCCTTTCCGGTTCCTCTCCATCAAAGATACCTCTCTGAATTAGAAAGGATGAAACAAATCTGGTTAAAAGAGAACACTCTATCTATAGAGGTGCTGCACAAAATAGATTTGTGTCTCTTGGCCCCAAAAACTTGCTTTCAGGGCGCTGAAAAGATTTGCAGATAAAACTGAGTAGCCATGGGTTCTTACAGGGCATGGGAAATGAGAACGTCAAAAGACAGGAGTCACAGAAACATCAGCCCAATTGTCCCAAAGGTGATTCATGGACAGTACAAGCCAGTAAGTCCGCATCTGTTTCCTGGAAACGTTATAGCATGCTTAATTAAAAAGTTGTGTGACTTTAAAGAATCAGTAAGGAAGAGCAGACCGTTCCTGTTTGGGTAGGTCAGGGAGTGCTGGCGACGGAGGTTGTCCCCACATCTGACCAGATCGCACAAAATAACCTCACATGCCATGGGGGAGAGACATGGACCGAGTTATTACTCAGTTTATGTGAATTTACAGCCTGCTTGAACACATCCAAAGGGACCTCTAGTCCTGTTTCTTTCTTTCTTTTTTTTTTAACGTTTATTTATTTTTGAGACAGAGAGAGACAGAGCATGAATGGGGGAAGGTCAGAGAGAGAGGGAGACACAGAATCTGAAACAGGCTCCAGGCTCTGAGCCGTCAGCACAGAGCCCGACGTGGGGCTCGAACTCACGGACCGCGAGATCATGACCTGAGCTGAAGTCGGCCGCCCAACCGACTGAGCCACCCAGGCGCCCCTCTAGTCCTGTTTCTAATACTAAGATTCTTTGAAAGCTATAGTTGTGAACCTTCTTATTATGAAAGTGAATTTAATGGAAGGGATTTTGTCCAAGTGATGTTATACTCTAACCGAGGAAGATACACGTATATATTCTCAGAATTAGAAAGAATGAAACAAATATGGTTAAAAGAGAGCACCATATAGGTACCTGTACAAAATATAGTTATGTATCTTGGCCACACATACCCACACACAAACACATATATTTGGGGACAGGGTTGGAATAGCCCAACTCATATTCTTCCACATTAAACCCGTCTAAAACCTCCCCCTTCCCCCCCCCCCCCCCCCCGTAACACTGTGCAATAATATGTAACAGACTGTGGCTTATTGGTCTCTTGGTCCAATCTCAGCTGTTGTTTCTCGCCTTTAACTTTGGTGACTCACTTGCACTCCGTTCTTAGTTCTTACGCAGATAATAGAGAACCGTCTTAGCAAGAGCTGCCCTGATTTCACTCCCTTGCGGATGTCCGAGGCCCAGCCTGCTGTCACGCAGTGTGTATCCACACTCTCTGCACAAGTTCATCTCCTAACAAACCACACGGGCTCCAAGCATATTCTGCAGACTTAGCAGAAGACTGCATTTTGGAGATGTTTGCTTCTCAAAGAATCTCCCGTTACACACACACACACACACACACACACACACACACACACACAAGCCACAAGGAAGGCTGGGAAATGTCTTTATTTGGGGCAACCAGTAAAAACTGATATTCTATTAAGAGAGGAAGAGAACAGACATTGGAGCACAAGTAGTCTCTCTAGCATATTCCTGGAAAATATAACATTTAAGAAGGGGCGGGGGGGTGGCTCAGGGAGGGAGGCATCCTCACCTCATCCAAAGAGTGACATCTGGCTTAAAGTACTCAAGTGACCATCAAAAAGGCTTGTGCTCTCCCTGGCTTTGCTCTACAGGGAACACCCCTCTGCGACCTTGAGGGCTGCCCTCCTGGGGACCTGGGCCCCAGGGTGTGAGGTGTAAGGTGGCTGTGAAGGAGAGCAGAGCTACTGAGCCGCCCCCAATCAGAGCCAGCCCACAGCCTCATTAGCTCATCCCAAGAACCACAGACGAGATTCTGGGCCGGAACTAATGGTCAGAAACTGGAGGAAGATTCTCCCAGCCACAAAGCTCATTACAAGGAGAAACCCGTTTTCCACACGCACCTCTGCAACACGCAAACAGTCCGCTTTCTCGTCATTCCATGTCTCACCTGGCACTAGAGCATTTTCAGTCAGTTCCCGAGTGCTTCACTTACACCTTTAGATTTAGCACGTTCTTTCCTTAGTGCTTCCCCCCTGCCTTTTATCCCTCCAGCCGCGTAGCACAGTTTTCTCGAGCATTTGAGCAAACCCACATATGTTCCCTCCCCCACTCTTCTTCTTGAAACAAAGAGAATGCTGCTATCACAAACACAAAACCAAAAAAATGCTGGAGACGATTCTGTCCTTTAGGCCCGCAGGGTGGATCTCAAGCCAAGCATTCTTCTACCTGTGTGGAGCTTTAATTAGTGTAAGTGGGAGGTCTGCGCCGAGCAGATTTTTTTCCCCGTTAATAATGCTATGTCACCCTGAATGCCACTTGCGGTTTGGAAACCGACAGCGCGTGTTATTAGACGACAGCCACTAGTCCTTCCCCGGTGTGAGCATCACCCAGGGGCAGGCCGTCTCCACCGATGACAGCGAAGCCCGGTATTTGAAGTGCCTTGTGGTTTACACGGCGTCTCACGTGTGTGTGGTCTCGCGCCGGCCTCAGGCTCACCCTGGTAGTAAATAAGTAATATCACCCCCACTTTGGTGAGGAAAAAAACCGAGCTAGGAATGGTTAAGTGACAGGATGAGCTAAAACTGGCTCCGATCTGTGTTGCTAATGTAAGATGTTCAAGAACTGTCCGTGGCCAAAAGAGAATGAGTATCTATTTTTAACAATGTTCTTTTCTTCCTGCCACAGTCCAACACTGCCCTAAACTTTGATTTGATGGGATTATTTTCCACCGTCCTCTAAGGCAGGCTTTGAAAATTCTTTTCTGCCTCTGGGTCTTGTTTTGCCTGGAGGTGTGGACGGCGAGCGCAGATCTTTCTTATGTAATCTCCAGCTCTTATATTTTTGTTCTCTACCTGACAATTTGTAAAGTCACTCTGAATCTACCACAGTAAAGGAAAACAGTCTCTCTCACTTCTGCTGTTTAAGAATTCGATATTTAAGAGGTAAGGATTACATATAAATACTGCTTATCCAGAAGCCTTCGGAATATTTCATTTCTAGGAGAAATGCCGGGTGTTGTGTAAGCAGCATTATCCCTTACAAAGCAGCCTGAAAGGGAATTTTAAAAATTCTATGAAGGTAACAAGAACTGGGTTTTTTTTTTGTAGGAAGAAGGTAGTTTGCCCAGAAAATAATCAGTTTACAAGACTGTCCGAAAACAGATTTTCTCATGAACATAGCTAAGAGTCCAGTCATTGTTTTAAGGATGCTTCCGGATGGAAGTAAATGTTTAGTATTTTTTAACACATATTGATGTGTGTCTGGATAAGTTTTTTTTTGTTTCTAAAGAAAAATCACAAGTTTTATAAAATCGAAGAAACTTTAAACCCGTGTCATTTATAATGTGAAATTAATGCATTTGAAACTCAGTGGTTGACTCATGGCTCCCACATCCATTTGTAGTTCTTGTTAGCTCATATGGTTTTCTTTAAAAATTAGTGATATCAGCTAAGTGGGACTCTTTCCCACTCCTACCCACAGAGGAAAGTGCTTTTGTGAACGTGTCAGCTCCGCTCTGTCATTACACGCCACCACGGAGGGCTCCAGAAGCAGGCTGGCTGTTCATCCTCCATCACCGATGTTGGTACAGCGTCAGGAGCCCAATCCAAACCAGACAACCCTAAAATTTCCGCCTGTTTATTCCATGCACGTAAGCCACCTTTTTAGCACCAAGAAATTTTGTATCTAGACCAGATCTTTGAAGTCTTCCAGTGCAGCCTCTTTATTTTGGGCACGGGGCAACTGAGGCACAGAGAGGTCCAGCCATTTGCCCAACATCACACAGCTCATAGGTGAGCCGAGCTCCCGGGTCTGTGTGGCTCCAAAACCTTTGCTCCTTCTGCCTCACTCCTGATGATTGGGTCCAGGCCCTCTCCACGCCTTTTCCTGCTCAGCTGCCTTGCGCTGGTGTCCTGCTAATTAGGAGGCAATGTCACAGACGGCCGGGAAAGCCTTCCAGGCATGGGAAGCCAGCTATCGTATCCCTCCCTGGGTCTCAGCTCCACTGTTTGCCATCAGTGTAGGTTTCTCCAGACCGAGCTGTTCCATCACTTCTTCCTGCAGGTGCTTCCTCAGTACCCTCTCCGGGACGCTTTCCAGTGACACAGTCCCCTGGTCGGTGCCTCTTTTATGTAAATGGGACCTCCCCAAAGTGGGACTCCTCCAACTTGTTCGTCATCCTTGCATTCCCAGTGTCCATCAGTTCCACCGCTGTCCGCCTTGTCTCCCAGCCCCCCAAATTCTGTCGCCTTTGCTTCTCCTCCTCCCCTTCCAGCTCTCGGCACCGAAGCACTTTCTGTCCCAGCTCACCCTCTTTCTATTCCCATGACTCAGCATTTTTTTTTTTACCTTGACTCTGGACATAGTCCTTTAACTAGCTTCCTTGCCCCACATCTCTCCAGAAATGCTTTCCTAAACTCCGACAGCTTCATGAGGTCTGATGGCTGCTGTCCTCACTCCGTGGACAGAGGAGCTGCCTGTCCTGGATTCCAGTTCTGCTGTGCCTCTGCCAGCCCTGTGGCTTTCGGTACATGATTTATACCTTCGGCCCCAGTTTCTTCACTTACAAAATGAAGATATTGAACAAGACAGTCTCTAAAGAGATGCCTCTGGTTCTCAGCTGTTAGGTCTCCCCCCTCTGATCTGCCCACCAGACTGCTTCCAAAGAAATCTTCCTAAAACACTGATTTTTTCCCCCCGTAATATCCTTCAGTTGTCCCTCTTTTCACATAAATGCCAATCTCCATAGCCTGGCATTATGGACGCCCTACAGGTTGGTGCCGAACCACCCCCCTTGCCTCATTGTTCCCCACACTCAAGCCAAACTCAGCTACTTGCTTTTGGTCACACTCGTGCCAAGCTTCCCACCTCTTTGCTCTTTTTTTTTTTTTTAATTTTTTTTTTTTTAACGTTTATTTATTTTTGAGACAGAGACAGAGCATGAACGGGGGAGGGTCAGAGAGAGAGGGAGACACAGAATCTGAAACAGGCTCCAGGCTCTGAGCAGTCAGCCCAGAGCCCGACGCGGGGCTCGAACTCACGGACCGTGAGATCGTGACCTGAGCCGAAGTCGGACGCTTAACCGACTGAGCCACCCAGGCGCCCCCCACCTCTTTGCTCTTATAGCACCGAGCGCCATCTGCCTTGTGCCGTAAGCTTGCCGGCAGGGGCCACACCTTCTTCACCCTTGTCTCTTGCACAACACCAGGCATGGAATAGGCACTGAATAAGCAGTTCTCGAACGAATTTATTCAGCCCAAAAATTGCACTAACATTTTTTGGCCATCATATCATATCCTTGATTCCTACTGGGCTTCTGGTCAAATAAAATCCTTAAGCTTTTAAAAAATCTAATCTTTAATTGAGTCTTCTTTTGTCCTTTCCTTTTGCCCACCCTTTGAACTGATACTCAGAACTTCATCTGTTAGTTTAATTTTCGTCCATTGTACTTGTCTTTACAAATGTTTTGTTGTTGTTGTTCTTGATTCTCTTATCTAGTTTATTGGTTTCCCATTATGTTAGCCACAGGTACAATGGGTATACTGACCGTTCCACTGAAGTGACTGATAGTAATGTTGAACAGGAGAAAGACGAGTATGGCACCTCATTCTCTAGCTTGACAATGAATGACCTCTTATCTAGCAGTTTCGGGATATGGTTGTTTAAACACATATGACTAGTTGCTCATTTTATTATAAGTCATTGTGTATAGAGACAATGAAGAATAACCTATACATTCATTCAACTCATTTATTAGTGATTTATTATATTTTAGTACTCATTTTATTTACTTCATTTTAATTACTCGTATTTATTAACTCAGTCATCACACATGAGCCTGGGTGTTAGGCTTCGTGTAATATAAAACAATGATGAAGATTTGGCCCCTGTCCTCTTTGAGCTGCAAAGAGCAAGGAGGACTCCTCCACAGACCATTGTAGTCCAAGGTAGAATGGGGGTAGGTCAAAGGGCTTTGAGAGTCAGAGGGTGGAAAGGCACGTGTCTGCCTGGATGAAGACTTACAGAATGAGTAGGACTGTCGTCAGTGAGGACGAGGATATTAAGTGCAGGCTAAGCCGCTGTACCAAAGAGGTCCACCAGACAGAGGCTTTACTACACTGGTAGTTCATTTCTCCCTCAACAGTCAAGGTAGGTGATCCAAGTCTCTCTGCTCTGTCCTCAATATGAGGTTTCCACTTGTGTGTTCAAAGTGACCGCTCCAGTCCTCCCCGTTGCCAGCCAGAAGGCAGGGAGATAGAGGCCAAGATGAACCACTCAGTCGTTTTAAGGATATAACTGGGAAGTTGCTCATGTTGCTTGTATCCATGTCGTGTTGGCCGGTGCATAGTCCCATGACCACCCCCAGTGGAAAAGGAGTCTGGGAAATGTAGTCTTTCACGGGGTAGCCCCATGCCCAGCCAAAACTATTACTTTTGAAGGAGAAAACAGATTCGGGGAAGGCAATTAACAGTCTGCCACAGGGAGAAAGAGAAGGATTCCATGTGAGGAGAAAAACTGTGAAAGAGAGAGCTGGTGGATCAAATTCTCAGCTGACCGGAAGCAATCGGGGACATAGATTTGGATTTAGTAGAAAAGAAGTGAAAACTTAAAGAAGAAATGCACTGTCTGGGGAGCTAGAATCCTTCACCTCTGAAAAAACAGTCAAGAAAAATGGTAAGAAGAATTTACACTCAAAGGGAGGAGGTACAAAAGGTCAGCCTTTCTGACTGGTGGCTGTGTGATTGGAGGTGGGGCGGAGAGGAGAGGTACGGGAGACTCGCAGCCTAGAAACTGTTCAGAAGACGACAATACTAGCCCGGACGTGAGGAAATTCGGGTGGGAGCAGAAAGAGTGGACTGGAAGGAACGAAGTAAGAGAGAAAAACAGCTTGGTCGTCCACATGTGTGCCTCCCGGCAGGCAGCTGGGGGCAGGGAAGGGCAGAGCTGGAGGGCACCAGAGCCTGGCCTCCTGAGGGGTTCAGAATGGGGGGGAGGGGGCCTCCAGAAAGCTCTGCCTTTGCCGTGGTCGGGCACGGGTTTTGCTGCATCTTCCCAAGCCCGACGAATAGAACCCGGTTCTTTCTGGGTAAAACAAAGAGCATCACAAGAAGCTCTGTTCCTGAGAAGGCGTTTTGTTCATGAGCAAGTGTTTTTTCTCCATCCGTCCCGATTTTCATTTCTGTTTACGTTCAGTAAGAGCATTACTGAATGTTAAAATAACGTGGCCTGTTTTCCCCTGCCCCTTCCTCGGTCACCAGAGGTAGGTAATCTGTTCTGGAAATGCACCTGTTCTCTGGATTTATATGGGCTCTGATAGGACATGTTTGTGTAACAATAAAAATCATTCCCTTTGGCAGATACCTTGATGCCCTGTGTTCTGTTCACGAGGGATATTTTGCATCTGTTCAGTAGTAGCATTTCCCCCACTAACCAGATTCCCTAGGGTGGCCAGGTTGTATTCCAAATCAAGGAAATCAGAGCTTGTCACTCCTAACGGTTGGTCAGGGCCATGTCTAAAGGGTCGGAGCCCTAGATGGAAGTACGCAAGCAACCCCTGCAGATCCCCAAGAGAGGAGAGGCAGACAGTTGGCAAGGGCCTCCAGCGAAGGTCCTTCTTCCCCTCTCTGTCTAAGGCATTCCTGTCTGGAAGGCAAGGACATGCATAACGTCGGCGCAATCGTAGCAGCTTCGTTGTACTGAGCACCTGCTTTGTGCCAAGCGGTGGCCTGGGGACTTAGGTGCATGATCTCATTTGTCCCTCATGATCGTCCTATGTGTCAGGTTCTATCTACCTCCCTTTTTAAAGAAGAGGGACCAGAAAGGTCAAGTGACTTGAGCAAGGTCACATAGGATTCGAACCTCACTCTGCTGGATTCCAGAATCCAAGCTCTTAATTACTATACTGAACTGCCTAGATGGAGTATGTATTCTGATGCTGTATTGGCTGTTTTTCCCTCTTGGGCATTGTCAGCCAGGACGATGATGCCACAGGGGGAGGGTTTCCAGGAGGAGATCGGGAAGAACAGGAGCAGGCAGAGCCTGAACCTGGGCCCTGGAGGGAGGTGCAGGGGACAGAAGGGAGCTTAGCTGAGGGAGCACATGAGTCAGGTGGGCAGATTCACTCCCAGGGAAGTTGGGTGGCATGGGGGTGAAGAGCACAGGTTCTGAAAGCAGGGCGCCTGAGTTCACCCTTGCTGTGTGGCCTTGGCCAAGGTAGTCACCCTTTCTGTGCCTCAGTTTTCCCCTCTGTAAAATGAGCATAAGAATAGTATCCATCTCATAGGATTGTCATGAGGACTCGGCAAGGGAATATATCTGAGACAGAGGCTGTTGCCCCCGCATACCCCTCTTTCTTCTTTTTCCATAGTAATGACTCCCAATTTTGAGCTAGGCATGTGGCCTCCCAGAATAAAGACTATACTTTCCAGCCTCCTTGGCAGCTCTATCTGGCCTTATAAGTATGGCCAATGAGATATAAGCAGATGTTACGTGGCCACTACCTGGAGAGGCCAGCTGGTATCTACTCTTTACGCCCTTTTTCTTTTTTGTCCTTCTCCCAATCTGCTGCCTGGAATGGTGGATGTGATGTCTAGCATTCTGCCTGCCGTGTCGAGAATGAGGCCAAGAGTCTTTTTTTTTTTTTTAAGTTTAGTTATTTATTTTGAGAGAGTGTCAGTGGGGGAGGGGTAGAGAGAGCGAAGAGAGAGAGAGAATCCCAAGCAGGCTCTGCGCTGTGAGCACAGAGCCTGACACGGGGCTCAAACTCACGAGCCATGAGAGCAAGACCTGAGCTGAAGTCAAGAGTCGAACGTTCGACTGACTGAGCCCCCCCCAGGCACCCCTGAGGCCAATACTCTTAAGGATAATGGAGCTGTGAGCTGGATGGAGCCTGTGTCCCTGAAGAGATCATGAACAGAGCCACTAGACCAGTCGTTGGCCACCTACTTCTGTACTTTCACAGGAGAGAGAAACAACTATCTTAGGTAAGCCACTATTTTGGGGGACCTTGATTACTCTTGGTTGAATCTAATCTTAACCTGTACAACAGGAAAAACACTTAAGTGATATCATAGTAAGCAATTCAACAACTGTTGGGTAAGCGTTATTATTATTGTTATTTTGCATTAAAAAATGGATGAGGAAGCTAAATCACAGTTGACCTGGAACAACAGGGGTTTGAACTACACAGGTCCCCTTGCATGTGGATTTTTTTCAATAAATACAGGGCAGTACTGTAAATGTGCTTTCTCTTCCTTATGATTTTCTTAATAACATTTTCCTTTCTCAAGGTTACTTTATTGTAAGAATACGGTTTACAATACATGTGACATAGAAAATAGGTGCTAGTCGACGGTTTCTATCACAGGTAAGGCTTCTGGCCAACAATAGGCTATTAGTAGCTACGTTTTTAGGGAATCAAAAGTTATACGCGGATTTTTGACTGCACAGGGCGATCAGCACACCTGACCCCCCATTGTTCAAGGGTCAGCTGTAAAAGAGAGCTATGGAAAGCAGAGGAGAGAATTGTATCAGAACGCCAGGTTGAGGCTGGTTATTAAAACTTAGCTCTGAGTTGCCTGGCTGCTTCTACTTTGAAATAAAGAGAAGCCTTCTCAGCCTTTTGAGCAGAGGTTTCCTGTGGTGCAGGGGTTTTGTAAGGCAGTGGAGTCTTGCACTCCTGGATGGGGAAGAAATAAGTTCATTAAGGAAGCCATTGCAGGAACACAGGTAGGAAGTGTTAAAGGATGATGGCAGTGGAAAGGGAGTCAGGGAACAGATATGGAAGAGAATTCAAAGGAGCTAAAGAGGACTTGACAAGAAATAACTATGGGGATAAAGGAAATGCAGATGTCAGATATTACTGAAGCTTCACATCCGAGCAATTATAGTAGTTGCTTCCTTCAGATGTCTGCTACTAAAATGCTGTGTAACAAACAATGCCATACTCTCAGTGCATTACAACGATAGGCATTTACTTATTGCTTATGGGCGTGCAGGGGGCTATGACTCTCTTGGGTGCCTGAAACTAGCGAAGTGTGGCTCCAAGCTGCCAGTTGTATTCAGGTCTGTTCCAAGTGTCTCCTCATTCCGAGAGGCTGTCCAGGCAACTTCATCTTGTGACAGGTGGCAGAAATGCAAGAGACTAAGCCAAGCCATGAAGGCATATTTAAAACCCCTGCTCACATCACTTCCACTAATTTCTATTAGCCAAAGCAAGTCATGTGGCTAAGTCCAAAGACAATGGGGCACGGAACTATCAGTCAACTCTTCTGGTGCTGGAAGGGTCACATGATGGGAGGAACAAAGACTAGGGACCAATAACCCAATCTGCCATCACAACTAAAATAAGAGTGATACCCCGACATGGAAATTCACAGTAGGGCATTAGGTTTCTTACCACAAGGCACACCTGTGCTATGACAGACATCTGACCAGCCCATGGGTTGTTTCCCCCTGCATTTTTCATCTTTCCCTCGTCCCCTCACACACTATAGATAGGGTCCTGCTGTCTGTCCTACAGTCGCTCCTGAGATCAGCGTTGCAACGGACATTAGTGGCTCGGCCATCATAACAGCTATCAATATTGGACCGCTACTAGAAATAAAAGACTAGAAGAAAATATTACTATGGTGGGACTCCTGGCTATTGTAGGTCTTTGCAGATTTTCCAGACCTTCTTCGATGACCATATACAAATTTTATAATTTCAAGAATTCTTTTAAATGATTTTTGAAAAAAATGATCTTGTCATCGGCTCAATTCTATTGCCATCCTTTACCAGTAAATATCTAAAGAAAAAGTCTATGTGAAGCATTAGCACAGTGCACCTGCCAAGCCAGGCCTTCCTTGTAGGAACACACTCATCAACTAACACGAGGGTAGTTAGTGTCATTCTAATACTAATTTCTCAGACATGGTTTGAGCATTCTCCTCACCCCCTAAATTTGGGGGCGGTGGGCAGGGAGATTTTTAGATGGAATCCAAAAGAGCCAACAGAGAGTTTCCTCTTTTTTTGCCTCTCTTTCTTCCTTTAGTTGCTGTTTTGGCTGTCTCAGAACAAAGGCAGGCAGGAAGTCGGCACAAGGTACCTACCAGCTATGGACCTTGTCAGTTTTCCAAATGCTCTTCTGCCCTAGGGATGCACAGATCCTCAGGCAAAACCACCCCTGCAAAGAATGCTCTGCTGGGATCACTTCCGCCAGCCAAAGCCCCATTCTCTCAGGCACAGGGGAGCAGGTTTTGACTCAAAGGAGCACCGGAGCCACTGACATAAACCCTGCTCTGACCTTGCCCTCACCCACCACCCTCTCCTTTCTCATAACTAACCTCCCATAAGACTCCCAGAGCCATTGACCTCCTCTTCCTCACTTCTCCGCAGGCAGCCTGGCTTATTCCTCCCATCTCTCCCTCTAGGGATCCTACCCCATGGGTCATCAACAAACTTCTTGTCAAGTTCAAAGGCCAGTGCCCTTGGCCCCTTGGCTGTACGTGAAATCTTCAATTGTTCATTCTTCAAACTTTTCTTCCCTTGGTTTCTATGAAATCAAGCCTCTCCTAGTTCTTCTGGTCTCTCTCTGAACATTCAAGTTCTTGTTTCTTCCTCCTCGCAGCCTTTGCTTGTTGTCCAGGACGTCGCCCTCTGCCCACCGGTGTTCTCTCCCCCACACCCTCTCGGCACTGATTCTTTCTTAGTGTCAGCCATGATTTCCATGACCTACATGCTGATAACTCCAGCCCAGACGTTTCCCCTCTGACTTCTATTTCCTGGAGGTGCTGGTCCTCACATGGGTGTCGCGTGGGCCTGAGATCCGCCAGGTCCAGGGCTGAATTCATCTCCCCATCAGGGCTCTTTGGCTGCAAGCAACAGGGACTGACCCTGACTTGCCGGTGCACGGAAGAGACTAATTGGAAGGATTGCAAGATGGTTCCTAGAATCAAGGGAATCACTGGACAGCCTGGCGTCTGGTAGCCTGAACAAGGCCACTGCCCAGATTCAAGTTCCCGGGAGCAAATTTGACACACCCAGCTCAGATCATGGCCCCACTGCTTGGGGTCTGTAATCAAAATAAAGTGGAATGAGAGATGCAAAAGGTCTCAGACAAGACAGCAGCCACCAAGCCTTCCAAGTTTGTTTTTCTTCTGGACCAGAAGGGAGTCTCTCTCTCTATCTCTCTCTGTCTCTCCCTCCCTCTCTCCCTCTCTCCCCCTTCCCCCAACTCAGGTATCTCAACACCAGTCAGTCATTACATTCTGAGATTTTTAAAGTACTTCTCCAACCAGTGGCCTTCTCCATCCCTTGGACCTCTGACCTCCTTTGGAGTCTTATGATCTCTTGGCTTGATGACTACTGGTGGCCTCCTAAAAAGTCTCTGCTCCCTCTCTTGTCCACCTCAAGTTTGTCCTCCACGTGATAGCCAGAGTGATCTATCTAAATCCAGAGCTAGCCAAGTGACTCCCCTGTTTGAGCTCCTTAACCTAGAGGGTGAGCTATGGGACTGGCAGCCCACATTTCTTGTTACCAAATAAAATTCTGCGGGGACCTGGCCCCTACCCACAACCCCTTCGCTGCAACCTGGTTTTTGTCTGTTTGTCTGTCTGTCTGTTTTTGCTTCTGGCACTCCCTCTTCCTGCGTGGCTTTCTTCTCCCCCTACCACCGTACCCTAACCTGGCCGTTACCAGTTTATCTTTAAAAATCGAATGAGGCTTCACGTCCTCAAGGCTGCCCTCCCTAAGCCTTTCCTGACATTTTGTGAGGGGTTGAGGATCCCTCCTGAGTGCGTCCATAATGCCCTGAGCATATCTCTATGATCACCACACACAACCCACTGTTTGAGGAGTATCTGTTCAGGTGCCTATCTCTCCTACTATCTACACATTCTTGAAAAGCAGGGATGAGACAAGGCATACAGTAGGTGCTTAGTAAATGGTGGGTTTGTTTTTTTTTTTTGAATGGTCACTGACTTTGGTAAATCATGTAACATCTTCGGGGTTTCAGCTTCCTCACTGCAAAAAGGAGATAGGTCGACCTCTCCCGTGTTGTGCGATTAAGTGAGATGATATAAATGGAACGCCTTGCATGGTGCCTGGCACGTGGTAAGTACTCAATTAAAAGTCACTTTCCTCACCGCCAAAAGCCCCTTTTCCCTCACCAGTAGAAGAGAAAAGAATGCTTAGTGCCCTCTGCTTAACAGTGCAGAGTCCAAGTTTTCTCTACTGGAGTGTAAGCTGTATGAGAAAATGAGGCCAGGCCTATATTATTAATTGCTAAATCTTTTGCAGGTGGCAGGTGCTCAATCAATATTTTTAGGATAAATGAGTAATCATCTGTGCTTATCTGACCCTGAATTTGTGCCTTCAATGAACTTAACGTTTTGTTTCCTTTTCCCATTTAAAAAAAACAAAAAAACCTCACCATCTTCAATTTCTTTAGTGGGCACGGTTTCCTGTTGCAAACCAGCCAAGGCTTGGGGAAGAAGAGTCACCCCACCCAGGCCCGCGCCACAGTCCGGGCTTTTGCGAGCCACGCTGTAGCCCTGGGCAGGGTGACTGCAAATGCCCTGGGGAGGGGCACTGACACCCCTTCACCTGCTGACTGGCTTGGAGCACATGCTGGCTCACTGACGCGTACTGGCCCTTTTAATACCCCTAACAGTTGTGGGTGGGAGGTACCCTCCTCCCGCTGTATCAGGCAGGCTCCCAGAAGGGACAGGTTAGTGTTCTCAAGCTGGGGAACTGAGAAGAGTTTAATGAAAGGAATTTTGTAAAAGGGTGAGCAGGGTTTAAGGAGTCGGCAGGGAATAGGGTAAGTACCCCAGGGCTGGCGGTGGCAGAGTCCTTATCACCCCCCAAAATAAGAGGAGCAGCCAACCCACAGCATCCCAGGAGGGAGGGAGCCAGGACCATAAATACCCTGGCCTCTGCTTCTGCCTGCAGGGTGTGGCAGGGGGTGGGGGGTGATCCCCGGTGCCAAATGCACCCCGGCCGGTCGGAGGGGTGGGCTTTCCAGGCCACAGGTAGTTTGAGAAGAGTCAGGAGTGACCATTGTAACTAGGCTAGCCAGCACTAGGTGAGGCAACCCCTGCAGTCTAGCTTTTAACCTGCCCACTCTGCTCCTCTGTCTCTGAGACAGCGGCATGTGACTCCATTTGTCTGGCCTCCCATGCCCGCTAATTGTGCTTCCATTGAGACTAGGGCAGACGGCAGCACTCTGGGCTGTTCTGGAAGCTTCCACGAGGACCCTAAGAGGTAGTCATGTCAGCATGGGACAAATGGGGAACTCCCAGATGAGGAAGGAAGGCAGTCCAGTCTTTATAAACACATACACATACCACACACACACACACACACACCCCATACTGCTCTGTGAACACGCACACACACACACACACACACACACACACACACACACATACACACACACACACACACACACCCCATGCTATTCTATGAATATACACATGCACACACACACCCAGGCTGCTTTGTGAACACACCCACATACATACACACACCGCCCCCATGCTGTTCTGTGAACCCCCAGGAAACCACCTGGTAACTCAACTCCAGGAGCATGGAGAATGCATCAGTGGACCCACCCCAGCACAGGCCCCTGCGGCAGTTAAGATCCTGGCTTGGGAATCAGACTCCCCAGGACTTGAATCCTGACTCTACCACCAGCTATGTGAATTTGGGCCTCATTTGTGAAACGGAAACCGTCATACTAGTAGGGGTGTTGTTAGGATTTAAATGCAACAGGCAATTTGCTTTGCACTCATTAAATGTTATCTACAAACCCCATCACGGTCATTTCTGTAGCTTTGCACTACCGTAACTTTCGACCTAATTGCTGACTCATTCCAACTTTCAGAACCCTTTAAGAATGAATACTTCTACAACTAAGGAAAAGGATGATGATATCTGGTAGGGAATTTTCAAGCATGACTGTTACACAAACCCAGTGGGCATGGCCACGCAAATATTACCGTGCCTCTTTTAAAGACGGAGAGAGCAACTAGCACCCAAGGAGACTAAGTGACTTGTTCAAGGTCACACAGGCAGTAACTGGCTGAGTCAGGGGCATCCCACTAAAGAGGCAGCACCTGCCAGCCGGCCTCCGCGGAGGCAGGTCTTCGCCCCCCAGAAGGGGCCGCCCTGCGCTCCCACGTTGGCTGTGGGAGGCCGGATCGCTTAACAATATGTGTTTCCCCAAACTGTCATTATGTCCTTGTTGGCAACAAGGAATATGTGAGCCACTTCCTGCAGCTGTGCCTGCGAGCAGGGGAGTGGCGAGGGCCCGCGGTCGGGTTGGCCTGTCCTCCGCGCACCGCCCTGCGGTCTTCCAGGACCCAGACCGCCTCTCGGGGCTTCTGGCTGCCGGCAGCGTGTCGGCTTCCCCGGGGCTGTCGCTGTGGTCAGGGACAGCGAGAGGAACCTGGCCCAAGGCTCCGCGTACTGGAGGTGGACGCCTGACAGCGAGAAGCTCATGTCTGAAAGCACGGCGTGCATTAGCATCCTCTCCTTCAGAGAGAGCTATTTTTGTCTTTCATCTCCAGAAACCGCGTTCCAAGATCAGGGAGGCAAGTGTCAGAAGGAGAAAACGGCCAGCGTCTCGAGCTCAGAAGAGAACAAGCCCCTGCTATTCCCTCCACGACAACCACGGCAACAATTGCCCCGGCCGCGACGGAGCTGGCTTCCCCTGCCCTTGGGTACCACACGACGTCCCGCACCCCCGTCATCTTTCTGTGGGATTTCTCTCCACACGCTCCACGGAGGAACCGGGTTCGTTGCCATGGTTACTAGCAAGTCACATGGCAGCCTGGCTACCTAGCGGTATAGGAGAACAGTGGGAGCCGACGAGTGGGGGGGGGGGGGAAGCATCCCTCCCCCACATCGGTGGCTTTTTCTTAGCCCACCCGCACGGCCCCAGAAGTCTGCCTCATTTCTGACCTGCCCAGCTCTGGGGTGAAGGGCCAGCCTTTCTTTGAGCAGCAGTATTTCCCTTTCATAATGGGATCAGCTCAAGCCTCCTTCAAGAGCTTCTCTTTCTGGCCCAGGAGCCCCTCTGCCCCTCCCCAACGCCTCCTTTCCCTGACTCCTCACTCACACACACACACACACACACACACACACACACACACACACGGGTGCTGTAATTAAATAGCTGTGTTGAGTGGGAACGGGTGGAGCATGCAGCCTACACCCCTTGAATAAGCTCTTTTTAAAAAAATCTGAGGATGGCATGAGTCAGGGAATTTCGAAGCCGTGATACAATCAGGACACCGATGCCTCCAGGGGGTGGTGGCAGGGAGCATGGACTCACCCGGATCGTACACACACCAGGCAGGGTCTGCTTTCCCAGCCACGGCCGTGAAGGGGGTCCGCAGAGCCTCAGACTTGGAGTCATGGAAGTGGGTATATTCCGCCAGTCTCTGCCGTGGCAGGGCAGTCCTGGCGCCTGGCCATTGCCTTCCGGGGCAGAGGAGGTCTGGGGCCTGGAGGAAGCTCTCCAAAAACAAAGCTCTCTGCCTCCTGCCCCCACCCCCTCCTTCCCCACAGAACCAGTCCACGTTAGCAAGTTAGCGCGAGCCCGTGCTCTGAGAAGTTGGTCAGTGAGTGGGTGCACCTTAGCAACAGCACGGGCTGCGAGCGCACGTCTTTCTTTCCCTGACGGTCACAGTTGCCTACTTCTTTAGGTTCAGGTTACACCGCATCTTGTCAATTCCACCAGACTGGCTGGCGTGCTTTCTTTCCCCGAGGCAAAAACAAAGTCTAGATGATGGAAACGGACCCGGAAGAGTCAGCAGGCAGCGAAAGGCAAGGCCTGGGAGGGATGCTGGCCCAACTGTGCTAGGTTGGTTCCGAGGACTCGCTTCGGGACCCCTGCCTCAAAGAGCAAAGTGTATTCCGGGAGAAGAAGCAGACAGCTTCCCGCACGTCACTAACCTTACGGAGCACCGCAGGGCAAAGACCGAGGAGACCAAAAGTAAGGGGGCAGGGATGCAGCCCAAAGGGGTGTGAGACTCTATCCAATGGGGTACAAAATGCAGAACTTTTTTTGTTTTTGAATCTGCTTTGGTACATGTATCATAACGTACATAATTGTGTCCAGTAGGATCAGTTTGGGCTGAGATTAAGAAAGAAGAGCATAGCCAAACGACAGGAGCTTCAGCAGGAGACAAGTTGATTTGCCCCTCAGGTAAATGGACCCCGGAGGCAGGCCGCTCGGCTGGTGAGCTGTCTTTCCTGGTTGCTCCAACATTCTCAACAGGCAGCTGCCACTTCACTATCCAAGGCTGTTGCTCATGGCCAAGCCGTCCTGTTCACGTTCTAGGTGGCAAGGAGAAAGAAAGGAAGAATCACATGTGCCTCCCGTGAGGACACTTCCTGGAAACTGTACTGTCCGCATTTAGCATTTACCTAGCATTTTGTCACATGACTTTGCGAGCTGCAAAGGATCCTACGAAACGTCATCTATTAGGGAATGCTAAACGTGCCTATCGGGGAATGCTATCGAAGGAAGCATGGACAGTGGGGTGCCACCCGCACGGGTGTATACTTACAAAAAATAAATGCACCTGTTAGGGGCATAATCAAAACTGTGGCCTTTGGGGTAGAGTTCAAAGACCACTGCTATGGATTATATACCCTAGAAGTACATATAACTGGTTGAAGGAAGGAGTGAGGGATTTTTTTTTCCCCACCACCTTGCATCCATCCATCTTTCTCCTGGTAAAGCGGTAAGGTGAGTTTTGTGTGTGGGCTCATCTCTCCCCCATTCTCAGCCACGCCGTTGTGAGGGGGCCCTAATTCGCCTTGGCTCACCAACTTCTCCCACACCCTTGGCCAATAGGATTGGTGCGGGTTGCTGAGAGTCAGGTCCAAGACTTACATTCAGCTCCTAGAAGGGGCACAGTGGACATAAAGCTCTCAGCCCATGAAGTCTGGAGCCACACAAACCCCCTACCACCCGGATAGGAGAGCACAGCCCTCATCTAGAGGAGAGGGGAGAAGCCACACCGAAAGGACCAGGTCTTGGCGACCCCGTTTTAGCTTCGTATCAAACTGCATCGAAACACAGCATCACTTGTGATGAGGAGCCGTATTGGACCAGGTGCGTGAGGTCAACCCCTACAACTGGCAGAGTAACCAGGTGGAAAGAGCCTGGGACAGGTGACTTCCTGGAGCAGAGCCACAGTCTCTGGCTGGATGTTGATGTGAAAGAGAAATCAATTTCCATCTTGTTAAAGCGATTGTTTACGTAAGAGTCATTGTTTTAGTGGCTAGACTATAACCTGACGGGTACACATGTATTATTTCATTTAATTTCTTTTTAATGATCTTATTTCATTGCCCAAGGTCTTACAAGCAAGTGGGTGCAGGGCGAGAATTTGGGCCCAGGACTGGCTGACTCAGTATTCTCTGCTCTTGCGGGCCCTCGGCTAACTCTCTTCCCTCCATGCTGGGTGGGGTCACACCTTTTACTCTGTGCTGTCGTGTCTCTTTGCATGTGGCCGCTTTGGAGCCAGAAGCTGTGCGGTTCCCACTTGCATTGCCCCGGTCAGGCTGGGCCCTGATGCTCCATAAATGTTGATCCAATAAATAATAAATGGTGTTACTGAACTTCAGAACAGATCTAGCAGGCTGTTGGAGGATCAAATGAGATCATGTTTGAGAAGAGGTTTTGAAAACTACACAGTGGTTATAGTTAGCCCTTTTGTTAGGAAATCCCCGTATTAGGGTCAGGAATGTGGCTGTTTCTGGCTCTGCCTTCTGGTGCCTTCCTCTGAGAGACAGGCCTTGGGGTCGTGTTACTCTTAAGAGTCAGAGGGCACCTTTGAGACCACTCAGATGCACCTCCTGGTGCCCTCCCACTCCCCCACCCCCACCCCAGGTGCACTTGTCCTCCTTGATGGCTTCACCAAGGGGTCAATTGGTCAGTGACCCTCCCAACAGCTGGGCACCATGGGCAAAATATGACTCGACAGTGTAGGGTAGGGGACAAGTTCTGTTCCACTCCCCAGATAGATCCATGAGTTCTCTCCTTTTTGCCTCTGCACGTGCTCTTTTCTCCCCAATAGTCCGAAATCCTCTTTCTTTTTTGTTTTCTTTTTTAAGTTTATTTATTTATTTTGAGAGGGAGTGCAGGAGGGGGAGACGGAGAATCCCAAGCAGGCTCCACACCGTCAGTGCAGAGCCCGACACGGGGCTCCAACTCACGAACTGTGCGATCACGACCTGAGCCAAAACCAAGAGTCAGACGCTTAACCGTCTGAGCCATCCAGACACCCCCGGAGTCCTCTTTCAAGTTCAGGTTCAAAGTCACCTGCTCTGTAGAAGTCTTCCAAGTTTGGCAGGGGCATTTATGTGGTCTCCTCTCTTTCTTGCTGTGTCATTTTGTACTTAACTCTATTATAAGCCATATCAAATTACATTTTTATTTGTGCTTTTTTATAAACCCACTTCCTCACCCCTCCAAACTACCACCATCACCTTTCTTACATGAGATTTTCAAGGACAGAGACTTGTCTTACTCTCTCGATTCTCCAGCACCTACCTCAGTACCTGGCACCTGTTGATAATTTAATGAACGCTATTGAAGGGATGAGTGAGTAAACACAGGAGCAGGGGCTGAAAACTTGGTCCCTGGCGTTAGACAAACTCATGTTCAAATCCCCTTGACGAATCATACTCATTCACTCATACATGCTACTCATCCACTCATTCAAATTTTTAGTACCTATTATATTCCAGCCACCCTGCTCGACCTTACCATAGGGCAATCGGGAGGGATGGGGTCTCTGCCTCACAAGCTTATATCTGAGGGAATGGTAGAGACTGAAAAGAAAAAAGCCCATCAGTAAGTAAACAAGTCTCTAATATGTCCTCCGACGGCAATGAACGGGGGGAGTGTGACAGTGGACCTGAAGTTGGGGTGGACTACTTTGAGTGACGAGTGGGCAGGGAAAGCCTTGCTCAGAGCATCCGAGTGAGTCCCAAAGAGTGGGAATGAGACGGCCTTTTGGAGGGCTAGGGGGAAAATGAGGAACAGCCACCAACAGAAAAAAGGTTCTTCTCTCTCTAAGGCTTAGTTTCCTCATCTGGACATTGAGATAATAATAGCATCCGCTACATGGTTTTTGAGAAGCTTCAATGCATTGAAACACAGCATCGAGCCAGGCACACAGGAAGCAGTCTATATGTTTTAGCTCTTATTGTCAGTTATGGGTCATGCGACAGAAAGGAAACGAGGGTGAGGCCATGTGGCCCTCTGTAATTGCCACTTCCTTTGCCAAGGTTCCAAGCCATCTGTTAAATCACCCACGTAAGAATGTTCCTGGGGAATTAAAAAAAAAAAAAAAAAAAAAAAAAAAAATGTTCCCGGGCACCAACGTCCATCTCTCTGGTCTACGGTCTCTAGAACCTCTTTCAAATGCGTGTACATTCCTCAGGTTGGCAGAGAAAATAAACCAAATGGAAACTTGTCTGTGAAAGCCCTCAACGAAGGTAGTTATTGCTACTGCGTTCTTGCCCCGTAGTCTCTGGACACCCCATGTTCTGGCTGGCGGCACACCATCTGGTTAGCCAAGGACCTTCTTAAGCCAGGCCCCTGAAACTGAGCGTGGAGCTTCCAGCAAGCTCTGGCCGAGCCGGGACCTGGCCTGAGGCCTGCAGACCCAGCACAGCCTCACACGTAGGTAATAAGTTAGTAGCAGAGGCAAGTGTATTGCCTCCCCCTTAGAACAACCAGATTCACCTCCAGCCTCCTAAGTTCTAGCAGGTGAGACAAGTTTTGCCCTGTGACTCCACAACCATGGCCGTCTTTCAAGGAATTTCAAGACACTCACAAGGCTAGTCTTCCCTACTGGGCAGACGGGAGCATCTTGGCATTTGTAACAGCAGCAAAGAGAAGGATTCTCGGAATCTCAGAGGCAAAAGGCGTCCCTGCAGTTCAAATTTTTCTGAACCCGTGGTTTCTCTGATGAGGGGTGCGTGCATGTGTGTGTGTCGTGTATGCATGCACATAGGTGTGCGTGCAAGAGAGGGCAAAGAGTGCTGGCTCCATACTCTAAAGCCACTGACTCTTGTAGATATGGTTATTTCACGTATACATGTTTTCAAGGCTGCCCTTAAATGGTAACATCAGCAGAAAGATGCCAAAGAGTGTGGCGGTACAAGGGCTTAATTACAGGGACCTTTGTCCAACGAACATGCCAATAATTTGCCTAGCTGAATGATTCAGCAGTAATGCTGCCAGGTTCCCAAAAAAAGCCCATATCTGGGATGACGTAATGTCTCTCCAGCCCGATGCAGCCATCTCCCCACACCCACCGTCACACATTTACCGTCTCTTCTTAGGAGCCACATTTCCATCTGTGAGCTCTTCACTCGCCATCTGCATTGTGACAAATATGTATTTTATTATTTAAATGGTATTACAATGTACAGTGTTGCTAATCTAGCCCTTCATGTTTAGAAAGGCAGTAGAAAAATGAAAACTGAAAAAAATCCTGGCCCCTGGTGAGTTCTATGTCGGCAACTCATGCCTGCAGAATGCCTCCCAGTATCTCAGGTTGGATATTTGATCTGTGCATCCCATGAATATTTATACGTTGGGGCAAAGTGATTGGTTTAATTTGTCACTGGAAATTGAGGTGACAGTCTCGATTTGCGAAGCGGTACACGTGGCAGGGACTGTGAAGGGAAAGAGACTCTGGTCCTACCCCAATGCACTCTGTATGGAGCTGGAAGATACTTTTCCTTGCCTACCTCAGATCCATCAATCTCCCCCTTCTTCCTGACCGGACAGGTGCTCGGGGAAGGTGTTCTTATCGTCATCTAAACTAATTTTGGTTTTCCTTGCCACTCCTGGCTAGACACTGCATTCATTTTATTTCAGTTTATCTCAACGAGGAATTAAAGGAGTCCTGCTGCGCATGATGGGGGGGAAGGTGGTTCTGAGAAAGATTTCTTTCCTGATAAAAAAAGATCCAAAGAATAAGTAGCTCCCTTTTTTGACCTCTGGATGTTGTTATGATGCACAGAACTCCTGCAGCCATCCTGCAGACGTGAGGGGAGGTAGCTGGAAGGATGACAGAGGTGGCGAAAATCTGAGTCCTCGATTGTTGTTAAGTCGATGATAAACCAACCCAGAGCTGCCTCCACTTTTAGACATCTCATTATATAAGATAATAAATCCTTTGTTATTTAAACTGGTTGGTTCAAGGCTTTCTGTTCCATAGAAGCTGAAAATGTCTTAACTATGTGAGGCAGTGACTTTCAAGCTTTTTGGTCATAAACCAAAGTGAGAAATATGTTTATGTGTAATGCACTCTAAAATGTTCCATTTTTTTTCTACTTAATTTTTAAAAATTCAGGTCATGACCCAACACAGTGATTTCAAAACTCACTAGTGGGTCATGATCCACATTTCTGAGAACATTACAGTCATAGGGCACATAAGCTAGTGTGATATAATGAAAGCATAATGTGGTTAAGTGTCATAAAAGACATACCAACACAGTGCTGATCGCTTTGAACTTGGGGAAACAGGGAAGCTTTCGCGGAAGGGCGAGACCTTGAAAAATACCTACATTTGGGGGTTCAAGGAATGACATGAGAAAAGACGAGGTGGTGAGAAGTGCAGACACCCTCCAGCACCAGTGTGTAAATGTGGGCAGAGGTTGATGTATGTGATTTGGAGAGTAGTGAGAAGTAAGGTCTGATTCTAGTTAGAGAATGTGCAGCCTTGAATGGCAAGCAGATGAGAGGCCGGATGAAGGCGTTCAGAAAGGGCCAGGACTAAGGAAGTCTAAAATGCTGGCAGTTGCAGCCTGGGTTGGGTCTGTGTCATAGCAGAAGCTTAAACTGGTGGCGTTTAAAGCTTGAGGCAAGTGACAAGGGCCTCCGCTCTGGGAGGCGAGCCCCCGCTCTGTCCCTTCATTCTGCCTATACTCACTAAAAACCCATCTTACGTGCTCTGCCTGTGAGCTGCTTTCGGCGATGGGCAAAGAGCGAGCTGGCCTTTCTAAGAATTCAGCCTGGCATCCCCCACGTGAAACCGACAGTGCCGATATTGTGATTCTTCTAAAGAAAACCAACAGGGTGAGAAAGAGTGGCCGGTTTTCCATTGCAGAAAGGCCAGCAACCCCCAACTTCTCATTGTTCTTCTTGCGCCCACCTACTTGCCTTCTGATGAGTTCGTTCACATTTTGTTAGATCTCGCCCCAGAAGTTGGGCTGAGCCTTGCTACTTGGCATCTCTAGTGGGAAAAAAAAAAAAAAAATCAGTGGAGGAGGATTTGAAATTGTTGGTTAAATTGGATGTTTGTGCTATCTGTGGATTTTAATTGCCCATGTCATTCCTTCTCTACTCTCTCCCTGAAAATCAAGAGTTGATTCTCATGATGGAAATTAATCAGAACTAGTCTGTGACTTCTCTTTTATTATACCCACGGACCTAAGGGATGGGCAAATCGGAGAGGAATTTTACCAGAAACCCAAATACTGGAGAATAGAACCAGATTATAATAAATCTAAAGCAGAGGCAAGTTTATTCTTATCCTCCCCCTTTAAATTAGCAACTGTTTTTTCATGTGTAAATCGAAATGATCAGATTTCTGGAGCCTTGTTTCTGCCTTGACATTTGACACTGTTCGTGATTTGGGCAAAGGTCCCTATATTTCTGCCCCGACTGGCTCCAGACAGAAAATCACAAGTAATACATATCCTTTGGGAGCACAAAGCAAGTTCATTGCTTCATTTGGAGTGAACGACAGACATTTCCACGATGAAAAGCACCAGCTTAACCGCATTTGACCCCAGAGCATATGAAATTAAGTGATGAGTTAGCATGATTACATTGGTTAATTATCTCATCAATATCTTCTTCAAGTGGTTTATTTGGGCTTTTCTTTGTAGAACTTTTCAACGCCTCATGTGTTGGAACTTCAGAATGGAGTTCACACAGTGAATGAGTGTGTGAAGGAAAGAGTAGAGAGGTGGGTGCTTTCCTCTCAAGTCCAAAGCCACACTATCCATCTCCTCCCAGTCCTGCTTGTGCTCCTGGCTTTCCTGCTTGGGCGCTGACACCCCCATCTTCCAGGGACCTAGTCCCTTTGTGTCATCCCCGGTGCTGCCGCTCCTCACTGCCACGTGCAGCTGATCACCAGATTCTTGAACTTGTCTGGCTCCCCTCTGTTTCCGCTGCTCTCACACTGAATTCAAGGGCTCAGCGCTGCCCTCTGCACTGAACGACTGGGCCAGCTTCTTGGAGTGGCCTTTCTGCTCCATTCCTCTCCCGTCTCAGTCAACCCCTTGGCTACTGGAGCGACGTCCTAAATCCCAGCTTCAAACCGGCCACTCACTCCCTTGCACCACGTTCCTCAGTGACTCCCCATCCAAATCCAAACTTATTAACACAACATTCAAGACCCTTCAATACTGAGCCCCAGCGCCTCATCGCAGGGTTTTCTCCCACGATGCCTGGTTCATGGACCAGAGTGAAGGGTAGGGTAGAAGAACCTCCTTGCATTTCATCGTGAAGAATTGATCATATTGTATTACGATTCCTCGGAGTCTGAAACACCTTCTAGACTCTAACCTTCAAGAGGGCAGGGGCTGGGTTTTCACTCTCAGTGTCTACCATTGTGCCAGGCACATGATCTGTACACAATAAATATTAGTTGAATGAATGCAGATGTCATAAATACCTCAGAGTTTCTCGTTTGAAATGGAATTTGCTTACCAATACCTAATATAGCCTTTTAACTTTCTACTAACGTACGTATTCAGGATGCACAAAACAGTAAGCGTTCATAATCCCACCATAAGTGAAGACAATTGGAAAATCCACCGCCTGAATTTGGAGGAAATTTAGGGTAATTCTAAGTCTTATATGGCCGACTTGAGACTCAAAGTTGGGCACAGGACCTACTCCATGACGTCAAGTGATGTAGGCCTATAATGCCGAAGAAGGAAGCTGGACATTTTATTTCTCTCTAGATTTTTGTCCTTTGGCTTAGAGGCCTAAGGTCTGGCTTGCCCAAAACGTCAAAAATCCATTCTTCAATTACTCAGGTTCTTTGCTTCAGGACAGAACCTCATTCTTTTCTTCCCAAGCTTACTAACAGTAAGCTCTCGCTTTCTGCATTTATTTAGACACTGCAAGTGCCAGTTTAATAAATATATTCCCAGAAAACAATAAGTGGAAAGTTGTGTACATGTATACATGATGGCAGCGGGTGGGTGGGCATAGTCTTATGGCAGTTGTGCCCTGGGAGAGTTTAGTCCAGCACATGGGGTACCTTTGGGGATGACGGATACAGGAAGAGTTCTGGTAACAGTACATTCTGGGGACTATGGGTGTGTGTGTGTGTGTGTGCGCGCGCACGCGCGCACATTTCACATGTTCAGAATGTCGACAGACCAGATACTAGATGCAGGAGAACATTCTGACTCGACCTTACGAAGCCGGACTAAAGGAGTAACTACTTTCTGGATATTAGAAATTGCACCTAGCTGTGCACATTATACTCTCTTTCAGTTGAAGACCCGAGGAATGGATTCCACCAGCATCCAGATGGGCAGTGAGGGGTGTCCAGAGAAAGCCACACTGCATCTTTTGGCAGTCCGTAGACCCGGACAGATCACTCTTCGTTGCCGGGTAAGCTCTAGAATACTTCATATAAAGGAGACGCACCGTTATCCTGAAATCTCGAGGAAGGGCCTAGTATTTCTGAAAACAATGTACTGCGGGAACCAGAAGAGAATTTTAGAAAACTGCGTTCGCATCTTTGTGAGGACAGAAGAGGACATGGCCTTTTAAAGCAGAAGTTGATGAAGAAAGAGCAGGTTTAAACGACATGAGGACAAAGTTAAACCAAGGACCGCCGTGGGAAGGCTGAAAACCCAAGGTCACATGGTGAAGATGACGAGAGCAAAGTTAGCAGTGGTCAGAGAGCACCTACTGGCTCCGGCCGTCACCGAGGGAGAAACAAAGGCAAGCTGAAGAGATGCAATGAGCAGAGGCTTCTCTCAAGGCTCCAGCGACCAGGTCACCATATCCACGAAGCTTTGCCCAACAGCTATGTGTTCAGGTAACGCGTTGAGTGCCTCCTAGGTGGTAACAGCCTGGGTGCTATAGGCCATGATAAGATGGTGGTCAGTTGGACACAGTGCTCGCCTTCCTCAGGGGTCCCTTCTGCACCTTTGGCCTGATCCATCTTCGGAACCTTTAACATTCCGTTGTTCGGGACCGCAGACATAGCCACCCCCCTCCCCCGGGGAAGGACATTCTCAAGGACAGGGTTTCTCCAACAATAGCAGCTCAGAATCAAGCCCTCGAGAATCCTCTGGTGTTGGTTTTCTGACCACACCCCCTAAGGCCTCCTGGGAGTCCAAAGTCCACTGTTATTGCCGATCTGGAATTACCTGGTATTTCCTATGCACGTTTATTTTCCTTGTGGACATTTATTCAAAAATGATCTCTAATAACTTACTTTAATAGCCTTTCCCCTGACTTTAAAGGCAACGCAAACCCCTTTGATATATAAAAAAGCACAAAGAAAAAAAAGATGTCCTCTATAAGCCGTAGCTGCTGAGGCCCACGCCACTCCATTTTGACCTCAGCCACACCTATCCTGAGCCCTCGGAACAGTGCTTGACGTGGAATAGACCCTCAGTAATCAGTATTTGTCAAACGGATGGTCAAGAGCAAGTCCCATGGTCGCCATGCTGGGCCACACATCAGGCTGAGAGAAGGCGCTGTTCTGGTAATCGCAAGCACCCCTCAGCCACGCTTTCTGGCCTCACGGTGGTGGTTGCTGTAGCCCCGGGGAGCTAGAACCATATCTCTACTCTCAGGACTGCCAGCACCCCTGGGCCTGTGGCCACCGGGCACCTTGTATAGCTGGAGTGGTCCTAGGCCCTCAGGTCTGTGGGGAACATAAACCATCTTCGAGCTTAAGAGTCCTGGTTTTCCAGGGGCACCTGGGTGGCTCAGTCAGTTGGGTGTCAGATCTCAGCTCAGGTCATGATCTCACGGTTTGTGAGTTCCAGCCCCGTGTCGGGCTCTGTGCTGACAGCCCGGAGCCTGCTTCGGATTCTGTGTCTCCCTCTCTCTCTGCACCTCCCCAACTCCACTTTGTCTCTCTCTCTCTCTCTCTCTCAAAAATAAATAAACATTAAAAAAAAAAAAAGAGTCCTGGTTTTCTGATACTGAACCCTGCACCCTTTAGAAATGGAAAGAAAGGACCCCTCCCCTACTGTCTTTTCTCATAAAGGTGGAAAGCTGATGGCCTTACCGACCTATGACTTGGGTTCATGAAATTTTTAATGCTTTTAATATTTAAGTTTACTTATTTTTGAGAGAGAGTGTGTGAGTGAGCAGAGGAGGGGCAGAGAGAGAGAGAGAGAGAGAGAGAGAGAGAGAATCTCAAGCAGGCTCCAAGCTGTCAGCGCAGAGCCTGATGCAGGGCTGGAACCCACAAATCATGAGATCATGACCTGAGCTGAAATTGAGTTGGGTGCTTAACCGAGTGAGCCGCCCAGATACCCCACGTGCTTTTAATATTTTGATTGGTTTTCATGTGTTGGTGCTTGTTTTAAATGCTCTCCCACCGCCCGCTTAACTGTGGTTTCGCCTGAGGAGCTTGCTCTGTTTCACTTGTTTAAAAATTAATTAATCAATGAATTTTTGAGAGAGAGAGGGAGAGGGAGACACAGAATCCAAAGCAGGCTCCAGGCTCCAGGCTCCTAGCCATCAGCACAGAGCCCAACGCGGGGCTGAAACCCACAAGCGGTGAGATCATGACTTGAGCCGAAGTAAGATGCTTAACCACCTAGGCCGCCCAGGTGCCCCTCTGTTTCACTTTTAAGGTGCAAAAGCAGAATGATTTATTTGGAAGGAACCTGACCAGGAAGTCCTGCCCACAGCAGGACACAAACCCCTCGGCCTTCCTGTCTCCTCAGTGAGTACAGCAGGACTTCCCTGATGGCACCTCTGGGGGATGAGTCCCTGAGTGGGAGCTTGTGTGAGGTTGGCTCCCTCTCCTACCCTCAGGGAAGGACTGGGCTCAGAGACTGCACCCTGACGTTGGGAGAGAAGTCTAAAGCTGTGAGGGCCACCCAGGTACCCAGTGGAAGCCCCACCACGGGAAGGGACTCGTGGAAAGGTAGGTAGCTGTCTCCGTGACCCCCAATCCCAGCCCCCAAACAGGGTGGCTCCCTTAACTTGGCTCTTCCGCTCTAGGCCCCGTGTGACATTTCATTAGCTTACAGGTTGTGCAGCCAGCACAAGCTAGGAAGCCACCCAGAAAGGCGTTCAAGGTGACAGTGCCCAGCAGCGGGCACCCAAATTCATAGGTTGAAGTCCTAACCCCAAATGTGACGGTGTTAGGAGGTGGGGCCTTGGGGAGGTAATTGGTCGTGAGGGTGGAGCTCTCTGGGATGGGATTAGTGCCCCTCGAAGAGACTCCCGAGAGTTCACTGTCCCTCTCTGCGTTATAAGGGTACAAATTAAAAATGACCATCCACCTTCATCAGAACCCGATCATGCTGCCTCCCGAATCTTGGATTTCTAGTCTCCAGAACCGGGAGAAATCAGTTTCTCTTGTTGATAAGCCAACTGCCTGATCTAAGTTGCCAAGTAGAATTTAAAAGGAAAATAATTGGAGCTGGGGGTGCCTGGGTGGTTCAGTCAATTGAGCGTCCGACTCTCGATTTTGGCTCGGGTCATGATCTCACAGTTTGTGGGATCGAGCCCAGTGTTGGGCTCTGTGCTGACAGCATGCAGCCTGCTTGGGATTCGCTCCCTCTCTCTCTCTCCCTCTCTCCCTCTACCCCTCCCCCATTCACTCTTGCACTCTCTCAAAATAAATAAATACATTTTAAAAAATCAAGAAAGAAAAGGAAAATAATCGGGGCACCTGGGTGGCTCTGTTGGTGAAGCGTCTGACTCTTGATTTCAGCTCAGGTCGTGATCTCATGGCTCGTGAGATTGAGCCCCGAGACCGGCAGTGTGCTAACAGCTCAGAGCCCACTTGGGATTCTCTCTTTCCCTCTCTCCCTGCTTCTCTCCCTCTCTCCCTCCCTCCCAAAATACATTAACAAGCACTTAAAAAAAAAGAAGAGGAAAATAACTGAGAATAAAATAGGACGTATGTCAACATGCAAGTGCTGGGCAGGACCACGCTAGAAGAAATGCATAACAACGTTCCAGGTGCTAGGGTCCCTCCCCAGAATCCTTCTGGTCTGGCAGCTCCCCGTGCAGGCCCACACAGGCTTGTTGTAGTGGAGACTCGAATTCCATGAATGGCGTTGGCATTGCTCATGTGATTTTTCTAAGGCAGCGAACGACTCCTGGAAAAGTTCTGAACAAAACCGAGCACGGTGTTCCTTTGACGTACGCGGTCGTTGCTCTCCTGGAAAATACGAGGTATTTTTAAAATGCTTTGGGTGCATAGATAAAAGAGAAGTAGCTTTTAGCTCAGATGATTTTGAACAGTTTCCCCCCCGCCCCCCCGTGGGAACGTTCAATGAGATGTGCAGAAATCACGTAGCTCACAAGCATGGGCTTGTCTCACACACTGCAGGGAGTTCACCACCCCTGGCCTTTCCGGCTCGACGCGCTAACGGTCATGGTCCTCCCTGAATCCTCGTGACCACCGAAAATGCACCCCTCCCGGCTGCTTCAGCACCCTGGCTGAGAGCCGCAGACCCAGCACGTCCTGATGCCCCCCCATTCCCCTTCCCCGTGACGAAGCGGGAGACGAATTCGACTGGAGGCCTCTGGCGCGAGGTGTTTCTGCCCAATGAAAAGAGACAGCGGAGCCCAAGTAGCAGATCTCGCTGCCCGCGAGAATGCCAAGGTCCAAGCCAGGCTCAGGAAATAAAAAGGAAGGTTTGGAATCATGGAGAAGATAACTCCAATACGCTCTAGGATGAGTCTTGATACTCACTCTTCCTATGGGCAAAGGTGCTTTTTTTTTTTTTAATTTTTTTTTTTAACATTTATTTATTTTTGGGACAGAGAGAGACAGAACATGAATGGGGGAGGGGCAGAGAGAGAGGGAGGCACAGAATCAGAAGCAGGCTCCAGGCTCTGAGCCATCAGCCCAGAGCCCGACGCGGGGCTCGAACTCACGGACCGCGAGATCGTGACCTGAGCTGAAGTCGGACGCTTAACCGACTGAGCCACCCAGGCGCCCCCGAAGGTGCTTTTTTAAAGGAGTCTGATCTTAAAAAGCTAACTCCTCTTTCCACCCATTTACCATAGTTCAACAGGCAAGTTATGGGCTGAGGAAACGATGTCTGCGGGCCTGCAACCATCGGCGAGTTTGAGGACAGCCGGCCTGAGGAAGAGGCCATCATGGCGAGCGGAGGGGACAGGTGGCGAGAACTGGGTGTCCGGTGGCTCAGAATGAGCCCCTCGGTCAGCCAACCTCCATTCTGCCCCATCTCCATTCCTTCAATATGTTAAATAATTGTGCAAGCCGGTGCAGTTGGGCTTTTCTCTTACGACAACCAAAAGCGTCTTCCTGATAACAGTGTTCATATTCTGGCTGTTGGGAGGTCCCCTTTCTGGGCTTTATGTAGAGAATTTGCCCCCTTTCTTGGTTCTACCTTGAAGTGTGGTGGTTAAGGAAGTCTCTGGGTTCACATTCCACCTCTGTTTTTATAGGCTGTGTCCATTTAGGCAAATCACTTCATCTTTTGAGGTCTCATTTCCTCATCTGTCAAATGGGGGCCATAATAGTTTTCTGACTCTGGGGACATGGGGATTAAATTAAATGAGTTAATCTAAGAAAAGCATTGCAAACTGCCTCGCACATCCTTGATGCTGAATAGGTGCTAGTTGTGATTAGAGTCTTTTTAGTTTTTTGCTTGGATCTCTCTCCGCCGAGGACGCTAGAAATTCAATTCCAACGAATCCAAGCAAACAAAGAAAAGTCATCCGCAGCCGCGGGCCCCGAGATGGGGTACCGAATCAGGAAGAGCTGTTGAATCAAGCCCCTGAGGATGGGATGTGGAGCTTCTAGATGAGAGGTTGTGGCTTCTGGCTCCCCGTAAGAATCACCCAGAGGGTTGTTTTTTTTTTTTTTTTTAAGTCTCTGAGGCCCAGGCTGTACTCAGACCAATTAACTAAAAATTTCTGGGGTCGGACCCAGACATCAGCGGGTGTAAAGCTCAGGGGATCCCAGCGTGCAGACGAGGCTGAGAACCACTGCGCAGATGATCTCTTCATCAGACTTGCTTCTCTCTGTCGGGTTCCATTCTACAGAAAGCTCGTCCCGCCATGGCCTCAGATGTCTACCCTCCTATTATAGTCTCGATGGAAAAAAAAGAAGCAATTAACAAAGCATCTTTCAGTATCTGCATTCTGCATGTCAGAGGATTTGTCCTGCTTCATCCGTCTCCTGCTGGTCCTCTTTTCTTTCTTTCTATTTATTTATTTATTTATTTATTTATTTATTTATTTATTTATTTATTTATTTTTGAGAGAGAGAAAGATCAGGGGAGCGGCAGAGGGAGGGAGAGAGAGAGAGAATCTCCAGCTGTCACCTCAGAGCCCAATTCCAGGCTCGAACTCACAAAATGTGAGATCATGACCTGAGCCGACCTTAGCTGAAAACAAGAGTCCGATGATTAACCGACGGAGCCACCCAGGCGCCCCCTCACCCCTATCCCTGCTCGTCCTTCTTATTCTGATCACTGTTGCAGAGGGCTGGGGTCCAAGCCACTCCAGTGACCAGGAATCTTGATTGACAGCACACCAGACGCATTTGGGATGAGACAGCAATTCCCTCAAAGATCTAAGAGGATCGACCAGGGGAAAATTGTATGTATCATCTAATTAAATAAAACTGGTTACACGTCATCTTGGTTGATACAATTAATTGTCAGCATGTTTTGCCTCAGCCATTTTCCCTAATGGATAGGATTTGGGTTTGATGGGGTCTTTTCTTCAGGTGTCTTAGCCACCGCAAGTGACAGGTTATTGCATCGCTGGGACAATGCCTGGCTGGTCTCTTGGCTGCCTGGACGGGGATTACAGGTTCTTCATTCCCTGGAGCTGCTTATTCACTTGTCCCGCCCACAGATGACTGATCTCATAGGTCACCTCTTGAATTCACTCCAGGATAATCTTCTAACAACACTGTCACCGGTAGGTACTGACTACACGGTATTTCGATTCAAACTGAAATCCAAATTTCCATTTCCTCCAACTTTTGACCTCTCTTTTCCTTTACTCACTTATCTTCAGGTGGAGGAGCTCTTGTGGGAAGGCACTTTTTTTTTAAATTTTTTTTTAAATGTTTTAATTATTTTTGAGACAGGGACAGACAGAGCATGAGCAGGGGAGGAGCAGAGAGAGAGAGAGACACACACACAGAATCCGAAGCAGGCTCCAGGCTCTGAGCTGTCAGCACAGAGCCCGACGCGGGGCCCGAACTCACAAACCGCGAGATCATGACCTGAGCCGAAGTCGGACGCTTAACCGACTGAGCCACCCAGGCGCCCCCACTTTTTTTTTTTTTAAACAAAAGATGATTGGAGGGACACATGGAATCCTCAGTGGTGCTTATCCACTTGTTCTGAATAGCACTTACCATATTCCCTTTTCCAAACTGGACATCATTGGGAACAACAGAACACGTTCCCAGCCTTCCAGAAAGCGGAGGTTTTTTTTTTTTTTTTTTAATCAGCCCGGGTGTGGTGTATCTGAGGAGAGAAAGCACAGTAAATACCTGTACATAATTAGCATCATTGCCGACCTAATCAAACATCCCCAGCCATGCCTATCTGCATCCCCGAGGGTCTCAAGCGACTGTGGTTGATTTCTGCCGCCCTGCTGTTGCACATTTGCTGAATTCAGCTTTCCTTTAGGTTTCACAAGGTTTTGGTTACACACTGAGCTGTTAATTTTGATAGCCGTGTTTCCCAACCAGCTAAAGTCATTGCTGCAACGTGACAGATGAACGACGGAGAAATGGCTGCAACGTGGATGCAAGGGGAGTGATGGACAGAGGGCCTTTGCCATTGTGCACTGCCTCTGGGGGCTTTTCTTATAAAGGAAATCTTGATCTCTTGGTTATTAAGTAGACACCTCACTACTTAGTATGTAGATACGTGTTACGAAACCGTTCTCTTCCTGTTCTCGCTGGCATAGTTTCAGATGAAGTGAAAAGGGCCCCCCGAAGGGCTTTGCTCCACCACTAGATGGAGGACCACCTTCACCCCTGCAGCCCTGGAGACAAGGGCCCAGGGAACAGGAAAAAGATCTGCTGCTACCCTCCCCCCACCCTCCCGGGTTCCTCCCAGCACCGGGCAGGAAGCCACCTGCCGCAGCAGCAACGGTCACCGGTGGGGTCACACTCATTGTGCGCTTTACATTTTGAGATCTGATTCCTGCGTGAAGCCACAGCATCCTCTTTGGTGTTCTTTGAAAGTTCTGTGTTTTTCCAGCTGTTCCACAAACCTTTGTCGGCCAGGACAGCCTTGCACATGGCTTTCCAAAATTACCAAGGCCATCGACATTCTTTCCACCCACAGTATCCGCACTGACCCCTCCACCATTTGTTCACGCAAATCCTTCCCCTTCGAACCAGTGTGGCTCACTTCCGTGTATCACAAAGGCTGTGCGCACCACTCAGAGCACGAGTGGCACTGGAAAGGGGTCACCGGGCGCAGCCAGGATTAGTTTTCTCTATTCTTGAGTTTCATATAAATAGAATCACACAATATGTCCTTTTTTGCGTGTGGCTGCTTTTGATCAATACGTCGTCGGTGAGATTCAGCCATGTTAAGCCGAATCCTATTCCATTATATAAATAGACCACAATTTGTCAGTTCCCTTCTTGATGGACATTTGGGTTATTTCCGGTTTTTGACTATTATAAATAGGCTGCTATGAACATTTTTGTCCAAGGCAATTTATGGATGTATGTACTATACTTTCTCTTGTATATATACACAGGGGTAGATTTGCTGGTCCGTGTAAGTGTGTGCTTAGCTTCATTAGAGACCTCCAGCTTTCCAAAGAGGTTGTTTTCTTATGTTTAATCTTTGCAACAACCGTAAGTGTTCGTCAGTCAGTTCACCGTTGCTTATTGAGCACCTACTATGTGGCAAGCACTGTTCTAGATGCTGGGATATAGCTACGAGTGAATAGACAAGGTCTCTGTCATTGAGGCATGTTCTCGTGGAGTGGGGGGTAGTCAGGCAATGTAACAGAAAAAAAACCAAAAAAGGGTAATATGCTGCAGGCAGTGTTCTAGGCCCTGGAAATGTAGCAGTGACCAAAATAGATGAACAGACTGCTGTCACAGAACAAGAAGAAAAGAGCAACCAGGAGGGTCTGGAGGAGAAAGCAGAGGCCAGGTTAAGGAGGACCGGATAGATCATGGAAATGATTTTATCCTGAAGCAGTGGAAAGTCGCAGAAGGGCTGTAAGCAGAGACATGAAATGATCTAATTGACAGGGATGGGGTCGAGGAGATTCACTAGAAGGCTGTGTGATCCAGGCAGACTCTGGGCCAAAACTCTGTCTGCGACGGTGGAAGTCGTGACAATGACCAGCATTCAGGATATACTTGGGAGGTTGCCCCGAGAGGACTTAATGAACGATTGGCTATGGGGTGAGCGAAAAGAGGAATACAATTTAGATTCTAGATTCTTAGCCTGAGAAACGGGGTGGATGGTGGTACCATGCCCCGAGACTGGGAGGACCGGGGAAGGAAGGAACTTGACGAAGAAAAGCAAGAGTTCCATTTTGCTAAATTCGAGATGCAGACGAACGTTCGAGTGGAAACGTTCAAGAGGCAGGAGTTCACGGGAAATAGTCTGAAGATCTACCTTTGAGAACCATCAATGTGTAGATGACTTTCAAAGGCCCAAGGCTGAATGACAGCACCTGGGAGGAGAGTATAGGCCACGAAGGAGCCGGCGGAAGAGTCTTGGAATATCCTGAGAATGTCCAGTTCCATTTTACAGATGGGGAAACCGAGGCTCAGAGGAGAGAAGCAAATTGCCCGAGGTCACACGGTGTGACAAAGTTGGTCTTATTTTAGAGTCTGCGTACTTACCCACTTCCCTTTAATGCCTGAGGTTTCTCACTTCTGCCACTTAGATGCCACATGACCTAACGTGAATTAACCTTTCAGCGCCCCCCACCCCCCACCCCCGCGTTAGCTCATCTACAAGGTGGGGTAACAATAATTATACATACCACATAGGACGGTGTGAGTATCCAATAAATGAATATCATGAAAGCGCTCAGAACGGTGTTGGCACACATTGACGTCCGCTTGTGTCGTTCCGCGAGCCACCGCTAAGCACACACAGGCCTCAGAGGCGAGAGGAGGTAACACGTTCCGAATCTGCACGGCCAAGGGGCGCCGGCTCAAGGTGCTGGGGCCAGGAAGGTGTCGGGCTGGGTCTGAAGGAGGTAGGGACTCTTTTATACTTGTTCCAAAACAATCGGTCCCAGGGGCGAGGGTGGCCCCGGGCCGTCTCCCTGGTGCGGGTGAGCCCTGCGACTGTGGGATCAGGTCAGTTAACTGCGTGAGGGCGGGGCTGCAGGCAGAGGTCAAGGTGATGCCCGCAAGGAGCGAAATTGGAATAGCCTTAGCCCCGAAAATGCACAGAAGTGTAGGCAGGAGCCCGGCTTAATGCCTTCTGTTTTGTCCTTGCTAGCATCTGATGCCTAACCGTATGTGGTGTAATAAATACATTTCGTCTTTGTCCCCAGTTCTTGGCACAAAGATCTTTAAGACTCTTGGGATTTCCTGAGTGACAGGAGTATCTTTGCCCCCCCCCCCCCCGGGGGAGTATACCTGAGGTTATGCTAATGAGGTGATTCAGCTTGGGAATGCCAGATCGCCTGGGGATAGGGCTGGCCACCACCAGCAAGGTCCAGCGATTAGAATATTGGACCTTCCAGCCCCACCCGTGACCTTTGGGAAAGGGAGGGAAGGGGGTGTTGGTGGCTGCAGGTTAAACTCTATTCAAGCTCTCGAGTAACGAGATTTGACGAGCTTCTGGTGGGTAAACACACCCAGGTGCCAGGTGAGTGGCACACCCCACTTCCATGGGGACAGAAGCTCCTGCGCTCCAGACCCTTCCAGGCCTCACCCTATGGACCTCTCATCTGGCTGTTTATTTATCTCCTTTATAATAAGCTGGTAAATGTAAGTAAATGTTTCTCTGAGTCCCGTGAGCCACTCTAGCAAATTAATCAAACCTGAGGAGGGTGTTGTGGGGGCCCCCCATTTTATGGCCAGTCAGAAGCCCAGGTGACAGCTTGGACTGGCAAGTGACATCTGGCGTGGAGGGTAGTCTTGTGGGAGGGAGCCCTTCACCTGTGGGATCTGATGCCATCTCCGGGGAGTGTCAGAATTGAGCTGAGTTGTAGGCACCCACTCAGTGTCCGCTGAGGATTGTAGAATTGCCTGGTAGTGTGGGAAAACATGCATCAGACCGTGACTCAGGGTTCCTCCAATTAGCACCTAGGCTGTAAAAGCTGAATCTGAAGGCAAAGGAAGAGAAAGATCTGGTGAATGTTGAATGTGTTTTTTGCACATGGTGCAAACACCTGTGTGTGTGTGTGTGTGTGTGTGTGTGTGTGTGTGTGAACAGCGTCCCTTGCCCCTGCTCTTGGTAATGGCAGCCCTCTCTTCCTTGGAGTTACCGTCCCATCCCCCACCCAGTGTCATTCGTGGATCCCATCCCCCTGTCCTCAGTGGTTGCCTAAAGGTGGATGCGTGATCCCAGCCACACCAAATCAGAAAAGGGTCCTTTGGCTTTACAGATATTGGGAGAATAACTTTTCTTTCTCGGGGGGTTGCTGAGCTGCAATGACAGAAGAATGGAACTGTCTGCATCCATACCTCCCTTTGCCTATCAGCCATTAGGAGAGAACAAAACCAGAAGAGAAGAGAGTTTTTGTGGCTTTAACTGAGCCTCTGGCTCAGTGATGGGAGTCCGTGCTTGAGCTGCTGTTTGCTTAAGCTAGTTGGGGTTCCTCACAACCATAAAGGACCAACTAATTCATGTTAAGTTCCACTGGTGCTAATTTTCACAGTCTTAGCTGAGACCCTCCTGAAAGTAATTCAGCACTGTCATTTGGTTTCATGAATGATGAACCTAGAAGGTCGAAAGTTCCAGCCCAAGGTCGTATGGCATTAAACAAACTGACTTTTGGCACACCTGGGTGGCTCAGTCGGTTAAGCATCGGACTTCAGCTCAGATCATGATCTCATGGTTTGTGAACGCAAGTCCCGTGTCAGCTCTGACAGCATAGAGCCTGCTTCGGATCCTCTGTCTCCCTCCCTCTCTCTCTCTCTCTCTCTCTGCCCCTTCCCAGGTTTGCATGCGCACGTGCGCGCGCGCGCTCTCTCTCTCTCTCTCTCAAATAAACATTTTTAAAAAATCATTTTTAAAAAAGTCCTGCGACTGGGAGTGTATCTAATCTAGTTTTAGTTTATCACCTTCCCTGTAGACCTACCCATTTGCCCGTATGAATTCTGAAGTCCTCAGGGGGATCTCCATAAGAAAGGAGTGTGATCAGAGTATTTGGGGAAAAAGAGGACACCAAATAGGCAATACATTGCTTAGGGACCTGGGACGTCTGTAGACAAGAGATTGGGGCAAAGGAGTCAAGTAACCCTGGGTTGAAATCCTACTGGATGGGATCAAAGCAAACGTTTGGATTTGGGTTTCTACAATTCTGGCCCCAGTAAAAGGGTCCAGTGAATTATGGGTCCCTGAAGGGTTTAGCAGATTTCCAGAACCTTATGGATTCCAATCTTCCTGGAGAGAGTAGACCACTGGGTGATATTTGCTTCGTTCGTACATATTTGTATGTATACATGTATGTGTGAGCATCTGCACGTGTGTATGCATGTATGTACACACACACACACACACACACACACTCACACAAGTTCCAGCCTCACACATTTCTCCAGAAAGGGGGATTTAAGGAAATGGTGAGAAACATCAGAATTCCTTAAAGCCTTCTGGGGAATCATCTTCTGGACTTGGCCCCCTTTCCTGTGAGATTTTCCTTTCAAAGCTCAAAATTCTTTTCACAGCTCCTGAGTAGGTGAAAGCCACTGGAGAACAGTCTTGTATTGTCTTGCTCTCCTTTGGGAGGCAAGGTGGGAGGATTGAGGAGCTGGGAAGGTGGGGGAGGGGTCCATTTTCCCTGCACCTCCAATCTGGCAGGCCCGGGTTTAAAAAGCTCCAGAAAATGTAGCATTTGAAAATGCAGCCAGGAGGAGAGTAGACCCAGGAGGCCCAGAACTAGAAGCAAATGTGGGTTTTCGGTGTTATTCTTGTCTTTGCTAGGCCAATCACTCCTCCTCCTTGTTCTTGCTGCCTGGAGCAGAGATTTTAAAGGGTAACTCTCTCCTTGCTGAAGCTTTTGTCTGCCCGGGGACTTCCTGCGCGAGGGAGGGAATCGGGAGAGAGGACCGGGTTCCTATCTAGCCACCTCACTGCCAGAGCAGACTCAGGTGGAGTTTGTGCCCAGCGGGTGAGTGGCCCTTTCTCCACCACTGTTTCGCTGGTGGCACAATCAGCCTCTTAGAAGATGCTAATGAGATTCTGGTAGAGAGCTACAGAATCATCTGTGGCAGATGGTAGAAGGTTAGGTTCTGATTTCTCTTGTTCCACTGTTGTTTTTCTCTAAAAATGTGCTAACCAATGTGCAGCTTCCTTGGGCTTGATTTTGACAAAGCCACAAATTAATTTTTTCATTCCTTTCATCCGTCCTTCCTCTAATCATAAATATCTTTTTAGAAATGAAAGCAAATCATTCAGTTTCTTCCTGCTGCCCTTCCCCTGCAGTCTGCATTTTTTTTTTTTTACACCAAAGAAATCACTTAAATTCTCTCTGAACCTACGACGATAATATACACCCGTGCTATGGATGCCCCCTGGTAATACGTAATTTCATTTTCTCATTGACTGGGGCAAGGTTAGGTTATCATGTTTTGGTTATTTTACACTCCCTCAATGGACAGATATAAAAACAAAAAAATACCATAAGAGCCAGCAAAGGGAATGCTACCGTTTATTGAATACCTTCAACATTCCAGGCACCGTGCTGGGTAATATATGGGCAATATTTTAGCTACTCCTCGCATTAATCCTATACGGAGGCACTATTCTTATCCCCATTTTACAGGAGAGGAGACTGAGACTTGGATAAAGAGACTTGTCCAAGATGGGGGGGGCCAGGAAGTGGCAGAACTGGAAGCCGAAGCTAGGAAGTGTCACTCCAAAGCCAGTGCTCTCACTACATTCTTGCGTTGTCCTTGATGAATTTCAGTTGCACCAGTGCTGGTGGTCTTTCGGACTCAGGGGCACTTCTCCTGATTTCAACCCTCCTTTGGAGACCAGATGTCAAGAGGTTTATTTACAGTGAGAGAGTCTGACGCTGCTTACGGAGGCATTGGCTTGGCCTCCAAGATGGAAGGCAGACCCACCATTTCGCCAATGAGGAAATGAAGGTCCCGAGAGTATAATGTCTCCGTTATCTATTGCTATGTGACAAACCGCTCTAAAACTGAGCAGTTTAAACCACGAAACGATTTTATTGCTCCCAATTCTGTGGGCCAGGACTTTGGGCAGAGCTCATCTGTGCTGTCTCGGGACTGTCCCATGTGGTGTCAGCCAGGTGGGGCAGACACCCTAGGGGCCTTGAGGCTGACTGCTGGCTCTCTGCCCAGCAGAATAGCCTGCACCTTACCTGGTGGCTCAGGCTCAGGGAACACAAGGCCTCGGCCCAGAACCAGAACAGTATCCCTTCTATCTCCTTCCGTTGGTCACAGCCAGTCCCAGGGCCAGCACAGATTCAAGGGGGAGGGCATCACCTCTACCTTTTGATGAGAGGACCAGCACATGCAAATAGAGACGGCCTGTGCGTGGTCGCCTTTACAGACAGCACCACACATGCTGACTCATCAGTGGCAAATATCCAAGCGTGAGGCCAACATTATGGAAAATCGCACTGTGGCAGCTTTCCTGGAGGGGAAAAGATTCCCTTCAGAATCCACATTCTATTTAGACTCCTTCAGCCCCAACAGGTAAACGTGGAAGTTACTTTAGAGGGGACGGGGGTGGTGACGCTCATCTAATCCTGTGGGTGGTGATATTCTTGTGGGCGTGTGCTGAGTCCGGTGACCACATCATGCACTGGGGGGAAATGAGTGGCACCTCCCCCGATCTGGGCAAAGGAAAGGGGGTGCAGATGTGTATCCTGCCAAGGCCACAGAAGTGATGTGTCCAAAGATGTTGCAGAGGCTGCCAACATGATCAGAGAAGAGAAAGCCCAGAATGATCAGCCCAGTGAGCCTCTAACAAAAAACAGATGGGGGCCCCTGGGTGGCTCAGTCGGTTAAGCGGCCAACTCTTGATTTCGGCTCAGGTCATGATCTCGCAGTTTGTGGGATCGAGCCCCTCGTCGGGCTCTTTGATGACAGCCCAGAGCCTGCCTGGGATTCGCTCTCTCTCTCTCTCTCTCTCTGCCCCTCCCCTGCTTTCACACACACACCTCCCTCTTTCAAAGTAAACATTAAAAAACAAACAAATAGATGGATGGCCTAACCAAGAAGAACTGATTGAGAAAATAAAGGAATTTCAGGCCTTAACGGGCAGGGCATTTGTAATCATTTTCTAAAGCTCATCCACTAAATTGAGTAAGGAGAAAACACAAAATCAAGGTCAAAGGTAGGAATATGTACCTGGGAAGGAAAAATAAGGTGGATTATGACCGGGTGAAGAATAATTCAAATTTAGCGGCTGTAAGAGCAAGAGGGAGCCTAAGAGATCAAAGTTAGTCCAAACCCCATTTTATGCATGAAAAAATTGAGGCCCAGGAGAAACAGAAGTGAAGGGCCTGCCCCAGCTCCCGCAGCTCAGTTATTCTTGCATTGTTAATGAGCATTTAGCAAGCACTGATTAAGTGGCAGGCATTTTGCTGGGTGATGGAAACTCTCACAAAACTGACTGTCCAGGGGAGGAGAAAAGGTCGTGAAAGGCAATGATCACAGAATAATGCAGGGAACGTGGCACCAGCAGGGCTCAGGGTGGACCGTGGGTGTCCCACACCTCAGCTCTAGGCTCGTTGCTTGCTTGATGCCCGTGAGCTCTGGGTAGAAGAAAGCTTGTTTTTAAAAATCCGGCCTACTGAGCTGCCCATTGGAGCTACATCAGATCAGAGGCCTGTGCTTTCAAAGAGACTGCAGTTTTCCAATCTCATGTGCATTTAGAAGAGAACATCCTAAATGTGCCTTGTGCTCGGGCAGGTCCTAAGAGAGCATTCGCACGTCTCGGGACTAGCACAACGTCACTGCCCGTGGACGCCACCACCAGTCCCGAGGGAGGCAGTGAGATTTAATCCGGAGCTTCTGACTTCCAACCCCTTCGCTGGGCTACCACATGAGACATATTCTGGCTGGAGTCCACCACAAGCAGGCATGGTGGGCCCTTCACCAAGTCATAAAGTTGGTTTGAAAGGGGTGTTTGACTGAATGGGAGCCCAAGAGGTTTGGGAGGAAATGGCAAGTTGCTGGTGGCTTCTACCCAACCCCCCCAATCCCCCCCCCCCAGACTTCAGCATCCCCTTCCTTCTACCAGTGGTTCTCAAAGGTCACTGCCCCTTGGAATCGTCTGGGGAGCTTAAAAAATCCCTGTGTGATTTTTTTCCACCTATATGATGGAGCGAGGGGAGCACAGACCTGGGTGTTCCTGGGGAGCAAGCCTCCGCTGCTCATGTCTCCAACGGGAGAAATCACAATCCCAAACACCCTCGGAGGACTGGCTGTGTGTCTGTCACTGATAAGAGGGCTTTACAGGATCACCTTTCTTAGTTCTGACAACAATCCTTTGAGTTAGTGATTATAGCTCCATTTTACAGATGAAGAAACTGAGGCTGGAGAGCTTAAGTCACAGTGCCCAAGGTCACATGACTAGCAACAGGCTACAGCCTCGCACAGCCTCCAGGGAAAGCCTGCACACTTAACTCCTTCAAGGGGCAATGGGACAGACAGGCAGTTCCCCAGGTATAGTCATCTTCTCTCCTGGGGCCATCCCCTTCCTGTTCTCTCTGTCTCCTGGGATCCTGACCCTTGATGGCCCCTGCTCTGCAGCCTTCTGTGACTCACCACCTGCTCAGGTCACTCTTCCTGCTACCATTGCTGTCTGCCTCCAGCGGGACTGTTCTCCCAAGGCCTCAGGCCTCCTCAGGGCTCTCATGGGGACCCTCCTTATCCTTCATCCCTCCAACTCAGCCCGCTTCCTTTTCTGCTCCCCATCCCCACCCGACAGTGGAGTTTTGGCTTCAGCCCAGCAGTCCTCCTATGAGGGCAGACAGCAGGGAAGAGGGAGCCTGGAAGGTTCCTTCCTCTACTTGTCATTTCCTGGCTGATTCTGCCATGAGGGCCGATAGAGAGCTTAGCCCTCCTCAGAGAGCTGATATTCACTGACAGCTCACTGAGTGCCAGGTGCCTTCCATACATCATCTCATATCAAACTTGCCAGGTCACTATCACACCCCAATCTCAAGTATAAAGAACTGGGGTCTGTCTTCATTCACCAAGCTAGGAAAGTGGCAGAGGTGAGATTCCAACCCCTGGCCATCTGCTCCACGGCCCACGTCTTCTCCATGACATCACAAGAGAAAGGTAAAGGGACAAGGAGCACTTACAGAAGTGTCCCTCAGCCCTAGATGTACCCCCAGACCAGCAGCCTCAGCATCACTGGGGAGCCTGTCAGAAATGCAGGCTCGCAGGCCCCGCCCCACACCTACTGAATCGAAACCTGCATTTTAACAAGATCCCAGGTGATTTCAATGCCTATTAAAGTTTGAGAAGCCTGGGTCTGGGTCCGTGGTCCGCCCTCCGCAGCCCTGGCTGAACACTGGAATCACCTGGGGAACTCTGCAAACACACACCCGTGGTTCAGACTTCCGGGGGCTGGGGGCAACCTAGGCATCAGAGGGGTTTGCTTCTGTTACGTTTCGCGTTTTAGCTCCCCAGGTGATTCTAAGGGGCAGCAACCTCTGAGACCCCTGTCAGGAAGAAGGGACAGGCTGAAGGCTGTGGAAGGTAGAAGCCACCAGCGACTTGCCGTCCCCTCCCAAAGCACAGCGATGCAGTCGGGGGTGGGAGGCCGGGGAGACCCGGTGCCGGGGCAGTGCCCGGCCGGGTCTCCTTCCCGCCGGTGCGTGCGGCTGGGCAGAGACCGGCTGCGGAAGGACGAGGGCTGGGAGCCTCCTTCTCAAGAACTCCGACTGTCTGGACGCTGGGAGGCCGCTTCGGGTGAGTTCGCGGGGTGCCGGTCTGCACCGAGAGCCCGGCGCCGGGCGAGCGGGGCGCCGCGAGCAGCGCGCGCAGGCGCAGAGCCGCGAGGCGCGGGACGGGGCGGCGGCTCCGGCCGGGAGGGGGGCGGCTCGGAGGGCGGGGGACGGGGTGCGGCCGAGAGAGCCCGCGGGCCTCCGCGGAGGGCCCCGCCCGCCCGGCAACAGCCGCCCGCCGAGGCCGCCTCCGGGAGGGGGGCGGCGGCAGGCCGGCAGGTGTGGCGCGGCCCCGGGAGGGCGCGTTCGAGCGGTTCTTTGTTTCCTGTCCGGCTCAGCCCCAGGCCGGGGCGCCAGCCGGCCAAAGCTGAGTCACGGCTGACTGCTGGGCGTGTGGCCACACGGCCCCCTCCCGGAAGAATGCGTTTCTTTCCTGAAGCCGGCTCCTCTAATGAGCTAGCAGGGACAAAAGCCAGAGAGGTGGCTTCTCTCCTACAAAGCCCTGCACTCACCCTGGGCAAGTCCAGGACCAAGGTCACCCCCACCCAGCCCCCCACCCTCGCAGCTCTCACACGGCCCTGAGCAGGAGCTGCCGTCCCCGAGGATGCCACCTCCAAGGGGATCATGATCTGGGGGGTCAAGGCAAAGCTTCGCGACAGATCCGCAGCGTCGTGGTTCGGGCAGGTTTCTTCTCTGGGGCTGCTCCACCTGCCCGGGGTGTGGGGTACAGGCTGAATGGGTTGGCCTGGGATCACCTGGAGGACTTGTCAGAAATGCACGTTTCCCCAGCCTTGTTCGCAGAGGATAAGATGCGTAGAACCGGGGAAAGGCATGGAATCTGCATTTTAACAAGTACCCTAAGATTTTTTTTTAAAGCACGTGGTCGGTACACTTCACTTGTGAGTCGCTGATTTTGTAGAAGTTCCCGCGACCACGGTTGGTTGCGTCAACCACAAATGGGCGTCGCTGAATAACAAAGTTGAGTTCGCCTGGGGAGATAGAATTAGCAGATAACAATACAATTGGCAGAGGTGGGAGTCAGGCCCGGGTCCCCAGGCCCCCAAGCTTGTCTTTAGTTTGTAAGCCCAGGTCAAACCTGCCCTGCAGGGATTCCCAGGGAGCTTCTCCAGAACCTCCTTTCTACTTTTGTGGTATTGAATACCACCTGAAATAAAGTGTCAGCTGGCACTTTTACGCCTCTTAGTATTATTGGGGTGTCTTTCCAGTTTGGTATGTGGATTTGGGTATACTGGAGCTTAAGCCCCTATCAGCCACTAACGGTCATTAACCCAAGAAGAATCTGTTCTGTCTAGATAGATGTCAGCTCAGATGGATTTTTAGATGATCTCTACTTTAAAGCTGCTAGCCTATCACAAAAAGATAAAGAAAAAATTTACTGAAAATTAGGCTTATGAATACATTTATCCCTTTGGTGGGCAAATGTTATCCTGTTAACAGCCCATAATAGAAAAAAAAAAAAATGAACATGTTGTATTTTCTACAACGAAGGCAGATGACCTTGGCTCACATCTCAGCTTTCCCACGTATTAGCTGGTAAGCTAAGTTTCTAACTTCTTTGTGCCTCAGTTTCCTTATCTGCAAAATGTAGTTGTGAATATTTATTGCTTCCAAATATAAGATTTGCAAGTGTCGTTTTGTGTAATTCCTATTTTCCAAATGAGGAAACTGAGGCTCAGAAAGGCTAGATACCAAAGTCACCCCACCTCGGCATACACCAGTTCCCTCCCCCATTGACCACATCTCTTCACTGCCTCCTCGCTCCTGACTGGCTGTCAGACAATAACTGTGCATATTCTCATGAGTGCACTCTAATGGCTAACATTTTTTTTTTTTAAGCAGTTACTATGTTCCTTAAACTAGTGTAAACACTTAAATTAAATTCTTGCCACCCTTCCATGAGATGAGAATTGTCATCATCTCCCTCTCTCAGGATAGGAAACTGAAAGAGATATTTGACATGACACTGCCAGGAAGGGGCAAAGCCAGAACTTCCGTGCCGCACTCTGGCTTCTGGGCTTGGGTACTAAACTGCTATACTGTGTTGCCAGTTACATGTATTACGTAAGAGGGGAGGGAGGCTCCCCACTCTCCTGATCCACCAATGCAGCAATGCTGAGACTTTTTCCTTCCCATCAGCACTGCACTTCTGGGTGCAAAGGCTCCTTCTACTTGTAACTCTGCCGGGCCTTTGAAAATTGGTGTTTATGTAGGACAGCTTAGAGGGGCTTTGGAAGAGACTTGCGTATAGGCCAGCATTGAACCCCGATTGCCTGCAGGCAGGCTTCCACAGAGGCCCACCCAGAGCAAGGGATGGATGCTGATGTGGCTCCCTGCTGAGGGGCTGGTAGTGTTGTCTCAATGCGGGAATATGGTTTGCAGGCTCAGCCTCCACCCATCAGCTGGTCTCCTGCACGGCAGCCAGCCTGACCCTCCCCTCTGTGATCACTCTTATAACACTGAATTTTGGGGTGCGTGCTAGGATATGGACATTAGGGGCGACTCTGGTGAGGAGGTTTCAGATGTAAATAAGGAACATGTTATTGGGAACTGGAGAAAAGGTGATCCTTTTTTTTTTTTTTTTTTGAACTGTTTTTATTATTTTTGAAAGAGAGAGAGCATGAGCAGAGGAGGGGCAGAGAGAAAGGGAGACACAGAATCTGAAGCAAGCTCTAGGCTCTGAGCTGTCAGCACAGAGCCTGACGCGGGGCTCAAACTCATAAACTGCTAGATCATGACCTGAGCCGAAGTCGGGTGCCTACCCGACTGAGCCACCCAGGTGCCCCAAGGTGATCCTTGTTATAAAGTGGCAAAGAGCTTGGCTGAATTCTGTTCTAGTGTTTTGTGGAAGGTGAAAGTTGTGAACTGTGAAGTTGAACATGCAGCTGAGGAGATCTCTGAGCAAAGTGGTGAGGGAGCCGCTTGGTATTACCTGAACCCTCATAGAAAAATGCAAAAGGGGAGACATGAATTAAAGAAGGAATCGTTAAGCAAAATGGAGCCAGAGCTTGGAGTCTTAAAAAATGTTCAGTCTGCATAACTGCAAAAAAAAAATGAGAAAGAAAGGTATGGCTGAACAGCCACTTAATAACGCGGGTGTGAGCACAGATCTAATCAGCCAGCTCAGTGGAAGCCGGGAAAATGATGGGGTTATACCAGCAAAGACACGGCCAGTTTGAAACGAAGGGAGCAAGAGAAAGCAGGACAGAGTGAAGGCAAGTTCACAACCTTCTTGTATGCTACAGGACCGGCGTCTGTCAAAGTGCACTGTTCTTCAAGGAAAAAGAAGGGCCCTAAAGGCAGTTGAGAGATGATTAGGCCATCACTTTGCAGGCCAGAAAGTCTTCTTGAGGGAGCCTCCCTCCCCGACTTGACAAAACTGGCAGAGGTGGGACCATTGCCGCAGGGGGTCGGGAAGGCAGAGCACTGAACCTAAGACATTATTCTCCAGCCTTAAGATCTAGTGGAATTTGCCTTGTTAACCTGTGGGCTTGCCTGAGATCCATTACCCCTTCCTTCTTTCCTGCTTCTTCCTTTTGGAACGGGAATGCCTATCCTGTGTCTGTCCTACGGGTGTATTTTGGGAGTATGTAACTTAAATGGCTTCACAGGCTCACAGCTGGAGAAGAATGTGGCCTCAGAATGAACCATACCTTGAGTTGCCTGTATCGATTTAGATGGTATTTCGATGAGACTTTAAACTGGAGATTTTAGAGTCGCTGCTGGAATGAGGCAAGACTGGGATAGAATGGACGTATTTTGCATGAGAGGACACAAATGCTATGGACCGAATCGCGCCCCTCACCCACCCCGGGCCCCTGTGACAGTATTTGGAGGTGGGGGCCTTTGGGAGGTAGTTAGGGTTAGATGAGATTCCTGTCCTCGGCCTATTCACCCTGTCTCTGCCATGTGCGGGCACAACATGTGTGCCGTCTGCAAGGCAGGAAGAGGGTTCTCACCAGACGCTGGCCCCGCTGGCACCCTGATGTTGGGCTTCCAGCCTCCAGAACTGGAAGAAAATAAATCCCTGCTGCTCAAGTCACCCAGTCTACAAGCTTTTGCGATGGCAGCCCAAGCCTGCTAAGACAATTCTCGAAGGCCTGTTCTGAACGTTTAAAAACCTTGACTTCTCGAGGCGGCAAGGATGCCTCTAACAGACTTGGGAGAAGCTCTGCACAAATTGCTGGGGGCAGGGGTGGGGTGTGAAAAGGGAAGAAACAAAGAAGTCTGTTTCACAGCAGGGCTTGGTCAGGCACTATGCTGAGCTCCACTCTGGGGTAACACCGCCTCTGGGCCACAAACACCCGGGGGGAGAGAGCTGTTATTTCTGGCTGGCTGTTGACCAACCAGCTCTCTGGGCAGCTCGTACTCTTTGCTTCTCAAACGTCCCTCCTAGGACACCTCATTAAGCACGATCCAGTGCCCGGGAGCTGGGAGGACGCCTGTGGCTCAGGACCCACCGTGTGCCTTTGCTTGGGTCTCTGCCGCCTGAGCTCTCCAGCATGAAGAAGACCTACCCGGCCTAAACTCCAGTCGTCCCTCAAGGCTTCTCCCTGCCCATTCCCAAAGTCCGTCCAGCCTCCAGGCAGTGTCGTCAATAAGAGAACGTATCTGAGTTTTACTTCTTGTGGATAAACAGAAAAATGGCCCAAAGCTGGGCAACAGCTGGGGGAGGAGGAAGGGAAGGTAACCAACATTCCTGAAGCTTCTGATAGACGCCAGTTGTTCTACCCTCAGGCCGCAGGGACCCCCATGGCACCCTGGGCAAACAGGCAGGGAGAGGTGAAGCTGCTTGCCCAAGATCACCCAGCTAGAAAGGGGCAGAGGCGGGCGTGAGAGGAGCCGCAGTCCATCCTAAACGTACCCCTGTCCCCAACACTACACTGCCCTCAAGGACCTAGACCACCAGCATCCACTGCGGGTACCCAGCCACTCGGCGCTCTCCTCCCTGCTGCACCTGCAATGGTCTGGGAGCTCTAGAAGAAACACTGATGCCCGGGTCTATCCCCCCAGTTCCTCATTTTGCGGTCTGGGGTTCAGCCCGGTATTGGGCTTTTAAAGATTTCCAGTGATTCTAACATGCAGCCAGGACTGAACTCCACTCTCCTCAGGGATCCACATTCCCTCCCTCTGTAAAATGGGGCAGATGGTACCTTCCGAACACGGTGTTGTAAGGCTGAACTGAGAGGCCTAGGCGGGGAGGCCTGGGGAGGGAAGGGACACCCTTGACAAGGCTACGGGAGCCCCTGTCCTGTGCCCCGCGTTATGCCACGGATGGGTTTCCCTGCACATCGACTCAGCTGCCTCCCCTGAATGGATGGTGCGCCACCCTCCTTGCATCCGCCCAGCTCCTTACAGCCCGTGGAACCCTTCGCTCCGTGAGACCCTGAGACTGAGGCTGCCACATTGTGGTCCTCAACAAAAGCCTGTTAAACAGGCGGATGGATGATGTCCTTTGACCTTCACAACAACTTTGAGAAGTAAACTGGGGAGAGTTCCTTACCTCCCCTGATTACCTACAAGACGTGGTGAATCCAAAGTCAAGTCAAGGTTCTGGCACCAGCTGTATGTCCCAGGGACGCAGTTAAGAGAACTTCTCAAAGCTTTTGTTTCTTCGTTTTGTAAACTAGGAATTTCTAATAATTCCTTTGTTGTAAGTCTATTCTGAAGAGCTGCTGAGACAACATATGGGGCAAACTTTTATATAAACTATTATTTGATGAGGGAATTGAGGTTTGGGGAGGCTAAGTGATTTGCCCACAGTCACACAGCTAGTAAATAGTGAAGCCAGAACTTGAACCCAGGACCAAAGAATTTCTGGGCTTTTCTCATTCCCCGTATAGAAACACAGGCCCACATGTACTTTAAAAACAAAAACGAACACTCCAATAAGTACCTGGTTGGAGAGAGAGATTCAAATATTTGGAGTCTTAGGAGGCTCTGGGGATTTTGGGCTCCCAAGTTGCCATGTTGCAGTGAATTTTGCAGAAAGGCGGGGCTGGGCCTTGGGTAAAGGTTTTTGTTTGTTTGTTTTGAATGTTTTATTCTTTTTTTTTTTTTTTTTTTTTTGAGAGAGAGAAAGAGAGTGAGATAGAGTGAGAGCCAAGGAGGGGCAGAGCGAGAGGGAGGCACAGAACCCAAAGCAGGATCCAGGCTCTGAGCTGTCAGCACAGAGCCCGACGTGGGACTCGAACCTGTGAACCGTGAGATCATGACCTGAGCTGAAGTTGGACGCTTAGCCGACTGAGCCACCCAGGCACCTGGGGTAAAGGGTTTTTTTTTATATAGGAGGACCAGCCTGGAAGAAAATTCAAAGAAATGAGTAAGCAAAGGACTTTGTCCGAGGTGGAGAAGCTGAGAGGAAACCATGGAGAGGAAGAGGCAGTCGTGTGGGGAAAAGCCTTCACCCCTTCGAGGGGGCCTTGCACCCGGAAGAGGGGCTCTAAGCAGCTCGGGGCAGAGCCCCCAGCTCACAGCCCAGGCCCGGCTGAGGAAGGGGATTAGAAGATCCCCCCTGTGCGTGGGGGGCTATGGGCCGGTGTTAGCTCACCTGAGTGCAAGCTACTGCCTTGAAATCACACTAGAGAAGGAAGGAACCCAGCCTTACTGACCACCCGTCCTGTCACCTGTGATCACAGTACGATTAGGTTAGGACCTCATGCCTCTCAGTGAGAGAGGCCTTCTTTACCCCGTGACACAGGTGAGGCTCAGACACATTAGGTCACTGGCTACTTCCCAGGGCCCCTCCGTCCCCACGTACCCCGGCCACCCCTCTAATGCAAGCCCAGAATCCACGTGTCTGCTCTCCCCTGGGCTCCCAGTGAAGTCTGGGACAGACTGTGCAGGGCAGCCCAGCAGGCAGGCTGGCATTACCTAATTGCTGGCCGGCTTCTTTTGTCACCTCGTTTTTCCAAGCTGCCTGGCTCTGAAAGCCTCCACCTCAGACAGACAAATGAGACTCGAGCCTTGTTCTGCCGGAGCTCCAGCAAAAGGAAGAGATCAGAAGCTGTCGCCTTGATGGAGCAGCAGCCAAGATGCGTACAAAGCACTGGGGGCAGCGGATGTCTTTAGCAGGCGACAAAGCCCAGGCCAGTGCCCTACTTACGGCTGTGACTTCCCTTATTGGGCTCTGCCTTCCGCTGTGAGGTGCCTGGGGTCAGCATTCTGGGCTTTGGGACTTGATCTTCATCAGCCAGCCTCCCTAGGGAGAGAGCCCTTGTTAGAGCCGGCCCCTAGCATCCTAAAAGCCTCTCCTACCTCAGTCAGGCAGATGTTTCTGGGGTCAGGGAAGAAGAAAGCAATCAAAGGAATGCACTCAGTTGCACAGCCTCAAACAGGCAGGCCTTCGTGCCTGGGGGTTGAAGCCAACTCCCGAAGCTGGTACAGGGTACCCAGCTCAGAAGCAGCATCGCGCCCCCTCTGGGCTCTGGCCTGAGGCTGCAGCATCTGCCTCGGAGAGAAAAGTCACTGGAGAGGCCGAGGGTAATCGGGCCTCACCCTGTCCTTGTCCTGGCCGGTAGGTGGGGTGGACAGACAGTCCTGCTGCCCTCCCTGGACTTGGGCATCTCAAGGGTAGAAGCCGGGCCCACTGAACTAGGGATCTCCCAGCACAGGTTAGCCAAGTACTGTTCTGAGTGCCCTAGGTAATTAGCCCATTCACTGTCGCGTCAACCCTAGGAGGTTTGATTCCCGTTTTCCAGATGGAGAAACTGCCAGAGAGATTAGGCTCCTAAAGCTCATAAATCGGGAGTCAGGATTTGAATTCAGGCAGCATAACTCCAGAGTCTGTGTTCCTAACCGTTACACGACAGTGACCCTCAGTGAACAAAGAAAGATGAGCGAGTGAATAAAGCAACCCGTTCGTGGCTTGCAGAGAGACTGACAAAAAAGCCTTCTGTTCAAAATTGTCTCCTCCACGAACCGTTGCAGGGCCTGAATCTGCCGTTGAAATACGTAGCTTTTGAGTTTTAGCCTACGATCGTCTTCAAAACCTGGTCCTAAGAAATTGAGTTGATGGCAATATTAGCCAGGCACGATAGCCACCGGGAAGTCTAGGCCCGGGAAGAAGTCAACTGAATGTGTGAGGAGAGACACAGGGAGGTGGGGGTTTCCGCGAAAACACTGTGATATTGTCCGTGTTGTGGTGCAGAGGCCGGCGCATGGGCCGCAAAGCCTTGGAACTGGGTTCAAGTGGCTGTGCCGTCTGCCGGCTGTGTGGCCCCCGCCAGGTCCGTGGCCTCTGCGAGCCCCAGTCTGCTCGTCTGTCAGTGGGGTTACTGATACCCGTCTCATGGCTTATGACGAAATAAGTGACTGTAGGTAAGATGTTCAACGAACGGGAGCTGTTACACAGGTTATAGCTAAAAAAATGTTAGTAATGATGACTGACCTGTCGGTCACCTGTTCTTCCCTCCCAAACTGGTTTCTGCTCTGGCGACTCCACATGTGGTGTCCCAGGCACTCTGGTCAAGGCCCTCCCTCTCTCCCCAGCCCTGCCGTCCTTCTCTTCAGTGTCTTTCTTTCTGGGGTGTCCCCGGCCCCCCCCTCCCCGCCCTCTGCCCCGGCCTGGGCCCCCCCTACCTGTCACCCGTCCTCACCACAGGATGGGTGGATGAGGCTGTTAGAACGTCCACCGTTCCCAGTTTCCCCCAGTTTCCCCCTATTTGTCTAGTTCCAGCCCTTTGCCAGTTTGGGTCCCCAGCTGGTCTTCATGCCCCACCCCTTTTTCCTCACTGTCTTCTTGCTGCCCACTCCCTGGCTGGCTCCCTTTCGCTCCAGCTAAGCCCTAATTAACTTATGCTCCAGCGGTAGGTGCATGCCCCTCCTTCCAAGTGTTCATCAAAGTCTTGTGCACAACAGACCCCAGACACGGGATACAGAGGGGCCTGGTCCCTGGGCAGTGGGCGGCGGGGGGCGGGGCGGGTGTCGTCAGGGCAGGGCAGCAAGAGGATTCCTGACACCAGACAGGGAGGGTCAGCGGTCTTCTGTGTGTCCTGGGGTAATTCATTTGTCTGTCTGTCCCGCCAGGACAGAAGTCCCCCATTCTGAAAACACAGGAGTGGAGAAGGGCAGTGAGGGTAGCAGATACTTAATGAAAATGCCCGCGAAAGTGCTGGTAACCATCACTCCGCTAAGGACTAATGATGATAAATAGTAACAGGGAAAGAGTCATCGTTGACAAAGCCTCTCCCATAAGCTCTGTCACTTGAACCTCACCACCACCCCGTGAGGTAATGGGTAAACCCATCTTACAGATGAGGAAACTGAGGCCTGGAGTGTTTAAGTGATTTTCCCAGGGCCTCGGCCGCCGGCCTGATGACCTGAAACACTCTCCTATCACTTAGTCCTTGTCCTTTCGCATCCCTCCATCACCGACCCACCAGTTCGTCCTGGCTGGCCCGAGGTACCGAGCGTTTTGGAGGAAATCCCGCAGCCACGGGGACTGTGGCCAAGGACAGACCCAGCCTCCAACCTCACCCAAGCTCTCGACACACTCCTTTTCCGGGGGTTGGCCTGCCCTCTCTATGTCCTCCTTAAAAACAGTTCCAGACCGTCCCTTCCCTCCTTCCTCGTCCCCTTCACACTCAGTGGGTGACCTCTTATCCTGTTACTCCAGAAGGTCATGGCCCTGGGGCAGGAATAACCCTTAGTTCCAGCCCCATGCCTGCCTCTACCCCATCTTTGTTTTCTCCTCTTAGTCTTAGGGCCACAGATACTCTTCCTGGTTGAGGCCTCCCCTCAGTCAACCCTTGACCCACCTTCCTAGCTCTGTGGCATCCTTCTCCATCAGCAACCAAACTCCCCTTCCGAATTTCTACCCCCTTCCTCTGGACCCATGTCCCTGGCCTAGGAACATGCTGTTGTCTCTCCCACCTTCCTCACCCCTGCATTTCTCACTCTACTTCCCCATCCCAGCTAATTTCGTGAAGGGATAGTCTACGCCGGGTCTGTCCACCTCAGCACTACCGACGCTGTGGACCAGATCACTGTGGTGGGGACTGTCCTGTGCAGGTGCTTGGGTCTGCTTGGACTGCCGTAACAAGACCCTGTAGACTTGGAGGCTTAAACCTGGAGGTATATTTCCCCCACTTCCGGAGGCAGGAAGGCTGAGCTCGAGGTCTGGCGGAGTTCGGTTCCTAGTGTGGGCTCTCTCCCTCGCCCACAGATAGCCGTCCATCACCGCATCCTCAGTTGCCCGTCCTCAGAGTGCTCAGAGCGAGGCTACTGGCTCTGGGGTCTCTTCTTATAAGGACACTAATCCCATCGTGAGGGCCCAGCCCTCCTGAACTCATCTAACCCTAACTGCCTCCCGATGCCTCCTTTCCAAACTCTACCACTTTGGGGTCAGAGCTTCAACCTGAGGATTTGGGGGGTGGAGGGACACAAGCACTCAGCCTCTAGCAGCACGGGGGGGACACTTAGCAGCATCTACCCACAAGACACGCTTTCCGTTCAGTTTGGGAAGGATGCAAGGACCCCAGCTGCCAGCAGTGATGCTTGTGACGGTGTCCAATTGTGACAGCTGTGGAGAAGCCCCGTTGCGACAACTGAAAGGGTTTCCAGACCTTACCAAACATTTCCTAGAGGGAAAAAAACCCTGTCTCCCCGTCCCCTGTTGGGAACCACTGGTCTACACTATCTATTCCCCTTTCTTATCCTCATTCACTTCTCAATTCGCTTGTAATTCCGTTTCTACTTCTCTGCCATCCTACTGAAACTGCTTTCGGAAGCACTCCCTATACCCTGCACGGTGCAATCGCTCGTGTCCGTTGTGCTGGGCCACGCCACTCCACTGGAAACCACCTCTCCTTGCTTCTGAAAGGCTCTACTCTGTGGGCTCCAGAGGGAGCCCCTGGTAGTCGCCCTCCTGACTGCCAGCCTTTCTCCGCCCTTCTTGCAGCAAGAGCTCCGCTTCTCCCACGAGACTGAGATGCTAGTTATTCACTATCCAGCCTTTTTTGCAGCTGGGACTGGTTAATGGGGTGTGCGGGAGAGTCTACCTGGGAGAGCCTCACAGGGAACATTTACTTTCTGATAAAAGGGGAGGAGGGACACAGAGAGAAAGCCACATGGTTGGCAAAAAAAAAAAAAAAAAAAAAAAAAGATGTCTGGAGTTGCTGCAGCCATTTTGCCAACATGAGGGAAAGCCCCAAGAGGCCTGATTTAGCCATGGAACCAGCCTTGGAATTGCCCACTTACAGACCTCTTGTGAGAGAATTCGCGTTCCTATTACCTGATTCTTCAGCTTTTTTATTCATTCAGCGATTTGATTACTTGCAACCACAAGTCCCCTGACCGATCCAGCTTCTGAGACTCTACCCGGGCCTCGTTCTCATACTTCTCTGGCCGATCCTTTGCCACCTCCTCTTAGGTTTCCTCCTCCACCCTCTCCCCGACACAGTGCTGTTTCCAAGGCTCCTGGTCCTCACTCCACCCTCACTCTGTCGCGCTGAGGACATCCTAGGTGCTGATGACGCAAATCTGAGCCTGGTGCTATCTCTTGAGTTTGAAACGCTTATGTCCAGCTGCCTGCTAACGTGTAGTCGCTTTGTTGTTTCCTTCTAGCTCTCTTATCTCTGCCCCCCTCTCAATGTTGGGGCTCCCCAGGCCTCATTCCAGTGTCCTTTCCCCTTTTCTAGCTATACTTTCCGCCCAGGTTACCTCATCCGTTCATGTCCCTTTAGATGACATTTGTACATTGAAAACCCTAGGTTATGTCTCGAGCACAGACAGAGCTCTCTATTGAGGTCTGGATTTGACAGGAATGGCCCACGAAGCTGTCACACCCACATGCCGGGTACTCAGTTCATCCTCCTGAGAAGCTGCTCCTCGATGGTGCGTTCCAGCTCAGTGACGCCCACCTCTGTCCTCCCAGACCGGAACCAGCGGGTTCTCTCATCTTGCAGATTCCAAGAACTGCCAAGTCCCTCTGATTTTACCTCCGAAATCTCCCTCTCCTCCGCCCCTTCTGTCCCCGGCTGCCTGATTCTGGCCGCGGGCCAGGCCACAGGTCGTACTGCAGTCCCCTCCCCATGACCTACCGCCTCCGCCCCCGCTTCTCTGCAATCCGGCCTCCGGCCTGCAAGCGGAGCGATAGTTCGAACATGCAAATCTTGCTCTGTCACTTTTCTGCTCAGAATTCTTCAGTAACTCACCATTCCCTTCTAGTAGTGATTTTCAAACCATTTTCAGCAGAAGGACTCCAATATACAATAAAGTAAAGCAGAAGAGTAGCAGTTGAAGTTAGGGAGGGACATCTGGAGGCCCTCCTAGATACTCAGCCTCCCCATCCCTTCCCCCAGTCCAAACCCACACACGCGTGCACATATGCACATGCGTGCACACACACACACCGATTCCTGTGTCACTTTCGTGCCATCCAGTCTGCCTTCCCCGGATGTACAGGAAGCACCACACCACACCCCTGGTAATAGCTAGCATCCGTTGGATACTCTTGAATAATATGCCGCCCCCTACTTTACATGATCCATTTCAGAACCGTATTTTGAAGCGTCACCAAAGAAAGTCACCCATTTTTGTGACTGGGTGCAATGCAGGGGCCTGTATTCTCTGTCACTTAGTACAGTAAGGGCTGGTCTCACCTGACTCTGGAGGACTTGGGCTTCCTACTCCAACTCATCCTTGGGCGTAAGCACAAAAGAAACGCTTCCGAGCCCTCATTGCATCACCCTGACAGTGCTGCCTCAGCGATCAGTTGCTGGAACACGTTTAGCCAGTTGGGACTGAACTGCTGGACGGCGGGACCAGACTAAGACGAACAATGGAAACCAGGCCTCTTTTCAGGCTCCTGCTCACTCAGGGGCCCAGGCCGCTCCGCCCCTATGGAAGGGGTGACACTGGCAGGAACACTCCAGGTCCAAACCCCAGCTCATGCCTCTTAAGAGGCATGTGCTTGGGCTGGGTAACCATTCCAAGCCTCAGTTTCCATATCTGTGACATGACTGTCATTAGGATGAGGACAATGTCCGTCAAATGCCAAATGTGGATTCTCAACAAGTGATGGTTTTTAGGGGGCACCATACAACAGTCCTTTCCCATTCCTACCTGGGCTCAGAGGTAGGCACTTCTGGATTTTCTGAATGACCGACTTCACCCTGTCTTCCTGCTCTGTAAGGTGGGGGTGAGTTTGTGCATTCCTGGTATAGCCCCGCCTGGGCCCTTATTTTAGACACCCACACCCTTGAGGTCAGCTGCCCGGGCAGCCTCAGCCTCCACAACGGAAGGGAGCTCTGCCATTTGGGGGGCAGTTCACTTGGGGCAGGAAGGATTAAGAAACCTCTTGCGGCCGATACGTGTAAGCGCTCGTTCCAGAGAAATGTATCTTGTTTGCATCCTGACACCCAGTGATGGCTTTTAGAAAGGCGAGCTCAAGCAACAGGTGAGAGTGCGTACAAAGCCAATGTCAGGCATCCCTGTGGTTCTGAGAACCTTCGATGCTGAGTATGGTCCATGTGACGTCAGAAGGGCAGGGGCCTGGCGGGCCCACTCGAGCACCTAGGCGGCCGAGAACCGCCGCTCACTCTATTGCAAAGGAGCAGGGGGGACCTGAAATGGGCCGAGGACAAAATCGGGCCCTGGCTTCCTCCTGGAAATGCCATGGGGCCCTGTAGAAGAGGCAGTCAATTCATGTAGAGTACTTCATACGCAGCCTGGCACCCGAGTAAGTAAATGCTGGCCTTTGAAGCTCGGTGGAACTTTTCTTGGAAAGAATAAGGGGATTGTAAGTAGAGCTGAAGCCAACAGAAAACATAAATCTGGTCACTGCGTCCCCGTTGCCAGTCCCTTCAGCGTCTTCCGGTGAGGACAGGCCTCGTGCATAGCCCGCAAGCCCACAGACGCTGGCTCACCTGCTGTCACCCTTGGCCCCTGCTGTCACCCTTGCTTGCTCGTGCCAGCCACAGAGCCTCATTTCAGTTCTTCAAGGAAGTGACCTCTGACCTTTCCTGGTTCCCAGATGCTTATTCCCCCTGCATCTGCCTCCCAAGGCCAAAGAGAGCAGCCCCCCAACAGGCAGCCCTCCAGGCAGCCTTGCCCCTGGGATTGTCGCTCTCTGGGTAGAGATACTCCGGGAAAGCAGCCCCTGGGAAGAGGAGAAGCCTTAGGAAGGGACAGGGTCTTGCTTGCTTTCCTTTCTCCTGTGTGCCCACACCTACATCCTCAGGGCTCCCTGTGCCCACCTGCCGGAGGGGGAGGGCAGGGGGCCGTGAGGCACAGTACCCTTCCCCGGAGAGGAAAGGAGAGTTGCTCTTTTAAGCCGGACAGCTGCACGGGTGCTCAAGTGTCAGCAGGAGAGGTTAGGCAGCACAGGCACACGCGTGCGAGATTTATGCCTTGCCAGGCCAGAGCTGCTACCCGAGTGGCCTGCCTTTGTGACTCGTCTGTGCCCCCTACACCCGGCGACACGGCTCCGTTTGTTACTCGGTGTTAGGCTGAGAAGGAGCTGTAGAAATCGTGGGAGGGCGAGGGCTGCTGTTGAATGAGACAACACCTGAGAACGGCTTTGGAAACGGCGTATCAGGGAAGTGCAGTCCCGCTGTCATTGCCAGAAAGAGCTGGAAAGAGTGCCCTGGGACTTACAGGTGGACTGGGGAGAAAGGAAATGGCCTGGAGTAACGCTGCTCACCTGCTCATTTGCAGAAGCCATGAGGTGAGTGTCTTGAATGATCCCCAGGCTTTCTCCACCTGCAAGATTGGGCAGCAGATAAGAGTGCTTTCTTCGAGAAATAATCATTAGTATCGACGGCAGGGCTGACTTGCTCAGTATTGTGCCAACCACTTCACGTGCCTGACCTCTATAATGCTCACTGCAGCGCCGAGAGAGAGGGACCATTGTGTAGATAAAGAAACTGAGGTCCAGGGATGCTTAGATAACCTGCCCAAGGTCACACACAGCCAGGATGCAAACCTGGGTCATCTGACTCCTGACCACGTTTCTCCTGTGTGCCGAAGGACTTGTCCAAAGACAACTTTTCAAGAAGGGGTTAACTCAGCAACCAGGTTCCGTTAACCCTGAGCATCTCAACCTTGGTTGTGCTGTACCATCAGGAGGTAAATAGAATAACCAGGCCCCATCTCAGACCAATGGAGTCAGAATCCTGGGGAGAGGTGGGGTCTAGGTATAAACGTCTTTTTGTTGTTGTGGTTGGTTTTGTTTTTTAACTTTTTTTTAAGTCTATTTATTTTGAGAGAGAGAGAGAGAAAGGTGGGGAGGGGCAGAGAGAGAGGGAGACAGAATCTCACGCAGGCTCCACACTGTCAGCACGGAGCGGGAGGCAGGGCTCAAACTCAGGAACTGGGAGATCATGACCTGAGCCAAAGTCGAGAGTCGACGCTTAACCTACTGAGCCACCCAGACGCCTCTGGGCATGAACGTTTTCTAAAAGCATCTCAGGTGGTTCTAGGATGGCCAAGGTTGGTCAGGAAGGGCACTTCGAGCAAATGGGGGCAAAGGGCTGTCCATTCGGCCCTGCTCCGTCCCTGCCTCTCTGCGCCAGCCCCCTCCTCCCCCAGGACTGCTGAGCACAAGCCAGGAAGTCTGACTTTCGCCCTGACCTTGGCACAGCACTGCCTCTTGGGACTGCTCTGAGGGTCCCTCCCGCCTGCTCTATGATTGACACAATCTACCTGGAGCTGTCCTTAACTAGCACAACCAGTGGGCCCAAGAGGAAAAGGAGCAAAAAGGCTTTTTTTTTTTTTTTAATTGGGTCAAGAGAAAACCAGAATTATAAAAAATGCAAGTCATGGTTAGAACGCCGGTCGTTTTTCAGGCCGCTGCCGGGCTCTGCACTTCCTACGTGGGAGAGCCGGTGCCCAGATGAGGGGTGGGGGCCCAGTGTGCGATGTGCGAGCCAGCCACCATGCTGGCCGTGTCTGTGCATGATCCTGGCCCGGCCCGGCCCCGAAGACACCCCACAAAGGAGACACTGTTAGGGTCCTATGACGAACGAAGAGGCCGAAGTTCACTGTGACCAGGTAGCACCGGAGGAGAAGGCAGCCCGGCACCATCTTTTCGGGGCCAGCCTAAATGGCTCCACTTGGTGGTGTCTCCTGGGGGGTGAGGGGACCGCCGGGTCCCCCCTGCTCCACTCGCCTCTTTTGTCTCCTCTCCATGTACTCCACGGGCTCATAACGTGGGCTCAGGTGACCCCAGACCTACAGATCTGGGGCCATCAGTCAACACTGGCCACCCACAGAACCACTCCCCATCAAGGCCACCTTGACTGCGGGTTTGCTCTGTGTTCTTGAGAAATCAGGAGAGGACACTCAGCCTCCCGGGCTCTCGCGCAGTGGGTATGAAGTCCCAGGGCCTGGGAGGGATGGCGTGTGAATTCTCTGAGAGCCCTCCATGTGCCAGACACAGCTGGAGCTCAGACTGTCCCCCCTCCCCCCGCCCCCCAGATGACCCCTACGGAGAACTCCCTGTCCTGTCTGGCTCTCTGACCCCACTCTCCCACCAGCCTTCCCACGCCCCCCACATGCAGACAGGGTGGGAAAGGGAGGCCCGCTTCGGGGCTGGGGAGAAATACTTGCAATGTCACACGCTGTGCCCGAGTCGTCATTGTCCTTCTTGCAGTAAAGAATATTCGCTCTTCCATTCAGCTCACATGCTTGAGCCCCTCAGCTAAGTTAGGGGCCGGGCCTGCCAAAAGATACAGCCCAGAGCTGGGGGAACTTGCAGTTTTGTGGCGTAAACAGAGAGTTTAGCCCAAGTTGTTGAGCTATGGGATGATTGCAGTCCCAGAAGCATATCCAAAATCCAGCGTTAGCCCAGAGGAAGGCGTGGGTAACTTTTGAGGGGAGAGGTGCCAAGTCAGGGGAGTCCAGAAAGATAGCTTTGAGCGACACATGACCTCTGAGCACACAGGCCAAGGTCTACCTCCTCCCTGGAGTCTGATCTGACCGTTTCGCCATCCCTGGTCTCCCCTTCCGGGAACCAAACAGCACGTCTTTATGTTTTCTTGCCTTTCACAGATAACCTCTTAATTCCCCCTTGTTCACGATGGGTTTTGTTTTGTTTTGTTTTGTTTTCTTTTCTTTTCTTTTCTTTTCTTTTGTTTTTGTCCAGGGGCCCCTGTCTCAGCTGGGTTTCAAGTTCCTTAGGGCATAGACCATTTCTGGTATTTTCTCTCCTCCAGAGGGTTAAGACAATGCTGAGCACCCTTGAATGCTTAAGAAACATTGATTGAGCGGGGCGCCTGGGTGGCTCTGTCCGTTAAGCGTCCGACTTCAGCTCAGGTCATGACCTCACGGTTTGTGGGGCTCAGGTCATGATCTCGCGGTTTGTGGGTTCGAGCCCCGCGTCGGGCTCTGTGCTGACAGCTCAGAGCCCGGAGCCTGCTTCGGATTCTGTGTTTCCCTCTCTCTCGGCCCCTCCCCCGCTCACACTCTGTCTCTCCCTCCTTCAAAAATAAATAAAGATTAAAAAAAGAAACATTGATTGAGCTGGTGACTGAATGGCTGTTGGAAAGTTTCGGAATTTGATAGCCAGTTCCAGGCGAAGTGTGGGGACACAAATGGGGGCACGATCGGCGAGAGGGACTGTGTTGCTGTGATGGGTACTTTCCATCAGAGAACCCGTGAAGCAGACCTTTACTCTGGATCAAGGGCAGGTGGGGAAGGTGGACAGCTTTTAAATTTCTCGTAAGCTGCCTTTCCATAACGTAATCTATGACCTAAGTGTAGTCAAACAGAGCTGTAAAATTAATTTCAAAGTCAAATATTGGGTCGAGGATTATGGGCTCTTTAGGGGTGATTAAAACTGCTGTTCTGCTTCATAATAAATAATAGAGGAGAGGAAGGAGTAAGACAGCATATTCTGTTCAAAGAGCAAAAAGGCCCAAAGAAGTGATATTTTCCCCACTACGGTTTCTAGTTTTAAGAGGAAAAAGAAAAGGCAAGTAAATAAGCTGATACTGAAATTACCTTTTAATATTAATTTTGATCATGGTGACAAATACACCTTATTTAAGCATACAAAGGTATCACATTAGTATTTTTTTTATAATAAAAAGCAGAGGCTCCCTTACCCTCAGCATGTTGCTTCCCTGAGTCCCAGTTTTCAGAGACAGGCATTTTGGACTCTTTCAGACATTTTCTGGTATTTTCCTCTGTAGTTTCAAGTAATATATTTCTTGACTTTTCCCCATTTTAGACCTATATTAACTTCCCACTCTAGTAGAGGAGAATTTAATTTTTACATTTTATACACACTGGCACACATTCACAATCATTCTCCAATATAATATTTCACCTCTTTTGGATTCTTTAATACTCAGAATTTATGTTGATATGCCCCAGTAAATATTGTTAACTGTTATTCACAGATAAGCCTCAGAGTCTGCTATAATTACATTTCCTTTCATGTACAGTGTTTTCTTTTTCCCCCGGAGTTAATCACCCGGGTACATTTGCTCCGATTTTCAGGTGCCTCTCACCAAGTCCTCTGACTCCTTGTTAAACTCTTCCCAATGGAGGCAAGTACATTAAAAGGCTATCAGGTCATTTGTCCTTGTGGTGGCATGAACACAGGTATTCAGTGTCCTCCAACCTGTGGCCCCACCGTGAACTGAGAGCTCTCCAGACCTACTGAACCATGTTGCCCTGGACATGATTGCCTTGGATTAGATGTTACCCGGGTCGCTTTTTGTTGGTTTACTTTCTTGTTTTGTTGAAGTACATCCTTTCAGTAGCTTCAGGAGAAAGGGTCCATGGAAAATGAATTTGTTGAGATTTTGCCTATCTGAAAAAAAATGTCTTTGGCTTAGCCTCACATCCACACGGAAGTCATTTTCGTTCAGAATTTTAAAAGCATTGCTCCACAGACTTCTAGTTTCCAATGGGATTGGTGAGAAATCGGAATACCATTCTGATTCCTAATTTTTAATATTTTCTAGAAGCCTTTATGATCATCTCTTTATCCCTGATTTTGTCAAATTTCACCATAACTTATCTATTTTTTTTATTCAAATATTCTGGGCAGTCGGTCTACATTTTTTGGCGTCTTTTTAAATAATTTCCTCCTCTCCATTTTTTGCTCTGCTTTCTTTCTGGAATGCCAATAAATTTGGTGTTGGACTTCTTGCATTGCTTCTCTGGTTCTGTCTTTCCTCTCCTGTTCTTTTTGTCTTGTTCTATTCCCTGGGAGGCTCCTTCAACCTCACTGTTCAAGCCTTCTATTGAAATATTCATTTCTGTTATAAATGTCTTAATTTCTAGAAGCGTTTCCCTACTCTCTGAATGTTTCCTTTTTATCTGGTCCTCGATCCATGGATGCAACATGTTCTCATTCTTCGAGTTTATAAACTTTAGTTTGAAGCTGCCTTCTGCTTTCTGCATTATTGCAGCTTTAGGACTTTCTGCATTTTTTTCCCCTTTTATCTGTTTGCTTAATTAGATCTCTGGCATTTGGGTTAGAGGCTTTCCTCAAAAGTCGAAGCCGCTTGTCTTTCTCTTCATATTTAAGAACGGTGACATTTAAAGCTACTTGGGTGCTCTGGGTACATATTTATTATAATTCTTCCTTTTTTTAAGTTTGCTTATTTTTGAGAGAGAGAAGGGAGAGAGAGAGGGGGGCAGAAGATTCGAAACTGTCTTCGCACTGACAGCTGCGAGCCTGATGTGGGGCTTGAACCCATGAACTGGAAGATCATGCCCTGAGCTAAAGTCCGATGCTCAACCAACTGAGTCACCCAGGCGCCCCTTGGTTATAATTCTTAAGAGCTGGGGTTCTGGACTTATGTAAACCTGTGTTCAAATGTTCTTTCTTCTTTAGCTCTGTGACGTTGGGCAACTGCCCTACCATCTGTCCATTTCCTTCTATGTTAGAGATGGAAATCGCCGTAATGCTCAGGCTAGTGCACCATGAGGCATTCTTGGCCTGCCCTTTCGGGACTCTAAAAGTGAGCACCTCCTTAATTCTTGTGGCCTAGGGTCCCGCTTGCCTCTGCCTTGTCCCAGCCCTCCTGAGGATCCCACAACCTCATGTGGTAGCTTTGAGGATTCAGGCAGGATGTAATGCATCCCATCCTGGGAGGCTGGCCCAGAGCTGGCCTGTGGCAAATGCTCAGTAACTGTGAGCCGTTACTCCACATCAAGCGGTGTAAGATTTCTTGATATGAAACATTTATTTAACAGCCACTGAGCATTTGGTGCTATGGCTGTGAAGTCAGAAGATTACAAGAGAGAAGAAAAAAGGAGAGAGGATTAAGCGAAATGAGGTGAAGAAAGCATTATGGTGAGAAAAGCAGAGAAAACAAAAGGAGAATCATCACAACCTAACCAAGAAGGGCTAACCTAGCGGACAGAAAACTGCGTAAAGCAAATTACACAGACGCTGAAGCTTCAGGGGGCAGGGTTTCTAGGGGAAGAGAAATACCTTCATCATAATGAGGAATGAGTTAATAAGAAAAATCTGGAATCCCCGTCCCTTCTGAAACACAGAAGTGATTGCTTCTTCAAGGCCTTCCTGAAGGAAGAGAAGCAGCCTCCGGCCCGGGAGAAGATGATCTTTTACAATTTGTGTCCCCTTGATTTGAATACATGCCACTCACTGCTGCCGCTTTTCTGCCTTTTAATCGATCGTCACGCTTCTGGGCCTCTCGGTGATCTGAGTCAGGGGCAGGGCGAGTGTATAGGTCTGACACACAAATAAGCAAGCACTGCCGATTCCTTCCCTCCTTGAGATTGTGGGAAGTAAAATCTTTATGAAATAAAAACCTCTCTCTCCCCCTGCCCCATCCCTGGGCTCTCCCTCTCCCTCCCTCCCTCTCTTTCTCTCTCCAGACACCAGCATGCAGTAGAAAACTAGGGGAAACTTAGAAAAATATGAAAAAGCCCATGGATATTGTTTTCCCCTCCAGACTCTTTGCTCTCCCCCGTTTAAGAACTCTGTGCTACTTGGACTCAGTTTGACCTACATGCCTAAGGTGATTATCCATAAACTTTTGTGGTTGTCCCAGCCTGATACTCCCCCTTGGGCCTAAATGTGGGGGGTGTGGCCTCCCTGGACATGGCTGTGGAACAGAAGCCATGGGCGCAGGAAAGCCGAGGCATGGTGGAGAGAGGGAGAGACCAGCCACCTCCCAGGCCCGCCTCAGGAAGAACCTGGGAGAAGGGAGAAGGGATGGCCTCAGCACTTCCATCACCAAACACAAAGGAGACATTTGATCACAGACCGTTTGACCTTTCTGGAATCCCGTTGTTTCTTTGTGCTTTGCTGGCATCTAGGGAAGTGACTGAAACACCAAATCTTTTTTTTTTTTTTTTTTTAAGTTTATTTTTTTTTCAGAGAGAGCGAGAGAGAGGGAGGGAGCGTGCCTGCACATGTGGGGGAGGGGCAGAGAGAGAGGGAGAAAGAGAATCCCGAGCAGGCTCCGTGCTGTCTATGCAGAGCCCAACATGGGGCTTGATCCCATGAACCTTGGGATCACGACCTGAGCCGAAATCAAGAGTTGGGCACTCAACCGATGGAGCCACCCAGACAATCCCCTGCCCGCCCCTGTCCGGCCACATCTACTTTAAAATAAAAGCCCTACTGCAGGGGGTGAGGGAGGGTTTGTCTGCCCCTCAAACCTTTCCTGAGGGGCTCAGGCATCCTGGGAGGAGCTACCACTGCTAAGCCTGTGTGCCAGGAGGCGAGTGGGCCCTGTGCCCCCAATGAGGAGGCCCTAATCCGATACGAATGATGTCCTTATAAGACAAGGAAGCGATGCCAACAATGGGAGCACATAGAGGAAAGGCCATGTGAAGACTCAGGGAGAAGGCGGCCATCTACAAGCCAAGGAGAGACGCCTCGGGAGAAACCAAATCTGTCCACGCCTTCATCTCGGACTCGCGGCCTCCGGAACTGTGGGAAAATCAATGGTCGTTCAGCCACCCAGTCTGTGGTATCCGGTCACAGCCACCCCCGCACGCCAACACGGACGGGATGAGAGGAGTCTCCTTAAACGCTCTTCTCATCTCACGATTTCCCAAGTGAAGTCAGCAGCAACGTCATCAACTGAGACGGAGACGTGGGGGACTGGAGAGCGAGGGAACGCGTGGAGCTGGGGACGTGGCTGGGTTTTCAGAAAGCCCGAAGGGCCCCCTCATATTTGAAGTAACACCAACCGGCCTGCTCCTCATCTTTTTGACTGTTCATGCTCAGTGTTGGGGGGGAGGGGGCGGGGGTGGGGGTAGGGTGGGGGCAGGTGTGGCGTTGACAGAAGGCTGAGCTCCACTGGGGCTGTGGGGTGAGTACCACAGTGCAAGAGA